>NC_083341.1:8966158-9653919 GCF_019175385.1 Lycium barbarum
CGTCACAGTAGACTAGAGGATCATTGTAGAGGTGGGAAAAAGAAAAGGAAAAGAAACGGAATTGGTCATATTTTTTATTTATGATAAGAACAAAGAAATTGTCTACTGTCGTTAGTCAGGATTCCCTACTTCCAACGACCACTACAAATCATAAAGCAATTCATACTATAAATGCCTAGCTCATTTTTCATTATCTCAGGTGCAGAGTGAATCACTCAGCCATTCTGCTTTCTCCTTCACACATTTCATATCCAAATAGAAACTGGATTTTGAACTGTGTTTTTGAATATTCCATTGAAAAAATTTGGAGCAAAGAAATTAAAAAATGGGAGAAGATGAACAAAGGGAGGATGTGGCTCTAATTTCAAGTCCCTCAAATTCACAGAAAGTTGATCATCAGGTGGTGGCTTTAGATGTCGAAGTTCCTGAAACACTTCATGAAGTTGGAACAGGTCTCTCTCTTTCATCTAAATTTATCTCTGTTTCATTAATTACTTTATTCATCTTTTTCTTTGATTCTTTCATCTCCCTTGTTAATTGCGAAAAGTATATACAAAATATCGCGCCTAAGGGTCGTAGTCAGAGAATTTCTCGTTCATGAGATATATATCAGGGATCTATACTGTGTTGAATCTCACTACTAGTAATCATGATTGAATAATTTGAAGCAATTTACTTATGAAACTTAGTTGGCAGTATTCATAAAGAGTATCCAAGGAATTGTGAGTTTATTACATCATGTTTCCCAAATATGGATCTATATTGCTTAATTAACAGACAATCACCTAGTCACAAATTTAGTGTAAGGAAGTTTTGAGTTAAGTATTTGAACATGTAATCTGAGTGAAGTTTTTCTAATCTTCAACTTCCTCTTACAGGATCTTTCTTTATGTTCAGTTACAACTCAACTAATGTCACGCTTTGCTTTCAATTTCTACTGCAAATAAACTTTTTTTTTTTTTTTCCAATTCCAATTCGAATGTTGTCCAAATGCACAAGTGTGTTATCATTACAATCGTTTAGTAATACAAAATTCGATGAAAATGGAGTTTGCCTGTCAAGTGTCAACAAATTCATTGTTGTCCCATAAGAATTTGGGAATGCAATACTTCCTTCTTTTCAATTTATGGGATGAATTTTAATTTAGCGCGAAATTTATTAATAAAAAGGGATACTTTTCAAAATTTGAGTAAAGATGTCATAAAATTTTTATGATTATAAAAATAGATCACTAAAGGTTAAATTAGTCTAATAGGATTCCATAGTTTTCAAATATAATAAGATGTTAGACGGACTAATTAAGAATTAGGGCCACTTGAATGGGATTATATTTTGCTTTATTTTTCACTTGTTTGTTTCCATCTTTAGATGTGTGAGTCAAAACACAATAATTGTAGAAAGTTTCTATATAATTACCATTTGTTATAACAATATTTTACTGTAACGGTTTGATTTTTTTCGGAATCGATTTTTCATGTTATAGTTTGCTTCTCTATAACAACATTCTACCTATAACAATAGTGACATTTATTATTGCGGTACACTCTTTATAAAATTACTTCTCTATAACAACCACACTCAAATATTGTATAATAATATTTTGTAAAAATATATTATGTATAAAAATAAAAAGCTTTTGTTCACTGTCGATTGTTACTTGGAGTAAGATAGAAGAGTCAATTGTTAAGTTCTTAGACAACATTCAAGGGAAAGCTATTGGATTCCCTTTTGCTGAAAGTCTGGACAAAATTCTTCTTAATTCAAGTGTTATATTAACACTAAGAAACTGAAATTTACGAAACAATCTATAATTGTAGAATTCTTACATCAATATGAAATATTTAAATTCTCAATTATTTTAAATGCATATATTTCTTATATTTTAATTCTTTATCGGTATGGTGCAACTAGTTATGGATTTGTTAGTTACTAATTAGTCTTTTCAATTTTTAATTAATGAGATATGAAAATCTATTGAGATTTTAAAATTAACAAGTATATTATTTTCGTTTATATGTAACATAAAAGCACATAAAAATAATTGTTTGTTGACTTTTGTTTATAATAGCTAATTGAAATATGAACATGAAATGCCAGTATATATATATATATATATAAACACCTCACTATAGCAACCATGAAATTTTCGGACAAATGCTGTCATTATAGAGAGGTTTGATTGTATATGAAAAAAATCGCGATGCATGGACTTCGTCAACTTAGACGGATCGTAAAACTCAACAATTTAATTCTACAGTCTATATTAGATTTTTTCCATTAAAGTTTATTATGCTGATAAATTGTTTGAAAAATAGGAAGTCAGGATTGAAGAGGAAAGGCTTAAAGAGATATTGTCAGTATATTTTTAGAGAGTTACGGATAATTACGTTCATGATTAACAAAGTCCTAATATTCTATAATTTTTTTCTTATGCTACTTCAAGAGAGTTTTTATATTTATAAAACTTGAGCGACTTTTTAGAATAGTCGTGATTTTTCACGAACAAATGTGTTCATGGTCAATTTAAAACCTCTAAATACTACAAACTAATTCAACAGATAAGATATATTACGGTCATAGTTTTCAAAAAACATCTCAAGGTCCGTCACCGCCACGTGCTGGAACTTTAGGGAGAAGTGGGTACTAATGTGAAAGAGATTAAAGGTCCGTCACCGCCACGTGCTGGAACTTTAGGCAGAAGTGGGTACAAATGTGAAAGAGATTAAAAACGGTCATATTGAGCCTGCTTATTAAAAAGGGCTATTTTTCAAAATATACAGCTTTTAAAAATATTTACGTCACTTGTTTTCTTATTGATTTTCGGGGTGTGGTATTTTGAATGATGTCTATCCGAACTGGATTAGTATTTCCAGATCATGCTAGGACTGTCCAGCTCATAAAATATTATACAATATTAAACAACATTATATATGGAGGAAAAGCGGTATACATAATGTTTCAATCTTGTATAAAGTGTATAATATTATATAAAAGATGTTTATATACAAACATGAAAAAATATGATATTTATACACAAAATATGAGTCACGTGGCGTAATTTTTTTTTTTTTTTTAAGATAGACATACAACGTAATTTTCCCAATTAAAATAGTACAGTGGAACTTTTCTTATAAGAGTCATATTTTATGATTCATTACTTTTTGTATCATATCGGTATGCGTGGGGAATGGAATTTGTCAACTATTTAGGCTGTCATAAAAGCCAACGAGTCTCCTTTACGGAGATAGTTTAGAGCCCATTTGAATTAGCTCAAAAAAATTGGCTCTTAAGCATTAAAATGCGGACTTTTAAGTGTTTGAAAATTATTTCATAAATAATCAGTTACGTGTTTAGATAAAAGTACTTAAAAAGTTTTTAGAAGTAAGGGTAGTATTTGAATTAATAGAAAATATAAGGGATAAAAGGATAAAGTTATAAGAAAAAAATAAGTTGGGGTTGAACAACTTTTTGATTTTAATTTATTTCAAACACTTTTTAAATTAATTTAAGCTGTTTTTTATTTTTGTTAAATACTCAAATAAGTTAAAAATGACTTATAAGCTGGTTTGGTCAATTTATAAGCCAATCCACGTGGGCTCTTAGATATATTATGAAAATTTCAAAGGTCCGTCACTTGCTGCTTATAAGGCAAAAGTGTAGACTAATATGAAAAAACGGTCATGTTGAGCTGCTTACCAAAATTGAACTCTTCACATAAAACATGCATCATAGTCAAAATTGTAGTACTATTTTTTATCCTAAATATTAGTCGTTTTAGTAATAATTGCATTCTTCGTAAAATAGTTAACGTATTCAAAAAATAAGACATATTTTATTATATAATTAGATTAGACGTTCAGATAAATACTTTTATAATTAAAATTATGACAAATAGTTTAGAAGTTTGGACTGAATCGGTCCAAGTGTTGCACTTTTACCTAGACGGACCTGATCTCCAATTTTTCCGACCTTATTTTTCTCTACGACGATCTAGAAATAAGGAAAGAGAAAAAAATCTTTTGTTCACACTAGATTAATAAATAAATAAATAAATAGCATGTAATATTTAAGTATATTTATTGTTTAATCATGATTATTCTTACTCATCCGGTAAATTCTGGAGCTTATATTATATTCAGTTTGATGTGAACATTGACTTTGGCTTTGCTAAAGTTAGATGAGTCGCGCTGTTCTTTTTTTCCTTTTGAATCATTGAATGGTCCGTTTAATTCAAATGGTCTATTAGTTTGGAGATAAAATATGCTCAATTTTGGCTTACTTTAGGATATTTTTTCGAGAAATATAATAATCACAAACTACTTATATGAATTGAAATACTTAAAAGGATTAATTTTGATCAACTTTCTATTTAGAGGTGATGATAGTCCAATCAAAAAGTAGATTATCTCTACTATTCAATTAGGTTTCATCTTAATCTTCTTCTCTAGTATTCAATTTTTTCTCTTTTTCTTTCAGTGTAGAAAAAAAGGCGCTGTGTTTTTCTTTCAATTGACAAATAGGACATCAAAACCAACAAAATATATGAATTTGTGCCTGAAACTTTAAACTTCTAGTTCTCTCAATAAAGACAAATTCTTGCACTGTGCCGTTTTAATTTTTTATTAAAAAATGGTGAAATGAAATAAAAATTCATCACGACTCCTTTGTCTTAATCAGAAAATAACATCTGCGTTTCTATGCTTGAGTTTTCTATAAAAAGAAAAAAAAA
This sequence comes from Lycium barbarum, assembly GCF_019175385.1. NCBI lineage: Eukaryota > Viridiplantae > Streptophyta > Magnoliopsida > Solanales > Solanaceae > Lycium > Lycium barbarum. The sequence continues at coordinate 8,970,888 of NC_083341.1, forward strand.
AAAACTTAGTCTTTTAAAACATATATTAGACTACTAGCATTAAACATTACACTTACTTTAACTCAAGTTAAATAAATATACCAGTCAAACAATATTTGAAATGTTGCAAATAATTGGATCAAGTCAAAGAAAATATAATAATTACTGTACTAAGAGTGGATTTTTTTTTTTAACTTTCAAGGTCGGTTTTTTTAGTAAACAATTTTAAACAAGCCTTAATGCCATCACCCAATTTTAAACCCAATCTATTAAAATCAAATTGTGACAATATGTTGATGTTTCTTGTACAAAATTCTGCATACACTAATTATATATTTTAACATGTTGAAAATAACCTGGCTTATTTTCAGAATTTAATTTCACTTTTTATGGATAATTACATGTAGTTATATGTAGTTATCTTTCAGGTCACGTGATAGAGTAGCTTTTACACTGACAGCGTATAGAAATTAAGCTCTTTTTGATTATCTATAGTAATGTTTGTGTTGTGTGTTCTGTTTTGCAAAAAAATGTAGATTCATGGTTTCAGGTGGGAGTTGTTCTGAGCACTGGTATCAACAGTGCCTATGCTCTAGGATATGCTGGCACTATTATGGTTCCTCTTGGCTGGACTGGTGGTGTCATTGGTCTTGTTTTATCAACTCTCATATCATTATATGCAAGTGTTCTTATTGCCAAGATTCATGAATATGGTGGAAAGAGGCATATTAGATATAGAGATCTTGCAGGATTTATGTATGGTACGTGCGAGCAATTACAGTACAAAATAATACTCCTTCCATCCCAATTTATGTAATGGTTTTTGACTACATACAACGTTTAAGAATGAATGGAAGACGTTTGAAACTTGTGGTATAAAATAAGTCATAGATATTTGTGAATATAAATCATCTCATTTAGGGTAAAATCTAAAGTTTAAAGTTAAATTTTACTAAATATAGAAAAGTATCATTCTTTTTTGACGGACTAGAAAGGAAAAATGTTACATAAATTGGGAGTATAAACAGATTTCTTCTTGAGGTTTACAAGATTTTAAGTCCTTTGACTTGTGTGGTTAAATTGGAGACTTGGTTAATGTTGCAGGTCGGGCAGCTTATGTAATTGTGTGGGCATCGCAATATGCAAATCTTTTCTTGATAAATATCGGATTCATCATTTTGGGCGGACAGGCCTTAAAGGTAAGATAAAATATGTTCTCTCTTTGTAGGCGTGCAAAACAATAGAGCTAGTGCTCTTTGGGATGATGAGATGGACTATTACTTACTCTAGCTTCAAAAGTGCATCATTGCATGAATCAATACTAACTCTGCTTTTAATAGTTAAGATGTGCCTGTGGGATGAGACTTTAGGGCTTTAGCGAGAGACTCTTTCTTTCTCCTACTTAAATTCCATGCTACAGAATGAATCTAGACACTGTCAAATGTAGTTATTTTAGTATGGGCATGGCTTAAAACATAGTTGGGAGAAGCTCGTCTGGAACTAGAGCTAGAAACGCTTTATTTTGTTTCCTTCTCGTTCTTCATTTCCTTCTTACTGAGTACTTGTAAGCTTTTCATCATTTCAAGAGTCCAAGCTCATGGTACGTATTGCCTAGATCTTGCTGATTTTGTCCTTTGGGATATGCCACATAGAGCCCAAAAGAATGTGTAGCAAGTTAACTTGTATTTCATCTTATATAGCACTTCATTTTCTCCTCCCTTTTCAACGTGGGATATTCCGCCCTCTTCGGGAATTTGTCAACCAGTCAGTATGTCGCCTTGACCCGCCCTTCATCATCAGTGTCACATATCCAGTACTTGACCTCCTCCGAAAGCTCCCTACTATTCCAAAAGGTCGCAAAATTAAAATAGAAAGAAGTGATATGAGAAATGTTTGGGGACGTGGAAGTTGTTTGAAAGCTATAGACGATAGGAATAATGAAATATAAAAGAAAAAAATATGTCGAAGTTAATTTTATCAGATATGTCAATTATTACTATATAATATAAGAGCAAATGTGAGGACTTTTGTAGTCCTCACAATAATTTCCCAATTTTTTTAAAACTTTTTAATTAATTACTTTTAGGTCCTAATCTTATTTATTTAAGTTAATTTTTTGATTTTTTGTTTTTAAGGTCTACTTTTCAAAAGTTATCGAACCTGGGAGCTTTTGTAGTCCTCACAATAATTTCCAAATTCTTTAAAAAAAATTTAATTAATTACTTTTAGGTCCTAATCTTATTTATTTAAGTCATTTTTTTTGTTTTTTGTTTTTAAGGTCTACTTTTCAAAAGCTATCTAACCTCCTACCTCATTTTTCATATTCTTTGGTTTTCTGGTTGGTGCTCGATATCCGCATTTGAGCCCGATTAATCCAGATAATTCGCACTGTATCGCGCCTATTCGGGGGGAGCGCTTCCTCCAAAGATTTTTTTCCATATCCATGTTCGAACCCGTAATCCCTAATTAAGAGAGGAGCAGCTCCATCCGCTGCACAAGTTAAATTATGTATTTGTCTTAAAAGTTCATTAACTATGTATAGATTATTTATTTAGAACTAAATAACTTCAGAAAATTAGGATACATAAGTTATAAATGTCAAATTCTGGCTCCACATTTGATTTGAAGTAAATAATTTCATCAAAATGGAAGTTAAAATATTAAAGGAGTGGAATGAAAATTTTGCTTTCATATAACTACCCACTTGTGGGACTACAATGGGTATATGGTTGTTGTTGTTGTTGTACACTTGGACTAACACAAATTATATTTCCTTAGTTAAAATATCTACTTTTATATCTTGAGTTTGGGCTCGGGCTTAGCACGGGCCTCACATAACTAGTAGTAGTAGATAAGGAATGATTCTGAGACAATGTTATTTCTCTATGATTGGTAGGCTTTCTGTCTTCTCTTTAAGGACGACGATCGGATGAAGCTAGCATACTTCATCGCGATTGCTGGATTTGCCTGCGTCTTATTTGCCATTGCTGTGCCCACCTTGTCATCACTAAGGATTTGGCTGGCTGTTTCATCGATTTTCAGTCTAGTGTATCTCACTATAGCCTTTGCTTTAGCTCTTAGAGATGGTATGCATATCTCCTTAATGTCTTAAAACACCAGATATATGAAAATTTCAATAAGCACTATGGGCTTGCAACAATGTGTAGTTAATCATCTTCGCGTTTGCAAATAATTGATAATTCTGCTGCTGATCAAAAAACGTTGTGTGATGTGAAGAAGTAAATTGCTATCTCTTCTTTTTTGCTGGTTAAATTGCAGGTGTTAATGCTCCTCCTAGGGACTATAGCATTCCAGGATCCAAAATAAACAGAGTTTTTACAACTGTTGGTGCAGCTGCAAACCTTGTTTTTGTATTCAACACAGGAATGATTCCAGAGATCCAGGTAACTAACCAGGAAATATGTGAACATTTTGTGAAGAATTCACTTTAGCCTCAATAAGCCGTAAAACCTCAGGCTTGTTCCAACTGAGGTTGATGCTTAAAATTAAAGGAGGTGACATATTTTATGTGTTAACTTATCTACGTAATTGACACTTGCGAACAAGCGCAAAAGCTTTTCCAAAATTTGAGTCCGAAGTGTCTAATTATAGGAACACTTTATTATGTGCTCAGTTATTCAATGGGAACAGGCAGTAGTTCGAGTATCTATTGAAATTTACTGACAAGTTTAAGGGGATGTCAATGAATTCCGCCAAAATATCTAAACTATGACCTCTGCAAATACCTTAAATTGGATCCAATTCCTTAGTGCCTAACACGGCGAATCAGTTTCCTGCTTTTTTCTCTTGATTTTTCTGATACTGAAAAACTTCAATTTTTTTCTTTGACAGGCTACTATAAGAGCACCCGTTGTGGACAACATGTTGAAAGCCTTGTATTTTCAGTTTAGTTTAGGATCTGTGCCTGTTCATGTTGTTACTTATGTCGGGTACTGGGCGTACGGATCCAGTTCATCGTCCTATTTGCTCAACAATGCCAGTGGTCCAGTTTGGGTTAAGGCACTCGCCAACATTACTGCATTCTTGCAAGCCATCATAGCTCTACATGTAATTATCTTTTCGCTTTGATCTTATAATTTTGAGTTTAAATTCTATGAATTGATAGTATAGAAGAATTCAGCTTACTATATTATATAGCTCCACTCTCATATTGTATTGCTTTTTTGGCTTATTGTAGATATTTGCGAGTCCAGCATATGAATTCTTGGATACAAAATACGGCATTAAAGGAAGTGCAGTTGCTGTTCGGAACCTGGCATTCAGAACTCTAGTCAGAGGTGGTTATCTCGCGCTTGCTACATTCCTATCTGCATTGTTACCTATCTTGGGAGATTTCATGAGCCTCACTGGTGCTATCAGCTCGATTCCACTCACGTTTATTCTTCCGAACCATATGTATATAATTGCCATGAAAAAGAAATTGTCTTCATTACAAAAGTGTTGGCATATGATCAATGTAGTCTTCTTTAGTTTCATGGCTGCTGCTGCATTAGTAGCTGCTTTCAGGCTTATAGCAGTGGACTCGAAAAATTAACATGCCTTTGCCGATTTATAGTTTTAAATTAATCTCAACTTTCTCAATTCTTGGCCTCAGAGAGGTATATATTTGTACTATATATTGGATGAATGACATTATAAACACAGATTCAGATTGATTTAGATGAAATGTGGAAAGGAATATCTTCATTTTTAGGATAATCTCTCTCATCTTATTCTACTGGCATTTCAAAATTTATCTCAATGTTCGACCTCAGAGAGGTATATATATTTGAACTACAGTCAAACCTTTCTATAACAACAGTTCACTGCAACACCCAAGTTTTCTTTGAAACTGATTTTTTATGTTATGTTACATTATATTATATGTTCTCTATAATAACATTTCATTATAGCAGCCAAAAAAAAAATCTAGACAAATGATTCCATTACAGAGAGATTTGACTATATACATCGGATGAATGATACTATAGAACAGTTTTCAGATTAATAGTTTTCAGATTGATTTGGTTGAAATGTGGAAATGAAATCACACGTATGTTTAATCGATTAACACATTTTCAATTTCTTAAGGGGATAGAGGATAGTAATGCAATCCATTAATGAATCACCTCATCCTTATGAATAGTATTTTTCAAGTTCAATTATCACATTGACCTATGGAGGCCTCATCATATACCTATCACATCTGATAATAATCCACACCATGTTCCATCATGCAACATTTATTCATAAAGAATTAAACATCAAGGTAATATCAACATAACACAGATGGTCCTCATTGTACATCTCATTATCCCTTAAGAGTATATTGTAACATCCCGTAAATCTGTATAGAGTGTGAAAGCCTTGTATGAGTCCTTTGGAACCTCATATGTTGGGTTACGTGCATGACTTTAGGTTAAAGACCCAAGAGGAGATGGTCAAAATGAAAATTCACTGCAGTTTCGTGAAAAGGAGTTTTGACGGTCATCCTTTGTACCGTCGATCTGTTCGACGCTCCGTCCTTTGCACCGTAGAAAGTAAGGAAGAGAAAGTTGCTCACTGGAAATTTCATGACTTCGACGGAGCAGATCGATGTTCCGTCGATCTATTCGACACTCCGTCGTTTGTACCGTAGAATTGACCTAGCGCAAAGACCATTCGACGGAGCAGATCGACGCTCCGTCATTTGTACCGTAGAATGTGCCTAACGGGCTGAAATTATATAAGTTGCAAAATTTTGGTTTTCTTCCATTCTTTTCACTCTCAAAAACCCTAAGGATGAAAATCTCTCTCTAGGGCTCCAACAATAAGGTAAGAACATCTTAATCGTTGATTATCAATCCTAACATCAAACCCATAATTCTTAACATGATTCTTGTGACTAAAACCTAGAGTTTACAACATAATTCTTCCTAAATTGATTCAAGCTAGGGTTTGGGTGTTCTTCACTAGAAAAGTGAATTGTTAAACTTTGTTTAACATATTAAGGTATGTTTCTCCTTTGAAAACTTGTTTGAAATGTAAACAACCTTTTGAAACTATTGTTGGGAATATAAATTGCATTCAATGTTCTTTAATGAATAAAAAAGTAACATTTTCATGTTTCTTGAATCCTAATTCATGCCTAAATGGTGGTTAATGTGTGTGAGGGGACAAACCCACATTAAACTTAGTTTGTAACATACTCTATATATGTCTATGAAATCATAATTGTTTTCCTCTATAAGAGATGATCATAATTGAAGGCTAATTGTTGATAATGGTGTTCATGATGAAACAATGATGATTGAATCTTGTTTAAAGAATTGCAAATGTTTTCGACGCTAACCACGAGATGATATAACTTCATAATGTCATAATAAACTTTAATGCAAATTGATAAAGTGACTACCTTGAGATGAAATGTGAATCTACTTCTATGCTATGACCTTTATTGTTGTGTTTGGGTTAGCTACTCGGGAGGAAGGTAGCCACTATGGATCCTAGTGTGGTAATTGCCTAGCCATTTGGGAGGAAGAGTGGCCACTACCGGGTTCGTTACCCGGAGTGCGGTTATGCCTAGCTATTCGGGAGGAAGGATAGCCACCGAGAATTATATACTCCGGTGTGGTGCTCTGTGTTTAGGGAACCTCTACGGTCATCCCTTCGATGTGCTTGATTCTTGGGCCTGTATTGGCATGTGTGATATTCTTATTCTTTCATGGAACTGTTGTTGAGAATCATGATCAAATGAAAGGCATATTTGAAAGTTGTAACTTGACAAGAGGTTTTATAATCAGTTTGATAAATCCTTATTGAGATACATAAGTTGAATAACTATTTTTACATTGATTTCATATGGTTTCTAGAACTGATTTCTTTACGTATTATTGTACACTATTTTCGTATTACTTGTTGTCCCGAGGCACTCATTGAGTACGGAGTACTTAGTCATACCATTGTTGTTTTTTATGGTATGTTAGGTAACAGAAAAGAGCAGGTTTTTAACACTTAAGGCGCTTAGGAAGGACTTATTGTTGCTGTTGACTTGGTGAGCCCACATGTTCATTCGTGGGACACCCTCATTTCATTCATTTATTATTTTAGCATTTTAGCGGGCTGCGTCCCGATGTGTTAGACAATCATTCTTTGTCTTAGAAGTTCCATAGTATACATTCTTGTGGGTAGTTGTCGAGTTGTCTAACTCTTGGGCACGTGATATGTTTTGATTAAGTTTTATGATATTAAAAACTTCTGCTGATTTTATTCTTACATCATGACTTGTTTAAATTTATTTTATAAACTGTTGGAGGTGATTATTGAACCTAGCGGGTTCAAGTGTTATTGTGCATCTTTTAGGTTCTTCCGATGTTGGTCATGACATCGGATGCCGGTCACGTCTAGGGTGGGGTTTGGGGCATGACATACATGTAGCAAAACCTCTAAGAATATTGCAAAAGACAGGTGAAATGAAGCCCAAACAACACAAAATAAGACCAATGCACTGCAACTGGAATCTTCATCTGTCAGCTCAATCTGTGAGCTCATCATTGCTCTATATATCTGTAAAAGAAAGTAAGAGGAATGACTCTACAATAAGTATCACAGAGCATCCTTAAACAAATGGGACATGTATCATGTAATTATAGCAAGCATGAAACGCAACTCCATGATTTATATACTGAAAGGGACATTTAACTGTACACAAGGCCAACTAAATATTGAAACAACATTTCACATACCATGCATGCTAATCCGTATTGTCTCCAATGATGATTTCTAGTGGATCATTGGCTCCCATTTCTAGCTGCAATTTCTGAATCCTCTTCGTCGATTTCTCAGCAGAATTTGATGACTGATAGACTGAAATCTTCTGCAATGTCAGACTATCTCCAAAGCTCAATGGTACCTCGGAAAGAAGCCTACACCACTAACCATTGGAGACTCGAAAATTGATCACTATCAGAACAAATCCACTGTTTAAAGTCTAAATCGCACAATTCCAAGAATTTGAGATTGCAGAATCCTCCATCACATGTTTCCCAAACTGGTCCGCTGAAACAATTGTATCTAACTTTTAGAACCTCAAGGTTTGGTAACAATCCAATGATTGTCATGTCCTTCCAATCCAAGCAGCCAATTGTGTTACACCTCGCATTTCAGAGCATGAGTATGCCACGTACTTCACTGTATTAATGGATTATCGGAGACGTTCCATGAAGTTTTGGAAGGTACAAGCCATGGGAAACACGTAACAATGAAGTAAAGGATGAATTACGATTTCATAAGTCGTAACCGGGAAGGATAACCTTGAAACTAAAGGACATGACCATTATCAAGTATGATTAATAATAAATATCATGTGTGGAGAGTTTCGGAAGATGCCGGGACCAAGTAAATCAAAGAAAATAAGTTTGTCGAAAATTTGAAAAAAAAGTTGGCAGAATTAAGGACAGAATTTTGGGTCAACTTTGTAGGGGTATATCTCCGGGTATATTAGGAGTTTTAAGGTGTTTCAAAGCCTAAAATGAAGTGCGTCAAGTCTAGTTTCTAACGCAATAAACTGTTCATCAATGGAATATCGGAGCAGGGATTTATGGGCATTTTAAAACAGATAGTCAGAGGAACCCGAACCTGGGCGGAAATCCAGAAAATCCAATTAAAAACCCACTTATGTTTTGACCCAACCCAATCCAAATTTGGCACCTATAAAAGGGCCTCTACACTTCATTTTAGTCCTTTTTCTTCAACTCCATAATCCTTTAGAACTCCCCTAACCTCTCCACACCTCTCTAGAATTTTCCACACTTCTCTCTCCACTACAAGAATATTCTTGAAGGCTTTCCACCATTTCAAAACATTCTATACCATCACAAAAGAGGATTAAGCTCCAAAACCCCAAACTAAATCATGGAGAAGGATTGTTCTTGTCTCTACTTAATGTCGTGATAAATTTGGTCTTGAAAGAAGTTGAGTGGGGTGAAGTTCTTCTAGTGTAAGGTATGTTCTCCATTCTATTTCTCATGATTGAGTTGATTTGAAGGTTTAGCAAGTTCTATAAAATAAGAGAATCGTAGTAGAGAAGTTTCAAATTATTAAAGTGAAGATGATGACTATGGAATGAATTTGAAAGCAGATTTTGGATTAATTTGAGATTAAATTGAATATAATTCCTTGATTATGGTATTGTGAATATTGTTATGGTTAGTTGAGAAATTTGGAAAACATCGTGTGGGATATTTTATGGAGTGTATTGGTGTTGATAATATTGTTGTGATGTTGGTATTGTTGTTATTGTTGTTGGTTGTTGGATTGTGATTTCGGGCTAAGCATATAAACCGGGGAGATGCTACCCGAATTTCGGCAGATTCTAAACGGAATTAAATTGATGGCTTAAGATGAGCGTATGACATTGAGCCTAATGATAGCATGAATGGTTATATGTAGATTTACGTGCTTGGAAAGAAAACGTTGAGTGGCTATGGAGACCAAAAGGTATGTTAAGGCTAGTCCCTTTCTTTATAAAGGCATGATTCACTTCTTATGCACCCATACATGTTTTCCATAACATCCTTATTCTTAAAAGTTAGAAGTTCATGATTCTCAAAGTTCTTATAATACTAAATATAGATGTTTTCTAAGATGGTAATGATGATGATGACGACCCCATTTCTAGAAATTTCAAGGTTTATGATTTTGATGCTATCACAAGATTGTTGAGCTTATTTCATGATTTTATTCATTGTTGTTGATCTAACCTTATAATAATTGTTCCTTCAAGGTGAGATATAGTGATGATGATTGTTTCATAACATAAATTGGAGGTTACCGACCTTACGTCACTCCGATAAAGTGGTAACTTTTATTTGGTCTCTCATGCATGCTACTTATATATATATATATATATATATATATATATATATATATATATATATATATATATATATATATATATATATATATATATATATATATATATATATATATATATATGGGATATGGGAAAAGGTGAGGCGTTATATATGCATAACCACCTGATCAGCTGGATATCATCCCGGCCGCGGGATGCCCGGACGCGAGATATATGGATGAATGGATCGGACTACATGTTCCGCAGCAATATAGTGTGTGTGTGTGTGTGTGTGGATCGGGCTGCATGTTCTGCAGCAATATAATATATAAATGGATCGAGCTGCACATTCCACAGCAATATAATATGTAAATGGATTGGGTTGCACGTTCCGCAGCACTATTATGGTATATATGTATGAGAAAGCTTTTACAAAAAGCTAAGCATGCATGGTATCCGCCTTACAAGGCAATCAGATGCACAGGTTATCCCTTTATTTCATGTTATGTCCCATATCTCTTGGTATGTTGTTATTCATGCCTTACATACTCAGTACATTATTCCTGCTCACGTCCTTTCTTGTGAATGTTGCGTTCATGCACGCAGGTAGACAGGTAGACAGATCTGACCAGTAGGTGCTTTATCAGCGGATTCTCAGGAGCACTCCACTTACTTCGGAGCTGCAATCTATTTGATATTGGTCCTGATGGTCACTTGTATTCTATGTAGAGGCTCGTAGACATGTGTGTACAGTTAGACATTTCATAACCCTACCAATTCGTATCGTTGTATAACATTTTAGTAGCCTTGTCGGCCGGTGACGATAGGCATAATTGTTGAAGATTATATAGAGATGTGTCGTTATATTCTGATATATGTCCTTACAGATTAAGATATCCATGAGCTATCTTTATGGTCTACCCAGAAATGATTATAAGACTTATGTTCAGAGGTGCTCGGTGGGTTAGCTCCGGATGCCCGTCATGGCCCTTTAGTTAGGTCGTGACAAGTTGTCAGTGTGAGCTTCTTCACGTTCGGAGGAAATGTTCTATGATTAAGAATGCCTACAGGAAATTTGTTATACAGTGTACTAAACCAGTTAATTTCCAATGCCTCAAGATGATTCAAGCCTGCGAAATCAGGAAGGAAAAGAGAACCCTTCTCATTTAGATAAATTCCCAGCTTTCTAAGATTAGGAGTTCTTGCTAGCACCTCTTGGCTATGACTTGAACATTTCAATGTGGTCATGGTCTGCATATCATTAAGCAATGGAGAATTTGGAAAACAAGCCCAAGGCGTTTCAATTGTGAAACTAGGATAGACATATAGATGCCTCAATTTTGCCATCTTCCAAATACCTTGTCCTAGAATCAAATCAGTCTCTCTTCCATACCTAAGAATGAAAATTTCCAAGTTCCAGAGACAATATATTGGTAGTCTGCACCTTCCAACATGTTTAACACGAAGAGCCGAGCACTTTAAATGTACTAGCTACAATGCTAATGTAGGAAAACCATGAAATGTCACATCATTTAGATCCAACACTCAGAGGAATCTATATAAGGATAATCTAGACCCACAATGCAAGGGGATTCTGATATATGGTGCACAGGAACACTCATGAAAATTGGCTCCACAACTACAATGAGAATGAACACAGAAGGTTTGGATAGAGTGATGACGAACTGTTGTCATGAACCCAATTGTATAAGTGAAGTATCCTGAAGGATTCATCTTTCTTAATGTTCTTGATACATATATCTCTAAGCATATCATGAATAGAACAAGTCTTGACTTCCCGTTAGACCGTTTCTTGGCAATAATAACTAAATTTCTATCAACAAGATCCATCAAATAACTCATTGCAACATCTTCTAGGCTCATATTGTCAGTCTTTTCTATATATCCCTCGGCTATCCATGATAGTATTAATCTTTTAAGAGGTATCGCATCCTCTTCTGGGAATTTTGCAAAACAAAGAAAGCATAACTTTAAATGAAAAGGTAGGTGCTCATAACTCAATGCTAATGTGCCCATGAATTGGTCTAAAACTTCCTGGTCATCATGATGGGCATCTATGCTTTAGGCAAATTTGCTCCAGCTCATTAATGTCATTTCCTTGTTTGCAAGAAGTCTAACTATGACAACAATTGCAAGTGGTAATCCTCCGCATTTTTTAACAATTTCTCTCCCAACCGCTTCTAACAATAGAGGATACCTTTTTTCCCTAAATGCCTTGTGACAGAACAAAGTCCAACTTTCAACCTGACCTAGAAGAGAAAGGTACAAGGGCGACTTGCAAAGGTTAGCACCGATTGCTACTTCTTTTATCCGAGTTGTCATTAGAATCCTACTTTTATTGTTGTTATCTGGAAGACAATTTTCTCATTCATTCCAAACATTATCATGCCACATATCATCAATGACGATTAGGTATCTTTTTCCATAGAGGTATTTCGTCAACTTGTCTGCCAAATCGCTTTCATCCATGGAGCTTAGTGTGCGTTTATCTTTGGTTGCATAATTCAAAATATCACACAGTATATTTTTGCTTTGAAATGCTTGAGAAAAAGTTGTCCATGCCAAATATGAAAAGTGACGAGAAACAAATTGATGATTGTACAAGTTCTGAGCCAAGGCTGTCTTACCAGTACCAGCCATGCCAACAATAGAGATCACTTCTCTTTGCTTATCTCAGCTAAAAAGCCTGTCCAGGATTTGATTTGTAGTCTTCTCGAAACCTACTAGCATTTCTTCTCCTTCTTCGTTGGCCCTGCTTGATGTGTGTCTCGAAGAATGTCCTTCAATCACAACTTGAATAGGAGCATGAGAAGGATCGGAAAAGTTTATCCTTGACAATTCTCTTCGGAGGGTATTGAAATACTTCCTGAAGAAAGCTAGTTCTGAGGCCAAAGGAGAGAAATAACGGCCTAGCAAAAAACTATAGAGAAATAACAGCCTAGAAAAAAAACTATCAGTAGCATCTAATGCCATAGAAGCCTAGTATCTAGCTACATGGTTTAACAATTGGAGTTGCTCGATCTTAATGCCTTATTTGTGAAAGTTTGCGAAGATAGATGTTATAACTCTGATATCCTCAAAAAGTTCCACAACATGTGCTCTTTCGTTTGAGGTCAGAAGTGATCGTATATGTTTAGCAGCTAGGAATCTAATGTTACACTCCATAATAATCCGTGTTACTTGAAGTAAAACAAGAAAAAAAAAATGAGTTATGAAGGTTCAAGGAAAGTTAATCGAGTTAGTAAGAATATCGTTATATATATGGTTGCCTTAAGTATCCCGAGGTGACATGGTAACCTAAAGGATTTAAAATCGCGTTATGAGTATGTATATGGGGTAATGCGAGTGACCTTTTAAAGTATTTGAGATTATTAGTAATGATATAGAGGATGGACAAAAGATATGAATATACTTTTGCGATTGGAGTTTCGTCAAAGCTTTGTGAGTTCTCTAGTTATGCTTAAGGTTATTGTGATTCTTTGGACCCTTCGAGATGTGTATATGGATTTTTATTGATGTATATAAGTGTGTATATGTATGCATAAGAGGTTACATAAGGTTGGAAGAGGATTAGAAGTTAAACGAAATGAATCGGAACAACTTCAGTAAAATTTCGGACCCGATTTTAGTCTATATTGTAGGAGGCATATCTCCTTGAATATGAGGAGTTTTAAGGTGTTTCAAAAGCCTAAAATGAATTTCATCGAGTCTAGTTTGTAATGCAACAAACCGCTCGTCAAAATGATATCGGGATAAGGAGATATGGACGATGCAAGTTGGGCTGGCAGGGCAGCAAGTTTGGACCCGACTCAAACACTCACATTTCGGCCCATGAGGCCCATTAAACTCAATAGATAAGTCACCACTTTGCCCTATATCATTTCACACGACCTAAAACAGATCCAAAACCCTTATTTTCTCTCCCAAACCCCCTTTCTAATTGAGCCATCATGTAAGCTAAATCCTAGACCCTTGACATGATATTAGTTAAAGAGAAGTTGTAGCTTAAGTTTTTTTTTGTGTTGTTAAGCAAGCAGCTGGAAAGAGAAACAAGATTCTTGAAGATTCTGATTGCTAAAGGTAATTTCAACCTCCTACTCATGTTATCAATTTGGATTAAAGGTTTAATATGGTGTATACGTGAAGGAAACGTTGATATACAAGCTAGAGAGAGAGAGAGCATAAGCCATGGCATTCGGGCATGGCTAGCAAAATTGGAGCTCAAATTTGTTGATCCAAAAATCAGATTTTCTAGGTATTTCATCCCTTAGGAAGGTGATAATAACGTGGAGAATTCATTTGGAGCAACAAGAACAAGTATTAGTTCATTTCACAAATTCTAGCTAAGTGGAAAAAGTCAACTTGTTAAGGTAAGAGTTGATCATTTTTTCTATGTGTTTGTTGATGAAGTTGGACGTGTGGGGAATATGCAAATGTAAATTGTATGTGTGAAATTATGTATCTTGATGTTGAAGCATAGTTGTAACTTGGTAACATGAATTGCACGAATGTTGGAATGTTGTTGAAATGTTGTTGAATGCCGTAGGGGCTGTTTTTAATTGAAATTTGATGGACTGATTTGAATTAATATTTTGGTTGTTGTAATCATAGATTATGTGATGAGAATGAAGGAATTTAATGGTTAGAGTTGGAGTTAAAATTGTTGTGGGTTGTTGTAAGGATTATAGAGATAATAATGTGATTTACTTGCATATGAATAGATGATGTGGTGTCGTGTGGCTGCTGTTGTATTTCCCTGAAATTTGCTGAAAAGATGGCATGAAATAAGGCGTAAGAAGTGTATATGGGCTGCTTGGTGTGTTGTAAGTGTTCGTTAGAATTTCGGGCATCGTTATGTTATAGTTTAGGGGCTGTTTTCGGCCCAATTTGGAGAAATTGTTGGATCGTTGGAAATATTATGTGAATTGTTTAGAATGTTCTTGAATGTTGTTAGTATGGGTTTGGGTTAGTATTTGAATGTATAGGCGTTGATGTTGGCTTGAAGGTAAGCCGTTGAATTGAATATTTGAAAAGTTGTCGAATGATGAAAAAAAGAGTATTAATGTAATATTGTCTTTCGGATTGGTTATTGGAGTTGCTAGGTTGGTTATTGTGGTTGTTGCTGTTGATTTTGAGCGAGTTAAATTCTCGGGTTGGCCTATTTACAGGGGAAATGCTGCCGAATTTTCTGTAGAATTTAATGTTAGTTTGGAATGAATGGCTTAAGTGCCTATGTTTAATATTGGATATTCGTTGGCATATTTGTAGACCTTGGGGAGCCCGAGGCGTAGATTGGGATTTACTTTAGATTGGCTATCTTGGAGTGCGTACGAGGTATGTAAAGCGCAACCCTTCTTTCTTTTGGCATGCCTTAGTTTGTATAGGCTAGATTATAAGCCTTAAGGAAATTCTAAATTCGAAATCCGAGCATGTTATGATCCGTATATGTTCCTTGGCACTCTTATGTATGATTTGATGAAATATGAACCTTTATGTATTTGAAATAATCGCTTTCCGAACTTTGCGCAAAGAGGTTTCACTTTAAAGAACTTCGAAATTTCCGAATGCCATATCTTTCACATAAGTGCTCGGATTGCTCCAATATATTTTTATAAAAGTTTGCATTACGTATAACGAGTATGTTTTCCATAAGCGAGCCCGACTTGGGTAAATTCCCGTCCGTGGGTCCCGCGGCTTCCCTTTATGAAATTCGGGAGCGTTTGAAAGAATTTGTTAAGACTATTATTTCGAATTTCAAGTATGGTCATTTACTTATATTTGAGTCTATGATAATGATTTTATGCATATGGTTACTCATGACTCTGCTCGTGCGTTCTGTTATATCTTTCGCCGGTTCCCGGGCCGGTTCTGTTATCGTGCGCACTTTGATATACTCCGGAGTTATGCTGTGTTTATGGTTCACCGAGCTACTCGCAAAAGAGGGTCGGGTTCCACCTATATTTGGTGTTATGCTGTGTATGGCGTTATGTTGTGATATGTGACGGGGATACGGAGATTTGAAACATTCTGGTGTTATGCTGTGTTATGGCGCCATCGACGGGCGGGCGACCATATTCTTCTGTACCCTACGCATGACTTACATATTTTTGAAAGTAAACAAATTTTGATATGTTGGATTTATACTTATGTTCTGTACTACTATTTCGTTTATGCCTCAGATTTGTTTCTGTATTTTCTGCTTTGCATACTCAGTACATATTTCGTACTGACCCCCTTTCTTCGGGGGGGCTGCGTTTCATGCCCGCAGGTACAGACGCACAGTTTGGTGATCTACCCATTTAGGACACCCTCTTCTGCTGTTTGGAGTGCTCTTCTCATTTCAGAGCACACATTTTGGTATATATATTCGTTCGCTATGTATATATGTATTTGTTCAGGGGCACGGCGGGGCCCTGTCCCGCCATATGATTCGGTTTGTCTGTTTAGAGGTCTGTAGACGTATTTGTGGGTATGTGTGCCTACTTCTGTTCAGATGCGTTTGTATGACCCTATTCGTTATGGCAGCCTTGTCGGCGTGCATTTTGTATATGTTTTGGGGCTTTTGATACATTTGTTAGCCTTGTCGGATTTTGATACATTTGATAGCCTTGTCGGCTTTTGTTATATATATGGATATGGTTGTGCTAAAATGTGTCCGATACAGTTTGATGAAGTTTGAGACGGCATATAGTATTTATGGCCGTATATGCTATTTGGATAAATGTGTTACGATTTGATATGTTTGTCTGTCTGGGTGCCTAAGTAGGGCACCAGTCGCGGCCCACGGGGTTGGGTCGTGACATCTAAAAAGAAGCACATGGACCAAGCATTTCTGAAGGGTGATTGGAGTCCGACGAATGTTGCAAAAGCAACGTATCGTGGTTGCATAATCTCCTTCATCTGACTTATATATATATATATACATAAGAGAAACATTTGCTTCATCCATCACTTGAATTTAACTTCTCCAAGGGCCTGGCTTAGAATTGAAGAACACCTATTCAATTTCATCACTTTCCTCTCACTATTTTACACTTTGGACTATGAAGTATGAACACTATGTAAATCTGACTTGTTCCAACAAAGTCAGACTGGACCCGAACACTGACACATTCCACCACTAATAACTTGGGACAGGGATGGAGCTACAAGCCTATCTAGTATCGTAATGTGTTCATATTAAAATTTTTGTATTCATATTAAAAATTTGAGCTAAAGCTACTAAGTTTTGATGAACCGGTAATTCAAACTTGGCCCTGTCTTTGCGGCTCGGACAAACCAGATCAGAGATGGGAACACTGGGAACTGCATCCTAAAAACATTAGGGAGATTGGAGGTGGGACAATTTGTCGTCTGGTTGAAGAGGAAGCGACTGTACAAATTGCGAAAATGATTATTCGACTGCTTTCTCTTCAAAGTTCTCTCTGTTCTTGAAGCCATTGTTTTGGTTTCTTCTTCCTCTGCTATGGCTGCCATATCCTAGATACTTGGAAACAACCTCTTTTTTCAGGAACCTCACTTTTCTTTTCTTTTTTGCAAGTGTCTTGGGAAAATTAATACTCCCTTGAAAGAAAATTTGAGATCAATGTTTTAATGGAAAAGGGCCAAAAATACCTGAACGTATGAAAAATGATTCACAAATACCCTCCTTCCACTGTTAGGTATAAAAGTACCCTCAAACTTAGGGTATTTTTGTGAAGAATTATAATACTCAATAGTAGTCAAATGTTAGTTCACCTATCAATTGGATATATATTTACCATTCTCTGAGAATAAAATCAGATGACATTTATTATAGCTGAATAATTTAACATTTACATAAAAATTATCCCTAAAGATGAGAACATTATCCCCTCTAGCTAATACTGAAAATAAAATTATAAATCAGCAAAGACATGGTAGGTTCTAGAGTCTACATCGATAAGCTTTAAGGCAGCTACTAATATGCAACTGATATGCAACTAAAGAAAAAAATATTGAGCCAATGCCAGCTCTTCTATTAGCAACAATGTATATATGATTTGGAAGTATATATGTGAGTGGAAATGTACTGATAGCTCCAGTAAGACTCACGAAGTCTCCCAGAAAAGGCAACAGCGCAGAGAGGAAAGCTGTAATGGGATCACCTCTAACAATAATTCCGAATCCCAAGTTTTTACAAGCCAGTGCACTCCCTTTAATTCCGTACTTAGTATCAAACTCGTACGTTGGACTTGCAAATATCTGGGATCATAAATAGAAGCAACTCTCAGTATGATAAAAATAATTAGACATAGTATGTATATGAGGGACCAAATGAGTGGTATGTGGAACTGCTTGGGGTAGTGGAGTGCATGAAGCATCCCACGTTCATGCAGAGTCGGGAGAAGGGTCGCACCCAAAAGGGTTTGATGATAGGCAGTCTACCTTGACGCAAGCTTCAGTGACTGATTCCACGGCTTGAACCCATGACATATACGTCAAACAGAGATAAATTTACTATTGCTCCAAGGCTCGCCTTCTTATCTTTAACTGTTTGAAGGAAAAAACTTACCAACACCGAATGTTTACACTAAAACTACATTATTTTATCATTAGTGTAAGAAAAGGTTAGGTGAGAATCGGTATTAAGTAGTTAACTATGGTTGACTGATGACAGTTTATTTAAAGACATATGGTATGAATCTACTGCGTAGGTGTAAACACCCGGAGTGGGTAAATTGTTTCCCTGTTTGAATTATGTAACATGAAAATAGTTGTTGTATAAAGGTCATAAGATTGAAGCAGAGTGATAATTACATGCAACGCGATGATAGCTTGCAAGAAGGCAGCAATATTAGCCGTTCCCTTCAACCAAATGGGACCACTAACGTTGTTCAGCAAATAGGAAGATGCATTGGATCCATAAGCCCAATATCCAATGTAAGTAACAGCATGCATCGGAACAATGCCTAAAGTAAACTGAAAGTTGAGGGCTTTTATCATGTTCTTGGCAACAGGTTCTCCCACGGTAACCTATAAGAAAAAGAAAGAAGAGATTGTGAGAATTAAAAACAATGGAGAAAACAAATTCAGAAGACAAACAAAAGTATTTGTATGTAAGGAAATGGCGTTAAGACTTTAAAAGTTCTCTGCAGAAAATATAATCGTCATCCTTCATTCACAATTAAACGAGTCTCTTTAGAAGAATGTTGCATCACTTCACTCAGCAGATATCTCTCTCGTCCATTTCTTTTAGCAGATGTTCATTGTATTGTTCGATCAAGTCTTTACATCAAAGTTGAAGCCAAGCAGTAAGTTATGGATATAGACCTTTAGAGCCAATCAGTAACGTCAGAAGTAGGCCATTAGTTTCTCAATGAAATTACATCAACCATGGTGGCTTATAAGTCATTTTGTTTCACTCCAAAGGACACAATGAATAGAACGAGATCCAAAAATTCACCTTAAATTATCAATTATCAACTCATGTAGTCAAGTAATTTGCTACTCTTGACTTCATAATAAGTCACGTGGTTGACCAAAAATTTCTATGCATAAATAAAGTTATCAATTTCTAGGTCAGTTACCTGTATCTCGGGAAGCATTTCTGTGTTATATGCAAAAACAAGATTAGCAGCAGCACCAATAGTTGCCCAAATCCTACTGCTTTTGGTTCCTGGAATGCTATAGTCTCTAGGAGGTGCCTCAAGACCTGCAATTCACGATATTTAAAAAGGATGAACCACAACAGCATTCCTCTTAATAATATAGAGCTACAAGATTGAAACGGCAAATATGATTTTTGTAGAGAAGCAAAATGCAGTGAGAGCAAGGCTATGCTTTCCATTACAGACAAACCAAATGAACCGCTATGTTGTGATACTTTATAAAACAGGCCCTGATACTATGTGTAAGACGACTAATACTTAAGTCAGAAAATGTTAAGAAAACACACCCCGAGAAAATACTAACTCCTAGACAAAAAGACTAAACTATCCCTAATTAAATAGGCATAAGAAGTTGTTCAGGCTAGCCAAGGTGAGGGAGAGAAAGGCACGGGACTTGGATCGAGTAAAGTGCGTCAAGGACGAGGATGGCAAAGTATTGGTAGAGGAAGCTCTCGTTAGACGGAGATGGCAGTCATACTTCCATAAACTCTTGAACGAGGAAGGTGAGAGAGACATTGTGTTGGGAGATTTGGAGTACTCTGAGAGGCGCCGCGACTTTGGGTATTGTAGGAGTATAAAGGTGGAGGAGGTTAAGGGTGCTGTTCGCAGGATGAGCAGGGGAAGAGCTACCGGTCCTGACGAGATCCCTGGGGAGTTTTGGAAGAGTGCGGGCAGGGCAGGTTTGGAGTGGTTGAC
Organism: Lycium barbarum; assembly: GCF_019175385.1. Classification (NCBI taxonomy): domain Eukaryota; kingdom Viridiplantae; phylum Streptophyta; class Magnoliopsida; order Solanales; family Solanaceae; genus Lycium; species Lycium barbarum. The sequence continues at coordinate 8,991,045 of NC_083341.1, forward strand.
TGGATTGTTCAATGTTATTTTTAAGACGGCGAAGATGCCTGAGGAATGGAGGTGGAGTATGATGGTCCCTTTGTATAAGAACAAATGTGATATTCAAAGTTGCAACAACTATAGAGGGATCAAGCTGATAAGCCACACTATGAAGGTGTGGGAAAGGGTGGTGGAGATGAGGGTGAGAAGAGGCGTGCCCATTTCAGAGAACCAATTCGGATTCATGCCGGGGCGCTCGACTACAGAAGCCATCCATCTTGTGAGGAGACTGGTGGAGCAGTATAGGGAGAGGAAAAAGGACCTGCACATGGTTTTCATCGACCTAGAAAAGGCTTACGACAAAGTGCCAAGAGAGGTTTTATGGAGATGCTTGAAGGCTAAAGGTGTACCTGTAGCGTACACTAGGGCGATCAAGGACATGTATGAGGGAGCCAAGACCAGGGTAAGGACAGTGGGAGGAGGCTCGGAGTACTTACCAGTGGAGATGGGGTTGCACCAAGGATTAGCTCTTAGCCCATTTTTATTTGCTCTAGTGATGGATTGTCTGACGCGGCGAATTCAAGGTGAGGTGCCATGGTGTATGTTATTTGCGGATGACATAGTCTTGATCGACGAGACACGCAGCGGAGTGAACGCTAAGCTGGAGGTCTGGAGACAAACTCTGGAGTCTAAAGGGTTCAAGTTGAGTAGGACCAAGACAGAGTACATGGAATGCAAGTTCAGTGACGTGACACAGGAGTCTGGCGTGGAAGTGAGGCTTGGTACTCAGGTCATCCCAAAGAAAAGAAGTTTCAAATATCTCGGGTCTATTATACAAGAAAATGGGGATATTGATGATGATGTCTCACATCGTATTGGCGCAGGGTGGATGAAATGGAGGCTTGCTTCAGGAGTGTTGTGTGATAAGAAGGTGCCACTAAAACTTAAAGGAAGGTTCTACAAAGTGGTTGTGAGACCGACCTTGTTGTACGGGGCAGAGTGTTGGGCAGTCAAGAGCTCTCATGTCCAAAAGATAAAAGTTGCGGAAATGAGAATGCTGCGATGGAAGTGTGGGCACACCAGGCGAGATAGGATTAGGAATGAAGATATCTGGGATAAGGTTGGAGTAGCATCAGTGGAGGAGAAGATGAGGAAAGCGAGGCTGAGATGGTTTGGGCATGTGAGGAGGAGAGGCAGAGACGCTCCAGTGCGGAGGTGTGAGAGGTTAGCTATGAATGGTTTCAGGAGAGGTCGGGGTAGGCCGAAAAAGTATTGAGGAGAGGTGCTGAGACAGGACATGGCGCAGGTTCAGCTTACCGAGGACATGACCCTAGATAGGAGGTTTTGGAGGACTCAGATTAGGGTAGAAGGCTAGTAGGTAGTCGTTGTTTCGATCTATAGTCTATTGACCTTTGTTTCTTGCTACTATATGTGGTTTCTTGTACTTCGATTATCTTATTTATCTGTGGTAGCTACTGTTCCCTTTTTTTTTTCAGACCGCTTTATTCTGAATTATTCGCTTTCTTTAGTTTCATTTGCATTCTGCTTTGAACTGCTTGTGCTTATCTAACCTTTCTCGTTGTGATTTCTCTTGAGCCGAGGGTCTTTCGGAAACAGCCTCCCTGTCTTCCGAGATAGGGGTATGGTCTGCGACACTTTATGTTGGGTCCATCCCATAATTTGAGGAAGGAAACATCTCCCTCATTTTAAGGAAGAAAACAAGGAAGAAAACATTTCCCCTGTTTTGAGGAAGAAAACATATTCCTTGTTTTAAAGAAGAAAACATCTTCCTTGTATTTGACAAATTGTCAAGTGCTTGCTTGAGTCACAAATGACATCAATAGGTTCATTTCATCCCTATAAATAGGGAAGCCTTCCATCATTTGTAGACACATCAAAATATCAGACATTAGATCATCACAGCACAACCAAGAAGAGTTGTGTAATATCCTTGAGAGATTTGTGAGGTGTTTTTTTCTTAGAGTGGTATCAGAGCCAAGGTTCTGTCTGAGTATGCTCTGTGGTTGCAGCATAGTCTGAACTTCCACATGAGAATAGAATTACTTTGGTGCTCCTGCATCAGCTGCCACGTCACCGGTCAGTTTTGTAATTTTGAAAAATTGTAGTTTGGTCCCTCAATTTTTTTTTAAATTATTCAGAAAGTGAAAATGACCATTGACGAGTCAACTTCATCTTCTGGAGCTATGATTATGCTCACGGCTACCAACTACACGCTGTGGAAACCTCGGATGGAAGATTTCCTCAGTTGTAAAGACCTCTTTGATCCAATAAAGCTGAAGGGTATTAATCCTGACCCGCCCAAGTCAATAGAGTGGAAGAAAATTAATAGAAAAACTATTGGTCAAATTCGACAATGGATTGACCATAGTGTCTTCCACCACGTTGCACAAGAAATCGACGCTTATGCCCTTTGGAAGAAGTTGGAAGACATGTAGCAGGCCAAGACTGCTAGGAACAAGGCCCTTCTGATGAGACGCCTTGTCAATATGAAGCTCAAAAGTGGAACTTCTGTTGCCGAACATACCAGTGAGTTCCAGAGTCTGGTAAATCAATTATCTTGTGTAGAAATGCCACTTGGAGACGAAATGCAATCTCTACTACTTCTTAGTTCCCTTCCTGATAGTTGGGAAACACTAGTTGTTACTCTCAGCAACTCAGGCCCAAATGGCAAACTTACCATGTCTGTGGTCAAGGATGCATTGTTCAATGAAGAGGCAAGAAGGAAAGACATGAGCACAGATCAGACTCATGCCTTTGTGACGGAGAATCGAGGAAGATCACAAGGAAAACAACAAAGAAACAGTAGAGGAAAATGGCAAACTAGAGGTAAAAGTCGGGGGAGATCATCGGATGGCCGGAAACCTTCTTATACCTGCCACCATTGCGGTATAGAGGGTCACATGAAGAAGAATTGCTACAAATGGCTAGAGGAGCAAGGCAAGAGCAGTTCTCAACCGAAGAACAAGGGTGGTGAAGCGCTCATCACAATCTCAGGTGATGTAGCGTACTGTACTACCCATGACGAGACATGCCTTCACGTCTCAAGAGAATACACGGAATGGGTGGTAGATACTGCAGCATCCTACCACGTAACTCCCCACAGGCACTACTTCACAACATACAAAGATGGAGACTTTGGAGCGGTGAAGATGGGTAATTCCAGTTGCTCTGGAATAACCGGAATTGGTGATGTACAAATAAAGATAGGTACCGGGAGCACAATCACTTTGAAGGATGTCAGACATGTGCCAGATCTTCGGCTCAATCTCCTGTCAGTGGTATCTCTTGACAAACAAGGGTATGAAAACCATTTTAGCAGAGGCACATGGAAAATGTCAAAGGGCGTTTTGACAATCGCTCGAGGACATGTTTGTGGCACATTGTACAAAACGCATTTGAGTATTTGTACAGACAGCCTCAACAATGCAGAGGAGGCTTCTCAGGATTTATGGCACCAGAGACTCAGCCACATGAGCGAGAAAGGGTTGACTACCTTGATGAAGAAGAATCTTATAAATGTTGACAAGAACGCTGCACTGTGTCCTTGCAATCACTGTCTATTCGGTAAGCAACACAGAGTGTCATTTAATTTCGCTTCAACAAAAAGATCAGAGTTGTTAAGTTTGGTACACTCTGATGTCTACGGTCCTATGGAGGTTGAATCACTCGGTGGAAGCAGATATTTTCTGACTTTTATCGATGATGCTTCTCGGAAAGTGTGGGTGTACTTCCTGAAGACGAAGGACCAGGTGTTCGAGTGCTTCAAGTCATTTCACGTCTTGGTGGAACGTGAAACAGGAAAGAAGTTGAAATGTCTCCGATCTGATAATGGAGGCGAGTATACTTCCAAGGCGTTTGATGCATATTGCAGAGCATATGGCATTCGACATGAGAAGTCAGTACCACGCACCCCTCAGCACAATGGCGTTGCTGAAAGAATGAACCGGACTATCATGGAGCGTGTCCGGAGCATGCTGAACATGGCTAAACTTCCAAAGCCATTTTGGGGAGAAGCAGTCAATACCGCATGTTATCTCATCAACCGATCACCTTCAGTACCACTCAACTTTGAAGTTCCAGAGAGGCTATGGACAGGAAAGGATCCTACATACTCACATCTTAGAGTATTTGGGTGTTCATCATATGCACATGTATCCAAAGAGCTCAGACAGAAGCTTGATGCGAGAACTATCCCATGCATTTTCATTGGCTACGGAAATGAAGAGTTTGGATACAGGTTATGGGATCCTAAGGAGAAAAAAGTGATCAGAAGCAGGGACGTTGTGTTTCACGAAAATTTGACAATAGAAAACATTGAAAAATCCACGATGTCTCAGAAGTCAAATAAGGGTGCTCAAGTTTCAAATGAAGCACCAGAATTGTTCTTGAGAAATAATGACGAAGTGCCAGAAGAAAACTCAGAAGCAGAAGAAGATGAGGAGACAGAAGAGAGTGCTGAGCAAGGGGAGCCACAACCCACCTCACCAGAACCATCACACGACACAGATGATGGTAGTTCTTCTCAGATGGTTCCAACTGCTCGTAGATCTGAACGAGGCCATATACCATCAAAAAGGTACTCATCATCTGAATACCTTTTGCTTACTGAAGATGGAGAATCGGAGAGTTTTCAAGAAGCTGTCTCATAAGGATAAAGAAAAATGGCTGATAGCAATGCAGGATGAGTTAGAATCTCTGCAGAAAGATCAAACTTATGAGATCGTAGAACTTCCTAATGGGAAGAAGGCACTGAGAAACAAATGGGTGTTCAAGTTAAAGAAGGATGCAAACGGACAAGTGGTGAAACACAAAGCTCGGTTGGTTGTCAAAGGGTTCCAGCAGAAGAAAGGAATTGACTTTGATGAGATCTTTGCACCAGTTGTCAAGATGACCTCAATCCGAGTTATACTTGGCTTAGTAGCAAGTATGAACTTGGAGCTTGAACAGATGGATGTGAAGACATCATTTCTTCACGGAGATTTGAAAGAAGAAATCTATATGCAGCAGCCAGAAGGTTTTGAGGTTTCAAGTGATAATCTCGTGTGCAAGCTATCTAAAAGCTTGTATGGTTTGAAGCAGGCACCAAGGCAGTGGAATAAGAAGTTTGACTCATGCATGAAGAGTCAAGGCTACAAGAAGACTACTGCGGATGAGTGTGTATACATCAAGAGACTTCCAGACGGTACCTTCATTGCTCTTCTACTATATGTAGACAACATGTTGATCGTTAGGAAAGATCAAATGAAGATAAACCAACTGAAGAAAGAACTCTCTAAGTCTTTTGATATGAAAGACTTAGGACCGGCTCAACAGATTCTTGGGATGCAGATCACTCGAGACAGGAAGAATCGCAAGTTATGGCTATCTCAAGAGAAGTACATTGATCGGGTACTTGAGAGATTCAACATGAATAATACCAAACCAGTTAGTGTTCCACTTGCGAATCACTTCAAGTTGAGCAAAAGAACATGTCCCACATCCAAGGAAGAGATCGGGGAGATGTCAGCGGTGCCCTATTCTTCAGCAATTGGAAGTCTGATGTATGCCATGGTATGCACACGACCAGATATCGCTCATGCAGTGGGTACAGTGAGTCGTTTTCTCTCTAACCCCGGGAAGGAGCATTGGGAGGCAGTCAAATGGATTCTCAGATACTTGAAGGGTACCACAAAGTTATGTCTTTGCTACGGTGGAGCTGATCTAGTCTTGGAAGGCTATACAGATGCTGATATGGCCGGAGATATTGATAGTATAAAATCTACTTCAGGATATATCTACACTTTTGCAGGGGGAGCTGTTTCTTGGCAATCAAGATTGCAGAAGTGTGTCGCTTTATCTACAACAGAAGCAGAATACATTGCTGCCGCTGAAGCTGGTAAAGAAATGTTGTGGCTAAAGCGCTATCTCCAAGAACTTGGGATCCAGCAGAAAGAGTACAAGATACATTGTGACAGTCAGAGTGCTCTAGACTTGAGCAAGAACTCCATGTACCATTCCCATACAAAACATATTGATGTTCGGTATCACTACGCGAGACGATTGATCAACAACTGTTGAGACTAGTGAAGATCAACACAAAGGAGAATCCATCAGACATGCTGACCAAGGTGGTACCGAGAGACAAGTTCAAATTGTGCAAAGAACTTGTCGGCATACACTCAAACTAAAAAGTCAGTGTACCCTCCTTCAGGTGTATGGGACTGGAGGGGGAGATTTGTTGGGTCCATCCCATAATTTGAGGAAGGAAACATCTCCCTCATTTTAAGGAAGAAAACATTTCCCCTGTTTTGAGGAAGAAAACATATTCCTTGTTTTAAGGAAGAAAACATATTCCTTGTATTTGACAAATTGTCAAGTGCTTGCTTGAGTCACAAATGACATCAATAGGTTCATTTCATCCCTATAAATAGGGAAGCCTTCCATCATTTGTAGACACACCAAAATATCAGACATTAGATCATCACAGCACAACCAAGAAGAGTTGTGTAATATCCTTGAGAGATTTGTGAGGTGTTTTTTTTTTTAGAGTTTTTTTAGAGCTTGTATGTCTCTTCTTTCTATTCTTAAAAGTAATAGAAGTATTTTCTCTCATATTAGCTCGATACTATAGTTCCCCCCCCCCCCCCCCCCAACACTTTACCCTCCCCAGACCTCACATTGTGGGATTTCACTGGGTATGTTGTTGTTGTTGTGTTGTTGTTGTTGGGATTTGATCATATAACACTTAATAGGAACAAATATGGAAAAATAAGGTTAATTCTTTCTTGATTTGCTAAGTGAACTCTTTTTTTAATAATAATAAAAAAAAGCTAAGTGAACTCTTTTTTTGATCCGGAGAGAAGTATTAATCTCTATCAAGGCGAATGATTGGTCAACCTTCTCCAAATAAACTAAATTAACTATTTAGTAGTCAATTCAACCCTAGAGTCTTAAAACCTTTTTCCTTTTTTGTGGTCAAATCATTTGATTGCAATTGCAAGTATCTAATTTTCTATATGTTACATATGCTGCTTTTCTTTGGCAATTAGATATTCTTAATTTCATGTTCACATTCTAAAGTAGTTCCGTTTGATCACAATTTCCTTAGGTGATAATACCATTTCAAACATGCAAAACAGCACCTTTTTGCGGCTTCTTTGACTCGCTGCCGATTTTTAACGGAATTAACTTATAATATTTAACGGTGTTCGATAACTTTTTCATGTTTGGTTAGTCAAAAATTCTAAAAGAAATTTTTCTTTAAGAAAACAAATGTATTAATGTTAACAAGCTAAATCCATGGAGGAAATCAGAAAATATATCTAAAGTTTGTTCAACATTGAGAGAGAAATGAAGAGAGAGAATTTTCTTATTATCTGAAATGAGAGAAAATGAAATCATGCATTTTTTTGCGCGGATTGCCCTTCTTTTGGGTGGGTCTTTAATTTTTGCCCTTCAAATTGTTGATCTTTAATTTTTGTCCTTCGCTTAAAAAGATGGCCGAAAATACTTTGAGGTTCTGTGTTCGAACCCCTGCTCAATCAAAAAAAATTCGCAAGGCAAGGCTTTGCAAAAATAAATTGTAATAAGTTGCATGTTTTATTTTTCAGGTAACTGATTCTACTTACGATGAATATAAACATGTAGTTAACTTTCAGATAATCAAATCGCATAAAAAAAATTACCCTAACAATGTATAGAAATTAAATAGAGTCGGCCCTGAATGCCTCTTATTAATTGTACGTAGTATTCAGCAAAATGAAGACCATTGCCTGTATGAAAGCAATTGGTTGGGTCAGAATCTTGTCTTGAAGAATCCAGCAGCAATTTGGCAAATTTGGTGGTAAGTGCTCCTATTCAATACAAACTCATAATTAGCTTTAATGGTGGACAACAACAAACAGCGTGCATGATTTAAATGCTAGAAAAATCAACCTGTTTATTATTGTAATAACGTGCATGATATTGTTGTTCGACTATCAGTGGCGGATTCAGGATTTTCACTCAGGCGGTTCGAAAAAAAAAAAAACTAAATATAAAAATAATGTTGTCCCAGGGTATCAAACCTGGGACACTGGAGTGAATTTTGAATACCTTGAACCGCTTGAGCTAACCTTTTGGATTTATTTAGGGTGTACAAAATTTATATATGTGCACAAATACAAAAAATCTATCTTATATATACCGTGTAACTTTTTGCCGAGGGTGAACACCCTACCCACCCTCTAAATCCGCCCCTGTCAGAACTATTGCACATCACTCCATAAGCATGCTGGTGGATGACACTCACAACTCAATTGATGATGCAATTTGTCCCATATTATTAGACCCAATTTCATTAATTTGTGTAGGAAATCACTCCACATTCATATATAATAACAAGAATGGATTTTTTCAAGAGATCAACTAATAATTAAATGATAACGAAAAAGCCACTTAAAACTTGAATTCTTCTGATTTTCAACAAGTAAATATACGAAGAAGTTGAGGAGATTGATCACAACATTTATATATATATGTATAAAGAATAATTTTGATTTTGTATATAAAAGCAAAGGAAATTTGAATGAACTCTCTCGCGTCTTTAGCTTCATCCCAGTATATGTTTGAGATGTTATAAGAAGTCATAGCCCAACCACCTTAAACCTCATTTCACAATCTCCCTTTTTTTGGTGGAACTTTTTTACTTTGTTCGTTTACACAATTATTATTTGGAGAGTTAAATAACACTTCTTTTAATTATGATTTATTCAGATTCATTTTAAATACGACGAAGCAAACGTCGACAGCCAACGGCCGGAATATATGTTATTCACGTGAATGGCGTAGCATCTCACTAAAAGGGCAAAACAAATCATTGAAATAGTCATTGACAGGTACTAATAAAAAATCATTGGTAGGTAAAAACAATTCATTGATAATATTTCCAGCAAGATCAGTGATGAAATCCAATCCACTTGGAATATTCAATATGCTCGCTATAGCTACTTTACAGTGCACCATTTAATAATCATGTTGTTAACTTCTCATATCCCACCGCCATTTATGACTACCTTCCTACAATTAAAAAGTTCCTTGACACTTACTAGGTTGATTCAGAGGCCTGATTATACATTAACGTGAATTTAATAATTTTTATATAAATATATTATATGTATATTACTTATGTTATTATTCTCTGCGGATCAAAAAGAGTGTTCACTTATCAAATTTAAAAAGAATTAATATTTTTTTCTTCAGATTTGCCCCTATTAAATGCTATGTGATCAAATCGCAATACCTATTTAATTAGGGACAGTTTAGTCAAATTACTTTTTTTTTCTCTTTGAAGTTAGTACTTTCTTAAGGATGTGCAAATAGCTAAGTAGACACTCTTTTTTATCCGAATGAAGTACTATTTTAACTTGAAATCAGCTGCACAAGTAGAAGTTTAGATACGAATTCCGTCTAATTCAATAGCATTTGCTCAAACGTTACGTTTATGTTTAAAAAAAACTCATTAAAGTTATGCATACTTCCAATGTCCCATAATAAGTGTCACCTTAGCTATAAAAAAATTCTCATAATAAGTGTCATCTTAGGAAACCAAGACATAAATTGACTAGTTTTTTCCAATGCTACCCTTAGACAATAAACTAACATTTAAATGATGATTGGACAAGCCACATAGTAACTTGGGGCATTTAATTATAGGTGACACTTAAGTCTTTTTTTTTTTTTAGTGGAGGTGACTCAAGTTTTAATTATTGAGTGGAGGTGATGCTTTTTTATTAGTGATTGAGAGGTTTTGACCTTGCCCAAAAGTTTTCATTTTGACACTTTGACCCTTAACTTTATTTTTAACACTTTGCCCTCAAGTTTATATTTAACACTTTGACCTAGCCAATATAAACCCTAAAATACCAAAATGGGTCCAAAAAAAAAAAGGGCGCCAATAGCCGCACCCGTTTTTGCTCGTTTCCCTCCACTGTTCTTCTTCTCCTTCCTCGGTTCGTTCTTCTTCCTCCTTCTTCTTCTTCTTTTCCATCCGCCTGTTCTCATTCTTTTTCTCCCTCCATTCTTCTTCCTCATCTTCCATTGCTGCTTCCCCTGTTTCTTCTTCATCCATTGCTATGCCATTTTGAATAATCTGCTCAACAAAAGAAAAAATTAAACCACCAGATTTGCAATTTTTTTGGCTGGATTTCATTTGTGTCTACCTGGGCATTACTTCATAAGTATTGCTGCTTCCCCTGCTTCTTCTTCTTCCATTGGTGCGGCATTTTGAAGAATTTGCTCAACAAAGAAAAAAAAACGAAACCAGCGGATTTGTAATTTTTTGGCTGGGCATTACTTCAAAAGTAATTTCCGCTCATTTGGTAAGTACAATATTGATGTTTTGTTTCAATTATTTATCTGGATTTTGCTGCTGATTTTCCAACAATTTACAGTAGCAATTGTACTTGTTGCAACAAGTGCTAAAGCTGCTGTATAAGAGCTTCTAAATTTTTGCAACAACTGTTGTAGTTTCTGCAGAAGCTACAGTAGTTTATGCAACAACTATTGTAGTTGCTGCCACAATTACAACAGATTATGTAGTTGTTGCAACTTTTATACTAATTGTTGCTAAATACATAGTATGAATAAGTTGCAACAGATTTGTGAGTTGTTGCAAGTAGTGTACTACCTGGTGCAACAAGTAGCTTACTTGTTGCAACAACTCACTGATCTGTTGGATTCAGCTTCAGTCCAACAGAACCCAAAAACTGGACCCAAAAAACTGTAGCTGACTCCAACAGATTAGTTAGTTGCTGTAACAAGTGTATTACTGCAACAACTCATTAATCTGTTGGACATCTTCAACTGTCTTTGGATGAAACAGAACTCAAAAAACTGAAGCTGACTCAACAGATTAGTTAGTTGTTGCAACAAGGATAGTACTTGTTGCAACAGGTAATCCACTTGTTGCAACACCTGATTCATCAGTTCCAACAAGTCATTAAGTTATTGTATGTTGTTACTATACTGTCATGACCTTTTTAAAAAAAAAAAAAAAAAAAAATCAGGTAGCATTAATGGGGGACTCAATAACAATAGGTGTTGATTGCCATAGCGAATGGATTGAGAAGAACAATCGATATATTTGGCGATGGAAGGGTAGTCACGTGTTAGAGACGATAGCGATAAGTGTCCAAAGAGATGTTGTGTTTGATGATTTTGTAAACTTAATCATCACCTATTGTGAATTAACTTGTGAATCGAAAGATCTTGTCATCACTTACATGCATAGCTCTTTTGAAAACCAGAGGGTCTTGCCTTTTAAGATAACCGATCAGGATCATTTGCATACTTATTTGAATGATGTAGCTAGGGTCATTTTAAGGGTATACGTGGTTGGAAGCCCGGTAGAGAACCATAATTTAGGTCAAGACCAACAAGATGTGTTAAATGATAAATTGGATGGGGTGGATATGGATATTCCATATAATGGAAGTGAGGGTGAGCTGATTTCTACACCCGAAGTTGCGAGCAATACACCGTGTTCTACACAATCTTCACAGTGTAGCCATGTTCAAGATGATGAACAGGCTTTTATAAAGGAATGTCATTCAAGAACAAGGAACAACTAGCAACTATGTTAAAACTTGCTTGCGTGAAGAAAGATTTTACACTCGAGAAGGTGATTAATTCGCGCACTGTATATTGTTTTAGATGTGTACATCTGGAGTGCAAGTGGTGGCTGAGGGTTATGAATCTTTTAAGTTCCGACAGATTTTGTAGTACAACCTACGTAAAGTATCACACATGTGGTTCTGAGCATATTACTAGCCATAATCCACACGCCATAACGAAAGTCATTGGTGAATACTTCAAAGATAGGTTTCCCGACGGTAAAGGCCCATCTACAGAAGATATGAGCTAATCATTCCGCACAGAATTAGGTTGTAAGGTAAGTTATTGAAAGGTCTGGAAGGGCATGGAGATTGCAAAAGCTTTGACAAGGGGGACACATGAGCATGGGTATGTAGTGCTTGATGCGTATCGTTATATGCTTCGTTCCGCAAACCCAGGAAGTAAGACAACATTGAAGGTTGATGCTAATGGGAAGTTCAAGTACTTTTTTGTAGCCTACAAGGCTTGGATGCTTGGTTTTGAGCAAATGAGAAAATTCATAGTTGTCGATAGGACATTCTTGAAGAGCAAGTACGAAGGAGTGTTGTTGTCAGCCGTGGTGCAAGATGTGGAGAATCATGTTTTTCCTGTGGCATTTTATGTAGTGGACAAGGAGTGTGATGCCTCATACAAATATTTTTTTGAACAAATGAGAAGCTTTGTAGATGATACCACAGAGTTGTGCATTATTTCTGATAGGCATGCAAGTATCAAAAAGGCAGTTTCAATTGTCTTCCCTTTATCTCATTATGGTTGTTGCATGAAGCACCTTGGGGAAAATCTCTGAACCACCTTTCACAATACGAAGGTCGTATCTCAGTTTTATAAAGCAGCAAAATCGTACAATATAGATGAGTTCAATGACCATTTCAATCAAATCAGAGATACCGTCCCTGGGGCCGCCGAACATCTTGAACGTGTTGGATTCCACAGATAGAGCAGGGTATTCTTCCCCGGAAATAGGTATTCATACATTACTTTTCCAACAAATAACACATCTGTTGGAACAACTACCTCACTTGTTGCAACAGGTAAGTTAGTTGTTCCAACAAATCACTTAGTTGTTGCATTTTGGTATAACACAGAGACAATAACTGAAGCTCTCTCCCACAAGTAACACATCTGTTGGAACAACTAACTCACTTGTTGCAACAGGTAAGTTAGTTGTTCCAACAACTCACTTAGTTGTTACATTTTGGTATGACACAGAGATAATAACTGAAGCTCTTTCCAACAAGTGACACATCTGTTGGAACAACTAACTCACTTGTTGCAACAGGTAAGTTAGTTGTTCCAACAACTCACTTAGTTGTTGCATTTTGTTATGACACAGAGACAATAACTGAAGCTCTCTCCAACAAGTAGCACATTTGTTGGAACAACTAACTCACTTGTTGCAACAGGTAAGTTAGTTGTTCCAACAACTCACTTAGTTATTGCATTTTGTTATGACACAGAGACAATAACTGAAGCTCTTTCCAACAAGTAACACATCTATTGGAACAACTAACTCTCTTGTTCTAACATGTCACTTAGTTGTTGTAACATATTTAAGCAGTTGTTTGATATTTTCCAATAGCTATAATCGTTTGTACGTTAAGGAAATACGTTATTGTTTATTTTCACAGGTATAATCTTATGACGTCAAACATTGCTGAGTCGGTGGACTCAATGTTCAATGTTGAAAGAGAATTTCCCATTACTGCTTTATTTGATGCCATAAATAGGAGGTTTGCAGAAAAATTTCATGAGAGGCGTATGGAGTTCATCGACTCACCAAACATCTTTGTTCCTTCAGTTGAAAAAAAAAATTAAAATTTGCCAACGTGGGGAACAAGTTATTGGCCCATCAAATAGCCAACTACAAGTTCAGTGTCATCAGTCATGGTGTAGTTGCGACAATCGATCTGCAAAGAGATCTTATACTTGTAGAGTTTTTGACCTACACAAAATACCTTGTCCACATGCAATGGCAGCGCTTCGTGTCCAATATGGTGACGACTTTGGAAGGCGAATTTATGACTACTCATCTCCATATTATAAGGTGGAGAATTACATAATTGCATATTGTGAGAAAATTTGTCCTGTGCTTTCTGAAGAATCTTGGGAAGTTCCTTTGGAGATTTTAAAGAGAGAGATACCTCCTCCAAATGTTGATCCAAGCAAACCCGGAAAAAGGCGGACAAAGAGGAGGCGTGGAATCGGGGAATCATTTCCAACGAGGAAAAACAAATGCTCCTTATTCAAAACAGCTGGCCAGAAAAAAACAACATGTCCAAGCCTAAATGCTCCATAGTTGTAAATTGCATTATGTTTTAATAATAGTTATCTGTTGGAACTGTATGACATTTTAATGTTATTGTTTCTTAGCATGGTAATTTATGTTGATCTTGTTCAAATCACAAATATGTGTATTCTTTGTTAATAAATTATTTAATAGTTTCCAGCAAGTAATAAATCTGTTGCAACAGCTCACTAACTTGTTGGGTTTTATCCAACAAGTAATAGGACTTGCTGCAGAAGTATCAAATCTGTTGCAGCAACTAAGTTACATGTTGGGATTTTTTCAAGTAAGTTATGTGTTACAACTTGTGTTTTATCCAACAAGAGTAAGGATTTGTTCAACAACTTACTCACTTGCTGCAACAGATATTACAATTGTTACAACAGATTCTACATGTGCTGCAACAGATACTGTACTTGCTGCAACGGATACTACAGCCACTGCAATAGATACTACAGTTGTTGCAACAGATACCTCACATGCTGCAGCAGATACTACACTTGTTGCAACATATACTACTTGGTTCACCCATATTTAGTGATAAATAAAGGAAATCAATGATATTTAGTGATCAATGTATAATACTTAATCAATTTGATGTATTTTGAGTCAGCAAAGAGGATCTCCTAAGTTAGCATGCACTAAATTGAGTGATCATTAGAGTGAATTGATGTGAACTACTTGATTCACCCATATTTAGTGATAAACAATTGAAATCAACCATATTTAGTGATTAATGTATAATACTTAATCAATTTGATGTATTTTGAGTCAGCAAAGAAGATCTCCTAAGTCAGCATGCACTAAATCGAGTGATCATTAGAGTGAATTGATGTGAACTACTTGATTCACCCATATTTAGTGATAAACAATTGAAATCAATCATATTTAGTGATTAATGTATAATACTTAATCAATTTGATGTATTTTGAGTCAGCAAAGAAGATCTCCTAAGTCAGCATGCACTAAATCGAGTGATCATTAGAGTAAATTGATGTGAACTACTTGATTCACCAATATTTAGTGATAAATAATAGAAATCAACCATATTTATTCATAAACAATGGACTACTTATGTCACAATGCAAGTACATTGTTGCAACAGAAGATCCATATGTTCCAACGGATTCCTTACTTGTTGCAACATCTTCAGCAGCTGCTGGATTATTTGCAACAGAAGATCCATATGTTCCAACGGATTCCTTACTTGTTGCAACATCTTCAGCAGCTGCTGGATTATTTGCAACAGAAGATCCTTATGTTCCAACAGATTCCTTACTTGTTGCAACATCTTCAGCAGCTGCTGGATTATTTGCAACAGAAGATCCATATATTGTTGCAATAACTTAGTAACTTTTTTCACATCTGTTGCAATATTTGCACTAGTTTTATTTTTACCAACAATTTAGGTATTTGTTCCAACATATCTGTGACTTGCGTAAAACTACTGAAACAACTTAAACAATATATAAGGGTACTGAGCATAGAATATATATTTAACAAATTTACATAATGTGTTCATCCACCATTATTCAAATGTAAGCAAAATATGAAAGAAACTGTTTAATGCAAATATAGTTTAAGAGAAATTGTTTTTCCCCACATTAGGGCTCCAACACCTTATCAATAATTCCACAAGACCACTTCCATTGCATCCTCTCCACAGTATTGTCACTCAATAAGGTATCGGACTTGGTCATATTCGTGCGGGTAAGCAAAGCTTCAACAAAAGCAAGTGACCAGGAAGCACATGCCTTATTGGTCTCATTGCGGGGGATATCCTTCTTCCGATCAAACTTCCATGCTTCATTCAGCAACTTTTCAGGCAAGTGCGAGAACATGCCACTCTGTTTTAGCAACTTGGGAACAAATCCAATAACGGCTGCATGTAGCAGAATAAAGCACTATCTTCATTACATGAGATGTTGTAATCATAAGCATTTATGATACCCTCCTCAATGATGATCTCAATAGTGACAAAATGGTTGTCATTAATATTCATGACAACTATGATCCTTTTGGCACCAATCCACTCGCAACAACCTGGGTAGGGTACACTACCTCTGGGAAAAGCGAGACCATCATCGTCCCACCTAAAGAGAGCAAGTCTTTGCTCATGGGGCACGGTACCCACATGTCTAGACTCATCGGCCAACACTAAGTACCTGTTGCGACAGTGATAGTAGAAGTTGAGGTCCCTGATTCTATCAGAGGAATCATAGTGCTCAGGGAAATTGAGCTACCTTATACGCATCAGCAACAAAATTTCATCTACATACTGCAGTAAAAGTATCAAAACAGTCAGTCACTTCCTACAACAGGTAGTTAGAGTTGTTGGAAAAACTAGTAAACTTGCTGCAACAGGTTGTTCACTTGTTGGAACAACTAGTTAACTTGCTGCAACAAGTTAGTAACTTGTTGTAACAACTAGTTAACTTGCTGCAACAAGTTCATCGAATTACATGACTTGTTCAAACAACATACTGAATTATATAGATATATATAAGTGTTGAAACTTACCCAATCCTCCCAGCATACGTGCATGTCTGTCATGTTACACATCGAAAAAAAATTCGTTGATGCACGGTGAATAGACTAACGAAGGGCACGAAGTATACAATGTTTCAATAAGCAAGAAATAGCATTTAATAGGTCTAATTGAGATTTCAAAGGCATTCGAGGTAAGAGAAAGAAGTTTGCCAAGAAAGGCTAGGCATGCGTTATGTATCGAAAAATATTTTCGAGTAATAAGTTAATGATGACTTTATGGTGTCTTGGAGAAGAGTTATAATGTCCCTTAGATTGTTAATGAGGTGTTAAACAAGTGTTAAGAAGGTTCTATAAGGATTGGAGATCAAACAAAGTGCCGAGAACAAGATCGGAGAAAAGATGGATTATGCGACCAATTATACGGTCTGTATAATGGTTCGTATAACCGTCACAGAGAAGGTCCATCACTGATGGGATTATACGGTCACTTATACGGACCGTATAATTGTCACAGAAAGGAGTGGTTGCTGAAGCGATTTCACGGTCAATTATACAAACCGTATAAGTTTATACGGACCGTATAAGTGTTTGTATAATTATGTCGGGACAGATTTTAAAGTTTTAAATAAGAGAACCCAAGTTCATTATTTTCATTTCCCATCTTTTCATTTCTTCTCCACAACTCAAGAACTCTCTAGAATCTTCCACACTCTTCATCTACAAGAACCCAAGAGAAATTCATGATCAACTTCATCAAACCAAGAGAATCTAGTGCAAGAAACTCATTAGGGTTCATCCAAGTCAAAGAAATCCCATTGGAAGTGAACTAGGGTTTTGGCTCAAGTGAAGTATTTCCATTCAAGGCTCATTACCACATTATCTAAGGTAAGTTTTATGATCATTCCATGTTGTTTAAAGTATTGGGAGGTTGAAAGACTTAGATTATGAAAGGAGATAGAAAATGGGTTACAAAGATGAGAGTAATGAGATTTTGTGTAGTAAGTTATAAATGACATTAAGGACATGGGATAAGAATTATATATGAGAAAACGTACTAGTGTACTATGACCATGATTATGGACGAATTGAAGTGAACACTACCAGGAAATCCGCCGCTAAACAACCAAAATCCATCGCTAAAGCTGTTTAGCGACAGATTAGCGACGAATTTTGATCAGTCGCTAAAACGCTCGTAGCTAACCCTTTAGCGACGCAATTTTAATATCCGTCGCTATACTTAGCGACGGATTGGCGACGTAATAATTCGGTTGCTACCTTTAGCGATGAATATTTCAGTTGCTAATACATATAAAAATCCGTCGCTAGGTTGCTTGTTTATTTCGTCGTTGCGGAATGTTAGCTACGGAGTTTCCGTCGCTATTCCGTCGCAATTTGTAAAATATTATTTCTAATTTTATATTTATTAAGCATTTAGCAACGAAATGATCGTGCCGCTTATATTTATTATAGATATTATTCAAAATCCCAGTAGAACATATTAAATGAAGAGTAGAAATATTTAATAAGCATCACAAGAAACTAATTTTATATAAATAGTATCGTAGATCCAAAAATACAGAAATCCTAAAGCTTTAAAGACGTCCATAGTTATTCTTCAACTAATATAATAGAGTTTGAAAGACAAAGCTAACTAATGGTGCTTGAGAGTGATGCCATAATCGTGTTTCCCTTGAGACCCAAGGCTGTAAACTCTTCTCTCCATCTCTCCTCCCACGGACTCGTAATATATCCGAGTTGCAACATCCGTCTCATCCTACTGTCATTCTTGCTGTAATCAATGCTGCTCTAACAATTCTTGAGGTATCCTGTAAATAGAAGTAAATGAAAACATTAAAAACTTTTGTACTTTCAATTTATCCGACAAATGAATATGAATGTCATCTATAAGGTCAATAAGATCATTTCGCATGTCAACAGAGCCTCATGATCTCGATGATCATTTTGACCAGAAGAAGAAATGATTAAGTTAATCTTCAGGATATATATGTTCTTAATTTCATCCTTCTATTCTCAGATGTATATTTAGATCTTTGACCTTTCATACAAATAATTTTATCATGTATCAGTCAGATTCAATATTTTGTACATTCTGAGGGGAAAGAGAAAAACAAGTTATAGTTAGGACTTAGTTAACTGATCTTACTTTGTGTAGACAATTTTAATAATAATTTGTTTTCTTAATTATCTTAGTATTTTTTTTATTTTTTATTTTATTTTTTGGATGACCTGGGAACCCGCAGCCGCTACCCTTCGGATGCGCGTAAACCCAACTCCTGTGCAATAGCTCGCAAACTACACAGGAGAGATAACCCGCACTGGACAAGCCCTGTGCGACGAGGCAGGGGGTTTATTGAGGTCTCTGAACCAATTTTATCAATGCATGGGGATACAGCTATTCCATTAAAGTATCAGTTCTTGAATAGATATTTGAAAATGAAGAATGGTGTCATATATAATTATAATGAAAGAGTATGAATACTTGGGCTTTTCCTTTCAGCTTTTCATCAAAAAGATCTATAAAACTTGCTATTAAAAGGAATTGTTACTCGACAAACATGTGATAGGTACAACATGCTGGGAAAAAATGGTTGCCATCAAGCAGGTAACTCACCAGTTTCTATTGCGATTTGAAAATATTACACAAGGATACAAGTCTAGAATGACCTTCTATATCTTCCATCTAAGACTAATTTATGAAGGCTCATCCACTAAACTCGGGGTCGTTTGGTAGGAGGGATAGGATGGGATGGGATTATTAGTCCTATGGGATTGAAATTATCCCATGTTTGGTTGGTGGATAACTCCTTTGGTATACCCCCAATCCCATCTATATGGGCTAAAAGGTAGGATAAGTTATCCCATATAGAGGGTGGGATAAGTTGCCCATCCTATCCCACCCAATCCCATCTATATGGAATAACTTATCCCTCCTACCAAACGATTAAATATTTTTGCTAATAGTTACTGTCACGCCCCAAAACTCACCCTAGACGTGACCGGCATCCGACGTCATGAACAACATTCACCTCCAACAGTTTATAAAATAAATGCAACGTCGAGTTCCTTTTTAATACTCTTTCCTTATTAAATTAAACAAAGTTATAAATAACTGCATATATCAGGATCATAATTATGAAATAAGATCAGCGGAAGTCTAATATAAGTGATAGTCATCAACGTGGCAAACACCCATTAAGTCGTACGAGACTTTGACAAAATCTACCCACAATTCTGACAACTATCTATGGAGCTTCTAAGAGACATGACAATAGTCTAACTTCGGGACGCAGCCCGAAAATCTAGAATAATAAATGAAACAGAAAGTGTCCCACGAATAAGGATGTGGGCTCACCAAATCAACAGCAGCAGCAAGTTCTCCTAAGCGTCGAGAGTATCACGAACCTGCACTTCTCCGTTACCTAGCATACCATCAAAAACAACAATGGTATGCCTGAGTACTTTCGTACTCAGTGAGTGCCTCGGGGACAACAAGTATTATAAAAATAAAATATAATAATACATGAAGAAATCAGTTCTGAAAGGATAGTATAAAAACAGTCATTCCACTTTGTGATTCTTAATATCATTTGTTAAGCAGTTTACAAAGCCATTAATCGATATAAAAACAGGTATTCAGCATATGTATCTCAATAAGAATTATCAAAACCTATTTATAAAGTCTTTTGTCAATTTATAACTTTCAACTATGCCTTTCAAATTGATCATGATTGTCAACAACAGTTCCATGAGAGAATAAGAATATCACACATGCCAATACAGGCCCAAGAATCAACATATCGCGCATAGCGCACCACACCGGAACATATAATTCTCAGTGGCTATCCTTCCTCCCGAATAGCTAGGCATAAATCACACCGGACTATGTAGTACGCGGTGGCTATCCTTCCTCCCGAATAGCTAGGCATAAATCACACCGGACTATGTAGTACGCGGTGGCTATCCTTCCTCCCGAATAGCTAAGCATACATCACACCGGACTATGTAGTACGCGGTGGCTATCCTTCCTCCCGAATAGCTAAGCATACATCACACCCCAGGTAGCGAACCCAGCGGTGGCTATCCTTCCTCCCGAATAGCTAAGCATACATCACACCCCAGGTAGCGAACCCAGCGGTGGCTATCCTTCCCCCCGAATAGCTAGGCTTGAATCACACCCCGGGTAGCGAACCCGGTAGTGGCCACTCCTCCTCCCGAATGGCTAGGCAATTACCACACTAGGATCCATAGTGACTACCCTTTCTCCCGAGTAGCTAGGCATAAATACACCGGAATATGAAATCCTCGGTGACCACTCATCCTCCCGAATGGATAGGCATAAATACACCGGAATATGAAATCATCGGTGACCACTCATCCTCCCGAATGGCTAGGCAAAATCACATCGACAGATTTCATAGCTTAAAAGCCGAATTACAATTCATCTTAAGGTAGTCACATCACCATTTACCATTAAGGTTCATTATGCCATATCGTAAAGATAAATCATTTCAAATAATGTTTTGAAGACGTATAACTTCTTTACGAAAGATTCCATGTCCTATTTCATCAATGAGAATATCATTACCAACCCTTGACCGTCATTATTAAGCATCTCCTATAGAGGAAATCATTCATAATATCACATACATATATAGGGTTTGTTACAATCTAGGTTTAATGTGAGTTTGTCCCCTCACACACATTAACCATTAATCAAAACATGTAATAGATTTAAAGAGTGTAAAACCAATTCATCATATCATTCAAAACATGCTTTTATAAAGAATCGATCTTTCAAGAGAGTTTGCCCTTTTTATCATTAGGGTTTTGTATGAAAAGTTCACCCTTTTTATTCAATGAAGAGCCTTAAAACAGAAAAATACATATATCCATAATAAGGTTTATAAAAGAGAGACATACAAATCACCTTCATAGTCAAAAAGGATTTTCAAAAGAGACATACAATTCACAACCAAAGAGTTCGTAAAAACTGATAGAAACAGTATGTTCAAAAGAGACATACATCCAAAATAAGATTTTTAAAAGGGAGACATACCTTAATTTTTTAAACAAGGTTTAACAAATCACTTTTCTAATGAAGAGCACCCAAACCCTAGCTTGAATCACTTTGGGAAGACTTATGTTGCAAACCCTAGGTTTTGGTCACAAAAATCATGTTAAGAATCATGGGTTTGATGTTAGAATGATTTAGTAATGTTAAGGATGCCCTTACCTTTGATTTGAAGACTTGGGGGAATGATTTTTGTCCTTAGGGTTGTTTAGGAAGTGGAGGAATAAACAAAGCAAGGGTCTTATTTATATTTTTCTGGTGAAAACGGGCCAAAGGACGCCTCTGAAGAACGGACCGTCCTTTGGACCGTCCCTTAGTGGAAATTTCCAGAGAGTTTCTGGAAATTTTTGAGACGTTACGGTTCATGTTACGGCCCGTAACACGTGTTACGGTCCGTAACGTCTCATCGTAACACAGGCAAAATTTCCAGTGAAGACAGGCTTCAGTAAAATGGGCATAACTTTTTGTACGCAGCTTTGTTTGGACTGGGCGACCTACAGTTGGAAAGCTATTTCAAATATCTACAACTTTCATCAAGGAAGTTTTTTCAAATTCGCAACACATTTTCATGAAAATTGCCCAGAAGACAAACCTACCAAAACTTAGGCGAATTTAAGAGCCCTTAAGAACTTCACTAGTTGGTTTGACTTCAAAACGACCATCTTCCACCCGAATTCATCAAGAATGGATTCATATAGATATAATATCATCTTAATACTAGATTTTTACACATTCACACCTAGTTCAAGTTTACGGGGTGTTACAGTTACTTTCAAAAGACATTCAATATTTTTGCTAATAGTTACTTTCAAAAGACATTCACCTCATCACAATTATGCATAAGTTACTAGAAATTTACTTAACTTCCTCATTTTTGCTACGTTACCAGCATATACTTGCCTTCCTTCCCCAGTTTTGGCCATAGTATTCCAATAGCTATTTTCTTATTACTCTTACTTGACAAAAAGACAACTAAGTTTACAAGTCAGGGCGCAGAAACAATCAAGTATCTGGAAAGAAAATTATAAGAGGGAACAAACACATGAAAAAAGAATACAAAATCGGAGATGTCTTACAAAAGAGGAGGTGGAGGACGATTATTCTATTTTATTATAAAAATGTCGTTACAGGGTTAAACTGACTTTAAAGGCACCATGCTAGTGACATAGTAGATGAAATAGTTTAGCAAAGCTAGTTTAGTAAAGTGACAGAGTAGATTAAATAGTTGTTCATTTCAAAGATAGAAAATTAATTCATATGAAATGAGTTCTAGTTATATGGTAATGAAGCAACTTACATCATAAAGGGTTTCATCAAGATTTAGCTTAACAACACAACTCTTGTACTCTTTCTGCTTCAAGCTCTGTAGAATAATAGATGAAAGGAGAAGTAAAAAATATGTTCTTCCTAAATTATTAAGACACACGCAAGCAAACACAGAAAAACAGGAAGAGAATATCTATCAAAGATCACTGGCTGCTTATAAATAGGAAAACACTCTAAACATCATAGTGATCCTGATGCTATACAACAATCATTAAATGCGTCAATAAGTTTTCTCTGGATTTTCCAACACCCAGGATACAACATTTGTTGCATATTTTATCAGGAACACATTCTCGACAAGAAGTAAAGTTCATATTGTACCTCTTCCCTATTACCGAGTCATAGGTAACCATTATGAAATTAGCTTTATATTAATTAGGTGTTCAGGTGTCATGGTTATATGTTCAACAAGAGTTCAACACAATTTCAACATGCAACACTAGGATACATACAGATAGTCAACGTGAAACACATAAGAGTTACATGTATAGATTAGGGAGCATTATTTAGATTGTGAACTTGAGATACTATTGTCTAGAGTCTTATACAGTTGATTTTAATTATAATATGTGACACAGTAAGATTCATATCAGGTGTGAATATGGCCAAATTCAAGTGAAGCAATAGGTCGAACACCTGGAAAGCAGGTACACGCACGCAAAGAGCCTAAATAACCAAGATATTGAACAAGCAGCATCCACCAAAAAGCAAGCAAATAAAGATGCATCTCAATCATTTCAACAATAAGTAAACCCACCAGATTCTATAAACCAAAAATGAACTCTCCTATGCATAATAGCATTAAGAACAAATAATTTCTTTGTACTTCCTCACATAGCAAAGGATTAAATTCATGACTAAACGAAATAAAATGTATACGGACCTTCAACAGCCTCTCGAGGAGTCTGGGAGCCTAGACCAATGCTCTAAAAATAATGGTTGCCTCCCTTCCTTGTCTTTTTTTTTTTCTTTGAGCTGTCATTCACACAAATATGACTAACCTTAGCCTAAAAAATGTATAAGACCTAACACATGAAGATGTATTTGCCTAGCTGCTTCAAGAATGCTTTCTTGTATGCAACAATACAATAATAAATCACTCAGATTTCCAAGCGAGCAAGTGACTGAGAGAAAGAGAGAGGGGATTCTGTTCGGCCATGGTTGGGAAGTCAAAAGAGCTGAAAGCTGAAATAGAACAAGGAGAGGGCCTCGGTAGTGAAAGGCCTAGTAGGGACTGGATGGAATTGTAAGATATTATACTCTAGCCATGGCACTCCCGTATCCTGAAACCCTAGATTAAAATCCCCTTGAAAAGAAAGAGACCAGAGCACTTACGGCTAAGAGGCAGAGAGAGAATACAAGTTATGTCAATGCCCTAAAAATATACTATCTACGAAATTGCCTTTTGAAAAAACTAACGACGAATGTTTTTCGTAGCTACTGGTTTCAAGATACTCTGACGATTTGTCTTTGTTTAGCGACGGATAATCCATCGTAAATTACGTCGTTATTCTTTATTAAATTTGAGGATTGAAAATTTTGTCGCTAATTTTGTAGCTAAAAAATAGGCGACAAATTTGTGTGCCAAATATAGCGACGGATTGTACTTTCAGTCGCTAATCCGTCTATCCGTCTCTGTAATACGTACTTGCCATTTTATTTTTTTATTTGCGACATAATCATAATTCTGTAGCAAATCCGTCGCTATTTAGCAACGGAAAATGATTTGTCACTAAAATCCGTCGCTAAATGCTATTTTTTTGTAGTGGAATTGTGAAATATGGATTATGTAGGTGTATGAAGATTGTTGCTTATGATGTTGTGAAGGTAATTATAGATATTTGGGAGTTGATATGTAATATGGGGAAAGTTGTATCAACAAAGGAAATGCTGCCCAATTTTCTCTAGCTTTGATTGAGCATGTTCATCTAATCAATTAGCTAACGATAATACGAACTCTCTTGAAGGTAGAAACGTGAGCGTCGAAGGAGAACGATCAAGCGATAGAATAGCTAAACGAAAAGGTATGTAAGGCTAGTCCTTTCCTTTTAAGGCATGACTCCCATGGCATGAATTTCCCTATTTTCCCATAACTTTCTTACATTCCGGCAATTATGAACCTATGATTGTAAGGAGCTTAACATGAGATATAGAAATGAGATATGTCATGAGCATGATCGAGATGGTGATGAGTTAAGTCTAAAGATCCTAAAGTTAATTATTCTAACTATGATCCATTGATGTTGTTTATTGTATACACTCACCTTATATGCTAATTCCTTCAAGGTGAGGCAGAATGCTTAGAAATACTCCATAATGGAATTGGGGGTCCACGACCTTATGTCACCCCGATAAAGTATAGTTGTCTTTGAGTTACTCTGCATGCATTATGATGAGTACATAATGATGACATTACACCGCGCCTATATGGCCGGGCAGACACCGCTAAGGCGGGCAGCGTATACACCATGTCTAGATGGCATGGGCAGACACCACTAGTGGGCGGCATGAGATGGTTACCCCAGACGCGGGAGGCCTGGATGCGGGCTAATGATGATCACACCATACCTATATGGTCGGGCAGCTTATATATATATATATATATATATATATATATATATATATATATATATATATATATGCATACATGATATGATGATGATGTTTATGAAGTAAGTCAGCATGCATTATTTCTATTAAAATTGGCAGTCAGTTACAAATTGTTCTTCATTTGATATCCCCCTGTCTCATTGATGCATTATTATTGTTTATGCCTTACATACTCAGTACAATATTCGTACTGATTGTTAACACCCAATTTTGTCCCGCTTCTCCTCCGAAATACCTATTTACGCTTCTAATATTTTTGGAAAAATTAAAAAAAAATATATATTGTATTTTACTATAATTACTAGCCTCTTATCAATACCGGCGTTCATTTTTCTATTACAGTCACTAGTCATCATTATTATTATTATTATTATTATTATTATTATTATTATTATTATTATTATTATTATTATTATTATTATTATTACTATTCACAATTTTTATCATTTCGGCATTTTACCAGCTTACGCACACGCATCGCATTTATCTTTGCATAATTAAATAATATTGTTTATTTACTGTGGATTTTCGAAATATTATTGAACGGCTATTACAACGCCATTTTTTTATCTGAGCATTAAGGATTGCATATTTCATATTGAGCAATATTTTAACACAAGTTGTTTAAACAGGTCTTTTATTTAAATTTAGAAGCCAAACTATTTCGTGCATTCGGTCCGTATTTATCGGACTCCAAATCAAAGTCCAATTGACCCCTAAATATTTTTGGGCCGGCCCATATTTTTTATCTCAATTTTTAGACCAGTCCATGTTTTTAATTCCCTAGCCCACTCTTTTAATTTTACCCAGTCCATAAATGGACCGGTCCAGCCCATTTCCGTTCAGAAATAAGGGAAACCTTTTAGGTTCCCTTCATTTTTCGCCTCTTCTCCTTCGTTCTTTCTCCGCCTCTCTTCTCCCTCCCATCGTCGCCCATACCTCTCTGACACCTCCACTACACCTCTGCCGCCCCATTTCTCTTTGTCGCCCACTCTACGCCACTGTCACCCCCACCTCGTTTTGTCCCCCACGCTCATCCCTCTCTTCTAGTAAAAAATGAAAACCCTAACGAATCTCTATAAAATCATCATTCTGTGGATTCTAAAGGGAGGATTTTTTGGATGGAGAAAACCCCCCAAGAACGAAGTTCTTTTTCGATTCATGAAATTCCCCAAAGCAAGTTTTCAGCCGCACAAAATCCCCAAAATATTGAGCTTGTAGTAGTGGTGATAATCCAAAATATCGAGTCAAAATATGGGAATATTTGTTTCCTGTTTTTTCGTTTGCCCTGTTTGTTGCTGTGAATTCGAGCATCGCAAGCTCTGATTGAGTAGTCTTCGAGGTAGATATCGAAACCTTCACCTCACTTCGCTGCACCCGAAGAAGGTCAGCAACCAACCCTTTTATTTATTTATTTATCCATGAATCGAGCATTTTCTGTTTTGAGTCAAGTGTCTTATATGCTTTTACACGTTTTGTAGTGAGGTAGTGTGATAGCGTGGATAGATATTGTTTCAGTTGTGTTTAGACCAATTTGGTTCAGTTTTGTTTAGTTTAAGTTAGTATGTTTTACCCTTTAGTAGATAATTTGGCCCTCACTGTGTCGTTTGAGTAATTTTAGCATGTCATTAGCAGCTTTTCTAGGCCGTGTGTATGGCCATTACCTTCTCTGTTTTAGGGGTTCGTATTCTTAAATGTGTTTTGTAGTTATTTACATAGGTATGATGGTAATTGTAATATGCATTTGAAAGCACATTTAGCAAGATCAGGGATGAGTTAAGTTGGGTAAAGGCAGATGTTGATGTATGTTCATTTGAATATCGGATAATTGGGATTAGGCGAACATTTTCTAGTATATTCTCAGAGTATTATTGGTAGTATGGATTCTGTTTGGCCAAATGATTAAGTGCTAAGTATTTCAAGTCATTCATAAGCTATTTATATCATCTTGAGGGTCAAGCTTATTGCTGCCTTATAGCTTTTTAAAAAAACACTGAGAATCTCAATGTACTAGCATGTTCTTGTCTTGCATTTGCCTGCTGATCTTGAAAAAAATGAAGTTGCCCGTGTGCGTTTTGCCTAAGCTACTTGACATTTATCTGTTTTGACATGTCCCTAGGGTAGTCTCTATTGTGCCCTTGGTTCTAATTTCTTTCCTGTTAGCTAGATTTGCTCTGTTAGGCTGAGATTCACGCTTTGAGAATTTATGCGATCCAGATATGTGACAGTTTAATATGCTACTGCATTAGTCAGTTTTCTACATGGTTAGCTTGGGGTAGATGTTCAGTTAAATAGATAATAAGCTTAGCAAAGATTAACATAAAGTTTTGCTCTTGACTTGAACCTGATGTGTCATAAAAGAGATTGTCGAGAATTTGCTTCCCTTCTTGAACCTATACTAGCATTATGTTAGGGGAGCTGCCATGTGCTTATTTAGTTTGAAGTATATGAATTAAGTTTGCCCTTGTTAGCTTTGTTTTAAGTTTTCAACTGTCTGAATACCATTAACCTTGCATATTACCTTTGATTTTGAGGTCTAGTAACTGTCTGGAATAAATAAACCACATATCCCTTTGTTTGGTCTTTGCATTATCTCTGTGACTTTGATGAACCTGTGACCACATAGCACGTTTCTGCTGATTACAAACTTCTCTGTTAAGCCCTCTACTTGGCCCGGCTCGTCTGAGTTTTCATTTGAATGAATGTTTGATGATTTGTTGTGGTTCAGCGTAATGCCTGTCTTTGTTTGTGCTGGGTCTTTCTAAATCACTTGAGTTTGCTTATTCTGTTTGATTGATTACTGATCTCAAAATGACAATTTGCCTAAGCCAATATTATGCTTGCACTCTTGTCTATGTGTAATCCTATTTAGATTGAGCTTCTAATGTGATCAATTACTGTTAACCCCATGTGCAAAATCTGCTACATTATCTTGCTTAAAATAATTTTGATGCCAACTGTCTCAGCTTATCAGATCTTCCTAAGGACAGTCTGGTATGGCCCTTAATTCTGTGTAAATATCCTGACCATTAATGGTCCTGAGTTTCTCTCTTTCTTGTGTTGATTTTGTTTCACCCATATAGTCATATTATCAGTAGTCCCTGCTTCTTTCAACTCTGCTGTGTAACACTTATAACACTCTCTTGTTACAAGAAATATACCCAAATATACATAGTGTATATGTAATCCGTTGGTTGGGTTTAAATTTATATTCTTACGTGCTTAACCTTATTCGTTGATCGTATACTAATCCATTTTCTTTCGTTTTATGCATGACCATCGCTGCACCCGCCAAAGACTCGTTTTCTTTCGCGCTTGGTGTTGGGCTAAAGGCCCAACATAATTTCCTCAAAGTCATCTTCCATTAGCCCCTGTTCGTAGCAAAAAAAAAAACAGAATGCACAAATTCTGGGCCAAAGCCCAATAGATCGGAACAGTAGCAGCAGCCGCAACAGTCTAAAAAAAAAACTGGGGCAAAAGCCCAATAGCAGCAGATCAGCGGCCCAAGTGGGCTGAGCCCACTTAACTTATTTATCCCTCTATTCTATTCCTTTATGCATTTAATTGGTATCACATGACTAACATTTTGTTCTTTTGTATTGATTTAGTTAAACTTTAGTGAAATTAGTAAGTTTAGTTTAGTAGTGGGTAGTTAGTTCAAAGAAGATTAACAATTGATAAGTTTATTTCTCCTCTTCTCATATTAAATTATTTATAATGTATAATATTTATTTTATTGAGAATAATTGAGTTGCAAAAGGGCATGACTATATATTTCAAGTAAAAGGAATTATATTTTCAAAACGTCATTAATGCACAAATAAGAATGTAAGTATATTTTTTAAATAACTCTTTAAGTTTGAATCAATCATAAATTGTAGCGAAGCACAGTTAATAAGAAGTAATGAAAAGGATAAAAAGAGCTTTCACTAGTTATTCCAAATATTTATTAAACATTGCACAAATCCGCATTTTCTTCTACTTATATATTTCATGCAATTTTATTCTAAATGACATTATTATTTAAAGTCTTTGCAGCATTTATAAGTCTATTTTAAATAACATCTGAAGTCTCCTTTTATGCAAATTATTACATTCTCCACAAAATCTCATTCTAAAATAGCGTTTTATTTTAAGCCTTATCAACTTTTATAAATTTTATTTTAAATGACATTTAAAAATTTTCTTTTATGCAAATTATTATATTTTCTCTAAATCTTATCTTAAAGCATCATTTTATATTTTTCCTTAAAAAAAAACTAAGCGACATTTCTTTACTCTCTTTCTTAAAATTTCAAGCATCTTATTTAGCTTTCATTAATTAACCTAAGTTTGGTCGGATAACCGTAAGTTAACGGATTCTGAAGGATGCCTAACCCCTTCCCTTTAGGATAATATAGAGCCCTTACCTAGGATCACGCTGGTTAAGCAGACTGTTAATTGAGGTTTAGTTTTAACTTTCCCTTAGTTAATATTTAGGTGTCCTAATTCACCGTTAAATTAATTAGATGGCGACTCCTTAAAACAAATAAATAGGAATCACCAATATGTTGTACTCCTACTTTAACTCCGGTTAAAAATGAGGTATAACACTGATGTCCTTCTATTTGGACGTTGTGTTCATGCCCACAGGTAAACAGGGAGGTGATCCAGATTCATAGGAGCTATCAACCGATTTGAGAGCACTCCATTGTTCCGGAGGTGCCACTGCTCATTTTGTGTACATATATTTTGGGCACGACGGGGTCCTGTCCTGTCCATATGTCTAGTACTCTAGTAGAGGCTCTGTTATACCCCATTTTAACCGGGTTAAAGCGGAGTACAACATATTGGTGATTGCTAAATTGCTTTGTTTTAAGGAGTCGCCACCTAATTAATTTTAAGGTGGATTAGGGCACCTAATTATTAACTAAGGTAAAATTAACTAAACCTCCATTAATCGTCTGCTTAATCAGTGTGATTCTAGGTAAGGGTCCTATATCATTCTAAAGGGAAGGGGTTAGGCATCCTTTAGAATCCGTTAACTACGGTTATCCAGCCAAACTTAGGTTAATTAATCAATGTTGGATATAGTATTTAAATTTTAAGAAAATAGCTTGTGCAAATAAGACTTGTAAAAACATAACAATTTGTGCAAAAGAAGATTTTAAATGTCATTTTATAAAAAAAAAAAAAAAGACTTCAAATAATAATACTATTTTAAATAAGACTAATATTAGTATAAAGGAGATTTTAAAATGCTATTTAAATAAGGCTTAAAACTGCTAATGTCTTAGGTGAAAGTATAATAATAGGATTGGCAAAAGATGATGATTTGCATATAATTAAAAAAAAAACAGGTTTGTGCGATATTTTAGTAAATATCTGAGGCAAACTAAACGATGAAGTATTAGTTGATCCTGTACTTTAGAAGTATAAATGAAATACGAAACAGCTAACGAGTTTCTTTACCCTTTTGTTATCTTTTGTTAACCGAGCTTAATTAAGATTAGATCAACTTATAATACCTGAATTCATATATTTAGGTCTATGATACGTTAAATCCCTATTGCGATAAAGGGGTGGAAAGTAATCCTCCGGCTCAAGGCATTTGTTCTCATTATCGGAAGTTTATGATTCTAATATTAGTAGATATTATAAATGGTGTAAATAATTTGAGATGAATATTAAAGATAATGTAAATAACTTAAGATAGATATTATAGATAATATAAGTAAATAAAATGGAGCCTACTGAGTTATCTATTTAATTTCTCTTTAATTAACTACCCATTATACTAAACTAACCCACCAATTTACCAGAATTCACAAGTTATGAAGACAAATAAAGGCACAAAATAGATAAAAGGGGACCAAATAATGTCAAATGGGCCAGCCCGTTTTGAGACTGCTGCTGGTCTTTTTTTTTTTATATTTGGGCTTTGACCCAAAACTCCACTTTTATTTCTTTGGCAGCGGGCAGAGGGGGGAAATGATATTCCGTAGGGCCTTGAGCCCAACATCAAATGCGGAAGACGAGTCCCTCGGACCCGTATGCGAATGTCATGCATAAAATAAAAGGAAATGGATTAGTATGGGTCTAGATGATTAATAATTCAAAAAATGCAAAATCCATAATTCAAAGAAAGAGATTTTAAATACTATCACATAACAAATAGAAAACTAAATTGGATCAGGCTATCCACACACAAGTATATCCATATACGAGTATCTCCTTATACGAAATCAGATTTGATGCGTATTCCATGTTTTGGACGAAAGGAAGTCGTAACGGATCCAGCAAAAAAAAGCAACATATGTACCCAATAAATCTCAAGACACACGTGGTATGCATAGACTCAATTAAACAAACGTTGCGGAGTTATTTCGAAACATGGACATAAACACACATGGGCAAAGTATGCAAGCAGGCCTTATCAACATGCTAACTAGTGCAAAGGAGGATATTCGGAGGGTTCGTATGACTAAACAACCACCAAAACACATAAAAGATTTTTTACATTTTTTTTGAAGAAACAGAGTCATCAAGGAGTATGCGAAGAGGTCTGGGTTCAGCTTTAAACTAGTAAGCATGCTTCAAATATCAACTTTAGTTTGATAGTAACCTAAATCAGAGAAGAGGTTAAATATATCAGCCAAGCTAAGATAAAAAGAAAAGAACTGAAATGTGCGTCCTTAGTTTAAAGCTGAACTAAACTCCCAGTTGAATTTGAAGGAAACAGCCAAACTGACACAGAACCAAACGCACCCTTGATCTATTGAATTTTTGCTCGACTCAAATATGAAGGAAATGAAGAAGATGAACAGCAAGAACAAAGGGATCATTTATGACAACAGAAAAACAACCTGGTACCGAAAACTGATCCTCATGGATTCAGAGATAAGGAAAACATCAGAACGTGCAAAGTATGAAAAATGAGCTAAATCAAGAACCACAGAAGAATCTGAAAGAGAAAGAAGTCAACTCAAACAAAGAATTAAGACCTTCAAACAACCAAATCAAACATCATTTTTTTTAAAAGACCAGTCAAGAAAAAGGAGCCTGGAAAGAAACGCTGTTAAACTCACAGAAAACTAAGTTAGCCAGTAGCAAAACATTCACAGGGAAAACTCAATCCAAACCTAGTTATTACTGGGGTTATTCCTCATCTATGTTCAAACTCAGACACAGAACCATATAAGTAGTTTAAACAGATCAAACCATTCAGCAGTGCATTCCTCAAATTATGCTAGACACATGATTGAATATTTAATCAAAACAGGCATACATTCTTGATATACTCATGATAATGTTGCGATCTAAAATAACCTCTAGGCTCCACACATGTTCAATTTATACAATGGTAAGAAACAGGACCAGAGCATGCTATGCCTGCTTCACAAAAAAGGGATTCATGCCATTCTGGACTTTCAAACAAGTATTCAAACCAACAGTGCCATTTACTTTAAAATAAAGCAATCTGAATCGCATATTTATACATGTTGGGATACCACTTAGTGCTGTGCAGAAAAGGATCACATAAGGGAACAAATGACCATTCCTCACATACGAAAGCATGTTTTATTTCAAATGTGCCATGAATTATCCAGATAGACAGGTATAGAAGTGACCTTAATCAGTAGATAGAAATGAACTAAGCACTTAAAAATACCTATAGTGAATTGTAGACCATGAACCATTCCAATACACGGAGAAACAACATGAGAATATTCTTTGGGGAATGAAACGCATTTAATCAGTATGTTGGATCATTTACTCAACCTACTGAATCTCGACTAAACAAGACCCAGTTGACAATAGTCGAGAATTAGATGCTCTTAAACATGATTAAACTTTGCAAATGGTGAGAACACAATTAAACCTAACTAAATTTAACGTATACAATCCTGGTTGAAACAAGCAAACAATTTAATTACACCAAATTTTGAATAAACAAACAGAGTCAGAGTTTAAACACAAAATACAAATACAAATAGAAGTAAACAATTTATCTTACAGTTGACACAAAAAGAAACTAATCATAATTTGTGCAGAACCGAAATAAAAGAAAATATAAAGGAAAATTACCTTTTGCAGGTGCAGCGAAATGGGTGCGGGGCTTCGATATCTACTCGAACACAATCGAATCCAAACTTGCGATGCTCGGATTCGCAACAAACACCAAGGCAAACGATGAATTGATTCGGTATTTTACTGATAACAAACAAAGATCAAACTGCCAATAGAACGTATTTTAGGGATTTTTGCGACTGGAAGCTTTGATTTTTTAGGGGGAGGGGGTTTCTGCGATTCAAAAAAAGGGTCTCAGTTCTTGGGGGAAAAAAAAAATTGCAACAGATTTTTTCGATTCAAAAAACCTCAGGTTCTAGGGGAATTTCATGAAAATCCCACCTCCCCCCTCCCATTTCTGACTTGGGAAAGAATTATTTATAACATCAATCTTAGGTTTGAACTAGGGTTTTCGTCCGAAAAGGAAGAGAGAGAGGAGCGTGGGGGGACAATATGAAGTGGGGGACAGCAAGGAACAGGGCGTAGTGGGGGAGAGGAGAGGTATGGGCGAAAATGGAGGGAGAAGAGAGGGAAGGAGAAGAGAGAGAACAGGGGCGGGGAGGGGAAGCGGCGGAGGTGAAGAGAATAAAATGAAAGGGGAAAAGGGTTTCCTCATTTTGAACGGAGATGGGCTGGACCCAGTCCATTTGTGGACTGGGTCAAATTTTTTGGACTGAGTATTGAAAGAATGGGCTAGAATTAAAACATGGGCCGGTCTAAAAATTGAGATAAAAGATAGGGGCTAGTCCAAAAATATTAGGAGTTAATCGGACTTTGATTTGGGGTCCGATAAGTCAAAATACGGACTGAGTGTAAGGAACAGTTTGGCTTCCAAATTTAAATAAAAGACCCATTTTAATTAGTAATATACTGAGTATGACAAAATATTACCTAATACAAAAATGTGTAATCATTAGGACTCGGGCAATAAAATTATATGATGCTATAATAGCCGTGCAATATCATTTTAACAATAAATAAACACTATCATTTGAAATGCGCGAAATAAATGCGATGTGTATGCGGAAGTTGGTAAAAACGCTGAAATGCAAATTTCAATAATACTAAATAATAGTAGCGAATGAATAGCGATAATAATGCTGCTAATAATAATAATGATGATGATAATGGTAATAACAAGAATAATAATGATTAATAACAATTAATAATAAAAATGATAATTTAAGAATAATAATAATAATAATGATAATAATAATAATAATAATAATAATAATAATAATAATAATAATAATAATAATAATAATAATAACAATAATAACTGCAGTGGAATAATAAAACGTGGGTGTTAATAAAAGACTAATAATTATAGTAAAATTAAAATGCATATTTTTTAATTTCTCAAAATACCAGAGGTATAAATAGGTATTTCGGGGGGAGAGGCGGGACAAAATTGGGTGTCAACAACTTGTCCCTCTTTGCCTGGTAATGATGAAAGAATTTTCGGGCAAAGACGTTGACTTAGTAGCCTATTTTGTCCCGGCTAAAGGATTGTGGAGGACTAAGGGTAAAGAAAATTACGGCCGAACTCTGGTCTTTGAATCGCCTACATATCTCGGGTTGCACGAGAATCAGGCCGTGTGTAGTTCCGCGAAGACTACGACACCTATGACTGGCAACTCCCGATTTGATGCGAATCTTCGCAAAAATATTGTCCCAGTGTCGAATTATGATGACACTGGGTATTGTGATAGAACCCTGAAAATTGATTGTGCTGGAATGTGAACGGGAAATTTGAATTTGGAGCCGAGTGTTCGAGGTAGATCTTTGACCCTTGTCGAGAAGTCTGCTTGTCCTTCCCGAAGTATTGCCCCAGTTCGCTGCCGAAGAAATAGTTCCACGTTGCGCTAAAAGCTCCTGCGAAACTAAAAACTAGATAAAAATAGTCAGTAAGAATAAATATTGAAATACAGCGATGCAAGCGCGGTGCAATGCTGCTGCGAGCATATGCAGGGCATCAACAAAATAATAATAAAACAAGGTAGGTGCGGTGCAATGTCTTTATGCGGAGATTTAGAAAGGCGGTGCATGGCCCACGTGATATACGAAAGAGCGATGCAAAGGGCGTGCGCAGTCCATGCATCATATGAAAGGTGGTGCACAGCCTTATGCAGAAAATTTAAAGGGCGGTGCATGGCCCAGGCAGTATATGAAAGTGATGCAAAGGGCGGTGCGTAGCCCATGCATCCTATGAAAGGCGGTGCGCAACCTTATGCGAAAAAATTAAAAGGGCGGTGCATGGTCCAAGCAATACATGAGAGCGATGCAAAGGGCGGTGCGCAGTCCATGCATCATATGAAAGGCGGGGCACAGCCTTATGCAGAAATTTTCAAAGGGCGGTGCGCAGCCCAAAATGTCCTATTAAAGGCGGATTAGTCTAAACTGCCCTATTAAAGGCGGACTAGCCTAAAATGTTCAATTAAAGGCGAACAAACCTAAAGTGTCCTATTAAAGACGGACGAGCTTAAAAGTCCTATTAAAGGCAGACGAGCCTAAATATCCTATTAAAGGCAGACGAGCCTAAACTGCCCTATTAAAGGCGGACTAGCCTAAAATGTTCAATTAAAGGCGAACAAGCCTAAAATGTCCTATTAAAGGCGGGCGGGCCTAAATTGCCCTATTAAAGGCGGACTAGCCTAAAATGTTCAATTAAAGGCGAACAAGCCTAAAATGTCCTATTAAAGGCGGGCGGGCCTAAATGTCCTATTAAAGGCGGACGGGCCTAAATGTCCTATTAAAGGCGGACGGGCCTAAATGTCCTATTAAAGGCGGACGGGCCTAAAAGTCCTATTAAAGGCAGACGAGCCTAAATGTCCTATTAAAGGCGGACGGGCCTAAATGTCCTATTAAAGGCGGACGGGCCTAAATGAGGTGCTTTTGCGAACAATGATGATGTGCCTTTGCAGGGCATTTGAAAGTAA
The DNA here is from genome assembly GCF_019175385.1 of Lycium barbarum. Classification (NCBI taxonomy): domain Eukaryota; kingdom Viridiplantae; phylum Streptophyta; class Magnoliopsida; order Solanales; family Solanaceae; genus Lycium; species Lycium barbarum. Next base: position 9,027,457 of record NC_083341.1, read on the forward strand.
TAATGTAATGCAGGTGCGGTTGCTTTTGCAGTGCGGGGCATTTTGAAAACAGTAGTGCAGTGCGGGGCATTTAAAGCAATAGTGCATGCGCATTGTATTTGAAAGCATTTATGCAAGGCATTTGAAAGCAATAGGAAATGTTTGTGCATCGACACGTTTGAAAAATCATTTGCAAGACTCAAGCATTAATTTGTTGCGAATCTCGTATATTATTGATACTCGAGAGGCATAATCGTTATAAGAAAGATCAAACCGTTCGACGTGCAATCCTTGCAAGGCTGCGAACATTATATATTTTGGCTTCCGCAACTTGGGAATCGTGAAACAAAGCGAGCATCCTTTCTCCCAAGTCTTCTTTTTGCCTGATGACTCTGTTGGCCATATTCTCTTTCATGTTTCTCGATGTCGCTTGCGATGATGCCCTTAAAAATTGTCCCAGTTACTCGCATAAGAGGGTGTCGTTTTGCGATGATGCCCCTTAAAACTGTCCCAGTTTCTGGTATAGGAGGATATTGAGCTTTTGCGGTGATGCCCTAAAAATTTGTCCCAGTTTCTGGTATAGGAGGATGTTGCTTTTGCGAATGACAAGACCGAGCCTGACATAGGCTGCCTATGTATCCCACTAAGGGAATCAGGTCAAACGCAGTTCAAATTACAAGGCAGAATAAAATTGAGATAGAAGACGGTGCTCGATCTTATGCTAAAATTTCAAAGGGGCGATGCACAGCCCGAAATGTCCTATTAAAGGCGGACGAGCCTAAGATGTCCTATTAAAGGCGGACGAGCCTAAAATGTCCTATTAAAGGCGGACGAGCCTAAAAATGTCCTATTAAAGGCGGACGAGCCTAAAATGTCCTATTAAAGGCGGACGAGCCTAAATGCAGTGCTTGATTTATGATTACTAAAATTAGTGTGGAGCGAGGAGCTTTTGCGATGCCTTATTTGTATGCGGTGAGACGAGTTTGACGCAGTGCGTAATTTGCAGCAGCAAATATTCATGACGTAATGCCGAAGATTTGGGGACCTTCTACCCTGCCAAAATTTGCATCTAAAAAAGTTCCTGCACTCAAAGAAATTTGTAAGTTTCAAATTTAATTAGTATTAAGTTGACTTTGCCCTTTGCTCTATCTGAATCTTGCAATTGCCGACTTGATACTGTGCGATATCCTTCAAAAATAGCTAAAATATGCCCCTGCGTTACTCAAAGAAAATTGTTAGTGTAAAATAAAATGGTTGTCTTGCATTGAACACCAAAGCTTTGGCGTTGAATCTGCATTTCTCGAGGTGATGTCATTGCAACAATCTGGTGACGCTTAATACATTGCTCGAGATTTCGACTCATGCTTTTGTCGAATAATGATAGGCCATTTGCAAAGCTGCCCCAGTGTTGCTTTATGGGGAAGATGGAATTTTCACTATATTAAGACCGTGTCCGAGAATGGACTGCCTACTTATCCCGAAGGAATCAGGTCGAAAGTAGTTCATAACAAGCTTTAGCAAAAATTACAAGAAGGAAAGCTGATGGGTGGAGAATGCTAGTGACGGTAGATCCTTTCAATCGTCTTACTTAGTTCCACACTTCCTTTTCAAATGTCTCGGTACCAATTTTGACAGATCACCGATAACAATAATTGCATTTGCAACTGAAGGGCCATCATTGTCGCACAATTTATTTTGTTGGACACTTATCTTATCCTTTTCGATCATGTTCTGGATCTTATGCTTAAGAGCCGGGCAATTTTCTGTGTCATGACCTGGAATATTAGAGTGGTAAGCACAACTCTTGGACCAATCAAAATCTGGCGGTAGGCTTTTAGGGATCCATCCTTTCTTTGGCTTCAGGAGTCCCTTGGCTTTCATTTTCTCAAATATGCTGGTTAATGACTCTTCAAGAGGAGTAAAAGTGCGGAATTTTGCGTGCTCTGACTGTCGTAAGCTAGACTGTGCTTGATCGGTTTGATTTTGAAAGCCTCGTTGATGAAGGTATACATGATCACGCGAACATTGATAGTTCTGCCGTGATTGCGGCTGACGTGTAGGCCTGACAGTTGAGTCGGTCTCTCTGTTTTTGCCTTGCAAGTTGTTGAATGTCTCGGCTTGAAATGTTTCTTGTACTGATGAAGTGTCAACAATTTTTCCTGCTCGAATGCCCGCTTCTACTTGCTTTCCAACTTGAATTAAATCAGAAAAGTCGCGTAACCGCGCACATAACAACTTTTCATAGTATATGCCCTTTTGCATTTGGATGAAAGTTGAAATCAGCTCATTCTCGGGCAACGGAGGGTGTATTTTTGAAGCTTCCAATCTCCACCGGATGGCATATTCCCGAAAAGACTCATGTGGCATTCTTTCTATCTCAAGCATATCATACAGATTTGGACTAACCCCGATGTTAAATTTGAAATGTTCTACAAAGTCGCGGGCCATGTCCTCCCATGTGTACCATTTGCGAAAGTCTTGTTCCGTGTACCAATCTAACGCCAACCCTGATAGGCTCTGAATGAACAATTTCATTCTTATGGCTTCATCTTGCCCAATTCCCATTAATCTGCTACAATAGTCCTTCAAGTGCGTAACAGGATTTCCTCGGCCATTAAAGGTGTTGAATTTTGGCACTTTGAATCCTGGCGGCAAATCAACATTCGGAAGCATGCACAAACTTTCATATCTTAAACTTTGGACATTTCTCGCCCGCATCTCTTCTTCGATAATTCTCCTTAAATTGTGAAGCTCTCTATTCGAGTTATTCTGATTGATTGTATTCATTTCATTCCTCAATCTCTTGTGTGGGTATACCGCTAGCTGATTTTGTTGGTTTTCTGTGAAGGGCGCTGCAAGTGCAGGCTTTTGGACATTAGGTATCAATGTGACTTGCAAAGCTTCTGGTTTAATAGAGTATCTTGGCGGTATGTTGGTAGGAGCTGGGTGAGGAGAGATAGTGAAGGAAATGTTTCGGGTAGAGCTGGAAGCTGAACTTGTGTTAGGAAGAAGGCTGAGGGTATTTCCCAAATTGACCAATACGCTTTTTTGTACTACATTCTTCTCGCTATCCTCATTTTGCGCTTGCACCAACCCCACACCGGTGTTGAATGACTCAAATATTTTTGCCATTGTATCTCGTCCTTAATGCAGATTCGCAGCCAAAACAATGTTCAATGCCAGATAACCCGTAAAAGAGGGACACAAGAAGCTCTAGAATTTGTAGTCTGACGGTATCGTGACAGGTTGAATTGATGGCACGTAATCCTGATTTGATTCGTCTTTAATCTCGTCAACCTTTAAAAACAGGTGTATAAAGTTATAGAATTATTTTGATAAGAAAAAATAAATTAAAAGATAAGGCTGAAAGCAAAGTCGCATGGCTTTTTAAGGCGAGGCCACAATGACCCTGATTGATAGATTTGATTGTTGATCTCGCGATTTTAAGTTCCTGCATCCAAAGAAAAATTCTCAGTTTGGGAGGGGGAAAGTTGATTCGTGTTGACTCGAAGCTTGACTTTGTTGGCGCCCCATTCATCCTGTTTGTTTGGATCTTGCAGCCTCCATTTAAAGCCTCGGTAGATGAACAGTAGTGAAACAATTGAAAGAAAGTCTTCCATTTGAAAAATATATACGTAAGTGTATGTATGTAAGGAAAGATATATATGAAAATATATGTATACAAGTTGTAAGATATTCCTGCTAACTTTCGATTGCGACACTTCCGAAAACTTTGAAAGGTCATTTGTGTGTACTATTCTTGTCTAGTAGCCTTAATAGTGTCGATGTCCAACTTTTCTCTTGTCTAATCTTCCAAAACATGCCCCAGTTTTGATTCTAAAGGGTACACTAAACCTATGTTATGTTGTGACCGAACCTTGTATAGGTTGCCTACGTATCCACCAAGGAATCAGGTCCGAACGTAGTTCGTGACGCATAAGATATTTTGGATTTTTGTTATAAAGCAACCGAACCCTATGTGGGTTGCCTACGTATCCCACCTCGGGAATCAGGTCAGAACGTAGTTCGTACGCATGTGAATGGCAAAAATTCTAACCTAGTATGACCGAGTCCCTATGTGGGCTGCCTACGTATCCACCGAGGAATCAGGTCAAGCGTAGTTCGCAACGCACAAGATATTTTGGATTTTTGTTATAAAGCAACCAAACCCTATGTGGGCTGCCTACGTATTCCACCATGGGAATCAGGTCAGCGTAGTTCGGACTGCTGTTAAAGGAAAGGTTGCAAAACTAGATTGTCTAACCTAATGGCGTACTTTGATTTCTTCTTGAATTGCCAGCTTTTAGGCTTAGGTTGTCATCTATCGGCTATTTCAATTTCTCGAGTGGAATCTTGTCTTGTCCCCTAGTTTCTTTGTTACTCTCTCAGGATTTGTCTATTCGTTCATGTCACAATCGTAGAGTTGGCAGATTTGATAAGTAAAGTAGAAAATAGATGATTAAGGAAAATCCGAAATGCATTCATAGTTTTGCAATTCAAGCTTCCACAAGGTGAAGCAAAACAAACAAAATTTTGGGTACGATTCAAGCATCAATAAAAGAAAACAAGTTCACTACATGTTCATGCCACCAAGGCTCCTGGCGAATCAGGGACGGAGTACAAGTCCAGTTCTTCAGAGTCTCTCCTGGTTCTGTACCCCGGATGGTTTGTGTCTCAGTAGTTGTTGCAGCCATCTTCACTGGCACTTGTTTTCGGATCATCCCCACAGGCGCAACGAACGTTGATGACACGCCTCTCTCCATCTTTTCCAATTGGCGTAACAACCTCCTTCCGATTTTTAACTTTTCGATAATTATCATGTTCACGTTGGCGTTTTCGTGAGTAGGAAAAGGGATGGCGATCCATATCGGGTCGAGCTCCAGTGAGCTGGATTGTTCCTTCCTTAATCAAGGCTTCGATTTTGCTTTTGAAGCCATAGCAATCCTCAGTGGCATGCCCAGGAACTCCAGAATGATATGCGCAATGCTTGGAACTATCAAACCATTTTGGGATAGGATTGAGAATTTTCCCTTCAATAGGTTGTACCACGCCTGCCGCTTTCAATCTTTCAAATAGCTGAGACAGAGGTTCAGCGAATTGAGTGTAATTACGGGTGTTTTTTATGACAGGGTTTGGACGGGCTCTATGTGTGGTATGTGGTCGATTTCGGTGGGTGGAAATTTGGACAAATTGGTATGGACGTAAGTTTTGATATTGAGGTGCTCGGGGTTGGTAGTAATTTGGTTGAGTACTATAGACAGGGTAAGGGAATAGTGGAGCTTGGTAGGGTTCAACGTAATGGTAAGGGTAGAAAGGTTGTTGTGGATGGCCAAAATATGTAAGGACTTGGTTTGGTGGGTTTAGATGAGTAATTGTAGGTGGTGGGTTAGTGTTGGTGGATAAAGCAATGTAAGGAGTATTACCTAGTGATTGATTTGGTGGGTTGACGGGTGTGATTGGAGGTAAGTTGTTGTTGGTAGGTGCATTGTTTTGTGGAGGAAAATGTTCTGGAACTAAAGGTTCAAGTGATGGAAAATGAGGCGGGTTTGGTGCGACACTCCTAGGTTCAGGAGGTGGACTTTGGGGTGTAATGGATAAGTTGGTCATGTTTCTAACCCGATTTAGCTCTCCGCGTAGATCCTCAATCTCTTGAGTCAGGCGGGCGATATGTTCATCCCGTTGAATAGTAGTTCCGTGTTCAGAAATCTCGGGGGGGTCATTAGAAACCATGATGCTTTCCGGGCTAGTTGAAATAGATGCGGCTGGATCAGACGTAATATTTGCTTTTCCCTGAACAACCCAGCTGCGTTGAGGTAACGATGATGTCTTTGACCTTGTGATATAAGGATGGTCGGCCATTGAGTGTCAACACGAATCAACTCTTTTTGGGAATAAGATAAAAGAAACATAAAGTATAAATGATGTTAGTCTCGTGAACATATCTAGGTAGAGTCATGATCATGTAAAGTCAAGTAAGACACGTAGCAAATAATTCATCAAATAAAGTCAAACAAGTTGTCAAACAAGTATATCAAACAACAACGAGTCCTAATATACATGTGACCTCTTTGTGCCAGAGGTAGGCCTATCGTCGTTTGAAGGGTAAAGTGTGTCATAATATGTCATCTTGTTGCTTTGATTAATTAAACGGATTCTATTTCCCCAAAATAAAGTACTATTAACACATTAAATGAATACAACATGAAGTGTTTCCTAATCTGAGTAAAGTAAATACAGCTTCCTATGTCTAACTTCTAGCTCTGTTTTTGATGTCCTTGATCTTCGTCATTTGTTGTACTCCAATGCAAATCCAAACCGGTCATAGAAACGTTAGTCACCCCCTCCTTCCTAAAGTTTAATTAATTAGAGCAAATAGTCAATATTTAGGCACAATTATCCTTCAAACATGCACATAAAGTATGATTGGTGTCACTCGGGGTCGCGAACCCGCTTGGACGTTTGGGTAAAGTCATCTAATGAATTTAATACACCAAGGGTATTAAACCTCCTAGGTCATGAAATGTATGCTCCTAATAAAGGGTGTTGGTTTAGCTCTATCTTAGGCAGACTAAGAGTTGGCTTCCTATGACACAAGGTTCCCCCAAGCGGACAACTTGGGAGTGGAAAGTCCGTGACCGTCGACTGCACCGCTGATCGACTAAATCCACTAGACCAATCCAACTAAAGGGGTAATTTAGTAGTGCACGGGCGCAAACTGCGAAGCCGCTTTAAGTGTGTGAATATGTGTGAGTTTTCCAGGAGTGGAAGAATATGTGTGAGTTTTCCAGGAGTGTGTGAATATGTGTGAGTTTTCCAGGAGTGTAAGGAAAGCAATAACATACATATTACATAGAAAATTTACATAATAAAACAATCACTTAAAAGAACATAAAAAGAAAAAAAAATAAAGCAACAATAAAGGCAAAAAATAAAGAAAACAACCAAACATCCAACAAATTTAATTATTAACCTAAGTTGTTATGGTTAAGAACCTAAAAGTCCCCAGCAGAGTCGCCAAGCTGTTATACCCCATTTTAACCGGGTTAAAGCAGAGTACAACATATTGGTGATTGCTAAATTGCTTTGTTTTAAGGAGTCGCCACCTAATTAATTTTAAGGTGAATTAGGGCACCTAATTATTAACTAAGGTAAAATTAACTAAACCTCCATTAATCGTCTGCTTAATCAGTGTGATTCTAGGTAAGGGTCCTATATCATTCTAAAGGGAAGGGGTTAGGCATCCTTTAGAATCCGTTAACTACGGTTATCCAGCCAAACTTAGGTTAATTAATCAATGTTGGATATAGTATTTAAATTTTAAGAAAATAGCTTGTGCAAATAAGACTTGTAAAAACATAACAATTTGTGCAAAAGAAGATTTTAAATGTCATTTTATAAAAAAAAAAAAAAAAAGACTTCAAATAATAATACTATTTTAAATAAGACTAATATTAGTATAAAGGAGATTTTAAAATGCTATTTAAATAAGGCTTAAAACTGCTAATGTCTTAGGTGAAAGTATAATAATAGGATTGGCAAAAGATGATGATTTGCATATAATTAAAAAAAAAAACAGGTTTGTGCGATATTTTAGTAAATATCTGAGGCAAACTAAACGATGAAGTATTAGTTGATCCTGTACTTTAGAAGTATAAATGAAATACGAAACAGCTAACGAGTTTCTTTACCCTTTTGTTATCTTTTGTTAACCGAGCTTAATTAAGATTAGATCAACTTATAATACCTGAATTCATATATTTAGGTCTATGATACGTTAAATCCCTATTGCGATAAAGGGGTGGAAAGTAATCCTCCGGCTCAAGGCATTTGTTCTCATTATCGGAAGTTTATGATTCTAATATTAGTAGATATTATAAATGGTGTAAATAATTTGAGATGAATATTAAAGATAATGTAAATAACTTAAGATAGATATTATAGATAATATAAGTAAATAAAATGGAGCCTACTGAGTTATCTATTTAATTTCTCTTTAATTAACTACCCATTATACTAAACTAACCCACCAATTTACCAGAATTCACAAGTTATGAAGACAAATAAAGGCACAAAATAGATAAAAGGGGACCAAATAATGTCAAATGGGCCAGCCCGTTTTGAGACTGCTGCTGGTCTTTTTTTTTTTATATTTGGGCTTTGACCCAAAACTCCACTTTTATTTCTTTGGCAGCGGGCAGAGGGGGGAAATGATATTCCGTAGGGCCTTGAGCCCAACATCAAATGCGGAAGACGAGTCCCTCGGACCCGTATGCGAATGTCATGCATAAAATAAAAGGAAATGGATTAGTATGGGTCTAGATGATTAATAATTCAAAAAATGCAAAATCCATAATTCAAAGAAAGAGATTTTAAATACTATCACATAACAAATAGAAAACTAAATTGGATCAGGCTATCCACACACAAGTATATCCATATACGAGTATCTCCTTATACGAAATCAGATTTGATGCGTATTCCATGTTTTGGACGAAAGGAAGTCGTAACGGATCCAGCAAAAAAAAGCAACATATGTACCCAATAAATCTCAAGACACACGTGGTATGCATAGACTCAATTAAACAAACGTTGCGGAGTTATTTCGAAACATGGACATAAACACACATGGGCAAAGTATGCAAGCAGGCCTTATCAACATGCTAACTAGTGCAAAGGAGGATATTCGGAGGGTTCGTATGACTAAACAACCACCAAAACACATAAAAGATTTTTTACATTTTTTTTGAAGAAACAGAGTCATCAAGGAGTATGCGAAGAGGTCTGGGTTCAGCTTTAAACTAGTAAGCATGCTTCAAATATCAACTTTAGTTTGATAGTAACCTAAATCAGAGAAGAGGTTAAATATATCAGCCAAGCTAAGATAAAAAGAAAAGAACTGAAATGTGCGTCCTTAGTTTAAAGCTGAACTAAACTCCCAGTTGAATTTGAAGGAAACAGCCAAACTGACACAGAACCAAACGCACCCTTGATCTATTGAATTTTTGCTCGACTCAAATATGAAGGAAATGAAGAAGATGAACAGCAAGAACAAAGGGATCATTTATGACAACAGAAAAACAACCTGGTACCGAAAACTGATCCTCATGGATTCAGAGATAAGGAAAACATCAGAACGTGCAAAGTATGAAAAATGAGCTAAATCAAGAACCACAGAAGAATCTGAAAGAGAAAGAAGTCAACTCAAACAAAGAATTAAGACCTTCAAACAACCAAATCAAACATCATTTTTTTTAAAAGACCAGTCAAGAAAAAGGAGCCTGGAAAGAAACGCTGTTAAACTCACAGAAAACTAAGTTAGCCAGTAGCAAAACATTCACAGGGAAAACTCAATCCAAACCTAGTTATTACTGGGGTTATTCCTCATCTATGTTCAAACTCAGACACAGAACCATATAAGTAGTTTAAACAGATCAAACCATTCAGCAGTGCATTCCTCAAATTATGCTAGACACATGATTGAATATTTAATCAAAACAGGCATACATTCTTGATATACTCATGATAATGTTGCGATCTAAAATAACCTCTAGGCTCCACACATGTTCAATTTATACAATGGTAAGAAACAGGACCAGAGCATGCTATGCCTGCTTCACAAAAAAGGGATTCATGTCATTCTGGACTTTCAAACAAGTATTCAAACCAACAGTGCCATTTACTTTAAAATAAAGCAATCTGAATCGCATATTTATACATGTTGGGATACCACTTAGTGCTGTGCAGAAAAGGATCACATAAGGGAACAAATGACCATTCCTCACATACGAAAGCATGTTTTATTTCAAATGTGCCATGAATTATCCAGATAGACAGGTATAGAAGTGACCTTAATCAGTAGATAGAAATGAACTAAGCACTTAAAAATACCTATAGTGAATTGTAGACCATGAACCATTCCAATACACGGAGAAACAACATGAGAATATTCTTTGGGGAATGAAACGCATTTAATCAGTATGTTGGATCATTTACTCAACCTACTGAATCTCGACTAAACAAGACCCAGTTGACAATAGTCGAGAATTAGATGCTCTTAAACATGATTAAACTTTGCAAATGGTGAGAACACAATTAAACCTAACTAAATTTAACGTATACAATCCTGGTTGAAACAAGCAAACAATTTAATTACACCAAATTTTGAATAAACAAACAGAGTCAGAGTTTAAACACAAAATACAAATACAAATAGAAGTAAACAATTTATCTTACAGTTGACACAAAAATAAACTAATCACAATTTGTGAAGAACCGAAATAAAAGAAAATATAAAGGAAAATTACCTTTTGCAGGTGCAGCGAAATGGGTGCGGGGCTTCGATATCTACTCGAACACAATCGAATCCAAACTTGCGATGCTCGGATTCGCAACAAACACCAAGGCAAACGATGAATTGATTCGGTATTTTACTGATAACAAACAAAGATCAAACTGCCAATAGAACGTATTTTAGGGATTTTTGCGACTGGAAGCTTTGATTTTTTAGGGGGAGGGGGTTTCTGCGATTCAAAAAAAGGGTCTCAGTTCTTGGGGGAAAAAAAAAATTGCAACAGATTTTTTCGATTCAAAAAACCTCAGGTTCTAGGGGAATTTCATGAAAATCCCACCTCCCCCCTCCCATTTCTGACTTGGGAAAACATTATTTATAACATCAATCTTAGGTTTGAACTAGGGTTTTCGTCCGAAAAGGAAGAGAGAGAGGAGCGTGGGGGGACAATATGAAGTGGGGGACAGCAAGGAACAGGGCGTAGTGGGGGAGAGGAGAGGTATGGGCGAAAATGGAGGGAGAAGAGAGGGAAGGAGAAGAGAGAGAACAGGGGCGGGGAGGGGAAGCGGCGGAGGTGAAGAGAAAAAAATGAAAGGGGAAAAGGGTTTCCTCATTTTGAACGGAGATGGGCTGGACCCAGTCCATTTGTGGACTGGGTCAAATTTTTTGGACTGAGTATTGAAAGAATGGGCTAGAATTAAAACATGGGCCGGTCTAAAAATTGAGATAAAAGATAGGGGCTAGTCCAAAAATATTAGGAGTTAATCGGACTTTGATTTGGGGTCCGATAAGTCAAAATACGGACTGAGTGTAAGGAACAGTTTGGCTTCCAAATTTAAATAAAAGACCCATTTTAATTAGTAATATACTGAGTATGACAAAATATTACCTAATACAAAAATGTGTAATCATTAGGACTCGGGCAATAAAATTATATGATGCTATAATAGCCGTGCAATATCATTTTAACAATAAATAAACACTATCATTTGAAATGCGCGAAATAAATGCGATGTGTATGCGGAAGTTGGTAAAAACGCTGAAATGCAAATTTCAATAATACTAAATAATAGTAGCGAATGAATAGAGATAATAATGCTGCTAATAATAATAATGATGATGATAATGGTAATAACAAGAATAATAATGATTAATAACAATTAATAATAAAAATGATAATTTAAGAATAATAATAATAATAATGATAATAATAATAATAATAATAATAATAATAATAATAATAACAATAATAACTGCAGTGGAATAATAAAACGTGGGTGTTAATAAAAGACTAATAATTATAGTAAAATTAAAATGCATATTTTTTAATTTCTCAAAATACCAGAGGTATAAATAGGTATTTCGGGGGGAGATCGTGCGATAGAGCCGTGTTATAAGATTTTCTCTTCCCTAATAGTGTGTTATGATTTCAGAGATGCCGCCAAAGAGAAAAGCTACATCCGCCCAGAAGGGCAAGACTACAATAGAAAGGCGGGTAGAAAGGGAGCCGCCAATGAATGTAGAAGAGAGTGAATCACATAATGAGGATCCATCTAATGCTTCTCCCACTCCGCCTAATTTAGAAGAACAAGATGGGGCTTCAGCTCCGGCTCCTATGCCTCCAGTTCCTCCCCCGATCACTTTGGGTCAACAAATGACCGAGGCTATTCATCTATTGACACTGTTAGTTGCCGCCCAGGCACAGCGGCAGAGTTCCGGTCTAAGTGACAGGGCAGTTAGTACTAGAGCCCGTGATTTCATAAGTTTGAATCCTCCGGAGTTTTTCAGGTCAAAGCCGGATGAAGACCCGCAGGGTTTCATTGATGAAATGTTGAGAACATTGAAGATTATTCATGCCTCCGAAACTGAATCTGTGGAGTTAGCATCTTATAGACTCCGGGATGTGGCGGTCTTATGGTACAATAATTGGATATCTTCACGAAAAGAGAATTCACCTACTCCAGTTTGGCAAAAATTTGTAAATGCCTTCATCCGCTACTATTTGCCACCCGAGGTCCGCCGAGCTAGAGCGGATAGGTTCCTAAATCTAAAGCAAGGAAATATGAGTGCCCGGGAGTATAACCTTTAGTTTAATTCATTGGCTAGATATGCTTCGACTGTGGTGGTCGACATGGGCGATAGAGTGCACAGATTTGTGAGTGGCTTAGGGCCATATTTATTTAAAGATTGTTTAACGGCTTCATTGCAAGATGGGATGGATATTTCCCGCATTCAGGCCCATGCCCAGAACCTAGAGGGGCAATAACATCTACAAAGGGGTGAGCGTGACATTGATAGAGGGCAAAGCAAGAGGGCCAGATCTATGGGTGCAGGTAGCAACTATAGAGGGGGATCGAGGCGATCATATCCTAGACACTCAGGCCAGTCGGCGACCAGTGCACCTCCACGATTTGCAGGTAGGATATTTGACAGTTCTATTCCTTCAGGGCAGGGTCAGAGTTCGAGAGCCTCAGGTTCTCAGTTTGGGGGTGATTATAACCAGAGGAGACCACCAGTACCGCGATGTAGTCAGTGCGGTAAGTTACATTTTGGACAGTGTCGCCGAGGTTCAGATGCTTGCTATGCCTGTGGCCGGGTTGGGCACATGATGCGAGATTGCCCATCGATGAGTGGTAGAGTTGGGGTTCAGCACACGGGATCAGCGGCTGGTTCTTCTTTTATCTGATCAATCAATTCATCAGGCACAGATTCCGTAAGCCCTGAACTAACAAGACATGGCATTTGCACCTCTCGTTTTGTTGGGATAAGCCTTGGGTGCACAACCTACAACAAACAAACAGATATATTCAACCAATAAGTGTGTAATCTGTTGGAACAACCCCCACATATGTTCCAACAACCTCCTAGGTTGTTACAACATATTCTTTAACTGTTGGAAAAACCAAAACAGTTGCTGCAGCTTCCTTTGCAACTGTTTTGATATTTTCCAACAGATTGTGAACCTATTGCAATAACTGAGTAAGTTGTTCCAACATCTTAGAAGTTGTTGCAACATCTTAGGAGTTGTTGCAACATATTCACTATCTGTTAGAAAATATCAGAACAGTTGCTGCAACTTCCTCAGCAACTGTTTTGATTTTTCCAACATATTCTGAGGTTGTTGTAGCAGATAAATGTATCTGTTGCAACAAGTAGTTACTTATGATAAAACTACTCATGGATATTTTCCAACAGATTCTGACTTACTGCTTCCTTTGGGAGGGGGGGAGGTTAAAAGGATCAAGATTCATTTTTTTGTTACTGTTTTTGGTAGTCAACCATCTGAGGATCCTTGGAAAACAAACTTCTTCCGAGTAGTCCCTGACTTGACTCCGTAGGTGAGGAATGGCTTCAAATGCCCAAGCCTAGAAAAAATTATGCCACCAAAAATCAGAATAATCAATGAAGGAAAAGAATTAAAAATATAAAACATTGAAGAAAGAAAGTTTACCATGAAGGCCCAAGAGAAGCCATAGATATTGGAAGTCTTCACATTAGGGTTCAAAGTTTTGGACAATTATTCAACAGTCAACTTAAAACTTTTATGACCCCATGGATAGTCATCGAATGCCTCATGATCCTCCGAGAGTTTAATCAAACCAAGTTGTATATTATTCTTTACATTCTTTGCCCAAAGAATAGAATTCACAAACCAAACTAAGCACAATGACTCCTTGTGCTTTTTTGACATAGTTTCTGACTTCAAGCCTGCTAGCAAATCCGCTACCTTGTAGATCTTTCCAACAACATCCACTAAATCCAAATCATCATCAACCTTGGCTTTGTCTTTCTTGGCTGCCTTGGATGACTTGGGTGTCTTGGCTCCCTTGGATGACTTGGGTGTCTTGGTTCCCTTCTTTAATGTAACTGTAGGAAGAGGCTGAGAAGGAGCATGACACCTCAGTCTGGTGATTATGGCAAACTCCTTGATGCCAAAACAAACTGGCATGCCGCAGTAGTTTATCCATGTCTCATCAGTTTTGCTGCAAATAATTCTTCGTTTGAGAAGACCATACACAATGGTCATTTGAAACCTTGCATTGTTGTCCTCAGGCAAATCTAGATACATGCCAAAACATATGGCCCTGAAGAAATCCTCCAAGTCCTCCTCTTGAAGTATCTTCCTAAAGTAATCAAAGGGCTTGCCCATGACTGATTTTACAACAAGATCACCATTCAAATCACCTAGTTTATCCATCGACATCTGCACACGGAACTTCTCAATACTAAAAGTTTTGACAACTTCATCAGTGGAAGGTCTGTTAATATCAGTCCCAATAGAAGAATCAACAGCCCCGGTCGTCGACCTTTCAAAAGATGCAGTTTTATCCTCTTCATTGTCATCATTATTTACATCACGTTCTTCTTCTTCTTCATTTTCATCATTTTCTTCTTCTTCTTCTTCTTCTTCTTCTTCTTCTTCTCTTTCTTCTTCTGTATATTCTTCTTTTTCTTTTTCTTTTTCTTTTTCTTCATCTTTATCTTTTTCTTTATCTTCTACTACTACTTCTTCTTCATCTTCTTCTTCTTCTCTATCTTGTTCATCTACTTGATCTTCTTTACTTTCTTGGCCAGAAACTCCTACTTGAGAGGTTTCCTGTTCAGCAGTTTGTTCAGAAAGAATATTTTCCTGTTCAGCAAGATCATCTAATGATGCCCCCTTAGCTCTTTTACTAACTGTAGATGATTCCTCCCCTTTTCTTTTTCGTAAAGACATTTTATCTGCACACAGGAGATAAGCAAAAACACTTTCAATTGATTTGTGCACCATTTAAAGTAAACAAATAATGAATTTTTATAACAGCTGAAGCATATGTTGCAACAAGTGTGTAATATATTGGAACAACTCCATCATATGTTCCAACAACTTCATAAGTTGTTGTAATAGATTATACATCTGTTGGAAAATATCAATACAGTTGTTACAGCTTCCTCAGTAACTGTATTGATTATTTCCAACAGATGGATAATCTGTTACAACAACTGGTTAAGTTGTTGGAACACATGATTGAGTTGTTCCAACAGACTAATCTGTTGGAAACCATCAGAACAGTTGCTGCAGCTTCCTCAACAACTGTTTTAACAATCAGAACAGTTGCTGCAGCTTCCTCAGCAACTGTTTTAACAATTTTCAACAGATTTTAAATCTGTTGCAACAACATATTCACTTACTGCAACAACCTCAGCAATTGTTTGGGCTTTTACCAACAGATTAGAAATCCGTTGCAACAAATTATTCAGCTGTTGGGTACAAAAAAGGCCCTTTTTCCTAAGCCTTACAAGGACAACAACATCTATTTCACTATCAGGGGGCAATATCAGTGTATTACAAACACACAACAGTCAAAAATTGAACAAAATACACAGCATTGAATAGACACCCTGGCCATGTTCTTCCTCTTCTTCTTTAACCAAAATTCATCATTTTTGTATTTTAATTTCAAAACCCTAACTTTTGAACCAGACAAAACATCTGTTTCACTACAAACACACAACCATCACAAGTTAAACAAAATAAACCAACCTCAACTATCAAACAAGTGCTGAAGTTGCTGTAACAACTTACTCAGCTGTTGGAAAAAATCCAAAAAAAATTCAAACCCTTTTTTCGAAACCCCAAGGAGAACAAGAACACAAACAGTACCAAAAACCATAATTTCACAACCACATACACTATTTAACAACATAGAAACCCCAATAAGTGGAACAAATAGAGCAAATACGGGTTTTGTCAAGCCCAACAAGCCCTTTTTTCGAACTCCTAAGGAGAACGAGAACACAAACAACACCAAAAACCAGAATTTCACAACCACATACACTATTTACAAACACACAAACCCCAACAACTCGAACAAATACAGCAAATAAGGGTTTCTCAAGCATTGAATAACAAAATAAACAACATTGTAGACAAACCCATGTTATTCTTCTTCTTCTCTGACCAAAATCATCATTTTCTTACTTTGATTTCAAAGCTCTAACTTTAAAAGAAGAAAAAGTTGAGTGATTTTACCTGAGAGGAATGGAGAGCAGCGGTTCTTTGATTTTGCTTTTGAAGAGGTTGACAACAGTTTCAAGAAGCACATTTAGCAATTGAGATCAGTTCATAGATTTGAACGTTTGAAGGAGCAGTTGATCGATCGTGTGTTTTGAATGAAAGCTTTGGGATTTGATATGGACCGATGTTGAGTTTGAAATAAATGGGGGGTTGGATTAAATGGATTGGGGTCTTTTTTGTATTTTATAACAGATTAACAAGTTTGGCAAAATACATTTTCAACCCCAATTTTCTTAATCCCAAATTTAATTGGGTTTTGACTTGATGTGGTCCCTACAAGTCACTTCTAGTAATTTCATAACTTAAAAGTCACCTCTAGTGAAATTTTCGTAGTAACTTGGTATTGTTGTAGTCAAAAAGTTTATTTCTTGTGCATGCTCTAATCAAAGGGTAAAAATAATTTATTTTTATTATATATAAGAGTAATTTGATAAACTTCATATTGCATTATTGATCTTTTAATATATGCATTTTTTGTTAAGATGACACTTGTTATTAAACAGAAAGAGTATTAAATTTAAAACCTAATTATTAGCCTTTAAAGTCGTTATTCTAAAATTCAAAACTCACATAAAGTTCAGATTCTTGTTCTGACCCATTCTGTCATTAATATGTTGAATGATATGTTTCACTTACTTTACATTAATTGTTGTTCTCGAAAACAACAATTATTAGTATCACTTTTCTATTGGAAAAGATAGTGCAATTGTTGGAAAGAAAACTCCCAAAACGGTCTTGATGTTTGTCTCTGCAATACCGACGTACCAGTTTTGAGATCTGATCTGAGAGATATTATATTTTATTTATTTATTTTAATATTGCATTTGATACATTTCTTTTTTAGTTTGTCTTTAAAAATTATCACATTCCCTAATTGAAAGATCATGTGGACCTCCTAGTACCATATTTGAATTAGTTTGCATAAATTGCAATTTTGGTCTTTATGTGTTTAACTTATGTGTCAAAAAGTCTTTTTTGATTTTTTAAATTCATCTTTCACCCAAACACGGCCTAATACAATCAGTATTGTCTGCTTTGGATGTGGATCTTTTTGCACTCCCAACAATCTGTTTCTCGAACTAAATATTTCACATGATCCATCACAAACTATGTTTCACATGATCTATCGTCTTATGAGTCTATTTGGCCCAAAGCTATCACTCTCCATACTCGTACTGTCAATTTGTAGTATACGTAAATATATTTTTTACATGGTATGATCTTGTCTTCTTTAGACCAAATTTGTACGATTTTCCCCAAAAAGCTCGCACCGTTAAAGATATCACTACAACTTCTTTTTTAGCTACTTTTGGATGTAAGACTATTCGCATTTCCAATAACATGATCGGACGACGAGGGGATGGGAGTATTATTTTGTTACAATTCCATTAGTCTTCTCAAATGCGGGAATGATTTGTATGAAGAATTTTTTCTATAATATTAGAACTTTCTTTAAGTAATCTAATAATTCTAAGGAACTCATTTTCCTTCTTGATTTAATCCACACGTCAAAGAAGCAAAATCGTTGATAATTTACATACAGTTAGTTATCTTTAGGATGGCTTTAAAAGGATATAGGCATTTAATTCGGGAAAAATACCAATTTCGACCTAATGTCTTTGACTATATATCTGTGTTTTCCAAGAATAACGGTATTTATGTAATTCTAACTTTTAATATTATTTCATCAAAGAATCATTAAGGAGATAGTTCAAATATTAACAACAAAAACAAGAAGTCATCTATTGTTATATTTTTTCTTCAATTCTACCTTAACTTTTTCGATTAGTATAATTTTAACTATGTGAAACGTTTAAAAAAAATAAAGGATACTTATACACAAAGGTGGATCTAGGGTTAAACACGATATACATGGCTCTTTCTTTAAAGTTCTTAGTATTGAATTTATTGGACTTCTAAAGTTTGGGGTTCAGAATGTAATATTCGCAACATTTTAGTACTATTCTTTTCTCGGGTAAATACATAACCCCCCCCCCCCCCCCAACGTATAGCCAGATTAATTATGACGCACTCAACCTTTGCGGGCGACCTATTACCCCCCCCCCCCCTCCTCCCCCAGTCTTAATTTTTAAGTATTTTAGTACCATTTTCGACTGACGTGGCAAAAAAAAAAATTATGGCGAGTCACTGACAGTGAGGTGTCGGTGACGTGTCAGTGACGTCAGTCAGCAAATGGTACTAAAATACTGAAAAATTAAAACTGGGGGTAATAGGTCGCCCGAAATGGTTGAGTGCGTCATAATTAATCTGGCTATACGTTGGGGTTTTTTTATGTATTAATCCTTCTTTCCTCATATATAATAATGTTATTTGTCGTTATATTGGGTTGGGTTGTACTCATAGCTACTAATTAGCTATATCCACCACCGACTAAGCATATAGTTGTAGTATTAAAGCTATATTTGTCTTTTTTAAGGACGGTACAAAATCTTAAATGATAGATAATATGGAAGTCACAACCCAATTAGCAATGACACGTGCTATCCACTTTAACACGGATTAGTGTCGTGGGCTACATACGCCATTATCAAGCCCAGCAATTTGCGTACTATGTGAAACTTCTTTAGTTTTCTTATCCATTATGATATGAGATTCGCCTAAGAATTTAGGTATCATTGCTTCTTCAAAAGCATGTCAGCCTAGAAGCTTGTCAGTCCTCTCTATGACACGCTCTCACCGGCCTGCGCTCCATCATGTACGTCACAATAGACTAGAGGATCATTGTAGATGAGGGAAAAAGAAAAGGAAAAGAAACGGAATTGGTCATATTCTATTTATAGTAAGAACAAAGAAATTGTCTACTGTCAGTAGTCAGGATTCCCTACTTCCAACCACCGCTACAAATCATAAATCAATTCGTACTATAAATGCGTGGCTCATTTTTCATTATCTTACGTGCAGAGTGAATCACTCAGCTATTCTGCTTTCTCCTTCACACAGTCATATCCAATTATAAACTGGATTTTGAACTGTGTTTTTGAATATTCCATTGAAAATAATTGGCTGAGGAAAGAAATTAAAAAATGGGAAAAGATGACCAAAGGGAGGAAGTGGCTATAATTTCAAGTCCCTCAAATTCACAGAAAGTTGATCATCATGTAGTGGCTTTAGATGTTGAAGTTCCTGAAACACTTCATGAAGTTGGAACAGGTCTCTCTCTTTCATCTAAATTTATCTTTGTTTCATTAATTACTTAATTAATTCATCTTTTTCTTTGATTCTTTCATCTCCCTTGTTAATTGCGAGAAGTATATACAACATATCGCTCCTAAGGGTCGTATTGAGAGAATTTCTCGTTCATGAGATATATATCGGGGATCTATACTCTATTGAATTTGACTACTAGTAATCATCATTGAATAATCTGAAGCAATTTAGTTACGATACTTAATTAGTTGGCAGTATTCATAAAGAGTATCCAAGGAATTGTGAGTTTATTACATCATGTTTCCCAAATGCGATATTGCTTGATTTACAGATAATCACTTAGTCACAAACTTCGTGTGAGGAAGTTTTGAGTTAAGAATTTGAACATGTAATCTGAGTGAAGTTTTTCTAATCTTCAACTTCCTCTTACGGGATCTTTCTTTATGTTCAGTTACAACTCAACTAATGTCACACTTTGCTTTCAATTTCTACTCCAAATAAACTTTTTTTTTTCAATTCCAATTCGAATTTTGTCCAAACGCACAAGTGTGTTATCATTCCAATCGTTTAGTAATACAAAATTCGATGAAAATGGAGTTTGCCTGTCAAGTGTCAACAAATTCATTGTTTTCCCATAAGAATTTTTGGAATGTAATACTTCCTCCTTTTCAATTTATGGGATGAATTTTAATTTAGCGCGAATTTATTAATAAAAAGGGATACTTTTTCAAAATTTGAGTAAAGATGTCATGAGATTTTTATGATTATAAAAATACTCCCTCCGTTTACTTTTACTTGTCCACTTTGGACTTTTCACGTTGTTTAAGAAATAATAAATGAAGTGCATAATTTACTAATGTACCCATATTAATTGGTGCATATTTTTATTGGATTTGAAAAATGATTTGAAGTAAGAAATTAATATTATGGGTAAAACAAGAAAAAAAATTGTATTTTCTTGATATGTTAAAAGTGACAAGTAAAAGTAAAAATCTATTTTTAGAATACTGCACAAGTAAAAGTGAACAAAATGAGTATCATCAAAAGGTTAAATTAGTCTTATAGAATTACATAGTTTTCAAATATAGTAAGATGTTAGACGGACTAATTAAGAATTAGGGCCACATTAAATGGGATTATATTTTGCTTTGTGATTCACTTGTATGTTTCCATCTTTAGATATGTGAGTCAAAACACAATAATTTTGTGAAGTTTCTATTTTGTCGTCTTTTTATGATCATGTACACATTACTATTTTTATTACACATTCTATATATGAAAGAAACTGCGATCCATGGACTTCGCCAACTTAGACGGATCGTAAAAGTCAACAATTTGATTCTACGGTCTATATTAGATCTTTTCCATTAAAGTCTCCGTTGTGCTGATAATGTTTGAAAAAACGGTTGTGTTGAGCTGCTTACCAAAATTGAACTCTTCACATAAAACATGCATCATAGTCAAAATTGTAGCACTATATTTTATCCTAAATATTTGTCGTTTTAGTAATAATTGAATTCTTCGTAAAATAGTTGACGTATTTAAAAAATAAGACATCATTTATTATAAGTTTTAATTAATTGGACGAGACGTTCAGATAAATACTTTTATAATTAAAACTATTACAAATAATTTAGAAGTTTGGACTCCAAGTGATGGCACCTGGTCTCCAATTTGTTTATTCACGTGCCTTAAAAATTTATCATAACTTGGCCTGCAAACTTACCTCTAAGCATTAAAAGCTTCCTAGAAAGGCGACTAGATATTTCCAAATTTGCTAAGGTGAAAAGAACAAGATGAGAAAAGATTAATGCACATTGTATTACTCCCTCCATCCCAATTTAAATATTTTACTTTTCTTTTTTATCTCACAGAAAGAGTGTCTTTTTCTAAATTTAGTTTTTCAATTTCAACATTCTTCATGACAAGTTTAAGACTATAAGATTTAAAGGACGATACACCCCTTTAATTTAAAACTACAAAATTCAAAAGTCTCCCTTTATTTTTTAAACTCCATACGAAGTTAAATTAAGACACTTAAATTGGGACGAGGGATTACTCTATAAGTTTAGAACTAGTCTCTACTTTTCCTTCTTTTTTTGTCTTTGCCTTTGGTGTCCGACCTGATTTTTATCTACGACGATCTAGAAATAAGGAAAGAGAAAAAATCTTTTGTTCACACTAGATTAATAAATAAATTGCATGTAATATTTAAGTATATTTATTGTTTAATCATATGATTATTCTGACTCATGCGGTAAACTCTGGAGATTATATTATATTCAGTTTGATGTAAACATTGACTTTGGCTTTGCTAAAGTTAGATAAGTTGCGCTGTTATGTTTTTCCTTTTGAACCATTGAATGGTCCGTTTAATTCAAATGGTCTATTAGTTTGGAGATAAAATATGCTCAATTTTGGCTTACTTTAGGATATTGTTTTGAGAAATATAATATCTTAATATAATAATCACAAACTACTTATATGAATTGAAATACTTAAAAGGATTAATTTTGATCAACTTTCTATTTAGAGGTGATGATAGTCCAATCAAAAAGTAGACTATCTCTACTACTCAATTAGGTTTCACCTTAATCTTCTTCTCTAGTATTCAGTTTTTTCTCTTTTTCTTTCAGTGTAGAAAAAAAGGCGCTGTATTTTTCTTTCAATTGACAAATAGAACGTCAAAAATCAAATACAAAGATATCTGTAAACAATTAAAGTTAAAACCGATAAAATATGTAAATTTCTACCGGAAAGTGTAGACCTCTCTCAATAAAGACAAATTCTTGAACTGTAACGTTTTAATTTTTTTTTATTTAAGAAAAATTGGTGAAATGAAATAAAAGTTCATCACGCATCCTTTGTCTTAATCAAAACAAAACGTTTTAATTAAGTTTTTTATTAAAAACTTAGTCCTTTTAAAACACATATTAGACTACTAGCATTAAACATAAAACATTACGCTTACTTTAACTCCAGTTAAATAAATATACCAGTCAAACAATAATGAAATGTTGTAAAGAATTGGATCAAGTCAAAGAAAATATAATAATTACTGTACTAAAATTGGAATGTTTTTTTAACTTTCAAGGTTGGTTTATTTAGTAAAAATTTTTAAACAAATAAAGTCCTAATGCCATCACACAATTTAAACCCAGCCTATCTAAAATCAAATTGTGACAATATGTTGATGTTTCTTGTACAAAATTCTGCATACACTAATTATATATTTTAACATGTTGTTGAAAATAACCTGCCTTATTTTCAGAATTTAATTTCACTTTTTATGGATAATCACATGTAGTTATCTTTCAGGTCACGTGATAGAGTAACTTTTATACTTACAGCATATAGAAATTAAGCTCTTTTTGATTATCTGTAGTAATGTTTGTGTTGTGTGTTCTATTTTGCAAAAAATGTAGATTCATGGTTTCAGGTGGGAGTTGTTCTGAGCACTGGTATCAACAGTGCCTATGCTCTAGGATATGCTGGCACTATTATGGTTCCTCTTGGCTGGACTGGTGGTGTCATTGGTCTTGTTTTATCAACTCTCATATCATTATATGCAAGTGTTCTTATTGCCAAGATTCATGAATATGGTGGAAAGAGGCATATCAGATACCGAGATCTTGCAGGATTTATGTATGGTACGTACGAGCAATTACAATACAAAATAATACTCCTTCCTTCCCAATTTATGTAACGGCGTTTGACTATGACCAACGGTTAACAATGAATGGAAGACGTTTGAAACTTGTAGTATAAAATAAGTCATAAATATTTGTGTGAATATAAATCTTCTCATTTAGGGTAAAATGTAAAGTTTAAAGTTAAACTGTTACTGAATATAGAAAAGTATCATTCTTTTATTACGAACTAAAAAGGAAAAAATGTTAGATAAATTGGGAGTATAAACAGATTTCTTCTTGAGGTTTACAAGATTTTAATTCCTTTGACTTGTGTAGTTAAATTGGAGACTTGGTTAATGTTGCAGGTCGGGCAGCTTATGTAATTGTGTGGGCATCGCAGTATGCAAATCTTTTCTTGATAAATATTGGATTCATCATTTTGGGCGGACAGGCCTTAAAGGTAAGATAAAATATGTTCCTCTCTTTGTAGGCATGCAAAACAATAGAGCTAGTGCTCTTCGGGATGATGAGATGGACAATCACTCACTTACCCTAGCTTCAAAAGAGCATATTGCATGAATCAATACTAACTCTGCTTTTCATAGTTAAGATGTGCCTGTGGGATGAGACTTTAGGGCTTTAGTGAGAGACACTTTCTTTCTCCTACTTAAATGTTGGACCGGTAGTAGGGGTCACTGTTTTTGCTATTACAGAATTCCGTGCTACGGAATGAATCTAGTCACCGTCCAATTTAGTTATTTTAGTATGGACGTGGCTTAAAACGTAGTTGGGAGAAGCTGGTCCGAAACTATAGCTAGAAATGCTTTATTTTGTTTCTTTCTCGTTCTTCATTTTCTCTTACTGAGTACTTGTAAGCTTGTCATCATGTCAGAGTCCAAGCTCACATGGGATATGCCCATCTTCGGAAACTTGTCAACCAGTCAGTATTTCGCCTTGACCCACCCTTCATCATCAGTGTCACATATCCAGTACTTGACCTCATCCCAAAGCTCCCTACTATTCCAAAAGGTCGCGAAATTGAAAATAGAAAGAAGTGATATGAGAAAAGGCTGGGGAGATGGAGGTTGTTTGAAAGCTATCGACGATAGGAATAATGAAATATAAAAGAAAAAATTGTTAATTTTATCAGATCTGTCAATTAGTAGATAAGTAATGATCCTGAAACAATTTTGTTTTAATGATTGGCAGGCTTTCTATCTTCTCTTTAAGGATGATGACCGGATGAAGCTAGCATACTTCATCGCGATTGCTGGATTTGCCTGCGTCTTATTCGCCATTGCTGTGCCCACCTTGTCATCACTAAGGATTTGGCTGGCTGTTTCATCGGTTTTCAGTCTAGTGTATCTCACTATAGCCTTTGTTTTAGCTCTTAGAGATGGTATGCATATCTCCTTAATTCTTACAAATGACAACACCAGATATATGAAAATTTTAATAAGTACCGTGTGCTCGCGACAGTGTGAAATTAATAATCTTCAGGTTCGCAAACTCTGGTGCTGATCAAGAAATGTTGTGTGATGTGAAGAAGTAAATTGCTATCTCTTCTTTTTTTGTTGTTAAATTGCAGGTATTAATGCTCCTCCTAGGGACTATAGCATTCCAGGATCCAAAATAAACAGACTTTTTACAACTGTTGGTGCAGCTGCAAACCTTGTTTTTGTATTCAACACAGGAATGATTCCAGAGATCCAGGTAATTAACCTGGAAATATGTGAAAATTTTGTGAAGAATGGGACATTTTAGCCTCAATAAGC
Source organism: Lycium barbarum (assembly GCF_019175385.1). NCBI lineage: Eukaryota > Viridiplantae > Streptophyta > Magnoliopsida > Solanales > Solanaceae > Lycium > Lycium barbarum. The sequence continues at coordinate 9,052,357 of NC_083341.1, forward strand.
CGTAAAAAGGAGGTGTCATATTTTATGTGGTTAACTTATCTATTTAATTGGCGCTTGAGAACACGGGCAAAAGCTTTTCTAAAATTTGAGCCACAAGTGTCTAATTAGAACACTTTATCATGTGTTCGGGTGTTCAATTGGAACAGAGCGTAGTTCGAGTCTCTAAATGAAATTTACTGACAAGTTTAAGGGACTATCGATGTATTCTGCCAAAATATCTTAACTATTACCTCTGCTTAAAATACTTTAAACTGGATCCAATTCCTTAGTGCATAAAATGGCGAATTAGTTTCTTGCTCTTTTTTCTTGATTTTGTTTGGTGCTGACAAACTTAATTTTTTTCTTTAACAGGCTACTGTAAGAGCACCGGTTGTCGACAACATGTTGAAAGCCTTGTATTTTCAGTTTAGTTTAGGATCTGTGCCAGTTCATGCTGTTACTTATGTCGGGTACTGGGCGTATGGATCCAGTTCATCGTCCTATTTGCTCAACAATGTCAGTGGTCCAGTTTGGGTTAAGGCACTCGCCAACATTACCGCATTCTTGCAAGCCATCATAGCTCTACATGTAATCATCTTACCGCTGTGATCTTACAATTTTGAGTTTAACTTCTATACACTGACAGTATAATTCAGCTTACTATAGTATTATCGCTCCATTCTCATGTTGTATTGCTCTTTTGGCTTATTTTAGATATTTGCGAGTCCAACATATGAATTCTTGGATACAAAATACGGGATTAAAGGAAGTGCAGTTGCTGTTCGGAGCCTGGCATTCAGAACTCTAGTCAGAGGTGGTTATCTCGCGCTTACTACATTCCTATCTGCATTGTTACCTTTCTTGGGTGATTTCATGAGCCTCACTGGTGCTATCAGCTCGATTCCACTCACATTTATTCTTCCCAACCATATGTATATAATTGCCATGAAAAAGAAACTGTCTTCATTACAAAAGAGTTGGCATATGATCAATGTAGTCTTCTTTAGTTTCATGGCTGCTGCTGCATTAGTAGCTGCTTTCAGGCTTATAGCAGTGGACTCAAAAACTTACCACGCCTTTGCAGATTTATAATTTTAAATTAATCTCAACTTTCTCAGTTCTTGGCCTCAGAGAGGTATATGTTTGTACTATATATTGGATGAATGATATTATAAACACAGATTCAGGTTGATTTGGATGAAATGTGGAAAGGAATATCTTCATTTTGAGGAGAATCTCTCTCATCTTATTCTACTGGCATTTCAAAATTCTACTGGCATTTCAAAATTTATCTCAATATTCGGCCTCAGAGAGGTATATATATTTGAACTACAGTCAAACCTTTCTATAACAACAGTTCACTGCAACACCCCAGTTTTCTTTGAAACTGATTTTTTATGTAATGTTACATTATATTATATGTTCTCTATAACAACACTTCATTATAGCAGCCAAAAAAAAAATCTAGACAAACGATTCCTATATAGATCGGATGAATGTATTATAGAACAGTTTTCAGATTGAACTGGTTGAAATGTGGAAATGAGATCAAACGTATGTTAGATCGAATACTACATTTTCAATTTCTTAAGGGGATAGAGGATAGTAATGCAACCTATTAATGAATCATCTCATCCTTATGAATGGTATTTTTCAAGTTCAACTATCACATTGACCTATGGAGGCCTCAAACTATCTCCAAAGCTATCTGGAATCTCAGAAAGAAGCCTACACTTTATCACCACCAACCAGTGGAGACTCGGAAATTGATCGCTATCAGAAGAAATCCACTGTTTAAAGTCCAAATTGCACAATTCCAAGAACTTGAGATTGCAGAACCGTCCATCACATGTTTCCCAAACTGGTCCGCTGAAACAATTGTATCTCACTTTTGGAACCTCAAGGTTTGGTAACAATCCAATGATTATCATGTCCTTCCACTCCAAGCAGCCAGTTGTCAGTGTGAGCTTCTTCACGTTCGGAGGAAATGTTCTATGATTAGGAATGCCTACAGGCACTTTGTTATACAGAGTACTAAACCAGTTAATTTCCAATGTCCCGAGATGATTCAAGCCTGCGAAATCAAGAAGGGAAAGAGAATCCTTCTCATTTAGATATGAGAGTTCTTGCTAGCGCCTCTTGGATAAGAAATGAAAATTTCAATGTGGTCATGGTCTGCATATCATCAAGCAACAGAGAATTTGGAAAACAATCACAAGGCATTTCAATTGCGAAACTAGGATAGACATATAGATGCCTCAATTTTGCCATCTTCCAAATACCTCGTCCTAGAATCAAATCAGTCTCTCCTCCATACCTAAGAATGAAAGTTTCCAAGTTCCAGAGACTATCTATTGGTAGTCTGTGCCTCCCAACACGTTTAACACGAAGAGCCAAGTACTTCAAATGCACTAGCTGTAATGCTAATGTGGGAAAACCATGAAATGTCACATCATTTAGATCCAACACTCGGAGGAATCTATAAAGATAATCTAGATCCACAATGCAAGGGGATTCGGATATATGGTGCACAGGAATGCTCATGAAAATTAGCTCCACAACTGCAATGAGAATGAACACATAAGGTTTGGATAGAGTGGTGACGACTCCAACACTGTAGGTTGGAGGAATTGTTGTCATGAACCCATTTGTACAAGTGAAGTACCCTGAAGGATTCATCTTCCTTAAATTTCTTGATACATAAATCTCTAAGCATATCATGAACAAAACAAGCCTTGACTTCACCGTTAGACCGTTTCTTGGCAATAATAACTAAATTTCTATCAACAAGATCCATCAAATAACTCATTGCAACATCTTCTAGGCTCATATTGTCAACCTTTTCTATATATCCCTCGGCTATCCATGATAGTATTAATCTTTTAAGAGGTATCGCATGGTCTTTTGGGAATATTGCAAAATAAAGAAAGCATAACTTTAATTGAAAAGGTAGGTGCTCATAACTCAATGCTAATGTGCCCATGAATTGGTCTAAAACTTCTTGGTCATCATGATGGGCATCCATGCTTTTGGCAAATTCGCTCCAGCTCATTACTGTCATTTCCTTGTTTGCAAGAAGTCTAGCTGTAACAACAATTGCAAGTGGTAATCCTCCGCATCTTTTAACAATTTATCTTCCAACGGCTTCCAACAATGGAGGACACCTTTTTTCCCTAAATGCCTTGTGACAGAACAAAGTCCAACTTTCAACCTGACCTAGAAGAGAGAGGTAAAAGGGCAACCTGCAAAGGTTAGCACCGATTGCTACTTCTTTTATCCGAGTTGTCCTCAGAATCCTACTTTTATTGTTGTTTTCTGGAAAACAACTTTCTAATTCATTCCAAACATTATCATGCCACACATCATCAATGACGATTAGGTATCTTTTTCCACAGAGGTATTTCCTCAACTTGTCTGCCAAATCGCTCTCATCCATGAAGCTTAGTGTGTGTTTATCTTTGGTTGCATAATTCAAAATATCACACAGTATATTTTTCCTTTGAAATGCTTGAGAAACAACTGTCCATGCCAAAAATGAAAAGTGACGAGAAACAAATTGATTATTGTACAAGTTCTGAGCCAAGGCTGTCTTACCAGTACCAGCCATGCCAACAATAGAGATCACTTCTCTTTGCTTATCTCGGCTAAAAAGCCTGTCCAGGATTTCATTTGTAGCCTTCTCGAAACCCACTAGCATTTCTTCTCCTTCTCCTTCTCTGTTGCCCCTGCTTGATGTGTATCTCGAAGAATTTCCTTCAATCACAACTTGAATAGGAGCATGAGAAGGATCTGAAAAGTTTATCCTTGACAATTCTCTTCGGAGGGTATTGAAATACTTCCTGAAGAAAGCTATTCTGAGGCCAAAGGAGAGAAATAACGGCCTAGCAAAAAACTATCAGTAGCATCTAATGCCATAGAAGCCCAGTATCTAGCTTCATGGTTTAACAATTGGAGTTGCTCTATTTTAATGCCTTCTTTATGAAACTTTGCGAAGATAGACCTTATAAATCTGATATCCTCAAAAAGAGCCACAACATGTGCTCTTTCGTTTGAGGACAGAAGTGATCGTCTATGTTTAGCAGCTAGGAATCTAAAAAGAAGCACATGGACCAAGCATTTCTGAAGGGTGATTGGAGTCCGATGAACGTTGCAAAAGCAACGTATCGTGGTTACATAATCTCCTTCATCTGATGTTGGATGAAGGAGAATATGTCCCTCTTGGATTTCAAGTTTCGGAAGAGAGAATCGGAGCAGAGTTCCAAATAGCTTACAAGGAAAGGAGCACGGCTTTTCTGAAAGCAACTCCAAGTTTTCAAGCAAAAACTCAAGAGCAACATTTGCTTCATCCATCATTTGCTTCTCCCAAGGGTCTGGCTTAGAATTGAAGAACACCTATTCTATTTCATCACTTTCCTCTCACTATCTTACACTTTGGACTATGAAGTATGAACACAGTGTAAATCTGACTTGTTCCAGCAACGATTTGACCCGAACACTGAAACATTCCACCACTAATAACTGAGAACAGGGACCGAGCTACAAGCCTATCTAGCTTTGGCCCGTATTTGTGTTTAAAAATCCACTTAATATGTGTAAAAAATTTATTCAACCTCGAGTAAGCTGACTTTTTTGAAATTTAACCCATAAATTCAAAATCCCAGCTTTGACCGGGGAAATATGTATGTATATATAAAATTTGGAAGATTGATAGACAATTTGCTCGATAAAACACAGGCACACCAACCACGAATAACTGGGAATTTGCGCATCCAGACAGCTAAAGTGTGACTTTATCTAAACTTTTAATTAACAGCATTTTTTTAAAGCAAATTTCAATCAACAGTATGTGCATTGTTATATTAATAAAAATTGTTCATCAAGTTCAAGTCTGGACCACAAATACTTGTTTCTTACACCTTGTTTGGATGGTTGTTACCTATTGTTTCGTTTCTCGTCCTTGCATAATGTCACACTCACACATTATGCCTACAAGAAAAGTAGGGTATTGTATAAAACTATTATAAAAAGGTAGGGTAAATGACAAAATAGGATTATTAGATAATAAGCAAAGACAAACATGAGGAGAAAAAAAAAAGTAACGATGTGATCACACCAAACCGGTCGTTACATAAAATCAGAGTTTCCGCCGTTGTATAACGATGGATTTAATTAACTATACACTACAATATAATTCAAGTAACAATCAAAACAAACATTGTACTTGTACTAACAGTACAATTTAATATTGTGAGGACCCACAGCAGGTGTTAACACATACATGCAACTGTGAACCCTTGTGCCAGCCCCTTGCGACTGGACACCATGACTTGTCATGACATACTCAGGTATTGTAGCAGTGAAATCACAACAGTTCGCTGCGCCCTGCAGAGCTTCGAACCCGTGACCTCAGGCCTTTTGTTCTCCCAAAGGAGACGACTCTCACCAATTGAGCTGAGGTCACGGGTTCGAAGTTCTGCAGGGCGCAGCGAACTATTGTGATTTCACTGCTACAATACCTGAGTATGTCATGACAAGTCATGGTGTCCAGTCGCAAGGGGCTGGCACAAGGGTTCACAGTTGCATGTATGTGTTAACACCTGCTATGGGTCCTCACAAATATAATAGGTAACAACCATCCAAACAAGCTGTTATAACAACTTTAAGTTTTAATTTTTGATATAAATACAAAATTTGAGCTAAAGCTACTGAGTTTTGCAGAACCCGTAATTCTAACTTGGTTCTGCCCTTACGGCTCGGGCAGCGGACGAGATGGGAAAAATAATCAGAAGTGATAACTAGAGGCATTGCAGCAATAGATAAACCAGATCCGAGCTGGGACAATTTGCCGTCTGGTTGAAGAGGAAGAGACTGTACAAAGTGCGAAAATGATTCTTCGACTGCTTTCTCTTCAAAATTCTCTCTGCTCTTGAAGCCATTGTTTTGGTTTCTTCTTCCTCTGCTATGGCTGCCATATCCTAAATACTTGGAAACAACCACTTTTTTCAGGAACCCCACCTTTTTTTTTTTTTTTTTTTTTTTTTTGCAAGTCTCTTGGGAAAATTAATACTCCCTTGAAAGAAATGTTTTAACGGAAAAGGGCCAAAAATACCTTAACGTATGAAAAATGACTCACAAATACCCTCCTTCCACTGTTAGGTATAAAAGTACCCTCATTCTTAGGGTATTTTTGTGAAGAATTATAATACTCAATAGTAGTCAAATGTTAGTTCACCTATCAACTGGATGTACATTTACCATTCTGAGTATAAAATCAGAAGATATTTATTAGCTGAATAATTTAACATTTACATAAAAATGATCCCCAAATATGAGAACATTATCCCCTCTATCTAATGCTGAAAAATAACATTATAAATCAGCAAAGACATGGTAGGTTTTAGAGTCTACATCGATAAGCTTTAAGGCAGCTACTAAGGCAGCAACTGATATGCAACCAAAGAAAAAAATATTGAGCCAATGCCAGCTCTTCTGTAATAATGACAACTTCTTTCTATTAGCAACAATGTACATGTGATTTGGAAGTATAAATGTGAGTGGAAATGTACTGATAGCTCCAGTAAGGCTCATAAAGTCTCCCAGAAAAGGCAACAGAGCAGAGAGGAAAGCTGTAATGGCTATATAGCCACCTCTAACAATAATTCTGAATCCCAAGTTTTTACAAGCCAGTGCACTCCCTTTAATTCCGTACTTAGTATCCAAGAACTCGTACATTGGACTTGCAAATATCTGGGATCATAAATAGAAGCAACTCTCAGTATGCAAAAAATAATTAGACATAGTATGTATATGAGGAACCAAATGAGTGGTATGTGGAACTGCTTAGGGCAATGTAGTGCATGAAGCATCCCACGTTCATGCAGGGTCCGGGGAAGGGTCGCACCCAAAGGGGTTTGATACCTTGACGCAAGCTTTAGTGACTGATTCCACGGCTTGAACCCGTGACATATAGGTCAAACAGAGACAAATTTATTGTTGCTCCAAGGCTCGCCTTCTTATCTTGAACTGTTTGAAGGAAAAAACTTACCAACACCGAGTGTTTACACTAAACTACATTACTTTATCATTAGTGTAAGAAAAGGAGAGGTGAGAATCGGTATTAAGTAGTTAACTATGGTTTACTGATAACAGTTTATTTAAAGACATATCGTATGAATCTATTGCGTAGGTGGTGGGTAAATTGTTTCCCTGTTTGAATTATGTAACATGAAAATAGCTGTTGTATAAAGGTCATAAGATTGGAGCAGAGTGATAATTACATGCAACGCGATGATAGCTTGCAAGAAGGCAGCAATATTAGCCGTTCCCTTCAACCAAATGGGACCACTAACGTTGTTCAGCAAATAGGAAGATGCATTGGATCCATAAGCCCAATATCCAATGTAAGTAACAGCATGCATCGGAACAATGCCTAAAGTAAACTGAAAGTTGAGGGCTTTTATCATGTTCTTGACAACAGGTTCTCTCACGGTAGCCTACAAGAAAAAGAAAGAAGAGATTGTGAGAATTAAAAACAATGGAGAAAATAAATTCAGAAGACAAACAAAAGTATCTGTATGTAAGGAAATGGTGCTAAGACTTGAAAAGTTCCTGCAGAATATAATCGTCATCCTTCATTCACAATTAAACGAGTCTCTTTAGTAGAATGTTGCACCACTTCGCTCAGCAGATATCTCTCTCGTCCAATTCTTTTAGCAGATATTCATTGTATTGTTCGATCAATTCTTTACATCAAAGTTGAAGCCAAAGAGTAAGTTATGGATATAGGACCTTTAGAGCCAATCAGTAAGGTCAGAAGTAGACCATTAGTTTGTCAATGAAATTACATCAACCATGGTGGCTAATTAAGTCATTTTGTTTCACTCCAAAGGACACAATGAATAGAACGAGATCCAAAAAATCACCTTAAATTATCAATTATCAACTCATGTCAAGTAAGTCGCTACTTTTGACTTCATAATAAGTCAGGTGGTTGACCAAAAATTTCTATGCATAAATAAAGTTATCAATTTCTAGGTCAGTTACCTGTATCTCGGGAAGCATTCCTGTGTTATATGCAAAAACAAGATTACCAGCAGCACCAATAGTTGCCCAAATCCTACTGCTTTTAGTTCCTGGAATGCTATAGTCTCTAGGAGGTGCCTCAAGACCTGCAATTCACGATATTTAAAAGGATGAACCATAACAGCATTCCTCTTAATAATATAGAGCTACAAGATTGAAAGGGCAAACATGATTTTTGTAGAGAAGCAAAATGCTGTGAGAGCAAGGCTATGCTTTCCATTACAGACAAACCAAATGAACCACTATGCTGTGATACTTTATAAAACAGGCCCTGATACTATGTGTAAGAGGACTAATACTTAAGACAGAAAATGTTACAAGAAACATGATAAAAACTAAGAGTCCACCAAAAACAGATAAGGGACCAGGTTCCTTATCTGTTCCCTCAAGCAAAAAAAAGAAAGTAAATGAGACACAATATTTACGTGGAAAACTCCTTGGTCAAGGGATTAAAAACCACGACCTTCACCAATAGGATTTCCAACTTCACTAACTGAGCAACGTTTTCAGATTACAAGCCTTTTGCAACCAAGGAATTAGCCCACTAATCCCTCCCCTTATAATAACTCTATTGCAAGCACTCTCTTGACTAACTCTAGCCAAAAACTAAACCATTCAACTAACTCTAGCTGAACCTCAACTGACCATAACTAACTATAGTCAGGCGTTTATACAAAAAGCTTAATAAACCAAATACCTACAAAAGTCCTTCCTAAAGAAGTGTAGGTTTACAATATTTAGACCAAGAAGACAAGGACTAAAGAACTTAGGACTTAAGACATCTTCAATCTTGGGATCTGGTCCTTAGAGTTATTTAGTCTTGATCTTGAAAGCTCAGAGAAAACAGTGGCGGCTGCTCTTTTCAACAATGAGAATAATATATTTTGAAGTGCTAGGTTAAACAAATGCCAACATGTTGTTTATATAGGGAACCAATGAGAGCATGTGAGGATCATGTGAGTGGCATGTGATATAGATAGAGACGTTGCAATGATCCTTGTCTTTTACCCGACATGTAGCTACTGTTCCGCTGTGGCTCTGCAAGTCGGAACAATGCTATAGCTTTACAGCTGTCACGTTCGTAAAGTGCCCAGGAGACCTGATCAAGGACCTGGTCCTTGGTGTAAATGTCGATCATCAAAACTATGAAGTGTCATAACTTATCAAAGCATAATCAGAGAAAAAGTAATATTTTGCATGGAAGCATGCTCCAATTTCTAGAGAACGCCCTATATTGAAGAAATGATCTCCATGTTGTTGCTTTTAATTTTTGTATCACAATCAAGTTCAGTAGGTTCAACAAAGTATTTTAGAAGGCAAATTTTGCTTTCCAAAACAGTAACTAATTGGAACTTTTAGACAAATGAAGAGGTTACACTATACGCCGGTAACAAACTAGGAGTCTATCCCATATACTTAAATTGGAATGAATTGTATTCAGAGTCAGCTCGCGATGAACTCTCTGAATACCCAAAAACTGATGGTTCAATTGTGCATTGAGCATTTTTAGGACTTAAATTCTTTATACAACAGGTAATCTCTGTGGTGCCAAAAATACTCTCACGGCCTCACCCCTCAGAACCCAAAAAAAGGAGCAACAATAGGCTTTTCATCAATCTCCAAACAGGAGAATTGGGAGAACCTAGAGGCAAACCACATATTCATACACTAAGATGTGATCAATTTTACTTTTCAACAAAAAGGTACAGCAGAAAGGAATAATTTCCCGAAACAGCCGTCTGTTAAATTAATGCAGTTGGCTCAAGAGATAAAGGAAGGAGAGCATACCGTCTTTAAGACACAAAGCAATCACAATAAAAACATACACTAGACTGAAGAATGTTGAAAACCCCAGCCAAACCCTTAAAGCTGACAAATGGGGTATAGCAATGGCAAAAAGGACGCAGGCGAACCCAGCCAGTGCAATGAAGTATGGAAGTTTCATCAGATGGTCATCCCTAAAGAGAACATAGAAAGCCTGCAATCAAGTTACAGGAATCATTCCATCAGAAAATCCAAAGAAGCTAATGGAATCATATTAAAGTTGCTTGGACATCAAATCTGTGAACTAAAAGATATTAATGAATATGTCAAGATCAATTGACTGTCAATACTTCAGAATTACTTTGGTGCAGGGCACAAAAAAAAAAAAAAAAAAAAAAAAAAAAGGTGAACCAATCAATGAAGCGTGCATGTGTACTTGACAAAGCACAGTTTATTTCTCATCATATTTTCCTTTTCCTTTCCCTTTATTTGTCCTTGTTCTTTTTATCACACCTTCTCAGTGACCTGGAAAGTTACAGAGGCAAATTACCTTTAAGGCCTGTCCACCCAAAATGACATATCCAGTATTTATCAAGAAAAGATTTGCATACTGCAATGCCCAGACAAGCGAATAGGCTGTCTGTCCTGTTATCAGCCAAAATCCCATTCAGCTAAACCAATGGACAAAACCAGATAAATCACAGAAGAAGCAAATCAAACGTGATCAATGTAAGAAGCTTGACTATGTACTTGATAAGTTTTCAGCAACACATACCATATATGAATCCTGCAAGGTCTCTATATCTGATATGCCTCCTTCCCCCATATTCGTGGAGCTTAGCGATAAGAATACTAGCATATAGTGATATAGCTGATGATAAAATCAAACCAACTACACCACCAAACCAACCTAGAGGAACCATAATTATGCCAGCATATCCGAGAGCAAAGGCACTGTTGATGCCAGTGCCCAAAACAATTCCCACCTGAATCCATGAATCTGTGGTTTGAAATGAACACGAATTACTATAATCAGCACATGATTAAAGGAAACAAGGCAAGAATGTACAAGAAAACAGCAAACTCTCCCATGTCCCAACTTAAGTGACACTTTTCACTTATCGACAGTCAATTTGACTAATCTTTGAAGCTAATTTCAATCAGATTAAATATTTTAAAATGAAAATTGAAATATTCAAAAAATATACTATAAAAGTACTATAAATTACAATTCTTCCCATGTCAATATAAGTTTAAAATCTTGATCAAAGTTCACATAGTTTGAATCTCGATAAATGAAAAGTGTCACATAAATTGGAATGGAGGGAGTCAGGGGCGAATTTATGTAGAAAAAATGGGTCACGTGATCCTATGGTCACCCAACTAAACTCAGTATATTTTATGTATATAATTCTTAAAATATGTCTAATTAACGGAAGGAGCACATGGTCAAATAAGACTGAGTGGATCACCGATTAAGTGTTGGGTTTAATCCCTTAAGGTCGCACGATCGACCCTCACTAACTGCACTTTTGCGTCTTTTTTTTTTCTTTTAAATTTCTAAGCATCTTTCAACGGTTTGCTCGACAAGTTGATGTCACTATAAAATTTTATATTAAATGTCAGATTTGTTTTTAGACCACTAATTTCATTGAGCTTGACCATCAGTACATTATCTCACAAAAATATAGTAAAAAATATAGAAGATCATGAATTATGAGTAAAAGAGGAAGAGGCCATGACTGACTTGGTGGCCAGTATTAGAAATATCAATACTAATACTAATTTGGCATCTCAAAAAACTAGAACAACAAAGGCAAAAGAGCTTAAGATGTCAGATTTGATTTTAGGCCACTAATTTCATTGAGATACACAATCAGCACATAATCTCACAAAAAAAAAATTAATTGATATTGGAAAAAATAGAACATGACAAATACAGAGTAAAAAAGAAAGAGACCATTACTAACTTGGTGGGCGGTATTAGGAATACCAATGGCCACTAACTTAGAGGTCATATTTGGTTTTAGGACACTAATTTCATCATTGTGCACTTTTGGTAGAAGTGGATGATCCAACGATGTCGATGACATCGTTAGATTCTGATGTGAAAGAGGCTATAAGAGCAAAGCAGAGCAGTGAGGCTTTACTCTATTGCCTCTTTGATCAGCTATAGTGCTTTTCTTCTCTCCTTTCTCTGTTTTCTATGGTATAAAATAAATTCTGTTTCTTGCAGATATTTTTTGTAGTGCCGCTGTAGTAATACAAGTTGCATGTCCCGTGATTGGATAGTGATGGGTACTTGGCTGTGGCGTTGTTTTCTCTTTTTCAGTTGTTGCTTGGGATAGTGGGATTTGTTTTTTTTTTTTTTTTTTTAATTTTATTTTCAAGGACAGGTGGGATTGATTCAGTTGATCCAATAATTGGGTGAGAAAAATGAAAAATCTGATCATGTGTTGCTGGCGAAGAAGACAGTTACGTTACGTAATTTGAAAATAGGGAAATGCATGAATTAATCCTAGGGCCCGTTTGGCCACAAGAACTATTCACTTTTTTCCGAAAAATTTTTTTACTTTTTTTCCGAAATCAGCGTTTGACAATAAAAATTCCAAATACAACTTGAAGTTGTATTTTAGAATTTAAGAAAAACTTGTTTTTCAAGTTTTTCACTTTTTTCACAACCAATATAACTACATTTCAACAAAAAAATATAATTTTAAATATGACTCGAAAATAGAGTACAGAGGCAAATATGCCCCTAAAGTTGGATGACAAGGGTAAATATATCAAAAAGGTATAACGAAGGTGTAACACCTCGTAAAATCCGTACTAAATCCTGATCATGACTCAGGAGGTTAGAAACCCAAGAAGGAGAGTGTTGGAATCGAAAATATGTTTCAGTTCAGAAAATCCAGTGTCACGCTCCAAGGGACGGACCGTAACGTGTGTTACGAACCGTCATTCATACCGTAACGGGTACGCTTGAAAAATCACTGTCTCGTAACTTTTGGACCGAAGGACGATTCATCGTTATGGACCGTAACATGTTTACGGCTGGTAACGTGTCAGCGTCACCCAACCCAGAAAATCAGACCTCACTGGAAATTTCACACGTATTACAGTCTAGTGTTACGGACCGTAACCTGTGTTACGGACCGTAATGTGGTCTGTAACCCAACCTCAAAATTTAGAAGCTCACTGGAATTTTAACGCACGTTACGGTCCAGTGTTACGGACCTTAACATGTGTTACAGACTGTAACACGGTACGTAACAATGTCGCGACTGAGACAATAAAAAGACGGGAATTCAGTTTTATTTCATAAGTCTCATTCCTCTCAACTTCTCCAAGTATCAAGGTAAGCCCCTTAAAACTATCCTAAGTAAATTCCATCAATTTCCATGAATTCTAAATAGGAATTTCATGTGTCTTAACATAGGGTTTTCAAGAAAACCCAGATAAAAAGGGATTCAAGACTAGGCTTTGGCATTCTTCTTCCAAGATCAAATTTTTTAATACAAGTTTGGAGCGTTACCAGGTATGTAGGGTTGCTATCTACGTGTGAGAACGTCTTTGTTCTTCCCCACGCCACGTTCTTCCATGGTTATACGCAAGTTCTCAAAAAACTAGGGTTTTTAGCCATGTTCATGATAACCCTAGGTCCATGTACTATATTATATTAAGCTTTGTGATATAATCTCGTTGTTGTGTTCTTGATATTTCATTTTGATTATCGAGAATCTGTCTGTAATCCATGAAAACCCATATCTCGTATTTCATGGGTTTTTGCAAGCATTTTTTTTAAATAAAAATGCTTATTTCACGAATATCCTACATGTCTATAATTTTTCATGCAATTGTATTATAAAATTATCTTCATGCCATGATTTTAAGATACATACATGCTAAATACAAGTTATTCCATGTTTACAAGTTATTTCATGAAATCGTGATTACAAGTTAATTCACGAAAATCATGGACTTCTTAGCCAAATATACCATATTCATGTTGTTAGGAGTTGCACAAGTTACCGAGAAAGCTCAGATACCCTGAAACTACATAGCCACCGTAGGACAAGGATCGCTCCGCCCAGTTAGGACGATTCCTTAATTTTACACTGAATGGATCCATCAGGCATGTTACACTTTATATCCTGGCAAGGTATGGGGGCTCTGCTGGTCCGGCGAGGTACCAGACTTCACGTACCCACGTGGTGATATCATGTTGTCGATTTATGAAATGTTTTCCCTACTTACCATGTTTTATTCATGTTATATATATATATATATATATATATATATATATATATATATATATATATATTCATGCTCATGACTAGGTTTCAGTTTCAGTTCACTTCTTATCATGTTATTTCATGTCCCATGTTATTTCATTCAATTGTTTTATATACCAGTACATTTAATGTGCTGACGTCCCCTTTTTATTGCCCGGGGGGCCTGCATTTCACGATGCAGGTACGGATTTACAGGACGACGCATCTGCTCAGTAGGACAACATTCGTATCAGCTTATTGGTGAGTCTCATCTCATTAGAGGTTTAGTCAACTCTTTATTTTATGATTAGCTATGCATTTAAAGGTATGTTGGGGGCCTTGTCCCAGCACGTATGTTTCCTTTCCAGTTAGATTCATGATAGAGGTTTCATAGACTAGACCAGTCAGTTATGTTATGTCAGATATTCAGTGTTGTTTAGCCATCTCTGGCTTGATTCATGGTATTTCCGCATTCATGTTTTAAACAAGTATTTTATAAGTTATTATGACTTCATGTGTTTTCTTAAAGCCCATCATGTTTCATGTTCCATTCCGCTCATGTATGCCTCATGATGATTCAGCAAGCCATGTGGTTCGCTCGGTCACATGCAGTCAGGCACCAAGTGTTGTGTTACGCCCAGGCCATGGTTCGGGGCGTGACAGAAGGAAAAATATAGTTTATTTGTGAGAGTACAAGAGGAATTCTGACCCTTTTCCGCAGTATAAATATGCGCATGAAAAATTATAGGGCATCTCTGCACTTTCATTACTTGTATCTCTTTATTTGCTGTGTCTACATTCCTATTTGCTCTTATTTTATACTTCATTTGTTTCAATTTACGTGACACTTTTGTTTTTCAAGATTTAAACTACTTAATTTTGGCAGACATTTGGACATAGAATTTTTTTTTAATTATTTATATTTAAAAATAATATAAAAATATATATAAGTTACAATAATCAATAATTCAAAATATTTTATAGACATAAAAAAATTACAATCAAGGAATTTATTGAATCTCGAAATTCGAACATTATTACATAAATTAAAATAGAATAGAGATAGTAACACGTTGTTAACACGTGGATTAGTAACACATGGATTAGTAACGCATGGATTAGGGGTCGTCTGGTTCAAAGACAAGTTATACATGGATTAGTAACGCAAGGATTAGAAATGTCGGGATTAGTCATGCATGAATTAGTAATACAAGGATTATTTTTGTTGGGTGTTTGGTTCATTGCACTAAAATTGGATACAAAAGATAATATTTGAATATTTATTTATTTTTAAAACTTAAGAAATAATTTGTTACAATTATACCCTTTGATCCTTGGCCTTTATAGGTTTCTTGGAACAAAACAAGGCTAATTTTGTCATTTTAATTTTTTATCCATGGATAAGTTATCCCATGGTGGTGGTGGGATGAGATAATACACTCTTGTGTATTAAATAATCCATGTATTAGTTATACATGCCCCAAAATGTCAACCAAACATGGTATAAAATAATATCATATCTAATACCATGAGAGATCGTTTGGTACGCAGACTAAATTATCCCTAGATTATAATCCCGGGACTAATTTATCCCATCTGAGAGATGAGACAAAATAATCTCAAGGTTAGTGGGATAAGGTGGGATATCTCATCCTTAAGATGTGCTTCATTCTATACTCTGTTTGATAAAAGGTATAAATTTATCCCAAAATAAATTTATATTTTCTATGAAATATGATATAAAAATTTAGTGCTGAAATATCCCAACTTATATCATACACCAAACGATCCCCGGCTATTTTAGCTAAACCTCCTGCCAAACGAGCTCATCGTTGTAATCAGTCAGGTTAACGAATTCGTATTGAAACGGGAGATTTTCTTCTTTGCGATAGTGACTTTTAGTGATGTGATGTGATGTGATAGGATCACCCATTAAAATAAAATTTAAATAGATTCCAGGTAAAGGTATCATGAGACGTGTCATTTTAATCTTTCTCGTCGAATGAATTTTATTATTGTTTATACGTTCCACTATTATTATGAATTATTGCAATTTTATTATTTTTTATTGTAATACACGGGAGAATCAGTCTTGTCTCCTGCTTTTATTGGATTGTTCATGGTTACTTGCTAAGCACATATAAGTATGGTGGGTGCGGAACCAAAATGCGTCCGGAAAATTTTTTTTGAACCAAAATACCCTAACAAAAAAATAAGTTATAAAAGTATCCATAGCGCAGTACTTTACTGCGCTATAGCACTAACGGAGACGGAGCCGTTAAGTGCTATAACGCAATAAAATAATGCGTTATTCAAAAGATTCTCTCACCTATAGCGCAATATTTTACTGCGTTATTGGACTTTGTTTCTCTCCTATAGCGCAGTAAAATACTGCGCTATATAACTCCTCTATAACCCGATCGGGTTCCACCACTAGTCCCCTCCAGTGGAAAAAAAATTCAAAACGCCATTGGAGGCGATTTAAGGTGGTCCCCACGTCTTAAAAACGTCGTTTTCTATTAAATTTCATCCGGAAAGTTTAGATTCTCGGTATATTCAAGTCAAGGAGCAAGATTCTAAGTTCGAATTTTGAGAAAAAGCGGCGTACAACTCGATTAAAATAACTCTACAAAAAATCTTCGATTAAGGTTTTCTACTATGAACTTTTGTTATTATTTTGTTATATACATTACATTGCATGCATGTTTTACATTTAATCGTCCTTAATTTAAAAAAAAAAAAAAAAAAAAAACAGCAAATTTCGGTTTTTTTTTTTTGGTTTCATCGGGCTGGTTTGATCGGGCAGTGGCTTAGACCACTGTTCCGTTTTTTTTTTTTTTTTTTTTTGGTTTAATTCATTATTTATTAAATGTTTATGAATTGTTAATTTGTTAAATGTTTATGCATTGTTAATTTGTTAAATGTTTATGCATTGTTAATTTGTTATATGTTTATGAGTTGTTAATTTGGTTAATTATTTGTGAATTGTTAATGAATTATTATTTTGTTAATTGAGTATTTGTTAAATATTCTTTATGAACTGAAAGAAGTTGATTGGTAATGAATTATTATATTGTTAACACTTTGTTTGGATGATTGTTATGTATTGTTTTGACATTTATCGTATTGTGTTGTATTGTATAGGATCAAATCAGTGGTTACATAAAATAGAACCTTTCGTCGTTACATAACAATAAAATTAAAGTAGCAACCAAAACAAACATTTTATTTAAACTAACAACATAATATAATACAATAGGCAACAACCATCCAAACAAGTTGTAAACGATTATGAAATGTTAATCTATACAATTTTAAAAGCGTGAATATATATGTTAAAAAAAAATTATCTTAAAAATGTAAAGTTTATAGGAAAATATGTGGTCGACGAATATACTCTCTTATTTTAATTTTATCGTAGTTGTGTTGGTTATTTGGTCAACTAAAAATGTATCACATATTCAAAATAGAGTTCCAAACAAATATTACTGCTAAATTTCGATTAGTTAATATAATTTATCTTTCATTTCAAGAATAATGACTAATTTAGTTTGTACAAATCGGACTCTTTCATGGATCCGAATGTTCCCCCTGGCCCGATGATCACCCGGGGCCCGATGATCACCCGGGGCCTGCTGTTCACCCGGGGCCCACTGATAGATCAGTATTGTCTTTGCAAGACAATCATAGGTCAGGGTTATTATGGGCCGGTACTATAGGGATATCTACTAGGCTCCGTCCCCGTAGGCTGCAGAGAGCGTGAGCTCTTTTACGCGAGCACCCCCCACACCCTCGCGTGTTGGAGATATTATTTCGGAGCGGCATCTACCGTTGCGTGTCCGTTGGTCGGGTACAGCATGATTGGGCGCTCATCACGGCCATGGTTGAGCGGTGGAGGCCAGAGACACATACCTTCCATCTTCGCACTGGTGAGGCCACAATTACACTTCAGGATGTCGAGGTCCTCTTTGGATTGCGGGTTGATGGAGAGCCACTGTACACTCGGTACGAGCCTCCTCCTGGTCAGACGTGGGTGACAGAGTTGACTAGGATCACCCACTTCGTGCCTGATGTCGCGGCCCAGATATCGGGACAGAGTTGGGTTCAGCTTAGTGCACTCTGCACTTATTTGGAGGGTCTGTGTTATATCCCGCATTTCGAATAATCGTATAATTCAAGACAATCGCGGGAAGACAACAAGCAAGGCCATATTTTATTTTGTTTGACATATGAGTTGCTTATAAAAAATTTAGAAGTGGAATTAATGAGGAAGGTCAAGGGCATGAAGGGAAATTCGCAATATGACTCGTGGGAATATGGAAGAAAGACGAAGGGCAAATTTGAAAGTTGGAAAAATGTTTCATGAATTACAAGAACTAGCCCAAAAATAAGTGGGCTTGAAATTTTTAAGGAGATGGACAAGGCCCAACCGGCCATGGACTTGGGCCAAGCCCATGTGGGATTTAATTTGTAATTTATAAGAGATGACTAAGTCATCTTTACCTCATAAACTTCTAGAGATTTCAAAAAAACAAGAACAAAAAAAAAGGAGGAGAAAAACCCTCAAGGCCTTCGGCCATAGTAAAATTTCCAAGGAAAATTGATAAAAATTCTTTCAAAAATCATTTTCTACCAAGTAGAGGGTGCTTAACAAGGTGGAGTTGTTGTTGGAGCAAGAAAGATTCATAATCATACAAGTTGCTAAGATATAAGCAAGTGAGGAGTTGAAGAAGAAAGGTGAGTCTTGATCTTGTTTTATGTGTTATGAATGGTTTATATGTGTTGTAATATGCCAAAATGGATGAAATTCATGAAGGGAATGAATATAGCATGTGGCCGTGCATGTATATATATGTGTAGGAGTCATGCTTCAATTATTTTAATTAGTGTTTGGTTGTTATTGTTGTGAATGATATGTGGAAAATGGAAGTTGAATGAGTTTGGAGAGATTGTAGTGGTGTATACATGTTGGAGTCGTGTGTGTGTGCATGGTGTATGTGGCCATGTATATGGCATATGTAACCATGTATATGTGTTGAATTATTGAGGAATAATGAGCAAGTTATATTTAATGTTTTAGTTGTTGTGTTGTAGATTTCACATTGCAAGTAAAGACTTGATAAGTTTGGTGAAGCATTGGCAATTGGAAGATTGTGTATATTGAAAAAATAATGTTCTTGCATGGATAGCATGTAATGATATTAGTATGATGTTGTTGGAATATATTATAAGGTTGCTATTGTGTTCATTGAAGTCGGAAGGTTTTGAAGAAAGTAGTAAACTGAGATCATGCATCTTGAATGGAATATGTGAATTGCTAGTGTGATTGTTGAATTATGTTAATAGTTTGGCCGGGTTTGAATTCCCGGATTGTGGTTGATGAGAATTTGGCTATGTTGAATATTGAGGATGGTATATTTACAGAGGAAGTGCTGCCGAAATTTCGGTAGCCAAGTGTTTCCTGAAGATTCTAACGCTAAGTATCCTAATAAGAATTTTGGTAAACATGACCAATTTGCAGATTTTGACGAGATTGCAACGTGAATTCGGAATAGCAAAAGGAGCGGAAAGAGGTATGTAAGGCTTCACCCTTCTTTCTATGGCATGTCTTAGACGTAATAAGTCGGGTACGAGCCTCGGAGACAACCCTATTCTCCGGAATCCGTACTTAAAGTTTTCCTTTTTTCCTTCAGTGGAATTGAACTTGAAATTGTGCAAAATGTTGAAAAACCTCCCTAACCCTCTAGAACTTGCATAAAGAGGACCCGATTACCTTAAAACCGTTACAAATAACGCCATGACACGTAACATAGGTAAATTGTGTACACTATCTCATTCGGCCCGAAGTGGGCCCACTGTTCCCGGATTTTTCCTATGGCTTCGTTTGACTTTTTTTGGAGTAGAATTCTAAGGAAACTCCTGATCTTTGTTCCGATTATCAAACGATAAGTACAGCACCATCCTATTGTGAATATGTCTACGATGACCATGATAACGATAATGCTAAGAAGGAACATATGTCTATGATAAGTATGATGAAGATGATTCCTTGACTAAGATGGCGAATATGATCTTACAACGATAACGATGAAGACAAAAATGAGAAAGAGCCTACGATAGATATGATGACAATATGTTCTGCTATAAAAATGAAAATATGGAAATGTTAAATTATTTCTTGACACCTCAACTCTATTATAGGTAACGACTACTACAAAGGTTCTAAGTAGATGAAACTATACCTTATGACCCTATTTGATGTTTTCTTTCCATAATGATACCTTTCATTGGTAGTCTCGCCTTATAGTACTCGTTCCTTCAAGGTGAGACAACGCGACTATGGTTATTCCATAATGTGATCGGAGGTTACCGACCTTACGTCACTCCGATGGATATGTACTTTCTTTGGGCTCCCATGCATGCTGTTTATATGATACATATATATATATGTGTATGGATATGTATATTTATATGTATGTGGGGAAAGGGGAAGGGCAACTGTTATATCACCACCTGTTTCAGCTGGATTCCATTCCGGACGCGGAATGCCCGGACGCGGGATATGGGAGAGCCGTACGCGGCGTCTGTATATGTGATGTATGATATATGTGATGTGTTGTGTTGGGACACTGTTGGGGAGGGGGGTGGGAGAGCCGATGAATTCGGCATCTGTAAATGTGAGTAAAAGATACCGTTTACTGAAATGTACTGTTTTCTGTATACGAGAATAAGGAACACCGTATTCTGAAAAATGGACTAAGCTTGCATGGTATCTGCCTACAGAACATACATATGTACAGGTTACTTCTGCTCCAGGATAAGCTCTGTATATTTATTCTGTTATTATTCACACTCTATATTCAGTTACTGTGTTATCACTCATGCCTTACATACTCGGTACACTATTTGTACTGACGTCCCTTCTTGTGGGCGCTGTTATACCCCTTTTTAACCGAGTTAAAGTAGAGTACAACATATTGGTGATTCCTATTTTGCTTATTTTATGGAGTCGCCACCTAATTGATTTTTACGGTGAATTAGGACACCTAATTATTAACTAAGGTAAAACTAATTAAACCTCTGTTAATAGTCTGCTTAATCAGTGTGATTCTAGGTAAGGGTTCTATATTATCCTAAAGGGAAGGGGTTAGGCATCCTTTAGAATCCGTTAAATACGGTTATCCGGCCAAACTTAGGTCAATTAATTAGGGTTAAAGGTAATGCTTATGTTTTAAGAAAATGACTTATAAACATTGTTGAGATTTCAAAAGAAAATGATGATTTCATTTAAACTAACTTGTAGAGAAATGTAGTAATTTATATAAAGAAAATGCTTTTTAAAAAAAATGAAACCTATAAATGCTGTTTAAACTTTGAATAAAACAGTATTACTATTTAGAAAATAAAACTGGTAGAAAATATAATAATTTGTATAAAAAGAAGGTTTTAGAAGCTAAATAGAACTTAAAGATGTTGCTGAGGCCTTAGAAAAATATGGTAATGCTATTCAAAATAAGATTTATATATATAAAAAAAATAGAGTCATTTGCCCGTGAATAATAGCTTTTTAAGAGAAGATTTAACAAATGTGAACTTTCAAATAAAAAATTATATTATATGAATATTGTGATGTAGAAAAGCCTAAACTTATTTTTTATATGATGAAAAAAAAGGATAACTTTCTTTCTCTTTTATTAATTTTTATTTAGCTATATTCGACTAAAGTGTGCGAAATCAGATCAATCTAAAATGTTTATAAAATTATACTAGGATTAATATTTGCATATTGGTGATACGTTGAACATGTTTAAGATAGTAAAATAAAACATAATTCTTTTAACTCAAAATATGTATCCATGTTATTTTGAAAATCATTTTTTTTTCTCTAATGGAAATAAATATTATAGATATTATAAATAATTATAACATAAAAGAAAATGAACTTAAAGATGTTGATTTCTTTCGAATTAACTACCCCTTACTAAAAATACCCATACTAATCCCTTATAATTCGTCTCGGCTAACAAAAAAAAAAGATGAAAAGTTAGGCATACAATCCAAAAACACAAGATATTAAAAATGGCGGAAATAGGAAATTGCCATGTGGCTGCTGCTGTTGGAATGGGTTCAGCCCATTTTTTAAAAGACTGCTGCGGATCAGCCTGTTATTGGGCCTCGGCCCAGAGTTTACATTTTTTTTTACTTTGCTGCGGACTGGGCCTGATAAGGAAATGACTTGAGAATATTATGTTGGACTTTTAGCCCAACATCGAATGGTGGGAAAGGAGACGAGTCCCTTGGATTCGTAGGCGGAGTTCATGCAAAAAAATGAAAGAAAAAAAGATCAGTCTACGATCAACCAGGTTAAACAAAAAAATACAAACTGAAAACCACTCAGTAGGCTATGTATACTAGGTATATTTAGGTATACTTACATACACACTTCGAATGAAGCATGCTTGCAACAACGCACAAAATCTAAATGAGCAGAACATGAATAGCACAGAATACCACTGCTTTTTTTTTCCGGCTAATTCATGCAAAGACACCTTTATTCATTAGAATCCCAAAGCTCACATGATAATGAGCTAACGAAAAATACCAAAACCAAGACAACATATTAGCATTCAATATATAGTTTGGGGAGGAAGAAAGTATTATGCTTGCACAGACAACTGCTGTAAACCTGAGTAGTTAAACTGCTTAGCAAGAAACCAAGGTTAACTCCTATTCAGACCAACATTTCAATGACAACCAGGAAATCCTATAAGGCCTTTGTTTATGCTCCAGAGATGTTATTCATTCTTATGCAAATAGCACACTATCAGATCATACAGAGTCTCTTCAGAAGAAAATTAAACCCCATACCCTATATGGGTTAATCTAATTAAATCCAAAGACATCTGAATAGACAGGGAGTTCTTTGAGAAAGGAAAGATAGTGGAAAGATCCATAGAAGGACTGATGGAAAGCATAACAAAGAATGGCTAAACATGATAAGATTACATCGACATAGTGTGGCAGAAAAATCCAGACAAAAGACATGATTTTAATCTTTGAAGTACTTCCTTAATCCTTCCTGAATTCAATAAAAAGAAAATGCTGGGATATACCGAATTTGAAATAAGATAAAAAAAAAATGCATCCAACCAACATCCAAGACCGAGTTGAAAGAAAAAATGCAGCATTGTACATAGGTTCCTATTTTAACATGAACAAGTAATTCCAGTAAAAAGGGAGTAACCTGACCCAAAAATTATAAAAATACACAAATCCCTGTCATGGATATTTACTCTGAACAAATCCTATCTCACTGTATACAGGTTTTTGTCATTTCCATGTTCATGTTTGCATGTGGGTTATTAATTAACACCTTTGTTTCAAATAACTAGGGAGGCAATAAATTTAATGAAAACACATATTTCAGTTGAGAAAAGTACTTTAAATTTATCCAATTAATTTGATTATAGTGGGGAACCTATAAAACAAGAGAATATATTACCCCTGTCATGTAGGTCCTACTACTACTTGGACTGGAAACTAACTGAAACAGGCAAGTTCATATCAATACCAAAGAAGGGAATCTCAGGAACAGTTTGTAAAAAACTAGCAAAGAAACACTACCACACCATATTAAACCAGTTTGGACATCTTTTATCATTTCGAAATTATTAAGCAACTAAAGCATGCTAAATATAAGTTTATATTTTAGATGGGATGAGTCGAAATTTAAACTAACAATAGACTTCATGCAAACAGATGGACATCTAAGAAAGGAACCTCAACAACAAATCAAATAGGTAAGCCAAGGGGTTGAACAAATCCCCATAGAATGCAGAAACTAAACAGGATCATATAAGTGAATAGCATGGATTATGTTACACTACTACTAAGCAAATACTGAACAGAGACATACTAAACATGCTGAAACTATTAATGAACGATCGACTTATAATGGGATTAACAAATGTGCTGAATTACACTAAAACACAAACTACTATTCAACTAGAAACAAACATAATATCTCAATCCTTTTAACATTAAAGTTCTGAAATCTCTGGTAGGATACAAAACTAACTATACAAGTAAGATTTATCCTTTGTTAACTTAGACATGATAGGCTATGAATTGGAAAAAACAAATCTTGTTATTATTTTGATAATCAAGTTGAAAATTTCGCATGAATCTAAATGATATGCAAAAGAACAACATATTCCAATTGAGCTTTGAGAATTGAGCACACTACTAAATAAGGCATACTCTTCAAGGTCAAAGTGGACGACAATTTGTTTAGGGACTAACTAAAGGAGAAACAGCTAGTGTATACAAGCCAACACATCAGCACATACTAGATTAACTGATGAATATCAATCTGAGTAGATACGCTAAACTGCTACTACTGATCACAAAAACAGGCTAATGGCACAAAACTCAAGCTAAGTCCGAACAGAGGCAACAAATGTTGAGATAAATGACACGAAATAATTTGAAGGAAGAAGGATTACCTTCTTCGGATGCAGCGAAATGGGTATGGGGCTCAAATATACGCTCGAACACTTCGAATCTACTTTGACCCAAACCCGAATCAAACTTGTATATTCTCGGATCCGACGCAATACCAAAGGGGAAAAATAAAACAGAAGATCGATTTAGTATGTTAAATCGATATAAAAATGTTACGACTGCTGCGAACTTAATGCTTTCCGGGGGATTTTTGGCGATAAAATGAAAGCTTTTCGATTTCTATCCAATTTTCCGGCTAAAGGGATCAATTTTCTTAAGGTTTTTGTGTGGTTCAGAACTTAGTTCTTGGGGAATTTTCTCAATACCAAAAAAAATCCAGATTCTATGGGGGGTTTTACCAATCCAAAAATCCCGCCTGCAACGAACATAGACATCGGTATTTATAGGGAAATCTAGGGTTTGCGAAGAAGAGAGAGAGGAGCGTGGGGGACAGATGTGGGGGACAAGCGGGGAACAGGGAGAAGTGGGAGCGGAGAAGGAGGAGGAAAGGAAGGAACGAGAGAGAGAGCGGCGAAGGGGAAGGGTCGCAGAGGAGCGGCGGAGGAAAGAAAGAAGAAGGAAAAGAATGAAGGGGAAACCCTAAAAGGGTTTCCCTCATTTTGAGCGGAAATGGGCCGGACCCAGTCCATTTGTGGACTGGGTCAAATTTTGGACTGAGTATGGAAAGAAATGGGCTAGAATTAAAAACATAGATTGGTCTAAAAATTAAGATAAAAGATATGGGCTAGTCCAAAAAATATAGGAGTTAATCGGACTTTGATTTGGAATCCGATAAATCAAAAATACGGACTGAGTGCAAGAAATGGTTCAGCTTCTAAAATTTGAAATAAAGACCCATATTGATTAGTAATATACTGAGTATGACAAGATACAAAATGTGTAATTACTAGGACTCGGGTAATAAAATTATACGATGCTATAATAGCCGTGCAATATCATTTTAACAATAAATAAACGCTGTCATTTAATTGTGCGAAATAAAATGCGATACGTATGCAGAAATTGGTAAAGAATGCTGAAACGTAAAAACATTATAATAATAATAATAATAAAATGAAAGTAACGAATAGCGGTGATAGTAATGCTAATAATAATAATTAGTAGTAATAATAATGGTAATAATAATACTAGTAATAATGATAATAATAATAATAATAATAATAATAAATTAATAATAATAATAATAAATTAATAATAATGATAATAACAATGATAATAATAAATTAATAATAATAATAATAATAATAATAATAATTAATAATGATAATAATAGTAGTGGTGACGGTAGTAAAGATAATGATGGGATAAATGAAATGTCGGTATAAATAAAGGCTAATAATTATAGTAAAACATAAACATATATATATTTTATTTTCCAAAATATTAGAAGCGTAAATAGGTATTTCGGAGGGGAAGCGGGACAAAATGGGGTGTCAACAACTTGTCCCTCTTTGCTTGGTAATGATGAAAGAATTTTCGGGCAAAGACGTTGACTTAGTAGCCTATTTTGTCCCGGCTAAGGATTGTGGAGGACTAAGGATAAGGAAAATTACGGCCGAACTCTGGTCTCTGAATCGCCTACATATCTCGGGTTGCACGAGAATCAGGCCGTGTGTAGTTCTGGGATGACTACGACACTTGTGACATGGCAAATCACGATCGGTGCGAGTCTTTGCAAAATATTGTCCAGTGTCGAATTATGATGACACTGGGCATTGCGATAGAACTCTGACAATTGATTGTGCTGGAACGGGAACGGGATATTTGGAATTGGAGCCGAGCGTTCGAGGTAGATCTTTGACCCTTGTCGGGGAGTCTGCTCATCCTTCCCGACGTATTGCCCCAGTTCGCTGCCGAAGAAAATAGTTCCACGTTGCGCTAAGGCCCCTGCGAAAATTTAAACTAGATAAAAAATAGTCAGTAAAAATAAGTATTGAAGTAAAACGATGCAAGTGCGGTGTAATGCGGCTGCGAGCGCACGCAGGGGCATAATAATAAAGCAAAGCAAGCGCAGTGTGATGTCTTA
Source organism: Lycium barbarum (assembly GCF_019175385.1). Classification (NCBI taxonomy): domain Eukaryota; kingdom Viridiplantae; phylum Streptophyta; class Magnoliopsida; order Solanales; family Solanaceae; genus Lycium; species Lycium barbarum. Next base: position 9,079,006 of record NC_083341.1, read on the forward strand.
TGCAGAAATTTTCAAAAAGGCGGTGCGCAGCCCATGCAACATATGAAAGCGATGCAAAGGGCGGTGCGCATCCTTATGCAGAAATTTAAAAAGGGCGGTGCATGGCCCAAGCAATATATGAAAGCGAGGAAAAGGGCGGTGCGCAGCCCATGCATCATATGAAAGGCGGTGCTCAGCCTTATGCAGAAATTTAAAAGGGCGGTACATGGCCCAAGCAATATATGAAAGCGATGCAAAGGGCGGTGCGCAGCCCATGCATCATATGAAAGGCGGTGCACAGCCTTATGCAGAAACTTAAAAGGATGGTACATGAGAGCGATGCAAAGGGCGGTGCGCAGCCCATGCAACATGAAAGGCGGTGCTCAGCCTTATGCAGAAATTACAAAGGGCGGTGCATGGCCCATGTAACATATGAAAGTGATGCAAAGGGCGGTGCGCAGCCCATGCATCATATGAAAGGCGGTGCACAGCCTTATGCAGAAATTTAAAAGGGCGGTACATGAGACCGATGCAAAGGGCGGTGCGCAGCCCATGCAACATGAAAGGCGGTGCTCAGCCTTATGCAGAAATTACAAAGGGCGGTGCATGGCCCATGTAACATATGAAAGTGATGCAAAGGGCGGTGCGCAGCCCATGCATCATATGAAAGGCGGTGCTCAGCCTTATGCGGAAATTTAAATGGGCGGTGCGCAGCCCATGCAACATGAAAGGCGGTGCTCAGCCTTATGCAGAAATTACAAAAGGGCGGTGCATGGCCCATGTAACATATGAAAGTGATGCAAAGGGCGGTGCGCTCAGCCTTATGCGAAAATTTAAATGGGCGGTGCGCAGCCCATGCAACATGAAAGGCGGTGCTCAGCCTTATGCAGAAATTACAAAAGGGCGGTGCATGACCCATGTAACATATGAAAGCGACGTAAAGGGCGGTGCGCAGCCCGTGCATCATATGAAAGGCGGTGCTCAGCCTTGTGCAGAAATTATAAAAGGGCGGTGCATAGCCCATGTAACATATGAAAGGCGGTGCTCAGCCTTATGCAGAAATTTAAATGGGCGGTGCGCAGCTCATGTAATATATGAAAGCGATGTAAAGGGCGGTGCGCAGCCCGTGCATCATATGAAAGGCGGTGCTCAGCCTTGTGCAGAAATTATAAAAGGGCGGTGCATAGCCCATGTAACATATGAAAGGCGGTGCTCAGCCTTATGCAGAAATTTAAATGGGCGGTGCGCAACCCATGTAATATATGAAAGCGATGCAAAGGACGGTGCGCAGCCCATGCATCAGATGAAAGGCGGTGCTCAGCCTTATGCAGAAATTTAAAAGGGCGGTGCATGGCCCATGTAATATATGAAAGTGATGCAAAGGGCGGTGCGCAGCCCATGCATCATATGAAAGGCGGTGCTCAACCTTATGCGGAAATTTAAATGGGCGGTGCGCAACCCATGCAACATGAAAGGCGGTGCTCAGCCTTATGCAGAAATTACAAAAGGGCGGTGCATGGCCAATGAACATATGAAAGCGATGTAAAGGGCGGTGCGCAGCCCGTGCATCATATGAAAGGCGGTGCTCAGCCTTGTGCAGAAATTATAAAAGGGCGGTGCATAGCCCATGTAACATATGAAAGGCGGTCAAGCCCAAAATGTCCTATTAAAGGCGGATGAGCCTAAAATGTCCTATTAAAGGCGGACGAGCCTAAAATGTCCTATTAAAGGCGGACGAGCCTAAAATGTCCAATTAAAGGCGGACTAGCCGAAAATGTCCAATTAAAGGTGGACAAGCCTAATGTCATATTAAAGGCGGACAAGCCCAAATGTCCAATTAAAGGCGGACAAGCCTAAATGTCCAATTAAAGGCGGACAAGCCTAAATGTCCTATTAAAGGCGGACAAGCCTAAATGTCCTATTAAAGGCGGACGGGCCTAAATGCGGTGCTTTTGCGAACAATGATGATGTGCCTTTGCAGGGCAATTGAAAGTAATAATGCAATGCAGGTGCGGTTGCTTTTGCAGTGCGGGGCATTTGAAAATAGTAGTGCAGTGTGGGGCATTTAAAGCAATAGTGTATGCGCATTGTATTTGAAAGCATTTATGCAAGGCATTTGAAAGCAATAGGAAATGTTTGTGCATCTACACGTTTGAAAAATCATTTGCAAAACTCAGGCATTAATTTGTTGCGAATCTCGTAAATTATTGATACTCGAGAGGCATAATTGTTATAAGCAAGATCAAACCGTTCGACGTGCAATCCTTGCAAGGCTGCGAACATTATATATTTTGGCTTCTGCAACTTGGAAACATGGTGATAAACAATTTCAGCTGAATTTGGAACTGTGACATATTGTGAAACAAAACGCGCGTCCTTTCTCCAAAGTCTTCCCTTTGCCTGATGACTTTGTTGGCCATATACTCTTTCATGTTTCTCGATATCGCCCTTAAAATTTTGTCCTAGTTTCTGGCATAGGAGGACATTGAGTTTTACGATGACGCCCTTAAAATCTGCCCCAGTTTCTGGCATAGCGGAAGGTTGAGCTTTTACGATGACGCCCTTAAAATCTGCCTCAGTTTCTAGCATAGGGGAAGGTTGAGCTTTTACGAATGACGAAACCGAGCCTTATGCAGAACATCAAGAAGGCGGTGCTCAACCCATGCAACATATAAAGGCGGTGCTCAGCCTTTTGCGCAAATTACAAAGGGGCGGTGCACGACCCATGCAACATATAAAAGGCGGCCAAGCCCAAAATGTCCTATTAAAGGCGGACGAGCCTAAAATGTCCTATTAAAGGCGGACGAGCCTAAAATGTCCTATTAAAGGCGGACGAGCCTAAATGCAGTGCTTGATTTATGTTTAATAAAATTAGTGCGGTGAGATGAGTTTGACGCAGTACGTAATTTGCAGCAGTAAATATTCATGATGCAGTGCCGAAGGTTTGAGGACCTTCTACCCTACCAAAATTTGCATCTAAAAGTTCCTGCACTCAAAGAAATTTGTAAGTTTTCAAATTTAATCAGTATTAAGTTGACTTTGCCCTTTGCTTTATCTGAATCTTGCAATTGCCGACTTGATACTGTGCGATATCCTTCAAGAATAGCTAAAATATGTCCCTGCGTTACTCAAAGAAAACTTGTTAGTGTAAAATAAAATGGTTGCCTTGCATTGAACACTAAAGCTTTGGCGTTGAATCTGCATTTCTCGTGGTGATGGCATTGTGACAATCTTGTGACGCTAATATATTGCTCGAGATTTCGATTCATGCTTTTTGTTGAATAATGATAGGCCATTTTCAAGCTGCCCCAGTGTTGCTTTGTGGGGAAAATGGAATTTTTAACTATATTAAGACCGAACCCAACATGGGCGCCTACGTATCCCGCTACTAACAAGAATCAGGTCGAACGTAGTTCACGCAAAGCTTTAGCAAAATTACGAGAAAGAAAGTTGATCATAGGGCAAGTGGGTGGAGGATGCTAGTGACGGTAGATCCTTTCAATCATCTTACTTGATTCCACGCTTCCGTTTCAAATGTCTCGGTGCCAATTTTGATGGATCACCGGTAACAATAATTGCATTTGCAACTGGAGGGCCATCATTGCTGCACAATTTATTTTGTTGCACGCTTATCTTATCCTTTTCGATCATGTTCTGGATCTTATGCTTAAGTGTTGGGAAATTTTCTGTGTCATGACCTGGAATATTAGAGTGGTAAGCACAACTCTTGGACCAATCAAAATCTGGCGGTAGGCTTTTAGGGATCCATCCTTTCTTTGGCTTCAGGAGTCCCTTGGCTTTCATTCTCTCAAATATGTTGGTTAATGACTCTTCAAGAGGAGTAAAAGTGCGGAATTTTATGTGTTCTGACTGTCGTAAGCTAAACTGTGCTTGATCGGGTTGATATTGAAAACCTCGTCGGTGAAGAGATATATGATCATGCGAAACTTGATGGTTCTGTCGTGATTGCGGCTGATATGTAGACCTGATAGCTGAGTTGGTTTCTCTCTTTTTGCCTTGCAAGTTGTTGAATGTCTCAGCTTGAAAAGTTGCTTGGACTGATGAAGTGTCAACAATTCTTCCTGCTCGAATGCCCGCTTCTACTTGCCTTCCAACTTGAATTAGATCAGAAAAGTCACGTAACCGCGCACATATCAACCTTTCATAATATATGCCCTTTTGCATTTGGATGAAAGTTGAAATCAACTCATTCTCGGGCAATGAAGGGCGTATTTTTGAAGCTTCTAATCTCCATCGGATGGCGTATTCCTGAAAAGACTCATGTGGCATTCTTTCTATCTCAAGCATATCATAAAGATTTGTACTAACCCCGATGTTAAATTTGAAATGTTCTACGAAGTCGCGGGCCATGTCCTCCCATGTGTGCCATTTGCGAAAGTCTTGTTCTATGTACCAATCTAATGCTAACCCTGATAGGCTCTGAATGAACAATTTCATTCGTATGGCTTCATCTTGTCCAATTCCCATTAATCTGCTACAATAATCCTTCAAGTGCGTAATAGGGTTTCCTCTGCCATTGAAGGTGTTGAATTTCGGCACTTTGAATCCTGGCGGCAACTCAACATTTGGAAGCATGCACAAGTTTTCATATCTTAAACTTGGACATTTCTTGCCCGCATCTCTTCTTCGACAATTCTCCTTAAATTGTGATGCTCTCCATCCGAGTCATCCCAATTGATTGCATTTGTTTCATTTCTCAATCTCTTGTATGGGCATACCGCTAGCTGATTTTGCTGGTTTTCTGTGAAGGGTGCTGCAAGTGCAGGCTTTTGAACATTAGGCATCAGCGTGACTTGCAAAGCTTCTGGTTTAATAGAGAATCTTGGTGGTATATATGTAAGAGCTGGGTGAGGAGAAATGGTGAAGGAAATGTTTTGGGTTGAGCTGGAAGCCGAACTTGTGTTAGGAAGAAGGCTGAAGGTATTTCCCAAATTCACCAACACGCTTCTTTGTACTACATTCTTCTCGCTATCCTCATTTTGCGCTTGCACCAATCCCACACCGATGTTGAATGATTCATATCTTTTTGCCATTGTATCTCGTCCTTAATGCAGATTCGCAGCCAAAACAATGTTCAATGCCAGAAAACCTTTTAAATAGAAAAGTAAAACTTCATAAACAAAATAAATGTTAGTGCATGAAGTAAATGCCCAAAATAATATATATATATATATATATATCTTTTTTTTTTTAAAGTTGGATTAGTTCGTGATCTAATTAAGCAGGCTCTAGATTAGAGACGACTTGAGTCATATAAAGGAAACGAATGGACGAAAATGAATCATCAGCTATTTAGCTCTGACGGTTGAGAATGAATCGGAAGAAAAGAAAACTACATTGGAGTAGAACATGCCATTTGAAAAAAGGTTGACTCATATCGAACGCCAAAGCTTGGTTCTGAGTTAATTCTTACCAATTCTAGCATATTTTTTAAAAAATTTGCCCCAGTTTTAGGACGTTTTGAAAAAATGTCTTGGGTTGCATTCCAAAATTGTCCCAGTTTCATGCTCCTTCGTTTGGGGAATATTAAAATTTGTAGTAGATAAGACCGGGCCTTATATAGGCTGCCTACGTATCCTGTATCCGACAGGAAATCAGGTCAAACGTAGTTCGGGCGGTGTGTAAAAAGATTATTTGTTTTAATAATGCAAGAGATTAGCTTAGAGAAGATCATGATTGATCGGGCGCAAGACAGTTGAATTTAATATACCCAAGAGTTACGAAGCACTGGCGGGTTGCAAAATGTCAAGGACAGGAGACCTATGAGATTGTCCTTCGACTTGTATGCCAAAAATTGAAATTAATGGGTGCGCGAAGATAAATTTCAGCGACCCAGAATGACGCGATTGACTGAGCGCTAACCGCGGAATAAATAGTTTTTTTTTTTGAAGTGAAATGATGCAAAAAATAATTAATGAACAATATGCAATTGTGCGGCAAAGCAAATATGAATTTTACTTTTCTTCTGAAACAAAGATGATGTTAGTAAATATCAAGTAATAACTTTTCACAAATAAATTCAAATAAGAGCCTGCAAATAAATTTAAGTAATGAGCTTGTCATCAGGTGATAATCGCAAATAAATTCAAAAGCAAGCATATTGCAAATAAATTCAAGTAAACCACTTAGCAAGCAAGCACGCAACTTAAAAGCTTATAACAACAAGTATATAAAATAACAACCACGCGTGTTAATATGTAGGGAACCTCCTTATGCCCGAGGTAGGCCTAGCGTATATTTGAAAGATGAAGGTGTCATTATATGTCATCCCATTTGCTCTTTAATTAATTAAATGAGTCTATTCCCAAAATGAAGTACATAAATATTTTTAGGCTTTATTACATGCCAAATAAGAAAAGAAAAAATATTCCTAAAAATAAGCTAAGTTCAATTGCATCCAAGCTTCTTTCAAAACTTGCTATCTTCATGGCTATCTGCATCACAAAAGGTTAGTCAAACCCCACCCTCCTAAAGTTTAATTAATTAGAGCAATGATCGATATTTGGCCCAATCAACTTCAAATAATGCACACATAACATGATAAGCGTCGCTTGGGGTCATGAACCCACTTGGACATTTTGGTAATGTTTACTAATGGACTTAATACACCTTGGGTATTAAGCCTCCTAGGCTCGTGCATGTCCTTAAAAGGGTTTTGGCTTAGCTCTATCTTAGGCTGACTAAGAGTTGTTTTCCTATGACACAAGGCTCCCCCAAGAGGACAACTTGGGAGTGGAAAGTCTGTGGCCGTCGACTGCACTGCCGATCGACTAAATCCACTAGACCAATCCAACTAAAGGGGTAATTTAGTAGTGCACGAGCGCGAACCGCGAAACCGCTTTAAGTGTGTGAATATGTGTGAGTTTTCCAGAAGTGGAAGAAATATGAACGGAATGTCAGTTAAAGAAAGCAGTAACATATTAAAACATAGAAAATTTCACATAATAAAACAATCACTTAAAAGAATATAAGAGAAACAAATAAAGCAACAATAACAGCAAAAATAAAGAAAACAACCAAACATCTAACGAATTAACTATTAACCTAAGTTCGTTATGGTTAGAACCTAATATTCCCCAGCAGAGTCGCCAAGCTGTTATACCCCTTTTTAACCGAGTTGAAGCGGAGTACAACATATTGGTGATTCCTAAATTGTTTATTTAAGGAGTCGCCACCTAATTGATTTTAAGGTGAATTAGGACACCTAATTATTAACTAAGGTAAAACTAATTAAACCTCCGTTAATAGTCTGCTTAATCAGTGTGATTCTAGGTAAGGGTTCTATATTATCCTAAAGGGAAGGGGTTAGGCATCCTTTAGAATCCGTTAAATACGGTTATCCGGCCAAACTTAGGTCAATTAATTAGGGTTAAAGGTAATGCTTATGTTTTAAGAAAATGACTTATAAACATTGTTGAGATTTCAAAAGAAAATGATGATGCCATTTAAACTAACTTGTAGAGAAATGTAGTAATTTATATAAAGAAAATGCTTTTTAAAAAAAATGAAACCTATAAATGTTGTTTAAACTTTGAATAAAACAGTATTACTATTTAGAAAATAAAACTGGTAGAAAATATAATAATTTGTATAAAAAGAAGGTTTTAGAAGCTAAATAGAACTTAAAGATGTTGCTGAGGCCTTAGAAAAATATGGTAATGCTATTCAAAATAAGATTTATATATATAAAAAAAAATAGAGTCATTTGCCCGTGAATAATAGCTTTTTAAGAGAAGATTTAACAAATGTGAACTTTCAAATAAAAAATTATATTATATGAATATTGTGATGTAGAAAAGCCTAAACTTATTTTTTATATGATGAAAAAAAAGGATAACTTTCTTTCTCTTTTATTAATTTTTATTTAGCTATATTCGACTAAAGTGTGCGAAATCAGATCAATCTAAAATGTTTATAAAATTATACTAGGATTAATATTTGCATATTGGTGATACGTTGAACATGTTTAAGATAGTAAAATAAAACATAATTCTTTTAACTCAAAATATGTAGCCATGTTATTTTGAAAATCAATTTTTTTTTCTCAAATATTATAAATATTATAAATAATTATAACATAAAAGAAAATGAACTTAAAGATGTTGATTTCTTTCGAATTAACTACCCCTTACTAAAAATACCCATACTAATCCCTTATAATTCGTCTCGGCTAACAAAAAAAAAGATGAAAAGTTAGGCATACAATCCAAAAACACAAGATATTAAAAATGGCGGAAATAGGAAATTGCCATGTGGCTGCTGCTGTTGGAATGGGTTCAGCCCATTTTTTAAAAGACTGCTGCGGATCAGCCTGTTATTGGGCCTCGGCCCAGAGTTTACATTTGTTTTTACTTTGCTGCGGACTGGGCCTGATAAGGAAATGACTTGAGAATATTATGTTGGACTTTTAGCCCAACATCGAATGGTGGGAAAGGAGACGAGTCCCTTGGATTCGTAGGCGGAGTTCATGCAAAAAAATGAAAGAAAAAAAGATCAGTATACGATCAACCAGGTTAAACAAAAAAATACAAACTGAAAACCACTCAGTAGGCTATGTATACTAGGTATATTTAGGTATACTTACATACACACTTCGAATGAAGCATGCTTGCAACAACGCACAAAATCTAAATGAGCAAAACGTGAATAGCACAGAATACCACTGTTTTTTTTTTCCGGCTAATTCATGCAAAGACACCTTTATTCATTAGAATCCCAAAGCTCACATGATAATGAGCTAACGAAAAATACCAAAACCAAGACAACATATTAGCATTCAATATATAGTTTGGGGAGGAAGAAAGTATTATGCTTCCACAGACAACTGCTGTAAACCTGAGTAGTTAAACTGCTTAGCAAGAAACCAAGGTTAACTCCTATTCAGACCAACATTTCAATGACAACCAGGAAATCCTATAAGGCCTTTGTTTATGCTCCAGAGATGTTATTCATTCTTATGCAAATAGCACACTATCAGATCATACAGAGTCTCTTCAGAAGAAAATTAAACCCCATACCCTATATGGGTTAATCTAATTAAATCCAAAGACATCTGAATAGACAGGGAGTTCTTTGAGAAAGGAAAGATAGTGGAAAGATCCATAGAAGGACTGATGGAAAGCATAACAAAGAATGGCTAAACATGATAAGATTACATCGACATAGTGTGGCAGAAAAATCCAGACAAAAGACATGATTTTAATCTTTGAAGTACTTCCTTAATCCTTCCTGAATTCAATAAAAAGAAAATGCTGGGATATACCGAATTTGAAATAAGATAAAAAAAAATGCATCCAACCAAAATCCAAGACAGAGTTGAAAGAAAAAATGCAGCATTGTACATAGGTTCCTATTTTAACATGAACAAGTAATTCCAGTAAAAAGGGAGTAACCTGACCCAAAAATTATAAAAATACACAAATCCCTGTCATGGATATTTACTCTGAACAAATCCTATCTCACTGTATACAGGTTTTTGTCATTTCCATGTTCATGTTTGCATGTGGGTTATTAATTAACATCTTTGTTTCAAATAACTAGGGAGGCAATAAATTTAATGAAAACACATATTTCAGTTGAGAAAAGTACTTTAAATTTATCCAGTTAATTTGATTATAGTGGGGAACCTATAAAACAAGAGAATATATTATCCCTGTCATGTAGGTCCTACTACTACTTGGACTGGAAACTAACTGAAACAGGCAAGTTCATATCAATACCAAAGAAGGGAATCTCAGGAACAGTTTGTAAAAAACTAGCAAAGAAACACTACCACACCATATTAAACCAGTTTGGACATCTTTTATCATTTCGAAATTATTAAGCAACTAAAGCATGCTAAATATAAGTTTATATTTTAGATGGGATGAGTCGAAATTTAAACTAACAATAGACTTCATGCAAACAGATGGACATCTAAGAAAGGAACCTCAACAACAAATCAAATAGGTAAGCCAAGGGGTTGAACAAATCCCCATAGAATGCAGAAACTAAACAGGATCATATAAGTGAATAGCATGGATTATGTTACACTACTACTAAGCAAATACTGAACAGAGACATACTAAACATGCTGAAACTATTAATGAACGATCGACTTATAATGGGATTAACAAATGTGCTGAATTACACTAAAACACAAACTACTATAAAACAGAAGATCGATTTAGTATGTTAAATCGATATAAAAATGTTACGACTGTTGCGAACTTAATGCTTTCCGGGGGATTTTTGGCGATAAAATGAAAGCTTTTCGATTTCTATCCAATTTTCCGGCTAAAGGGATCAATTTTCTTAAGGTTTTTGTGTGGTTCAGAACTTAGTTCTTGGGGAATTTTCTCAATACCAAAAAAAATCCAGATTCTATGGGGGGTTTACCAATCCAAAAATCCCGCCTGCAACGAACATAGACATCGGTATTTATAGGGAAATCTAGGGTTTGCGAAGAAGAGAGAGAGGAGCGTGGGGGACAGATGTGGGGGACAAGCGGGGAACAGGGAGAAGTGGGAGCGGAGAAGGAGGAGGAAAGGAAGGAACGAGAGAGAGAGCGGCGAAGGGGAAGGGTCGCAGCGGAGCGGCGGAGGAAAGAAAGAAGAAGGAAAAGAATGAAGGGGAAACCCTAAAAGGGTTTCCCTCATTTTGAGCGGAAATGGGCCGGACCCAGTCCATTTGTGGACTGGGTCAAATTTTGGACTGAGTATGGAAAGAAATGGGCTAGAATTAAAAACATAGACTGGTCTAAAAATTAAGATAAAAGATATGGGCTAGTCCAAAAAATATTAGGAGTTAATCGGACTTTGATTTGGAATCCGATAAATCAAAAATACGGACTGAGTGCAAGAAATGGTTCAGCTTCTAAAATTTGAAATAAAGACCCATATTGATTAGTAATATACTGAGTATGACAAGATACAAAATGTGTAATTACTAGGACTCGGGTAATAAAATTATACGATGCTATAATAGCCGTGCAATATCATTTTAACAATAAATAAACGTTGTCATTTAATTGTGCGAAATAAAATGCGATACGTATGCAGAAATTGGTAAAAAATGCTGAAACGTAAAAACATTATAATAATACTAATAATAAAATGAAAGTAACGAATAGCGGTGATAGTAATGCTAATAATAATAATTAGTAGTAATAATAATGGTAATAATAATACTAGTAATAATGATAATAATAATAATAATAAATTAATAATAATAATAATAAATTAATAATAATGATAATAACAATGATAATAATAAATTAATAATAATAATAATGATAATAATTAATAATGATAATAATAGTAGTGGTGACGGCAGTAAAGATAATGATGGGATAAATGAAATGTCGGTATAAATAAAGGCTAATAATTATAGTAAAACATAAACATATATATTTTTTATTTTCCAAAATATTAGAAGCGTAAATAGGTATTTCGGAGGGGAAGCGGGACAAAATTGGGTGTCAACAGGCGCTGTGTTTCATGCCGCGCAGGTCAGCAGATAGACGGACCGGATTCCTAGAAGTTCTATCAGCAGTGTTGTAGCAGTGCTCCAGTTGTTCCGGAGCTCCAGTTACTTGGTACTACTTTTGTGTATATATACAGGTCCGGTAGAATCCGGCCCTTCATATGTATATGTGTACTATGTTTAGAGGCTCGTAGACAGATGTGTACGGGTAGATGTTTTGTATCTCTGAGTGTCCTTGTCGCTGTGTAATGTGCTAGTAAAGCTTACTGGCCTATGTTTATAACTATGCCACTAATGTGAATGTTCAGTAACAAAAAAAATATGGTATAGTTTATACGGCATACTTAGTAACAGGAATATGACACGAGACAAGGGTGCTCGGTACAAGTATCGGGTACTCGTCACGGCCCCTAGTCGGGTCGTGACAGTCTGGATCCGGTTGACGACGGCACCCCGCAGGACGATGTTGATCGTCATGCCCGTTTGTACCTGCTTATTATATTCGGGGGCATTTTGTTCCCGAATTCATCGGGTGCCTTTGTCAGTTTACGTTACTTGGTTTTCTTGGAGCATCTGGACCACTTGGGAGACTACAGCTGGGGCGGTGCTGTTTTGGCGTATCTTTACAGATGCCTGTGTCGAGCGTCTATTGGTGCTGTCAGAGATGTGTGTGGATTTTTTGCTCTTCTCCAGGTAATATTTAAGTGTGCGTTCCTTTAATGTCAACAAACTTCTTGAAAGGACGACTAAAAAATCGTATTTTCTAATATCGCTTACAGTTATGGGCGTGGGAGAGGATGCTGCCTTTTCAGCCTGTACCTAGGCATCACCTCGAGATTGACATGCCTTATGCGAGGAGGTGGACAGCGGGTTTTGACCGGGATGTCGATACGCACCACAGTATTCTTCCATTCCGGGACCAGCTTGATCACATGACGGACGATACGGTAAAACTATTTAAATTTACATTATTAATTTAATTAAACGTCTTTTCTACTTGGTGATCATTGATTTGTATTTATATGTTATGCAGTTATTTATATGGACACTGTACACTGCTATATTAGATGGTTTGCCCCCCTTCTGTAGGGCAGGTCAGGGGGTTTGGAGGTCGCGGTGTCCATTGATACACCTGGACATCGTAGAGGATCACATGTCCGAGCGTGTATTACGACAGTTTGGGCATAAACAGAGTATACCCCCTGATGTCCGTCATGAGCTCCGACACTACCAGCGGGACGATCAGGCTGCTGTTGATGATGATTTTTTGGCTTTTATGGATGTCCAGCTCCACCGTTGGGAGAACATGTTGGGCACTTTAGCGGTGGTCGGCCATTTGACTCCCACCGAGACTTACATGCGCTGGTATCATCAGATCACACGCTAATTGATCGGCAACCCAGCTTTGCGTCCCCCGAGGGATGTAGGATATTCAGCACTCGCGCGGCAGTACGAGGCATTGGTAAGTTTATCGTATTGAGATTTATCTAATTTCATTAATTGTTACGTTTTAAAAATAATTTTTTTTGTTTCTGTTAATCACAAATGCAGCTGGTGGCCGTACAGCGTTTACGCATCTTGAGGTTAGAGCATATGCCTTACCCTGGGCTTACGGGGCTTGCTACGGAGATGGTTAGGATTTCCAAGGATGGTATCCGCCAGGCAGGCGAGATTAGGCGCATGGCGGAGCCTGTTCCGGAGGCTGAGTATCAGGCAGCACCGGGTGCTCCCAGAGGAGGAGGCCGTGCTGCCGGAGGACGCCGTGTGCGTAGAGGACGCGGCCCTGCTGCTAGAGGACCTGGTGGTGGAGGACTGGTAGATGAGGCGGATGAGGTCGATCCCATTCCAGAGGGTGTTCACGGTCTAGTCCATCCGCAACCCTTCCAGGCCGATGGCAGCTCACCTACGTTTACGCCAGCGCTCTTACTTGCTGAGATATCCGGGTCTTCATCACAGCCGAGCCAGAATGCATACATGGAGGAGCGTGATAACGTTGATTGGGCGGCGTTACGCGCTTCATTAGCTGATGAGCGGCCTGTGAGGAATTTAGAGGGAGCCCTGATTCTTGACTTCGATGAGTTTTTGATCCCGGTTAGTATTTAAAATACTTATTTGTTCATTTAAATCATTTATTTTAAATATATCTATGTTACTCATTATTTAGTACTATTTTATATTTTAGGATTCAGCGCCAGCGGGTCCACCAGAGCCACCCACTCAGGCATTTTCTCACGGGCCTACCAAGCCAGCGATGTCTTCCCATGTGACTGTCGATCCACATGTAAGCTTTTAATTAAAATTAGTTTTATTCAATATAAGGTCAATATTTAACATACATATTTGATCATTTAAAGTACTTATTATTTCATTTTTTTCATATTTTAGGATTCGGCGCCAGTGGGTCCACAGGAGCTGCCCATTCCGGAGCATTCTCATCAGCCTGCCGAGGCAGAGGTGTCTTCTCATGAGACTACCGAGGCGCATGTAAGTTTTTTACTTAAAACTAATTTGATTCAATATAAGTTAAATATTTATTTAATTTTTATAACCTTTACTTGGACTTCGAACAGCATCTCGTCCAGGAGACTACCTCATATTCACCATCACACCCATCTCAGGAGCCTACAGACCCATCTCAGGAGCCTTCTCAGGCGCCCGTTGACACACACGTTTGATTAAATAAATAACGTTAATGTATTCAATATAAATAAGAAATGATACTAATATTTATATACTTTTCAAGTTCATCCTTCGGCGCCTGCGGTGGCGACTCCCGACGAGGAAGAGGTCGAGTTTCCAGACCAAGCTCAGCCTGAGGTTCTGAGCGTGCCAGCGGGACAAGATCCCAAGAAGAAGCACGTTCTAGTTAAGGGCGCAAGGGCTAGGGGAAGAGGAGATGATCATGACTTGGAGCGCCCGGTTATTAAGAGGAAAAAGGGCGACGGAGACGATGGCGAGGGCGGTGGGGATGGTATGAGCCTTAGGCCTAGGGATAGTCTCCGGCATACTACATGTGGGACCCATCCTCGATAGTGTATATACATTGGTGTTGTACAATTTATCGTAAATATTATACATTTTTTGCATATTTATAAATATTATCATTAGTCTTTATTATTGTTTATAGTTTCACATCCTAAATTGATAATTTAAAAAACGTGACACACTCGAAATAAAGTTAAGCATTAATTTAAAAATAAGACGAAACCCTAAAAGATAAATAACTTAAAGCTAATGACTACAAGTCTTCAAACAAAAAAGGACTTCGAGCACTTTTCAACTACTAAAATGACAATCCAAAGTATCACGTATTCTTGATGTGTTGAGCCTATTTTATTAATTGTACAAATATAACTAGAGTTCTATATAAAATATTGAAGTTTCGGAGTCTCAAAACATGATTAATATACGGTTAAACTACGTAAAAAAGATAAATTATGTAAAGAGGAGAGAGACAAAGTCCTATAACGCAGTAAAATACTGCGCTATAGGTGAGATAATCTTTTGAATAGCGCATTATTTTACTGCGTTATAACACTTAACGGCTCCGTCTCCGTTAGTGCTATAGCGCAGTAAAATACTGCGTTATGGGTACTTTTGTAACTTATTTTTTTGTTGGGGGTATTTTGGTTCAAAAAGTTTTTTTCAGAGACATTTTGGTTCCGGACTCTAAGTATGGTCTATGACACGAACATAAAAAAAATAAAAAATAAAAAATAATAATTAAAAAAAAATCTTATAAGGTAACAAAATAAGATATATCACATGAAAAGTTAAAAGGGTTATCTTCTTCTTCTTCCTTCTTCTTCTTATCTTCTCTTATCTTCTTATCTTCTCTTATGGGTCGTTTGGTGCATGGTATATGCTAGGATATCCCAGTATTATTTTTTTATACCGTGTTTGGTAGGAGGTATAAATTTATTCCAGAATAAATTTATAACTCCTACTAAACACGGTACAAAATGAAGTCTTATCCTAAGGGTGGGATATCCCACCTTATCCCACTTATCCTGGGATTATTTTATCCCATCTGGGAGATGGGATAAAATAATCCCAAGAAGTGAGATAAATTAATCCCGGAATTATAATCTCGGGATAATTTTGGATGGGATAAAATAATTCCAAGAAGTGAGATAAATTAATCCCGAAATTATAATCTCGAGATAATTTTAGCTATCTACCAAACAACAACTTATTTCTTATCTTATCTTATCTTCTTCTTCTTATTTTTTCTACTACATAATAAGTGGGAGTTAGAGGACGAACACAGCATTAAAACATTGTACAAAAAGCAAAGTAATATGTACTTTTAAAGGGTCTGTAGTACTTTCTCTCCCTTATTCTCATTTATTTAGGTTACACGTGTTAAGTTTCTTGTTTGTGCAATAACAGGTGTCTATATTTCCAAGCTTTATATTAGAAATAAATGAAGGCCTAGCTAACCGTTGAATCAATGTCCTCTTGATCGGGACACCAGATTGAATCTATTTCGGTCTTTTCCACTCTTGAACATTAGTTTGGAAATCTTCATTCTGCATATCTCCTCGTCATTTGGGTATGAGCTTCTGGGCCTAAATCGATCCCAAATGAAAGAGGCCCCTTCCGTCCAAATTAATTAAATATTTTCTATCTAACTCTTAGTAATAAATGTTCTAGAAAATAGTCAATTTTGATTAAAATATATTTATTAGAGAGAGATAGGGGTAAGATAATAAAATACATTTTTTATCTATGATTCTTAAGGAGCGTGCAAAAGGGAAAGTGACAAGCAATATGGAACAGAGGGAGTATATATTTTATCATAATATTCATATTTATTGGTGTAAGTTTAAAAATGAGTAATTAATGTGAAGGGTAAATATAATAATAAGAACAAAGATTTCTTTGTCTTGATATGTTAACGTGGACAAGTAAAAGTAAACGGAGGGAGTGACTTTTATCCTCGTTTTTCTTCTTTGTCAATACTTTAATCGTGAAGAGAGGACGAACAATAGCAGTGCAAATTTGTACCAAAAGTTATATAAATTATACACTTCTACCAACTATTTTTTTATCCCTCTTGGACATATGTCATAGTACTGAGTATTTATTCTTTTCTCATGTATACACGTATGTACTTTAATTTTAATTTTCCTACACATAACTTGTCCACTTATGACTTTTTAAGTTCTTTAAGAATTAATAAATGAAGTATATATTTTATCATAATATCCATATTTATTGGTGTATAGTCTCAATAGCCTCAGAAAATGATTTGAAAATGAGTAATTAATGTCCAGGTAAAATAAGAAGAAGAAAAATTTCTTTTTTTTGATATGTTAACGTGGACAAGTAAAAGTGAAGAGAGAGAGTGACTTTTATTCCCGTTTTCCTTCTTTGTGAATACTTTACTTATTTTACTCTCCTTTGCTGTCTCTAATTATTGTTTCTTTACATTTATAAAATGTATTACTTTATATTTTTATTTCGGAATTAAAATTTGGTGATTTACGATATAACATATATCTTTCTAATTTTTATTTATTTGTAACCATTTTTTTAATCTATAATTGTTACTATAAAAAATTATATTATATTTTAAATTAATTTAATAAAAATATTTTATTAGTTTTGCTTTTAAAAAATCCAATATATACAACAATGGTTATTATGTTTGGATCTGAACAGTTAGTTAATTGAAATAGATATCAACTTGTCGGTATACATATAAGATATTAAAGAATTTAAAAGAAAAAATTTAGAATCAAAATATTAATGTTTCCTCATATTTTTACTAATTTTCTTTCACATCGATGAACAACTTTCATTGTCATGACAATGAGAGAAAAGTCCGGCTCCTTTCATCTCAAAGACTTAATTTCATCATTTGTTTTTAATTTTTAACATCCATTTTTTAATTATAACTAAATTGATGGTACATAAAATACATTTTGTATATGTTGCTATATATAATAACAATTAGAATGTTTTTAAAAGTTATTTTCAAAATACAAACCTTACAGACTGGCTAATTAAAGTAAATAGACATATTCGACCCGTGCATCGCACGGGCATGTATTGCTAGTCTTATTTAGAAGCGAGAGTTGGGTTGGACGAACTCTGCTCTAAGCATTGTACAAAAAGTAATACTCGCTCTGTTTCAATTTATGTGAACGTATTTCCTTATTAATTTTTGCCAAAAAGAATGACATCTTTCTATATTTGGAAACAATTTACCTTTATGCAATGATTTATAGCCACACAAAATATATGTGACTCATTTACACCACAAATTTAAAAGTCTTCTCTACTTTCTTAAACTTCGTGCCCAATATAAATTGAAACAGAGGGAGTATAAATTGTACATAAGGGGAGGGACGAACAGGGGCAATTTTGGAATATCAAATGTTATTAATTTGTACATCATGGACAAACAGTCAAACACATGTCCCTCCTGTTAAACACGTGGTCTAACTCTCTGTCGAACACGATCTTCTAACTAGAGACTAGGAGCCTGTTTGGATGGGCTTATGCCTATAAGCTGAAAACAGCTTATAAGCCAAAAAAAAAAAATTAGACTACCCCAACTTATTTTTTTTAGCTTATAAACTGTTTGCAGCTTATAAGCTGCTTTAGATAATTTAAGTCAAATGGGCCTAATTATTTTTTTGAGCTTATTTTAAGCACAAAATGACTTTAAGCTGGCCAGTCAAACACTCAAAAAAACTGAAAACAGCTTATAAGCAACTTATATGCAACTTATAAGCCAATCCAAACGGGCTCTAGATAGATCGTTTTCCTTTTCAATGGTCTTGTGTATTGAATTTGTGGTGTTCTGGTTGAATTGTTTGTCTTTGATAGTTTTCTTTGTCTGTTCATTTCTGTTGTGATGCCTATCTTTTCCTTTGTGTTGTTTAATTATCCCTGAAGGCGGAGAAATGAGAATATGTCCGAGTTATGCTAAATTAATTCTTGGTGACCATCTAAAATCTTTGATTCTATCTTGTGTAGCCTATTGATGTAGCATCTTCACTTGCATATATTCTTTTTGCCTTTTTGATTTATGTTTCTTTAATATTCAATATCTAAGGTTTTGGATTTCTTATTAACGGTACGGGTAACTGGTGTCCCTTTTTTTTTTTCCATTTTTTTTTTGGGTGGCTTATGTATATGCACGTGGTTATTTATTCAAATCTTCTACAAAAATTTTCTACACAGGTTCACAAACTTCAGTCAGTGACGGAGCCAGGATTTCCGCCAAGAGGTTCAAAATATAAAAAAGAAAGCATACGAAAAAGCCTAAGGGGATTCAACATCTAATATATATACATAAAAAATAATTTTAACCTTATAAAAACAGTGTTTTTTTCTGCCGAGTGGGTTAGAATGAACACCCTCGGCATAGTGTGGCTCCGCCACTGACTTCAGCATCAATAAGCACATTGAATTGCCATCCAAAAATAATTGCAATGAAAAGGGAATAAATATGATGTAGCCAAGATGTTTGAAGATATGCCTGAAACAGCCGAAGAATTTTTTTAAAATAATTTTCTATTTCGTTTCTTTCTATAGGTAATTTATAACATAAACCCCCTATATTTGTGTAACCAGAACCCTTGATAATACTTCAGTAAAGGATCTGCATTTTGAATATCATACCTATAGTTGCCAAAACATCTTTCAGATGTCCATTATTTGTGTTATCAAAGGTTCTAAAACAACTACACTTACTATTTCTATAACCGAGATTAAATATATTATGTAAGGTAACTCTGAATGTGTTTGCAAATTCATTTGTATTTAACACAAAAGAAGATTTAATTGATCTGAAAAGAGCTAAAGCTACATGTTAGTTCGTATAAAGGGTAGTTGACGATTAGCTTATCCAAGTATTGAGGGATAGAACAGGGGAAACAAACCATCTAATGCTATTAAATAATATATAAACTATGTATTAATGTGTATCCGTTTGAGTTTCAATTGTTCAGTATTTCAGGTAGTTAGATGAGGGGTCAAAGAGCTCGCCTGAATTGCTTTTTGTGCACATGATTATTAAACTATGCAGTATTTAGGGCTGTTCACGGTTTTGGTTAAAATAAAAATCAAATCGAAAATTTAACCAAATCGAATAAAAAAACCGATATTTGGTTTGGTTTGGTTTGATTTGGTTTTAAATTTTAAAAATCGATAATATTTGGTTTGGTTATGGTTATATTAAAAAATAACCGAATAAATAACTGAACCAAACCGATAAATTATATACATAACTTTTATAATTATTTATATATATAATATTAGTTTTTCATAAATAATTATAAATATTTTATACCTTTTAATCATTAATTTAATTTTTGGTCTACTTATTTCACATGATTGTTTAAGGCCCATGTTTTTAAGAATATGTCCAAGCCCATGTCTTTAAGTCTTTTAACTCTTTAAGTGTTAAGTGTAAACCTATTAACAGAAGTTCACGTTAGAGTCTAATGTCTTTAACTTAAATTTTTAGTCTTTCTTTGTCAGCCATTTGATTTTAGGTTGTTTCTTTTTTTTTCCCGAATTTATACCTTTCTTTTTTCTTGTCTGAATGGGTCCTAAACTTCTAATATTTTTCATATGAAAAGGACAGAGGTTGTAGATTTGGAGGTTCCTATAAAAGATACTTCAGTAACATCAGCATTTGCTGCAACTCAAGCACATGGTAATACCCTAATACTTCTTCCGTGGGTAATCCTCCTAAAAGGCAGAAAAGAACAACTCTTTGTAGTCGAGACGACCCTAGCCCTGGGGATAATGATAGAAAAACATCTAAAGTTTGGGATCATTACACAAAGTGTTTTTAATAAAATGGGAGAATTGAGGACAAAATGCAAGTATGACCCCAAAGTTTGGGATCATTACACAAAATTTTTTTATTCATATATTTTCATTTTAATTTTAGGTAGTCTTTATGTTTAATTAATATGTATGTTTGTAACAACAACTAAAAGCTCCTATGCTCTACTTTATTTCCAGGTATGTGTATTAAGATGACAAAAATGATGCAGCCACTACTTAGTTAGTTTTTAGTTCTATATGTAATAGTTTAGCAACTTTGGGTAACTTGAGTATGACACTATCACTAATAGTGAAAATATTTCTATGATGTATGTTCCACCTTAAACGATAAATAAAAGTTATCGTTTGAACAAAAAAAAAGACATGTCTTTTTCAACTTTTTAATGTTTTACTGATAAGTCTCATGGCTGCTAGTCATAAATCGAAAAATCCAACCAAACCGAACCAAACCGACAATAACCAAACCGGTGGTTATTATTTTATTTGGTTTGGTTATGGTTTTAGACATTTAAAAACCGACTAAATTGATTTGGTTATGGTTTTAATCAATAACCGACTCAAACCGAACCATGAACACCCTTAGCAGTATTTAAACCCTTTAATAATTATATAATTTTTGTCTGTCTGTAGTTTATTCCCTTTAATAAAGGAAAGCATCTCCTGTTCTTGACTTGAAATATAGTAGTACATCTTCAACTATAAGTTCCTTCACACAAGGCAAATTATTCGTCCGCAGATTCTCATACAGTACAGTGATGTTGGCAAATTTTAATTTACTTTATTAAAAAAGAGAATGAACAAGGACAATATTTTGATTATGATTTATTGTTTCATCATGCTATAACTACTGATATCATTTTGTTCAGGATTCATTATTAATAAAAGGCTTCCATTCTATTTCTATCATTGGCATCTTTTTAACACTAATGTATAAATAATTTTTTTTTCACTTAATATCTTGGTCAGTAGAAAATATGTAAAGACAATTTTTGTAATGGTCATATAAAAACAAGATATGCTGGTGTCACTCGAGGATGACAGTTTGGTTTTGGACTGAGCATAAAAAAGGAGGCAAATCCAATGTAATCTTACCGCAAATCTGGTCTTACCGGCTGATGAATTTCCTCTTGGCCTTGGACGACTGATATCCAGATGTGTAGCGGGTGTTTAAAGTTTCTAAGGTAATTTCAATTGTATTCTTAGTGCTCTTTGATCACTTGAAAGTTCCTTGTAGGTAGTTATATATAATTTTATATCATTTACTACATCTTCATGAAGTTTCGACATCTACATGACATGGATCTTGACGCCCTGCTTTTGCTGTACTCACCACCCATTGTGTGTCTTATTAAGTCAAGTTAGTCTTTCTAATTAATTTTTTATGTGATGGATGCCTAATGCAAGGTTATGTTCTCAAAAAGCTGATATAAGCGGCAAGGAAAGAGAAAAGAGACACACACAAAAAACAAAAAAAAAACATTGGGCATTAGCTCGAGAATTCATGAAGTGCTTTTTCCTAGATATATAGGAGTTCGTGAATAAGATCGACAACTTTATGTGGTATTGTATGTGTTTTTTAAGTCTCTATGTTATGTTCTTCCAGCTGTTTAAAAACTGAAAATATGATAAGTTCATTTCTATTTGTGTTATTTTATATTTTATTTTCATATCTTCCTGTTAGCATCTGAAACGAGAAGTACAATTTAAAATTCAGGAATTGAAGTGTTGTTGTATTGCCCATTATAGCTCAACAAATTGGAGGCAGAAAACTTCGTTATTAGTCAAATAATGTCCAAGGCAATATCTTGATGAGCCACTTAGGTTGTTGTTGGTTCTCTTTTTTCTAACCAAAATAAAATAAAATAAAAAGATAAAGGTCATGGTCAGTATTCTTTAATCATAATAACACAATTAAATTTGTTAATTTCATTTCTCTGATTATGAGATGAGATAAACTGGTATTTAGAGAGTAGTAGTGTGAAAAGCAGGTAAATAAGATGAAATAGGAAGAAAAGATAGTAAGGGGAATGACCCAAAACATGTGAATTATGTACTTGTGTTAAGCATGATCCAGGAGAGGAAGATTGTGAACAAGAGTTAAGAAGTTGAATTGGTTATATGAGGAGATTGAATTGCATTGTGGAAATTGGGTTCTCAAAAATCTTTTTAACAATTAAGAGTAATCAGACATGGTACAGCATGATCCAGCAGAGGATGATTGTGAACAAGAGTTAGAAGTTGAATTGCTTATATGAGGAGATTGAATTGCATTGTGGAAATTGGGTTCTCAAAAATCTTTTTAACAATTAGGAGTAATCAGACATGGTACAGCCTCTCTATCTTCCGAGATGGGGTAAGGTCTTCATACATTTTACCCTCCCCAAACCCTATACAGTGGGATTTCGCTGGGTATGTTGTTGTTGTTGTTGGAGTAATCAGACATGGTCTTTATTATTGGAAAGGAAATGTGCCAGCTGATAAGCTAATTTTAGCGGAGGTTTTGGTTTTAGTTCGTCAGTAACTTGTCCACCTGCCAGATACAAGTTATTGAGTCCGGAACCAAAATACCCCAAAAAAAAAACATTTTGAACCAAAATACCCCAACAAAAAAAAAGTTACCAAAATGTCTTTAGCGCAGTAAATTACTGCGCTATAGTGCCTCTTTTTTTTTTCTTTTTTTTCTTTTTCGGCCCTTTTGGTTAACCCTTCTTCCATTACACTTTTTAACGTATTTTGACCATAGATTAATCATGCTTCGGGACCCCGAAACTTCAATATTTTATATAGAACCCTACTTATTTTTGTGCGATTAATAAGGTAGGATCAATACATCAAGGATACGCAAAAGTTCGGATGGCCGTTTTAGTGGCTGAAAAGTGCTCGAACGCCATTTTCATTTGAAGGCTCGGTGACATTAGCTTGAAGTTCTTTACGAATACTTAAACTTGTTCATTAATAATTGATCAAAAATTAGTCAAAATGGCAGCATTCATACAAAAAAAAAATAAACTTAATTAAATTGCATCATTCATTCATAACCTTGAGTAGATGAAAATACTTAACATACTAATTAATAAGAAAGCCAAACTTTTTAAAATACAATCATCAAAGTAAGAAAAAAACTTAAAAAACATTCATCAATTAATGCCCTTGAGTTGATCTTCCGCCACCACCGCTAGATGTGCCACCACCGCTAGATGTGCCACCACCGCTAGAGGTACTTCCACCACGAAAGTTTCCTCCACCACGAGAGGTACTTCCACCGCGAGATGTAGTTTGACCACCATGCCTTAAGGGACACTTGCGCTTATCATGACCAACATAATTGCAAAATGAGCATTTTCGAGTGTATCTCCCCGGTGGAACATCCATTTCTTTATGAATGCGCGAGTATGCATTCTTTCTGAATTTACGGATAAATGCTTTATTTGCAACCATTGAAAATGGATCCGGTGGCCAATAACTCTCACTGCCAAGTGGGTAGAACCTTCCAGCATACGTTCTTGCATAATTTTCAACTGTATATTCCTCAGCCATGTACGAGGAGGCGTTCTTTCCCATTGTGATAAAACACTTGATGGCATGAGAACATGGCATGTGATATGATTGCCAATTTGCCGCATGTGCATGTTCTTGGAATCTCACAAATTGTGTGGACGTTACCTCCTTTACCTTGGTGCACACTTGTTGTGAGTTCAAATATGTGATCTGCAGGGTTGTACTCCATCTGGTCATGTTTCTGAGCCTTATATTTGTGGTACTCGAACAGTTTTGACGATTTTGGCATCCATCTTAGACCTTCTGCTGCATATGCTTTGGCCTCTTTTGATCTAGTGACGAATCGCTCCACAACCTGCTTAAATGTTATTCTCACCATTGCGGTGACGGGTAGTATGCGTGCAGATTTCAACAAGCCATTGAATGACTCAGATCTATTTGTTGTCAGCATACCCCATCGCCTACCTTCATCCTGGTGTAATGTCCATTTGTCTTTATCAGTTGCATTCAACCAGTGAAAGGCTTCCTCATTCGCCCGCCTAATAATGTCCATCTGCAGGTTAAACTTCTTCTCCTGATGCTTTGTTGCAGCTGCCCACATCCAATTGCAAAGTGCTGGGATTCGATATGTCTTTTGGAAGTTTGCCTTCAAATGCCTTAAACAATAACGATGGTAGGCAAACGGTGGCTGCCACCCCTGCAAATTGAACATATTGTGCAATATGCCAGCATTTCTGTCTGATATCACACAGATTCCCATGCGATCCTTAATAACGTGTTGCCTTAAGTAGTCCAAAAACATACCCCACGTACTAATGCTCTCATTAGCTGCAATTGCAAAAGCTAGAGGGAATATAGCTCCATTTGCATCCATTCCAACTGTTATTAGCAGCTTTATGTCATACTTCCCGTACACATGTGTTTCATTTATTGATATTACAGGCCGACAATGAGCAAAACCATTAATGCATGGTTTGAATGCCCAAAACACAAAATCAAAAATATTACCGGGCACACCAGGTTTCAATTTGAGCTTCCATTCAACAACAGTACCATGATTGAAGTGTTGTAGAGCCGCCATGTATCTCGGCAACTTCTTGAAAGAGCCCTCCCAATTGCCGTAGACTATCTCATGTGCACGCCTACGCCCAAGGGCCTTCCTCCTAGTAATAGTTTTGCGATATATTTTCAGGACGGCTGTCATACAATCTTTAATAGGATACCTGAAAAAGTTGAAATATCAGCATATAGCAACGAGGAGCATTATATTAATACCAAAAATAAAATGAACATAGGCGAAGGGGATACCTTGGGTTTTTTCCAATCTCGCCAACTAACACACGAGCAATCATATTGGTATCTAGATTGCAATGATCATCTGGGAGGTCACCCATATCACAAGTGTGCTTTGTGTAGAACTTTGAAATAGTCCACATCTTTTCAGCAGTTTCCTTACCACGGAGCATCCATTCGCAGCCTTGATATTTTCGCTTGCAGACCAATCGCCAAAGTTTTCGTGTGGAATCGTCAACTTTAAACTCCCTCATCCCCTGGATGCAATAAATCTTAACAGCCCTTTGCAATGATTTTTTCGAGCTGAAAATCATCCCCTTTTCAATATGAGCTTTTTGTTTTAAAAGATCCATTGGCTCTTTCCACAAACTTCGCCGAATATGATCATCATCCCTAGTAAAGACAAAGGCATCTGGGCGATCTTGAAGATGATTAAGATAGGGGATCTCATCGGAATGCCACTGAATCGGCGTCAACTCTTGCTGTTGAAATTGGCTTTGCGGCTGAACCAGAGTAGACTCTTGTTGTTCAAATGGTTGTTGTGAATTCAGTTCCTCCTTGTGTGCCGGACTGTCCATCATGTCTTGCAACAGTTCCATTTGATGTTGAGGATTAGTTCCAACCTCAATCTCATCGTCACTTTCATCCGCATTAGGTATTTCCTCACTATCGCTGGATGATGTCACTATATAATTCGGATAATCCAGACCATCTATAGCAGACCTTTGCCTATAATTTGGTGCAACCACCACATTCTCCCTACATAATAAATTAGGGTGTTTTAACTACTACACATCAACTAACACTATTGATGTTAAAAAAATAGACATACCGATAGTAATCAACTGCATCGAAACTTGAGGAAGGACCGTCGCGTTGAGTTGTTGGATAGGCTGAGGATGTTTCAACCTGATTCCTCCATCTCGATTGAGGACACCGTCCGATATGATCCATATCAGGTGTATAACCCCTAAATAATATAATCGACATCATTAGTAGCATTCAAGTGCCACTACACATAATAATAATAATAATAATAATAATAATAATAATAATAATAATAATAATAATAATAATAATAATAATAATAATAATAATAATAATATTGTAAAAAATGAATATTTATCACTGCCCGTCAAATTGCTGACTTAAACTATCCAGAGGCATTTGGCTCGTCAAAATGCCTTCATAAGTACTCATGTCAGGGTAATTGTGTTGATAAGTAGGTTCCGCTTGAGTGACTTCGGCCTGAATTATAGACGGGGCTTCCCGACGAGGTCTATTTCGGGCTTCCTGAGGAGCCCTAGCCATGAATTCAAGTCGATTAATGGGCACCTTCTCTATATACATTTCAAGGACGGTTAAAGTTATGCATTGCCTATAATCATAAGGCGCCTTCAAATAATCAGTCAAAGAATCATTGTCTTGAATGTACCACTGTCCATAACTAGTTACACCTTGCGGTGTAAATGACACTGGATATTTTCCAATTATATTGAGATCAAAATCACTTCTACTAACTTGTAGTCTATTATACAAGGCTTGGAGTAGTTTTGAGAATTTCAAGTCAAGTGGAAACTTAACATCGTATTTTGGGGGAGAATCGTAGCGCAAATTATTTTCCTCGAATATAATTTGTCCGTCCCAGAATAAAGAAACTCTAATTCTTGGAACATCTGCCATATTTTGAATAATTGAGGAGGAATACAAAATTCTAAAACTAGTTGAAACTTAGAATTTTATGCTTTACGAACTCGGTATTAATAGGATTCGAAGTTTGAATATAGAACCAACGTATGCATGCAATTACAGTGTCTCACAGTGTTACGTCAAATCAAATGAAGTATAAAGTGTTGCATAACGCATGAAATAACTGCGTTATGGCAGAATAGCGCAGTAAATTACTGCGTTATTCTGTCACAAAGCTTCACAACGCGGTAAAATAATGCGTTATGTCAGAATAACGCACTAATTTAATGCGTTATACTGGTATAACGCAGTATTTTACTGCGCTATGCCGCTGCATCGTATTGTCACCTCAACTGTCAAACAAAAAAGTCATGATTCGAATCAAACTTTATATAACGCAATTTGACGAATAACTTACCAACATAACATTCCACACAAAATTGAGTTACGATGTCATTTTTTGACCAATTTAGAGATATTAATCGTGTCATATCGTTCACTCCAGTAAACATCTTTGAAGCAATGGGTAGGACCTGGGAACTAGGTGATGATGATTTTCATTACTCAAATAACCCTAACGACAGATTCAATCGACAACAAACAACAACAACATACCCAGTGAGTCCCACAACGTGAGGTGTGAGGTCTGGGGAGGGAAGAGTGTACGCAGACCTTACCCCCACCTTAGGTAGGGAGGATGTTTCCGGAAGACCCTCGACTCAAGAAAAAGCATAAGAAAGGTCAGATACGGGCAAACAAATCAAAGCAATTATGAAAATGAAAACAATGAAAGTAAAAGTAAATAAGCCATTATAAACCAACAGATACTCGCAGAAATCAAGAGACAAGAAACTATAGACAATATAACTACTCGTAAGAAAGGATAAACGCGACTACTTACTACTAGCCTTCTATCCTAATATGAGTCCTCCATACCCTCCTATCTAAGGTCATGTCCTCGGTAAGCAGGAAATGCGCCATGTACTGTCTAATCACTTCCCCCTAATACTTCTTCGGCCTACCTCTACCTCTTCTGAAACCGTCGCTGGCCAACCTCTCGCACCTCCGCACTGGGGTATTTG
Source organism: Lycium barbarum (assembly GCF_019175385.1). Taxonomy (NCBI): domain Eukaryota; kingdom Viridiplantae; phylum Streptophyta; class Magnoliopsida; order Solanales; family Solanaceae; genus Lycium; species Lycium barbarum. Next base: position 9,106,845 of record NC_083341.1, read on the forward strand.
CATCTTTCCGCATCACATCGAGAATATAATAATAAAATGAGAGAGGAGTGGGATTGGCGTATTAGGGAAGCTGAAGCACTGGAACACAAGTTAGCGTCAGTAGGGCTTAAACGCCCAAAAAAACGTGCTATGTCAATGTCTCGCGGAACTCCATAAGAGTTTAATTTGGCTCTTAATCATTTTCGTGAAGAGAACAATCGGATCAAATACGTTACCATAGGGTAGAATATGGTATACATGGTAGCACAAGATTTTGATCCAAGTGGGATTCGGACTGTGAAATGTCTGATGAAGATTAATATTTTTCTTACAATAAGGTAAGTAGGTAGGGTCATAAAGACCCTCCCCCCCCCCCCAGAGGGTACTTGGGGGTTTGCAACTATATAAGTATCCCTTTCTTTTGTTATTAGACTACACCATATTCAATGTCGAGTAGTAGAAACTCAACTTGGTCTTTACTCCTTCCAAAAGAACCAAATAGCAGTGATGATGAGAGTTCACATCATAGCAGTTTTTCGAGCGATACCAGTGATTTCAAACTAGATGAGCTAAATCCCCACCTTCTTATAGAGCGTAATGATGATTTCTACAGTGTGAAATATTCAGATCCGCGGGAATATTATTGCGGTTTATGCCGAGAATGGTCACATCGGCTTGCCGAATCAGAACGTTTTGTTCGTGACTTGGAAAATCTCAACGCTCCAATCCCAACAAGGTACTCCTTAACCATGCGTCAAGTAGGTCCAGAAACTTGCGAGCTTGTCGTGCAAAGGATTAGAAAAGAAAACAACAGAATGCTGGCAAGACGATGTAGATTTTACATGCTACAGTTGGCCGAAGAACAAGCATCATCAATTGGTAGAGAACTAACTGCTACTGAAAAAAGATGTGTCTTAAGAAACCGCCAATATTTTTTTGAGGACGATATTGAGGACTTGTACTCTGATGATGATTAAGAATGTTGTGATTTTAGTTTTAAGTTAAATTTATGATTATGCTGTTATTTTGAAGAATATTAGTATGTTAAGTATTTTCATCTACTCAAGGTTATGAATGAATGATGCAATTTAATTAAGTTTTTTTTTTTGTATGAATGCTGCCATTTTGACTAACTTTTGATTAATTATTAATGAACAAGCTTAAGTATTTGTAAAGAATTTCAAGCTAATGTCACGGAGCCTTCAAACGAAAATGGCGTTCGAGCACTTTTCAGCCACTAAAACGGCCATCCGAACTTTTACGTATCCTTGATGTATTGATCCTACCTTATTAATCTCCCAAAAATAAGTAGGGTTCTATATAAAATATTGAAGTTTCGGGGTCCCGAAGCATGATTAATCTATGGTCAAAATATGTTAAAAAGTGTAATAGAAGAAGGGTTAACCAAAAGGGCCAAAAAAAAAAAAAATGAGGCACTATAGCGCAGTAATTTACTGCGCTATAGCACTTACCGGAGCCGTCCCCGTTAAGTGCTTTAGCGCATTAATTTACTGCGCTAAAGACATTTTGGTAACTTTTTTTTTTGTTGGGGTATTTTGGTTCAAAATATTTTTTTGGGGGCATTTTGTTTCCGGACTCCAAGTTATTCACAGTTACATATGTTAACATGTTTCAATCTGGGAGTCATTTTTGTATTTCTGCTTTGCCTCATGCTCTTTTACAACTATTACATATTATAGTGTTTGAAGCCTATGCTGAAATCTTGCAGGTTGCTCCGTCACAAGAGAAAAAAGTTCAATCCTTTCATCCTCAAAGGTCTCCGTTACATGTACATGGGTCTTCATATAGAAGATGAAAACGGACTTACATTTACTTCAGTAGATGTATTTAATTTCTATAATCTGTAGTTTGTAACTGAAACTAGATTAAGGGTATATAAAGCCCTTTGATATAAATGTTGCAACGAAGTAGTATTCTCATATATTGTCATGATTCAATCAAAGATAGTTATTATAACGTAATAACCCAAATTAATCATGTCAGGCCCGTGCATAGCACAAACTTCCCTTCTAGTAATAAGATTCAATAAGCGGTTGGAGATCAGAGAGTGAACAACCCACCTCTAATTCAAAAGTTATGGTTGAATCACAGAGAAAGCAAAACAGAAGAGCTTCTGGGAGGGAGGGATTAATAATAATACTAATAATAATAAGCGGTTGGAGGAAGCCTCAGAAAGGTGAGAAGCCTGTTCACAAAAACACGACAATGAGAGCTTAAGAGTTAATTGGTTATATGGGTAATAACTAAAGAGTTGGACCAAATTTCATAAATTAGATCACTTGAAAAGTATTGGCCGGAATTATCTCTAAGATCGTTTAATTGGTGGGATGGGATAGAAAAGGATATCTCATAGGTTGAGATAACTCATGGAATTAGCTATTCCACCTTATATATGGAATTGTTAATTTCATCATTTTAGTTCGGATATTGGGATAAAATATTACTGGGACTAAGTAGGCGTTTGCTCATGAAAATAAAATATTTTTCACTTTATTTGAAAATTTGAAGTTGGAATTGAAGGGTCTTTCGGAAACAACCGCCCTACCTTTCAAGGTGGGAGTAAGGTCTGCGTACACTCTACCCTTCCAGACCCCACATTGTGGGATTCTACTGGGCATGTTGTTGTTGTTGTTGTTGAGTTGAAGATGGAGTTGTGTTTAGTTATAGTTTCTGCAAAAAATATTTGGTTGTTTGAATGTACTGAAAGTGAAAAAAAAAAATGAAAAAAGAGTTTTAGTTGTTTTCCAAATTTCAAATACAACTTTAAGTCATATTTGAAATTTTCATGGCCAAACGTTGATTTATTTTCAAATAAAGTGCAAAAAAATTTTCATCAATAAACGTTCCTAATTTAATACCCATAATCAAACGCAAGATAAAATAATCGTACCTTTATCTCACCAACCAAACGACCCTGGATTCTTCTTAACAAGGGACCTGACCTCCTCCTTCTTAACCCGGCCCAAATCAATCAAGCCCAACAAATTACACAACTGGGCCTCAAGCCCATCCTTCTTTCAGTAAATACCAGTGCCTACCCAATAATATCCTTCTCTGGCAATCTAGGGTTTTAGGTTTTCTTCTTCGTTAATTTGCAGCTCCAAAGTCGAAAATGGTGAAGGGACGCCAAGGAGAGCGTGTTAGGTAATTAAATCATTTTCAGCGACTATTTACAGTCTCATTTTCATAAAATTCGCTTATAAAATCACATTTTTTTACTTCCCTTTTGCTTTTTTGTTTATACAGACTCTATACTAGAGGAACAGTTCTTGGATACAAGAGGTAAATTATTTTCGTTCTCTTTGTGTTTATACTTAAAACTTACTTATTATTATATAACGGATTCAGATTAGTTTGAATTTGAAGTATAGTTGATTGATTTTATGGAATTTTTGATTTGTGAATTAAGTTTACCTTATTTTATTCATTTTGTGTTTATACTTAAACTTATTACTATTATTTGCCCGTTTGGATTGACTTATAAGTTGCTTATAAGCTGTTTTCAGCTTTTTTGAGTGTTTGGCTGACAGCTTAAAGTCATTTTGTGCTTAAAATAAGTTCAAAAAATAATTGGGCCCATTTGACTTAGCTTATCTAAAGCAGCTTATAGGCATAAGCCCATCCAAACAGGCTCTATATAGCGTATGAATAGTTTGAATTTTAAGCGCAGTTGTTTTTTTAGGTAACTAACTTTTTCATTAATCACCAATGTTACAAACGAGGCTAACAATCATTGTCAACTGAATCAAAGACGAAAACTAGACTATGGGCCTGTTTGGATTGGCTTATTTTAGGTGCTTTTAAGCCAAAATGGTTTTTTAAGTTCTTTATAGTGTTTGTGTAAGATAAAAAAGTGCTTTAACAAAAATAAGTCAATAGGCATAAGTTAGAATTCCGAGACCCCATTATTCTGATGCATATAGATACAAATGGTCCAATGGGAGCAAGAATTTCAGGAACATTTGGAACAGTCCGTTTCGGAGCAGAAGAGACATTTTCAAGTAGTATTCGATTGATTACGTATTAATCAATATTCGATTTATTGGTCTGAGGTTATCAACAAAACTTATGGCTTGCCAAAAGCCATAAGCCCATCCAAATGGGCTCTATATCCCAAATAATCTATATCAGAACAAACTGCCAATGCACATCTAACTACCTGAGAAGTATTTACACTATCCAAGATTGAATTTTGATGTTTTAATCCAAGGAGTAGCTCTGACATTACGAGTAAAGGCCAGGTCCTAGTGATCTTGTCAATATCACCAAATTTCTATTCTTGAATTTCTTTCCATCCATCTAGCATGAACTGTTTCAGCATAAGCCATTCTGAAAATCTGTGCACTTTGAGTCTTCCCTTTTGCACTCTGCATAATCCACTGAAAATGAGTGTCCCATGTTGTCCCAATGCCAACTTGATTCTGCATCCATTTTAAATCATTAGCCCATAACTGCCTGGTAAATTGGTAATGTACAAACATGTGATCTCTTTTTTCATCCTCCATCCTGCACAGTTCACACTCAGGTTCTACACGGATTCCCCACTTCAATAGTCTGTCTTTAGTCATCAACTTATCTTGTATCTGCAACCACATGGTAAAGACAACTTTTGGTCTAGCAGCATTGCTAAACATTAGACATTTCCAAGGCACCCTAACTTTATCACCCAGCAGTCTCAGGTTAGTTGTTTGATCATGTTCTGCTGCTTCACCACTATTGCTTCCAAAATTTTCCTAGCCATCCAACATGCTTGCTGAGGGATATTCATAAGCTGAACAGGTTGACTCTTTTATATAGTATGTGTGGATTCATTTGATCCACATTTTGTCCTGTTTGTGTGTAAGATCCCAAAAGGTCTTGGCAATAGCAGCCTGGCTCCGAATGTGTAGGTTAGTGACGGTCATATGTCCAGTAGACTTGGGGGTACAAACCCCTTCCATGCAACCAAAGCCCTTTTGTAATGTTATTTGTACCTGACCATACATAACTTCTGCAATAAGCTTCAATTGCCTTAACCACTTTACTAGGCAATAAGAACTTCTGCATAGTTGATTGATTCTACGGAATTTTGATTTGTGAATTAGGTTTACCTTATTTTATTAATTTTGTGTTTATACTTAAACTTATTATTATATAGCGGATCCAGAGTAGTTTGAATTTGAAGCATAGTTGATTGATTTTATGGAATTTTGATTTGTGAATTAGGTCGAAGTCGAATCAGTATCCAAACACGTCGTTGGTTCAAATCGAGGGTGTGAACACTAAGGAGGAAGTAGATTGGTACTTGGGGAAGCGTATGGCCTATATATACAAGGCTAAAACAAAGAAGAATAACTCTCATTACCGCTGCATTTGGGGTAAAGTTTGTAGGCCTCATGGAAACAGTGGGGTTGTTAGAGCTAAGTTCACGTCCAATCTGCCACCAAAATCCATGGTACATTTCAGACTAATTTAATTATGTTGTAATTGAAATTTTTTCCTTGCTAAAGAGTAGTGTGTAAATGGTGCATTTATGTAGAAAATCTTCTGAATTTATTATCTTCCACTCTTGCAGGGAGCTAAGGTTAGAGTTTTCATGTACCCAAGCAACATATGAGGTACTGTATATTAGTTAATTTCTTTTTAGATGTTATGGACTATAGTTATTAATGTGTTATGTGTTTTCTACATTTGCTCAAATTGCCCTGCTATAGGACATAGATTAATGAGTAAAGGATCTTTTATTTTGTGCGGATGGAAGGACTGTTTTGTAATTTATTTCAAGTATTTGTAAAAGTAGCGTACTTTTGGATTGGCTCTGACCATAAGATCCTTGGACAGTTATAAATCAATGTGTTCTCTTACCTGATAAATTGAAAGTTCATTCACTGACAGACCTAGCTGCTGTGAGAAATTTGCTCAAACCTCGAAGTCTGGAGGTACTCAACCATATTTAACACTTATGCTATGCCAGTCATCTACTATACTTCCCCTTTTTTTTTCTCCCTACATCCAAAAAGTGCATGAAACAGAAAATTGTTGTATACTTCTTGTGTTCCTATGGAACAATCTCCTATTTTTTCATCCTACACGAACCAAAACTTACAAACACAAGTTACACATTTCTTGAATATCTACACAAGCATCAAGCAGATAACCAATTGTGATCCTCTGCTTGGATAGTGTAGAAAGGGTGAAGGTTTTGTAGCAGAGCTGTTTTTGAATTGTTATCATAGTAGATATAATAATGAGCCCTGAATTTTTTTTTTTTTTTAAGATGGATTTTCCTCTTATATTTGTCTTGATATGATGGTGTCATTATCAGATGTTCTAACCGGTTCATAATATCCCGCTGTTCCACATTACTATTCTGTACAATCAGCCTGTTGTTACCTTCATGTTGTGCTGTTGTGACTGTCATTTACAATTGCCTTCCTGTACTCCCTACCTGTTGACACTACCTGAAGTTGGTAACTGATTGTGCATATTTACTCTTGCAGCAAGGTATTGAATCGATGCTTGCTTGGACACGCCCTAGATTTGTCTATCAAGGTCATTAGTGATTAAGGACTTGAATTTTAGATATTGTTGGACATAAATTGTTTTGGGCTGCGGAGTTACATTTTTAGTCATTTTGTTTATCATGTATTGGGAAATACCAAGGAGTGGACATCTGATTAGATGCTGTCTAATTTTGTTCTTGGAGTTCATTTGGTTATCTTTGCTCTTAAACAGCCAACAGTTTTTACAATTGTCCTTCGGCAAATGAATAGTTTAATTGTTTTGGTGTAATAGATTTCATCTGGAAGCTCGAACTAAGGTCTGTTTACAATTGAGCACCTATACACCCGATGAGTGTTATTATGAGATGTTTGGCTCAAACTTTGGAAAAGCTTCTATGCGTGTTTTCAAGTGTCCATTACATGGATAAGTCAAGTAGTTGACCATTTAAAAATATATCACCTTATTATTTAATTATACACATTAGTTTAGTAGTTAACTTATCCATGTAATAGGCGCCTGAGAACAAATACTATTAGTTATTATGTTTTCAGGTGCTCAGTTTGAGCAGGTCATAGTTTAAGTGTGTGTAAGTGAATTATTCTTGACAAGTTTAAGGGATTGTCAATATATTCCACAAATTGTTGTTCTGAGAGGAGTTTGATAATCAATAACAATCTCGTGAATCTATGCTTGTAATACAACTGTTCATTCGGTTATACTTCACCTTAGTTCCAGAATTTTGGATATAAATTGTTTGCTGTAACTGTTCCCAAACATTTGAAGTCCCAATGAGGTTTACTGGGAACTTATTATTGCAATATACTACGTGATACGTTACACAATTAGCTATTTTGACTATTAATCATTCTTGAAACACCTGCAATCTTTTTCCTCTTTCTCTACTCGAAAGCCATTTTGACTACAATCACGCTTCTTGTCTGAAGAAACGGTAATTCAGAGCACTATATCTCATTTTACAGAGGAGTAGACTTATTAGTTTCTCTATTTCTTGGCTTGTAGTATAGTAGTTGTCCTTGTTCGCCGTGTCAGCACTTGAGTTTTTATCAGAAAAGCAAGTGTCCGGCAGCTACTAGTTAAGTTTATTCCTGTAAACAAGTTGGAAATTTGCGTCTCGGCATTAGGAACTTGGTGAAATTTTAAGTTAGCCCTTTTCAATGTGGGCTGCATAATCAATTAGTAATATACATGCTAACTTTAACATTGGGTGCCAATTTGTTGGAACTATCGGGTGCGGTTAAGTTTTGTGTTCCTAATAATACAGCGTATGCACAATGAGTAACACAGATGAAATGGAGATTCCCTATGCGGTGCAGGGGATAAGATGGCTATTGCACGCAATGTTTGGTGGTGCTTGGTAGAAAGCATGTTAGGCGTCATCATTTGTACTTAATGAAAGTCTGAATTTTAATCACTCAGATCTCGGTCACTAAGTGTGTTTATTCTTTAGGTCTGAATGAATCTTAATTATTCAGATCCAGCACAGTAAGTGCATTTGTTTTTTCCGTTTTAAAAGCTCTTAATGAATCTCAATGAATCAAATTTGTAACAAAATCTTAACATAAATCATACTCAAAATATATTCAGATTTATTTCCTCCAAATTTCATCGTCCTCTTCAGGGCATAAGTGCTTCAAATATACTTAGCATAGAAGTTCTTTAAGAACGCGGAACATAACTTGTAAGATATTATGATGCAAAAATATAAATTTATATTCTACGAAAAAGTTTTGTTAGCGGGGAAAAAAATTAAAGACCAACACAAACTAGGAACGAAAAGTGCAAATGACCCGACCTGAACTACTACTTCTTAATCCGGCCCAAATCAGTCAAGCCCGAGGAATTATACAACTGGGCCTCAAGCCCATCCTTCATTAGCTTTAATACTCAGCAGTTTAGGGTTTTAGGCAGGCATCATAGTCAGTTAGCAGCTCCATAATCGAAAATGGTGAAGGGACGCCAAGGAGAACGTGTTAGGTAATTTAATCATCTTCCGCTACAATTTCCATTCCCTTTAATAATTATTCCTCTGTAAAAAAAAAAAATCACATTTTTCACTTTTTTTTTTTTTTGCTTTTGTTGTTCATCCAGACTCTATACTAGAGGAACAGTTCTTGGATACAAGAGGTAAATTATTTTTGTTTCTTTTTGTGCTTATACTTGAAGCTTATTATTAATGGGATAATAGCATTTTTAGTCCCTAAATTATACTCCCGAGAAAAGTTGCAAATTATATTACTTTTTCATGTAGTTTTGAAGTATATAAATTTTAATCTTAAAATGCTGAGTTAATCTAATCCAATTTAGCTTCAAAAAGTAGTCAAATTTACTCTTGAAAAGCGAAAAGTGTCGCATGAATTGGGACGGAGGGAACAATAATATTCTGAATTTGGTCCTTGTGACATCTGGCGAAGCACATTTGTCTTTCAATTATCGAAATGTGTGTTTTTAGTCTTTTTATGTAAGAAGTATGTTGTATTTAAACTACTTTTACAACTATATTTTCCTCTAATATGGAGTAATTAAATGGTGGAGCGACTAATAATTATTGTAAATTTGTGAATATTCAGAATCAAAGGGATGAAAAGCGCACATTTCAATGAATTGAAGTTTAAATGGGCTTAGTCAGATATCACAATGATTACCAATAATTGAAGGACCAAAAGCACGTTCAATCTTCAATTAATCAAAATGTGTGTTTTTAGTCCTTTTATGTAAGAAGTATGTTGTTATTTGAACTACTTTTGCAACTATATTTTTTCGTCTAATATGGAGTAATTATCATAAATTTGTGAATATTCAGAAGCAAAGTGATCAAAAGTGCACATCATAGTTAATTGAAGGTTAAATGTGCTTATTCAGATACCACAATCATCAAAATTAGAATTTACCATTAATTGAAGGACCAAAAGTGCTATTAACCCTATTAATTATATTGCGGATCCAAGTAATTTGAATTTTTGAAGTATAGTTGATTGATTTTATGGATTTTTTATTTGTGATTTAGGTCGAAGTCAAATCAGTATCCAAACACGTCATTGGTTCAGATCGAGGGAGTGAACACGAAGGAGGAAGTAGATTGGTACTTGGGGAAGCGTATGGCCTATATATACAAGGCGAAAACAAAGAAGAATAACTCCCATTATCGCTGCATTTGGGGTAAAGTTTGCAGGCCACATGGAAACAGTGGGGTCGTTAGAGCTAAGTTCACGTCCAATCTGCCACCAAAGTCCATGGTACATTGCCGACTTAATAGAGCAGTAATTGAAACATTTTGCTTTCTAAAGAGCGTGATATTGTGCGTTTGTAATGAAAAATTTATGAATTTTTTGTTTCCATTCTTGCAGGGTGCTAAGGTTAGAGTTTTCATGTACCCAAGCAACATATAAGGTACTGTATTTTAGTAATTTGTTTTGTATGTTATGGTCTATAGCTATAATAACGTGTTACATGTTTTTCTACATTTGCTTGTATTGCCCTGCTATAGGACATAGATTAAATGATCGTTTAGTTTGTGGGGATAGATATAATTGGTCTAACTATTTGTAAAAGTTGCATACTTTTGGATTGGCTCTTAGAATAAGATCCTGGCATAATCACTGTATTAAAACACGGTGTTTTCTTGCCTGATAAATTGGAAGTACATTCATTGACATATACCAAGCTATTGTGATCAATCTGCTCTAAGTTTGTGACGTACTCAACCACCGTTAACACTCCTGCTATGCCAGTAATCTCCTTTACTTCCCTTTTTTCTCCTTACACCCGAAAAGTGCATGAAAGAAGGGATTCTTTTACGTCTTTTTTTTCTCCTATGGAACAATCTCATCTTCTTTCATTCCACATTAACCAAGATATACAAAGAGGTTCATCACCGTACTGTCTTTTTGTAGGCTTTTAAGAAATATTGATTACCTCAGTGTACCAGTGTCCATTCAGAAGTTTTGAAAAACTAAGCCCCGTAACATGGTCATAAGATGGTTATGCTTGCCGTTATGGATTAGCTATAGGGTTTTTATTGGCTTATGTTCCAACAAATATTACTACCTCCGTTTCAATTTGTTTGTCTTACTTTCCTTTTTAGTCATTTTAAAAAGGAATGACTCTTTCCTTTTTTGACAACTCTTTAATTCTAACATTTCACATGATATGTTCAAGACCACAAGACTAATGGACAGTTTGGTACATTCTACATATTTTTACTTTCTTAAACTCCGTGCCAAGTCAAAACCAGACAAACAAATTGAAACGGAGGGAGTATATCCGACTTCGATCCCTTCAAGGAACACATTTCTCTGCTTAGACAGTGGAAAAGGGAAGGTGTTCTAGCAGAGCTGAATTGCTATCATAGTAGATATAATATGACATTGAGATTCGCATTCACCATTATCTTGCTACCGCATGTAGTGTTTAACTTGTGACCTGAAAAATTAGATATTTAAGATGGATTTTTCTCTTAATACTTTATCCTGATATGGTGCTGTGGTTATCAGATGTCCTAACCAGTTCAAAATGTCCAGCCATTTCCACATCACAGTTCTGTAGAAAGTCTGTTACCTTAATGCCGTGTCGTTATGACAGTCATTTACAATTGCCTTCCTGTATACTTACCTGTTGACACTATTTGAAGTTTGTAACTGATTATACATATTTCCTCTTGCAGCAAGGTGTTTAGTTGATGCTTGTTTGGACGGCCCTACATTTGTCTATTCAAGTTCATTAGAATCTTTAAAACTAGTTGGGCATAAATTGTTTTGGGTTATGTGGAGTTACATTTTTAGTCGTTTTGTTTATCATGTACTTGAAATACCAAGGAGTGAACATCTGATTAGATGCTACCTAATTTTGTTCTTGGAGTTTCTACTTACGATCATTTGCTTCTCGTTGCTTTTAAATCTTAAATTTTGTTTAGTTGATGCTTGTTTGGACGGCCCTACATTTGTCTATTCAAGTTCATTAGAATCTTTAAAACTAGTTGGGCATAAATTGTTTTGGGTTATGTGGAGTTACATTTTTAGTCGTTTTGTTTATCATGTACTTGAAATACCAAGGAGTGAACATCTGATTAGATGCTACCTAATTTTGTTCTTGGAGTTTCTACTTACGATCATTTGCTTCTCGTTGCTTTTAAATCTTGATAGTCCAGCAAGTTTCGTAATTAGCTTTTTGCAAATGAATGGTTTTTCGGTTTTAATTATTATGCTTTGATGAGTTTGAAATAACCATCTCGAATATCTATGCCTTCTGTTTTATTCTTGTGCTTCACCTTTGTTCTGGAACGTTGAAAAAAGAGTTCAGTGTCGTAATTGTTCCAAAACATTCGAAATATCTTAGATGTTCACTATGAACTCATTATTGCAACATACGTGACTACATGTCGTTCAAAGTAGTTATTTTGGCTATAACCATGTTTAGACACCTAGAATTTATTTTCCACCTTTCTCTACGCGAAAAGTCATTTTGACTATAACGACGCCTGTAATTGCCTAGTGCCTAGTACTAATTGTTTATGTACTTTCATCAATAATAATAGAATGTCCTATGCTTTTGTTCTCGTTATAAGACTTGGATAAAGCTGAAATTTGTGTGATGATATTAACAGTATGTTCATTTTCTTGTATCTCTTTCGCCACTGTCATGTTCTCATAACAGAAACCTGATAAAAATTTGTTATCTTTTCTTGGTGACTAAGTTGTCGGTTGTAGAAAACTGAAGTTGAGATAAATAGGATTATTTTAACTAGTTTCAGCTTTCCTTCCTAGTCAAGCACCCTATTAGGCCCCGTTTCGACTTTGATATTAAATCTCGATACGGAATTAGGTTGGTTTGAAGTTGAATTGTTGTTTGGACATGCAATTTGAATTTTTAAGTTGTATTTTTTGTCATAAACATGAAAACTCACAAGTTGTGAAAACTATCAATACTTCTCCAATTTTTATACAATTTTACCAAATGAGCAAACCATAGTTCATTATAAAGTTAATACGCTACTAGAAGACATTTCTAAAAAATATAACATTTATTGATCAAACTTTAGTTCAATATAAAAGAAAATTAAACATCAAATTGTAGTGTAACAATTCTTTAACATAATCCTCCCGTATCATGTCGAGCATGCATTTCCGATCAGATGGTCAAAAAGACGAAGCGACATTGTTATTTTGGGTCAAGCTTTGCATTTAAAAATATATTTACCAATTTTTGAATATATTTTTATAAAATTTAAACTTATGGGTTAAGTTTTATATTTTAAAAAAACTTGAGATCACAATTGGAACCCAAATCATACTCTTCAAAGAATTTGAGATTTGAAATCATGATATGAAGTGAAGTTGAAATTTTATGCGATAAATGCTGATTTGAAATTAAAATATGAAATCATGTTTTCAAATCCTATGGTCAAGCGCCTACTAAAGCCATTGAACTTGTCTTTTAGGTTAGCCTTGCGGATAACGGGGTGGAACATGTTAGCATCATCACTTTGACGTGCAAAATGTAATTCCCCACAAATGAAGGAGATTTGAAAAGTTCGAGCCACTTAGTAGAGTGAACTTAGGGTAATAACTTGCTGAAAAAGTAGGAAAAGGTCTATATAATTAAAGAAAGTAACAAAAATTCATAAGAGAAGCAAAGCTCTAAAAAGTTAATTTAGCACCGTTAGGATGGGTGTGTTAAATGAGCGTGTCAGGCTGAACTTGATGTTAATAAATGAGCGGGTCGCTAATTTATCCAGAGGTTACTTCGGCTAGCTCAAGATGAAATAAATAATGGGTCTATATATCCACCGACTCTTATTAAGTTTTAATTTTTGTTTTTGATTCTTTATATAAATTGAAATATGAAATAAAATTTCTATTTTTTTTTTTTGTTATGGCTGTATAATATATCGAACTATAAAATAATTTAAAAAGTATTTTAACAATGTTTCTTTATGGCTCAATCTGAATTATATTTAGCTCAAATTAATCCATTTAAAGATTTCAAGTTTTGGTTTATTTTCACTGCTTAATATAAATTAGAGTTGCTCCAATCTTGAACTTGTCGGAGATGAACCTTAATGGTTGATCACGTTGTCTAATTAATCCCCTACTAGTACTACTTTCACACCATGTGTGGACCACTTTTTCTTGTTTATTCTGTAGCCATATTTTTTTCCGTTGACTAAGAAAATGCATGGAAATGTACTTAATTTTACTAAGATTGACCACTCTATTTATTACCTCATTATAAAAGTAAGTATATTTCACATATCCTACGATGACCCTATTTTTCAACTCGTTATAAAAGTATTTCTTTTTTTATGACGACTAAAAAGAGAAATGAAAAAATCATTTTAACTTTCAGACCTCAATCCTACTTATCATGATCATGTATCATGATGTTTATGATCAGTATGATTTTAAAAGGGTTTTATTTAATATTTGATATTTAAAACTTACAAAACAAATAACTACCGAAAGGAAATTTAAACACTCAAAAATTTCATCACATTCTATGCTTTGAAATCTGCTAATTTACCAAATTCTTGTACTATTTCTATGTAATTTGCAAGTAAGATTCAATACCAAAAATAAAAAGGGAAAAAAGAATGAAAAAATGCCAACTAAAATGAACTGCTACCACAAAAGCCAGCAAGAATGTTATACTATCATTTATTATCAAAAAACAAAACGCTAAGATATTTAAGTAATTTGTCTGCTTTCCTTTTTGTGTTAATTAGCATATTTCCTTTATTCTGTTCAATAGCAAAATTCTCCGAGGCACATGTAAGTTGGCCGGCTTGCATGAAAATGCTAAAAAACAGATCACTGAATTTAATATTACATTACATTACATAAAATAATAAAGATACCTAATAAAAGTCAAACAAAGTGCCCCTTTTACATTCATAATGCAGCTATACAAGTCTACCGACGCCTCTCACGTCAATGACAATATCATCACCTAATTCATTTTTTTTTTCACAAAAAACAATTTTATTAACCTTTTATCCTAAAAAAAACTCAAAACATTATTTAGTTACACATTGGGCTTTTTTTGTTTACCATTTGAAGATAAAGTTTTTCAAATTTGAAAAATCGGTCAAATTCAGGTGAAATTCTTTCTTCACTCACAAAAATTGAATTTATTTTCAAGTGAAATGTATATCGAAAACACAACTTCAATTTCAAATATTATTTTTCAAATGTATAGTGAAACTCTTTTTTCTAAGTCCAAATCAAATCTATGTCCAAATGCTTATTTACTTTATGTCAATTTTATGAGAAAACTAAAAAAAAAAAAAAAAAAAGATCTATCAACAAAGTTCCAATTTTGCCAACTCATCCTGTCTCTTAACGATTATCTTATTTTTGTTTCTGCTCGTTGTTATCGTATTTTTTTCTATCTTTGTTTGAGTCGAGAGTTTATCCGAAATAATCTTTATATATACCTTCTTAAGTTAGGAGTAAAATCTACGTACACTTTATCCTCCCAACCCTACTTATGAAATTATACTGGGTTTGTTGTCTTTGTTCATCATATCTCTTAACTTTTCTTTCTCGCTATTCATGAACTTATTCCAATACCCCCCAAAAAAAAAAACTAATTAATTAATTAATTACCACTTGCTAAACATAATATAACATATAGTACTAATTTGAATGACTAGTACTAAAGAAAACTCGTTTTACTACTTTGGCACTACTCCAAAACACTTCCTTTCTCCCATGCGTTTACCCCTTTCGCTCTGCAAATTCGTCGGTCATCTTTCTCAAAAAACTCCATTTTCATTTCTCAAAAAACCTCTCTTTTTATCCTTTCTATATTTGCTAAAAACTTTCACATTTTTAGCTTTATCTCTTCACTACAACTAAACTTATCAATCAATACAACATCCATTCTTCTTTTGTTCCACAGTATATTTACCTTTTTTGTGTCTTCGTCAAATGAAATTGAATCAGATCCAATTAATACTAAAAATGTTCTCAAAACCACTTCTTGTTTTCACTGTCTTCAACCCTTAGCAGATCCATTCTCCTTTCTACATAACAACATCTCCACTTCTTTAACCCTTTATATTTCCAAATTCTTGATTTTATTTTTTAACTCTATACAGTTTTCTGTTTCTGGGTTTTGTTTTTGGTGAGATTTTGAGTTGTGGGTATTTATTAGATTTTTAAAAAAATGTCGGTTATGAAGAATACAGGCCAATTCTTTACAATTGGGTTAGTAACAGCTTGGTATTCATCAAACATTGGGGTTTTATTACTAAACAAGTATTTACTAAGCAACTATGGGTTTAAATATCCAATTTTTCTTACTATGTGTCATATGACAGCTTGTTCTTTACTAAGTTATATAGCAATTGCTTGGATGAAAATGGTACCAATGCAAACTATAAGATCTAAAGTTCAGTTTTTAAAGATCTCTGCTTTAAGTCTTATTTTTTGTACTTCTGTTGTTAGTGGGAATATATCACTTAGATACTTGCCAGTATCTTTTAATCAAGCTATTGGTGCTACTACACCTTTTTTCACTGCTGTATTTGCTTACTTGATGACATTGAAGAGGGAAGCATGGTTGACTTATGTCACATTGATTCCGGTTGTTACCGGGGTTGTTATCGCCAGTGGGGTATGCCCTTTGTATATTTTAGTTGAATTGTAGTTCTATGTGTAATGATCTTGGTCTGTTTTGGTTGGTTTAAACATAATTTTAGTATGTAATTGTTATCATAGTAAACATAATTTTAGTATGTAATTGTTATCATAGTAAACATAATTGTTTGAACTTTGGGAATCATAATGGTGATTTGGGTGTGCTTCTAGCTCAATGAAGTCAGGATGTTTATTCAGTCGCTGCACAATATTTAGCACGTGCTAAAAGATATAGCGTCTGTGCTATGCTTAAGAAAAGGACTGCATTAGTAATTTAGTATTCCATATGACCAAGTTTTATTAGCGTTTTAGTTTTATCCAAAGCCGAAAAAAGGTTTTAGAAGGTTAAAACATCCGTTGAGCACCTTATGTTATTATAGATCCAAACACTTTCCCCTGCCAGGCAAAAGGATTAGCCTGAAGCCAAAGGGGAACATGCAACAGTTGATCTTGGTATGTTTTGGTTGGTTTAGTCAACTAGACTTTAAATTCGTAGTCTTATAACATAATCGTCTGAACTTTGGGAATCATAGTGGTGATTCGGCTGCCTACCACCAGCTTCTTAGCTCAATAAAGTCGGGTTATTTATTCAGTGGCCTGCACAATATTTAGAATGTACCAAAAGATATATCGTCTAAGCTAGGCTTATGAAAAGAACTGCATTAATATTCTTATGACCAAGTTTTACTACTAGCATTTTAGTTTAGTAGTCTAATATTGTGGGAAGAAAATCTAACGTATCTACTTAACAAACTGACATGGTTTCTATTGCTATATCTTTTCTTTTTCGTTGTTTAGTTTTCCTTCTTTCATTTAGGGAGTGGAGAACGGATGGGATTGGTGGATTATATAAGAGGGGTAATCTTTGTGTTAGATATGAAGATATCGTCCATGAAGCGTCCTTGATATTTCATGATCAAGGGTGTAATAGTCTTTGTAGAACTGATCCTTCTTTATTGTTAACATAATATCGTCAGATAAGTATTGTTACGAAGAATGAATTTGCTAAAAGAGAAGTGTTTTAGTGCTTATTTCCTTGTTAGTGGGATCGGTTCTAGTCAATCCATGATTAAGAGTAAGTTTTTTCCTCAGATTATATTTCTAATGGTAGCACGATGTTTAGGGTGTAAAAGAAGTAGTATCTTCTGAACTAGGCTTACGACAAGGATTATATTGATATTATATATGACTAAATTGTATAAGCAGTTTCATATTATTTGTGTAATGGTGTTGGAGAAATTTATTTGTGTCTGATACATTTCAATTTATCTTCTCAGGGTGAACCAAGTTTTCATCTATTTGGATTCATAATGTGTGTCGGTGCAACAGCTGCAAGAGCACTCAAGTCAGTGCTTCAGGGGATTTTGCTGTCATCCGAAGGGTAATTGCTGCATAGATTTGTGTGTTTTATATATATGAGTGAATCTCTAGCCAAGTTTTGCTTTTTGTTGAATGCTGAAATGTTTCCTTTTGAATGAAGGGAGAAGCTGAATTCCATGAACCTTCTACTCTATATGGCTCCTATAGCAGTTGTATTTCTATTACCAGCAACGCTTTTGATGGAAGAAAATGTAATTGGCATCACATTGGCACTTGCAAGAGACGATAGTAGAATCATCTGGCTTTTGCTATTCAATTCTGCTCTAGCTTATTTTGTAAATCTGACCAATTTTCTGGTGACAAAACACACCAGTGCCCTGACACTTCAGGTACCTCTTCCTCATTCACTTGTCAGATTTCTTTTCATATGAACTAGTCTTTAATATTGTCAGATAAGGTAGAGCGTTGCTCGTTGAATTCATAGATCATTGCTGCAATCTGACAATGAAATTATGATGCGATCTTTTCTCTATGATGTGAAAGTGTTTGTCTTTGAATTTCATGCCACAAATTATGCATGCACCTACTTATTCAAAAATCAACTCTTTCTTTGCTTCATCAAATTTAGCTCTCGTCTTGCTTAGTTTGATAGCTTGATTTTCTGGGAGGCACTTTTCACTGTCTTCGTTGCTCTTCAGATTCTCACTTCTGATAAATGCTACTCCCTCTGTTCCAATTTATATGGCACACTTTTATTTTAGTCTGTCCCGAAAAGAATGTCACCTTCTATAATTAAAAACAGCCTAACTATAAAATTCCCCTTTTACCCTTAATTAAATGATTTATAACCACACAAATGTCTATGGTTTGTTGTAGACCCCAAGTGTCAAAAGCCTCCCTTTCTTTCTTAAACTTTGTGCCTAGTCAAATAGCTGTATAAATTGGGATGGAGGGAGTAAATTTTTTAATTTCGTAAGCTTGGAGAGCTTCTGAAACTCTTAGTGAACAGTCTGCATGGAGGTTCGACCTTTCATCTATGATTTTTTTCTGTGTTTAGTTTTACCATCAATTTGTTATTTCAGACATTTTGGATTCCTTTTTATGCTATTTTTTAATCGATTGTTCCAGACTTCCAGGGCTAGAAATTGTATGTGTAAATGAATGAGGTTGCACTTCTCCCCTTACTCTTAGAGGAAACCACGGAGTGAGATATCAGGCAGATGAATCGAACTTAGAAAAGTTATTTAAAAAACACAAGTAATTGATAAAAAGATTAATTATGGGGATGGTGAAGGGTACCCACTTCGAAGTTTCGAGAGGATTAGTAGTACTCAAGCTTAGCCACTTATAGGGAATTTTGTCTTTCAGTGACAAACCCGTTAATCGAGATAACTTTTCATTTCAGAATGTTCCTGTGTTTGCTTATTAAAAACAAGAGCGTTACTTCAAGACTTATCCTCTTAGAGTTCGGTGGCGATTGCCGTATAATGAACCACGAAGAACAGTTGTACTTAGGTTTCCACCTCCATACCTAAGAAGAGGATCCCCCGTAATTAGCACACACATTAGGCAAATTAGTGAAATGTTTCATTTCCATAGAGTTTGGAAATATGTTGTAAACAACAATCCAATTGTTTATAAGAAGTCACAACTAGGCAAAACTATTATAAATGTTAATTAATCACAAACTAACTTTACACAGAGGAAAGAGTTGAAAATGTTGGCTCATGGTTTGGGGAGCATAAATTATATTATTTGATGAAATAGGACACATTTTAGGCCAGGAGAAGCTGAGCCATATAACTTTTTGTGGCTATAAACAAAGGTGCTACAACTTTGTGTTCAAGGAAAGTGTAATCTAAATTGGAGCACATCTTTTACGGTTGTAGCAAATCCATTCACATTCTTGATATGAAGAACTTTTCATTTGAATAAACATGTGTAGGTATTTTGCTGGACTGGATAGGAATTTAGTAAAATATAATTGGGATGGAGAGAGTACAAGTTCTTGAATAGTCTACAGTAGTTATAGTCTATTTCCTCGATTATTGTGCTTCCGTAATTTCTCTGCATTTACCTGTTCTTTATGGTTGAGGAGGAATGTGCCTGTTTTCTAGTTTCTTCTATTGATTTGTTGTCCTTATAACAAAAATTGCTTGATTTTACAGGTCCTGGGAAATGCAAAAGGAGCTGTAGCTGTTGTCATCTCAATCTTAATATTTAAAAACCCGGTGTCAGTTACAGGGATGCTCGGCTATGCACTTACAGTTTTCGGAGTCATACTCTATAGTGAAGCGAAGAAACGTAGTAAATGAAACATTGAAAATTATTCACTTGAAATGGTTCAACTTTCGCGAGGCAAATCGGATCATGCTCTTTTGCAGTAGGTGCCACGGATTTTTTCCTCAAATATTGTATCTTTTGCTTGGAACCTGTGAAACAGGGTTCCATCTGTATCAGCCAAGAGACAAGAATAGGCTGAATAGCAAGTCTTAAGAATTGACTTGATTTGTCTATCCATTCTTCCCGGGCTTGGGTAGTATAGATATCTTTTGTCTTAATTCATTCAGAAAGATTGTAAAATTGGGACTACAACACAATATGTTACTATAGTTGTCAAATTGATTTATTAATCAAAAGAATCTCAAATTAGAAATTTATAAATGGTCTCTTTATATGTGAGGGTAAGGGTGTTCGGTTGAACACCTTTGCTGCGCTGTGGCTCCGCCACTGAAAACCCACGTGACCGTAACTATGCTTAGTTAAAAGCATCTTGTTACTCTATTTTTTTATAAATGTTTGCGATATGCAATGAGAGTTCGAGTATGGGGATTGAAGAGTTAGTTTATTGGATAAACCTTTTCATATCATCACTCTGTTGATTAAAGTTCACTTGAACTTAACCTGACAAACTATGAGTAAAAGAATGGGGTGAGAGCTTGGGTTATTTCCAAAAAGGAAAGTTGATACTTTAAGAAACTTCAAAATCTCTGATAAATTGAATTGTAAGGAGCTTAACTGCGACATACTATTATTATTGGTTGAGTTCGCATATGTAAATTAGTGATATGTGGTAGTAAAGGATGAGGTAAAATGGTCTCGAGTTCGAGCTGTAGGGATAAATAAAATAGGCTTATATGCAGTGCAATCTAAATTAATCGAGCAAGTAAGTTTCTAATACCAAACGTTAGATAAAAAAAAAGTGTGTTGCGGGACACAAATAAGTTACTGTAGTAGTTTCCAAGTCATGGTTTATTTTATGAAAAAGCAAATGAATCTAATTTCAAGTTTGGTTTATTTTCACTAAATTAGAGTTGCTTCATTCTTGAACTTGTCAGTGATGAACCTTAATGGTTGACCAAGTTGTCTAATGGAGTAATCCCTACTACTTTCACAACATGGAATGGACCACTTTTTCTAGTTTATTCGTGAGCCTTAATTTTTCCTCGTTGACTACGAAAATGCATGGAAATGTACCTCATTTTAACGATATTCTAATTAAGTTATCCGTATATAACGATGCATTGGATTGGAAATGACCACATTACTTACGTGTAACATCATCTTGTTATAAAGATGGAGGATTCTTTTTTAATCTCTAACCTTGGCACTTAAAAATAATTTTTCAACATTTTCTGCTTTGAATTAACTCTCTACTAGAAAAATTAAAAGACGAATAGTAATTAAAATAGTCAAATTTCGATTTCATTCATCACATTCTAAGCTTGGTTGATATTTTGGGATCCAAATGTAGCTAATCTACCAAAATCATGTACTATTTCTATGCACTTCGCAAATAAGATAAATTAGAAAGTTAATAAAAAAAGAAGAAGATAAAATAGAAAGATGAGAAGGAAAAAGAAATGCGAAAATGACAACTAAAAATGAACTACTGCCCCAAAAGCCAGCAAGGAAGTTAGTTATTTATTATTGAAAAAAATCAAGACATTTATAAATAATTTGCCTGCTTTCCTTTTTGTGTTATTTATCATATTTCCTTTATTCTTTTTGCAGTAAAATTCTCCCAGACACATGTAAGTTGGCCGGCTTTCATGACAATACTGAAAAACAGAACACTGAATTAAATATTACTTCTTTTAATAATGAAGATACCTAATAAAAGTCAAATAAAGTGCACCCTTTACCTTCATAAGACAACAACACGTCTACCAAAGCATTTCACCTCAGCTAAAAAACCTTAAGCGGACGTTTGGTTTAAGCAATTAGGTGGTTATCCCGGTTTATAATTTTGAGATTAAACTTATCTTATATTTGATTGGAACTATTACTTAAATTTGTATTATACTAAAATTTAGATATAACTTATTTCACATTGAAGGTGAATAAGTTATCCACCACTATAAATTGAACGTAAATCAAAGTTCTAATGTTACCGAGAGTCATCCTATCTTCTTACCTTTTCTTTCTTGCTGGTAGTTCACGAGCTTACCACTATTCCAGAAAAATAAAAATAAAAATTAAGAGTATCATCTCCGGATCCTGAAAATTCAGTAATTTTTGCTAAAATCACATCGGGTCATTCACACAAATGCCCTATTTCGGGGGTGCTCTTTAATTTTTGTCCCTCAAATTGATGGTCTTTAATTTTGCCCTTCGGCACTTTAAGTGGCCGAAAATGTTACACCTCGTAGTCTTGTACGTGAAATTTATTAGGCGTTAGTTGTTTAAGTCTAGACGTGGAGCATTTATCTCATGGTTATGAGGGTTTAAGTTTATATAATAAACTATGGAAGACTCTGGGACTAAGCAAATCAAGGAAAATAAGTTTGTCGAAAATTTGAAATAGAATTTTGAGTCAACTTTGGAGGGGTATATCTCCATGTATATTAGGCGTTTTAAGGTGTTTCAAAATCCTAAAATGAAGTCTGTCGAGTCTAGTTTCTAATGCAACAAACCCTCGTCGATAGGACATCGGAGTAGAGAATTATAAACGTTACAAACTGAGCTGACAAAGCAGAAACAGGGCTGCTACAGTACCGCTATAGTACCGCCGACTTAGCCACTATAAAAAGGGTTAAAATCCCATTTTTCTCCATAAAAAATTCTCCACAATATTCCAGAAATTTCAGCCAAGAAGAGGGCTTTTGTACCACATAGAAGTGAGGATTTTGGGTAAAATTCAAGCTAAGGAGTATGAATCGAGAACCGGACAACGTGTAGACGCGATTATAATTTCATTTTGAGTTAGAGTTAGCTTGGGAACAAATAAATATTGAAGATCTTGCCACTTTAGTAAATATAAGGTATGAATCATTGAATCTTTTTCTTTATCAACATTGATTAAGGAGTATTTGCAAGAATAAAAGTTATAGTTTGTTGTGTTGATGTTGTTGGCTTATGGATTGAGGTTTGAAGAGAATTTTGGATGAAAATATATATATATATATATATATATATATATATATATATATATATATATATATTCATCTTGTATAATATTGAGGATGTTGTTGGTATTGTTTGGGAGTTGTTTTGGTATTTGGAGGAAGTCGATGATATAGGGGAGATGCTGCCCAAATTTTCGTGACCCAAATTAGACTTCCATATATTAGTGCTTATAAGTTGATGGAAATATGATGAAAGTATGATTAATGACATATATTTCTCGATATATAGGCTCGGGTGAAGGGCAAGCTTTGATGTAAGGAATTCTTTAAGTGGTGGCTTGACGGATAAGGTATGTAAGGTGTTCGTTTCCCTCTTTCTTTGGCACGAATCCAACTAGAATGTAAACACAAGCGTTCTATAACAAATCCACTCTATTCCCATGCCTTGTATTTCAAATTTTAATGTCTTGTTATTTTAATGATTCTTGAAGTATTATTTTATTTATCATCATCGATTACTCCTTTGGACTCGATACGAATTCCATAAGCTATTCGGAGGCTACCGACCTTATGTCACTCCGAAAGGCCAAGATCAGATCATTGAATTCTCATCCAAAATTAGCTCCAGGATCAGGCTTTCCTTCCGCGATGCAGAAGGAAAGCGAAGGCCTCAGGACTTTGCGCTTTCCGTCCGCATCGCGGAAGGAAAGCTGAATCCTGCGCAGGAGGCCTCAGATCATTGCGCAGTCTTCCCGGTTCGGACCAACAATGGTATATACATATAAATAACTGTAATGCACTACTTTACTACACATGTCAGATTATTGGCTTCTCATGCATTGTATATATATAAATGTATTGCACTATTTTACTACTCCGTGCCGCGCTATAGTCGGCCGGGCATGGCGCGTAAATGCGCACACCACTGCAGTGGGCATGTTATGATATTTCCCCAGACGCGGGAGGCCCGGACGCGGGCTAATGATGATAACACCGAGCCTTAATGGTCGGGCATGATTTTACACATATAACACCGAGCCTTACGGCCGGGCATGGATATTGTCTATTACGTATATATATATATATATATATATATAAGCATACCAATGATTTTATCATGCATAGTCTCTTGTGCTACTTCCAGATGTTCGGTTCTCTTTTGCATTTATTAATGTTACATTATATCTTAATTATGTTGTTACCCTCCTTCCTTACATACTCAGTACTTTTATCCGTACTGACATCCCATTGCACGGAACGCTGCATTTCGTGCTGCAGGCTCTGACAGAATTATCGAGGAGCAACCATAGTAGGATTTTCGAGCTTCAGCGGTGTTAGCAAGTACCACTACTCCAGGCTTGCTATCTTTTGGGTACTTTTCTGTTAGTATAATATATGTTCATATGTATACTCTTAGAGGCTCATGGACATTGTGGGATATGTAAATATTATGTATGGCCTTGTCAGCCTTGATTTGGCTTCTTGATATTTTTCTGATAGCCTTGTCGGCTTTTTGATAGACTTAATGTTGTAGCGACCTTGCCGGTTCGCATATGTATATATGTGTTGAATTATCGAACATTTCTATGTTGGCCCTTTTCCGCGAGTAGAGGTTCTCTGAATTATGGTATGTGATGTCCAAGTAACGGTTAAGTCAGGTGACTTCGGCTTACGGGTCGGAGCCTGTCATACTCCTCGTCGGGGGTGTGACAAATTGGTATCAGAGCAGTTCAGTCCTAGGGATGTCCATGAGCCGTGTCTAGTAGAATCCTGGTTATCGATATGTCGTGCACCATATCTATAGCTAGGAGGCTATAGGGCATTTAGGAAGATACTTTTCTTCATGATCTAGATCGTGCGATAGAGCCAAGTTAAGAATACAACTATCTAATCCTTCCGTGTTTAATTTTCAGCGATGCCTCCGAGGAAGAAGAAAGTCAGTAGTATACAGGGCACTGCTGGGGAAGGCCCGAGCCGAGTCCCGCCACCTGAGTTAGGGCATAGTGAGGCTCAGAGCGCTACCCCCTCGCATGCTACCTGTACTCCATCAGGTGCAGAAGAGCAAGATAGGGCTCCAGACCCTCTGACTCCTCAGCCTCCAGCCCCTCACCCTGCTGCTACAGAACAGGACTTGCGAGACGCAGTCCAGTTATTGACTAGATTGGTGGCTGCTCAAACTCAGCGGTAGGCTGGCCTTCCGGATAGGGCTGTTAGTTCCCGTGTACGTGATTTTTATACCTTGGACCCTCCGGTATTCACGGGGACAAACCCGAAGGATGACCCTCAGAATTTTATAGATTGAATGGGCCGCGCTTTGAGGGTAATACATGCTTCTGACACAGAATCAGTGGAGCTAGCTTCTCATAGACTGTGGGATGTGGCAGCGGTATGGTATGAGTCTTGGCAGCAATCGAGAGGGCAAAACGCACCTCCAGCAGTATGGTCGGAATTCACCAGAGCCTTTCTAGATCATTATCTGCCCGCTGAGGTTCGCAGAGCTAGAGCTGATGAATTTCTATTGCTTCGCCAGAATAATATGAGCGTTCGGGAATATAGTTTGAAGTTTAATTCCTTGGCTAGATACGCCCCGGCGATGGTAGCTGAAATGGAAGATAGGGTACATCGTTTTGTGACGGGATTTGGGCCTCACTTGATTAAGGATTGTATGACGGCTTCATTACAGAGTGGTATGGATATTGCTCGTATTCAGGCGTATGCTCAAAATTTGGAGGACCTTGTACGCCGACAGCGGACTGAGCAAGACCCGAGTAGGGGCAGTTATAAGCAGGCCAGGTCCGCAGGTTATTCAGGTGCTTATCAGGAAGATTATAGGCCCCATTCTTATAGAAGATCAGATCCTTCAGCGGTTAGTGCACCTTCTAGGTTCCAGAGGCAGCGTTATGATAGACCCACTTATTCTGGACCGAGTCGAAGCTCGAGAGCGTCAGTTCCTTCTTACAGAGGAGAATCTAGCCAGGCAAGGCCTCCCTTGCCCCGTTGTGACTAGTGCGGTAAAGGTCACTCTGGCTAGTGCCGCCAAAGTATGGGGGTGTGTTATCACTGTGGACAGCCTGGTCATGTTATAGGAAATTGTCCATCCCATGGTAGAGGGGGCCCGGCTCAGCCAACAGGTTCGATCGCAGGTTCTTCATCTTCTGTTCGCCCTCCTAGACAAGGTTTTTCTCCAGCCCTAGCAGGTAGAGGTAGGGGAAGAGGTCAGGTGTCTGCTTCCGGCAGCAACCAGAATCGTATTTATGCACTTGCAGGACGGCAGGATCTTGAGTCGTCTCCAGATGTTGTGACAGGTATTTTATCCATTTGTTCTTATGATGTTTATGCATTGATCGATCCGGGTTCCACGCTATCTTATATCACGCCTTATATTGCTGATAAGTTCGGTATAAAGCCCAAATCTTTGTCCAAGCCTTTCTTGGTTTCTACTCCGGTCGGGGAACCTGTTATTGCAAGATGAATTTATCGTAGATATGTGGTTACGATATGTGGGCATGAAATAGTGGCTGATCTAGTGGAGTTAGAAATGATGGACTTTGACGCTATCATGGGAATGGATTGGCTAGCCTTTTGCTATGCCAATGTGGAATGTTGGTCCAAAATTGTGAAATTTCAGTTTCCGGGTGAACCATTTCTTAAATGGATGGGCAATACCCCAGCACCAAAGGGTAGGTTTATTTCCTACCTTAAGGCGCGAAAAATGATTTCCAAAGGGTATATTTATCATTTGGTTCGAGTTAGGAGCACTGAAGTTGAACCGCCAACTTTGCAATCCGTTCTTGTAGTTAATGAATTTCAGAATGTATTCCCCGATGAATTACCAGGCCTCCCTCCCAAAAGGAAAATTGAATTTGTGATTGATGTGTATCCGGACACCCAACCCATCTCTATTCCTCCAGGAGCACTATCAGTAGTTCTAGTATCTAGCATTTTATAGGTTGAGCTAGAGCTAAACTTTCCATTGCTAGTAAGCTTCCAGTGGTTATAGTCTTCTTCAGTGCTATAAAGGTTGATATAGGTATTGGCAATAATATCTTTAACAGTTTCAGGCAGCTCAAAGGAGAGATTGTTAAGATGCCATGTCTCATTATCGTTTATGTCAGACACTTTTTGTAAATCTTCATTTCTGTCTAGGGGTCCCTCAATAACTTCCCTTAAGCTAGAACTATGAGGAATCCAATTGTCATGCCACAGATTTAACTTAGTGCCTTTATTAACAACCCATTGGGTGGCTTTTCTACAGCGATTGTATCCTTCTAAAATGTTTTCCCAAGTCCTAGTAGGGTGCCTTGTGGGGTTTAGTCTGCAGTTCTTAGCTATGAGGGTGGAAGCCCAAAGTGAATCAAGTTTGTTTAATAGTCTCCAAGCTAGACTGGTGAGGTTAGTTTTGTTTTTGCCTTCAACTTTTTGGATGCCTACACCCCCTTCTGGCTTGGGTTTAGTTATGGTTTGCCAACCTAATAGATGCATTTTTTTCTTCTCAGCTGTGGTTCCCCAAATAAAATTCCTTTGGGCCCTATTAATTTGTTGGGTTATCTTAGTGGAAAGTTTGATGTATTGCATAACATGGTTAGTGATACTACTTAGGCAAGCCTTAGTGAGGACAGTCCTACCTGCTATGTTCAGGAAATTAGTTTTCCAACCAGCAAGTCTCACCTTAAGGTTATCAAGGATAAATTGAAAATCAGCATTGCAATGTCTCTTATGGAAGATTGGAAAGCCTAAGTATTTTCCAAAGTGGTCACTGGCCTTTATGGAGAGGTAATTTGATAAGTTATCCTTGTCACTATTGTTGCAATTCTTAGAAAAGAAAACTTTTAACTTAGCAAAGTTAATTTTTTGGCCAGATATAGAACTAAACTTATTAAGGGTGTTCATGATAGAGTGACAATTTTTATAATTTGCTCTAGCAAATAAGGTAAGGTCATCTGCAAAAAACAGGTGAGAAAGTTTGGTCCAGTTCTATTAGTAGAGATAGGGTGCCAGTTGAGAATATTTACTTCATGATTAATTGTCCTAGAAAGTCTTTCCATGCACATAATGAACAAATAGGGAGATAGGGGTCACATTGTCTAATACCTCTGGTAGGTTTAAAAAAACTTGTCCTCCTTCCATTTACAAGAACAAATATGGAAGAGGTAGAAATACATGAGAGGATAATCTTTATAAGGTTAGGTGGGAAGTTAAAGAAGGTTAGGGTATCCTTGATGAATGACCATTCAATTCTGTCAGAAGCTTTTTCGAGATCAATTTTCAGAATCATATTAGGATGTTTACCCTTCATATTATTGAAATAGCTAATGTATTCCTGAACAATGATAGCATTATCAGCAGCCCTCCTACCAGCTAAAAAGTTAGCTTGAGTAGGTTATATAATCTTAGTAAGAAGGGGTTTAATTCTATGAACAATGATTTTAGTGGTGATTTCATATAGGGTATTACAGGGGACAATGCACCTGAAGTTCTTAAAGATGGTTGCATTGGCACATTTGGGGATTAAGAAAAGGTAAGTAGTGTTCACCTCTTCCTCCATAGTGTTGTTGTTGAACACTTCTTTACAAAACTTCTCTAAAGGTCTGTTTATATGGTCCCAGAACTTTTGGTAAAAGAAAGGATGTATGCTATTAGCTCCTTGGTGCCTTAAAGGGTTTAAGGGAGAAGACAACTTACTTAATCTCATCAGTCATTAGAGGTCTATTAAGGAAGTTCCTTTCATCATCTGTTAGGCTACCTCTAATTGAGGGATTAGAGTTAAGGTGTCTGGTACTTTGGTAATGTTCAGTGGTATAGAGTTTTTGGTAGAACATGGAAATGGTATCTTTAATGGCTCCAGTTTCATGTATCCAATTACCAACATCTTCTTTAAACCAACATCATCTTTAAGGGGAAGGATCCTATTCTTCCTTCTTCTATTGAAGGTAGAGGTATGGAAAATTTTTGTGTTGGAATCTCCCTCAGTTAACCAAGAGATTCTGGATTTAAGCTTCCAAAATTCAGACTCTTGTCTTAAAATCTCATTGAAATTAGTTTGAAGAGTATTCTTAAGGTTTTGTAGAAAAGAGTTGTAGGGGTAGTTTACAGATTTCTGAATGCCCTCTAATCTAGCTAGAAGGTGTTTTTTTTTTTTTTATGGAAAATGTTCCCAAAAGTTTCTTTCTTCCAGTGGGTTACCCTATGTTTGAAGGATCTGGTATCCCTGGTAAGGTCTTGGGAATCTTCAAAACTTTCCCTAACTATATGTTTGAAGTCTAGATGTTTGCACCATATAGATTATAGCCTAAAGGGTTTATCATCAGGATTTAGTTAGGGGTTTGTAAGTTTAATATGGAAAGGATAGTGGTCAGAATGAGTTCTTGGGAGATGGGTAACTGTAGCATCAGGGTAAAGTTGAAGCCACTCATCATTGGCCAGGCATTTGTCAAGTCTTTCAAGAATAAGATCATGCATATTCCTATACCTTTTATTAATCCAGGTATATCTACTACCTTTGAATCCCAAGTTAACTAATTTACATTGGTTGATGCATTTCCAAAAACAGTTGGCCCTACTATTATTAATACTATTTCCACCAAATTTATCAGAAGCTCTTAAGACTTCATTAAAGTCACCTCCTACTAACCAGTTACCATTAATGTTATTATAGAAGGTACAAAGTTGTTCCCATAACAACTTTCTTTCAGTGAAAGTATTACTAGCATAAATAACACTAAAGTACCATTGATGAGAAGAGTTATTTACCTTGACAATAGCATGGATACTCTGGTTGGTGATAGTAAGGTCTTCAATTTTTAGGTAGTCATCTTTCCATAAAATGACTAGTCCCCAAGAGTTTCCCACAACAGGGCTTTGGATTACTGAGCTAAAGCCTAGTTGTTATGCTCAGTCATTTTTGTTTCAAGCAAAACAAGCATATCAAGTTTTTGTAAACCTATCATGGCAGTGCAATGCCTTCTAAATTCAAGGTTGTTGGCTCCCCTAGCATTCCAAATGATAAATTCATAAGGTTCAATCTTTGTGGTTTGGGGTTTCCCTTCTCACACCCTTTCCTTTCCCCTTTGGAGTTGGGTTGTTCCACAGAGCATTTTTGGTCAACTTGGCCAGGGTTGGGTTCAAGACCATAGCAAAGTTCCTTGCTTGCGAGTCTACTGGAAATTTTAACCACATCCCAAACTTTAGTAACAATCGGAGACACATTACTATCAGTAGCTCACTTCGAGGGCCATTAAAATCCACCATATGAAGTTCGTCCAGAGTTATTGCCGATGATTTCGGCACTTGCATGAAGGTCAGCATTGCCTCCAGGTCCTGGTTTTGTGTTCTCAGAGCTTGTAATGGTTTGGGAGGAAGAAGCCTCTGAGGTATGAGGGGTGGTGGTTACTCTGGTGGATTATATTTGCATGTTGTCTTGGGATAGTGGGGGGGTCCATGGCACAAACGTCAGGGACAAGGATGGTAGCAACTAGTCCATAAGTGGAAAGAAGGGAATAGTCTGGGTTACATTCATCATGATATTTGACAGGAGATTCGCATGCATGGCATCCGGGGTCGTTTGGTGCATGGTCTGTAATAGGGTTTGTAGCCATACATTGTGTCCACAGTTGGCCATGCCATTGTTCAGCCCTTGTGTCACGATATGGGCTAAAAACCCCGCATCTTTCACTATCAGAAGTATATCTCTCCCCTCCACCTGGACATTGAGAGCTACAGAGTGTCCCTGCAGATCCATCTCTAGCCACGAGGCTGGAAGATGATCTGGAGGTGGTGGAGTTGTGATGAACACAAGCGGTAGTAGGTTGTTTGCAGGGTTCTCCGCTATTGTTATTTTCAGAAGAGAGTTTTGAAGGAAAGTGATTAGCAGAGAGTTCGTTGATATTAGTAAAAAAGTTGTGCTTATGCAAACAGGGCAAGTTAATCTCTTTATAGAGTTAAAGAGCATTTTCTGAAAACAACATGGTATTTAATGGCAACTTCTTGTTACTGGAGTTTATATTTAGGTTTGCCCCAGCGTAATGATTAGTTTGGGGTGGACGTGTGATGTTTCTCATTGGATTTGGGTAATCCGTTGAGTTAGCTTTCAAATAAGTGGTTTTGGGGAAGTGTGGAAATATTTTAGATGGAGGAAAAATATTTCTTACCTCGTTATTGTTGAGGTTTGGTTCTGATAGGCTAATGGGACCAGTTGACTTAAATGAGTTATCTAGATTCCTTTTTTTTCTGCTGTGGCCCATCATTGTTCTGAAAGGTGGTTTTAAGAAAAACCGGTGTTGGGCCTTGGGCCATCTGCATTTCCTTCCTTGGTTGCCCCTGATTCATTGGGCCCAGTTTTAACTTACCCGACTGGGCCCTTAAGGATTGAGCTTGGTCCGCTTTCATCTCCTACCTAAAAGTAAAAATTGAGTTAGTAGGATTTGGGCTCTGCAAAAAAGGATAATTTTTATTTTGGGCCATGTTAGCTGGCCTAACATCCTTTAGGGCCTGATTAATTGGGTCATTTCCATCTGTGGCGTTTGGCTGGCCTCTAGGGTTTGCTGCCGCCCCCTTTCCTTTGCCAGAATTTGACCGGTCTTTGTAATGAAAATTCTGAGATTTTTGAAACTTACCGGTTACCCCACCGTAGAAATTTACCTGGACTTTCTTACCTTTCAGATAGTGACTTACCAACTCATCTTTTGCTTTTGGCTTTCTCTGAGGACTCTTCCTTCTTTTCCCAAAGGTTACTGTTTTCTATTCGCTTTCCCCAATCTTTAGTGGTTCAGATGATTCTTCGCCTAGTTGATTTGTTGTAATAGTGGGTGGTAAAGATACAGGCTTCGACAGTATGACCTATCCTACCACAACCCACGCACATAATCCCCTCCCCCTCATACACTAAGATTTGTTTGTGGTTCCCAATCGTGATGGAAGTCTTAACAGGAACATCAAGACTAACTTCAACACATATCCAAGCATATCTTCCTCGCAAGGTAGTCGAGGTGCATGCATCTACTTTAACAAGTTGAGCAATTTTTCTTTCAACTTTTTCAAGAATTCTTCTATCATAGAATTCTATTGATAGTTGTGGTAGACGTACCCATATTGCAGTTGTGTCAATTTTTGAATCTGCTGGTACAAAATTCGGTTCCCATTATCTAACCGATAAGAATTGACCCGCTACAAACCATGGTCCCTCATATAGCACAGTGGCTAGACTTGCCTCTTCTTTAAATTTTGCCACGTAGAAATCCGATCCTAGATCTATTAAGACCAACGACTCATCGATATTCCAAGGTCTTCAAGTTTTTCTTTTAGATACTAATGACTTAGGAGTTTGCCAAAAACTTTGACAATGACGGAGTATCGCCATGGTAGTATAATTGATCTTGTTCTTCTGAGGTAAGGATTATAGCATCGAGATCTGATGGGGGCTCAAGTGGATCTTCCATTTCTAGATTTTGGTACTGATTTGGTTCTTGGGTATAAGAGACTTCAAGCTCCTCATCTCTCTCTAGAACAACACTTTTGTAGGAAAGGGGTTGACGGGGTGGAAGAGGGTTATCCTCTTCCATGTCAGAACTGTGGGGATCTGGTGGTTTTGGGGGAATTTGGGGTAGGGGATCCGCCGATGGGCTTGTGGGGTCAGTCATATCTGGTCAAAGACGATGGTTAAAGGTGGAGGGTTAGTGGGTTTGAGAAGAAACTAGAGAGAAGGCAGGGCCTCTCTCTCTAGTCAAAGGTTTGGTAGAAATTTTCATCTTCTTTAACTTTTTCTTTCTTGCAATCCACAAACTTACGCCTTTTCTTTAAAAATAATAATAATAATAAAAAAAAAATATCAAAGAACAAACACAAGAATCCAACAAAAAATTACTTAAAAAAAATAAAAACAAATTAATAAATTCCCACTTTCTAAACTTAGGAGTAAAATATACTCCCTCCGT
Organism: Lycium barbarum; assembly: GCF_019175385.1. Taxonomy (NCBI): domain Eukaryota; kingdom Viridiplantae; phylum Streptophyta; class Magnoliopsida; order Solanales; family Solanaceae; genus Lycium; species Lycium barbarum. The sequence goes on from NC_083341.1 coordinate 9,139,581, forward strand.
CTCAAATTATCTATTGTAGTTAGTAAAAACAGTTATCTCAAATTATTTGTCGTTTTGGGAGTTCAAGGCATAATTAATTAATTAATTTTTTCACTTTATTCTTAGTAGAATTATGTCATTAATGAAGATGAGATACAAATAGAGTAAACATTTAATGGAGAGAGTTATAACTTAGACATAAATAAGGGTAAAGTTAGTCAAAGACACATTTTAGTTAATACTCCCTCCGGTTAAAAAAGAGTTTCCACTTAATATTTAATAAGGGCAAATTTGAAAAAATATTGTTAATTCTTTCTTGATTTGGTAAGTGAACACTCTTTTTTAACCAAAAATAAAAGCTAAGTGGACACTCTTTATGAACCAGAGGGAGTATTTCCTAACATTCTGTATGGATGGTCGTTACCCATGGTTTCATAATGTACAATAATGTATTGTATAGTATGGTATTGTATTGTTTTGACTGTACTAATGAATACAATATTTGGATAGAAAGTATCGTTTGTTATGGTCTAATAACATTTTTATTGTTTAGTTTGACAGTATGGTATTGTTTAATAACATGTAAGTTTACTAAAATATCCTTAACCATTAATTACAAACTAGTTTATATATATTAATAAAACTAAAGTAAAGGATAAAATAGAAATTTTAAAAATAAGAAGGTGATGGTTGGGGTGGTGGTTGGGTAGGTGGTGGGTGATGGTTAGGGGTAGTGGGTGGGACTGGGTTGTGAGTGGTAGGGTGGGGGTAGGTTTTGGGTGTGATGCAGTGGGTGAGTGGTGGCCAAGAGTGAGTGGTGGTAGGATGGTGGGTGGTAGGGTGGGGGTTAGTGGGGTGGGGTAAGGGTGAGTTAGGGTGTGATAAATGGGGGTGGCTGGTTATGGGATGGGGGTGGGGATTGGGTGGGTTTGAGTGTGGGGTGAGGGTATAATGGGGAAATGAAATATGTAACCATGCAAAAACCATCAAATTCGTGGTTATAAAAATTGAGCTTTTTCATGGTTATATAACCACGAAATTACACCTGATTTACAACACCATACAATATAATTACAAGAACAATGGAAATAAACACGGTTTCATAAAAATAATACATTAATGAAGAAATTTTTTATGGTGGGTAAGGTACAAGTATTAGGTGGCATACAAAAGTTGTATGAGATTCCTCTCATAATTTGCCAAGTAGACTTAGGGTCCCCCTTTAGTCTCTATTTCTTTCCTTTTCCATTTTTTGTTGTCCAACTGCTTTGCTTTTTTTTGGGGGTGGGGTGGTGGTGGTTGCTAAATAGATGTTTTATTTATTTACTAAAAAAAAAAAAACAAATGTCTTGCTTCCCTACCTTAATATTTTCATTCACTGAAAGTCATTATTTCTCCCCTAACTCTTCTATTCTAACATGTTTACACTATAAAATTAATTCGTTCTCTTAGTAATTCGATCCATCATTTTTTAAAGGCACTTAAATCTATCAAATACTCCCCAAAAAAATATAATGGAAAGAGCACACCGATGATTCTGCAAAATAGCTACGTAAGTTTTGGCACTGTTTTCATGCAATACTGAAACGAAAAGAAGTCATAAACGCATGCATAAAAGACATACAAATTCTACCTCAATTTATGTGGTATTTTTTGGTTTTCAAGATTTAAATTATGTGAACTTTGAACAATATTTTTGAATGTATTTTTTCATCATATTAACATGAAAAAATTGCAACTTATGGAGTAGTATTTTTCGCAAAGCTTTTGAGTATTTAAATTTTTAATCTTAAAATATTGAGTTGATTTAGTCCAATTTATTTTCAAAAAGTAATTAAATTAACTTTCGGTAAATGAAGATTGTCACATAAATTGGGACAGATAAGTGAAAGATTGTCACGCCCCGAACCATGGCTTGGGCGTAACACGACACTTGGTGCCTTGCTGCATGTGACTGAGCGAACCACATGGCTTGCTGAATCAATATGGGGCATGTACTGATGCGGAATATAATATAAACATGCGTGGCAAGAGTAAAACATGAGATTAAATAATCGTAAGTATATATATATATATATATATATAATAAATGATGAGTCAATACTGGCTATACGACTCTGAACATCTAACATGGCATACCTGAACTAGTCTAGTCTATGAAACCTCTGATATGAGTCTGACTGCTAAACTGTTTACCGGGACAAGGCCCCTGGCATACCTTAACTGCATAACTAACATGAAATAAATAAAGTTAAAACCCTGAATGAGATGGGGCTCACCAATATTTGATACATGCAAAGTCCTAACGAGCTGATCCATCGTTCTGTAAATCTGCATCATGAAATGCATACCGCCAGGAAAATAAAAGGGACGTCAGTACACTTGAATTGTACTGGTATGTGAAGAAACTGAATGAAATAAACATGGCACATGAAGCAATAGAACTGAAACTGAAACTGTATTTGTAAGCTGAACATAAACATGGGAATCATCTGACATGAATATATATATAACATGAGTAAAACATTTTGAGTGGGAGAGCCTTGGTATAACCGACATGTAACCACCACGTGAGCACGTGGCGTCTGATCTTTGCCCGATCAGCTAAGCCATCTCAAACCTTGTCGGGGTACGAGACATGAACATGATGGATCCAATAACCCGCAATAGGTAAACATGAAGGAATCGTCCTAACTGGGCGGAACGATCCTTATCCTACGCTGGCATATGTAGTTTCAGGTATTAAACCTTCTTGATAATCTGTGCAACTCCCAAAACATGAACATGGATATAATTGGCTTAGAAGCCCATCAATTATATAAACATGATTCGTAAGTAATATATATATATATATATATATATATATATATATATATATATATATATATATATATATATATATATATATATATATATATATATATATATATAGCATAAACATGGATACATAGTATGAATTGGTATGAAAATATGGAAGCATGTAGAATTTCATGAAAATAAGCATAATAATTCATATCTTGCTTTTAAGAACCCATGGAATGCAAAGCATGGGTATTCATAGATCACAAAGGGATTCTCAACAACCAAAGTGGAGTGTCAAGAATACAATAGCGAATTAGTAATACAAACATAGTATAGCATGATACTTGTAACTTAGGGTTATCGTGAATTTAAAATAAGAACCCTAGGTTTATGGAACTTCGTGTTTTCATGGGTGAACGTGGCATGAGGAAGAATAAAGATGTTCGCACACGTGAAACCTTACATACCTGTAACGCTCCAAAACTTATATAAAAGTCTGAACTTTAAGAAGAAGTCCAAAAGCCTTGGTCTTGAATTCTTGTGATGGGTTTTCTAGGTTAAGAACAATGAATTCCTATTTAGTAATCATGGATATATGTTAGAATTTACTTGGGATGCTTAGAATAGACTTACCTTGGTATATCTTGATGGTGGGAGAAGAAGACTTCGTTCTAGGGCTTGGAGAGAATGAAAAATAAGAAAAAGAACTCAAGTCTTGTATTTATACTTTTGCTGAAACGGGGAGAAGTAAGGACTAGAGGTACGGCCCGTACAATAAAGTACGCCCCGTACATTGTGGCTGTACCTCATGTGCCACATTCCAGAAACTAAGATTTTTTGTTAGTGAGGTACGACTTGAAAAGTATGGCTCGTACTTTGAAGTATGATCCGTATAAAATGTACGTCTTAAAAGTACTACAAACTTTCCCGTACCTAGAATGTCAAATTCCAATGACTTCAACTTTTCCCATGTGAGGTACGTCTCAATAGTACGACCCGTACAATTTGACGTAAGCTGTCCTTTTACCGATCTAAGGGCAAATTTTAATCCCAACACTTCTGTCTTGGTTTCTAAGTCCTGAATCATGAGCTTAACTTAGTTTAAAGGTACGAGGTGTTACAAAGATACTCCATCTAGATCAGTTTTGGTCATGAATTTTTTTTTTCCGCCAATTTTTTTTCCCTTTCATATATTGGTCTTCTCTATTTAATGCTTGGTATAGTCAAAGGTGGATGTAAGAATTACGTTTTATGCATTCACTTTTAAGGTTCTTAGCATTGAACTCATTATATATCTAAAATTATGGGTTTTATTGACTATTTGTTGTAATCTTTTAGTTGATTCTTACATATAACTTTATATTTTGCGCAAAATATACTGAATTAAACAGAATTCGGTATCAGAATGCTATATCCGCCTATGCGTACAATGGTACTTCGGTGCACCATGTTGGCATAATGACTGGAATGTTACGTTAATTGATGTTTATTCTCGCTCGATTATAGCTTATACTTAAGAGCAATTCAAGATTTTTATTCTTGTCATTACTCTTCTTCATTTTAAATGGATTTAATTAATTAATTGCGGAAATACAAATTTCAGGAAATTAGTAATTCTTTCAATGTCTTGGGGTGTGTTCGGTCCGGAGGAATTTCCAATTTTCTCATGTTCGTTTGGTCAAATGTTGAAAAATATTTTCTTTAGAAAAACAAGTCCTGCAAGTGGCATTCAACCAACTACCCCACCACCACCACCAACCCAACCCCCACCAAACCCTAACCACTCCCAGCACCCCTACCCAACTCAACCCCCCCTCCAACCTTCAAAAAAAAAAATTAAAAAGTTTTTCATTTTTTTTATTTTCTACACCATCCAACCCCCCCCCCCTCCCCTCCTCCCACCACCCAAAAAAAAAAATTAAAAAAATTTAAAAAGTTTTTAAAAGTTCTTTTTTGGTTTTTACAACCCCTCCCCCCGCGAGCCCCCACGACCCATCACCCAACCACCCGTCCAAAAAGATTTAACTTTTTTAAAAAAAGCCAAAAGTTATGATTTTTTTTTATTTTGTACACCACCCACCCACTCCTCCACACCCCCCAGCCTCCCGAATTTTTTACTTTATATATTTTGTTTTACTTTTATAAAGAATTTATAAAAAAAATAGTTTGCGTGGTTAAAATTGGTGTGGGGTGGGTGGTGGGGGCAAGTGGGGCGGGGTTTGGTGGGTTGTGGTTAGGGGTGGGGGCAAAGTGGGGTGTGGTGGTTGTGGGGTGGGGCGCGTGGGGGTGGGGGTGGGTAATGGTGAGGAGCTAGTGTGTGGAAGGGGCAGTTGTGTGGTGGTAGGGTATGTTAATGTGGCGTGGGTGGTTGAGGGGTGGGAGGTGAGTAAGAAAAAAGTTTTTTATAAAAGTATAATAAAATATAAGAAATAGAAATTTTGGAATGGGGGTGGGTTGGGGGGAGTGTTGTTGTAGGGTAGGGGTGGGTGAAGTTGAAATGCGTTTGATGGTGATGGTTGGGTGGGAGTGAGATTTGGTTGGGGTTGGGTGCAAGGGGTGTGGGTTGAGGTGGTGGGGTTAGTGGGGGGAAAATGGGGTGGGGTGGTGGGGGTGAGTGTTGGTGAGGAGGTAATGTGTGAAGGGGGTAGTTCGGTGGGTGGTTGTGGGGTGGGAGATGAGTAAGAAAAAAATTCCTATTTTTTATAAAAGTATAATAAAATATAAGAAATAAATTTTGGAATAGGGTGGGTTGGGGGGAGTGTTGTTGTGGGGTAGGGGTGGGTGAAGATGAAGTGCGTTCAACGGTGGTGGTTGGGAGGGAGTGAGATTTGGTTGGGGTTGGGTTGTGAGGGTGCGGAGGTTGGTGGGGGCTCAGGTGGGTGTGTTTCCAAAAATATTTTCTACTAACCAACCGAACATGAAAAAATAAGTAAGAAATTCACTTATTTTCCATTACCCAACCAAACATGAGAAAATAAGTAGAAATTTACTTATTTTCTAAGATCATATTTTTCGTGAAAAATATTTTCCTCCATACAGAACACACCCTTAGTGTGTTATTTAAATTTGTGCAATTATATTGCCTTGTGTTAACAAACTAAAAAAAATAAAAAGTATGTTTTGTCAAGCTTCAACCAAATAGAGAAAAGTAATTAAGAAATCCAAGCAACGGGTCAGGGCCGTGTAAACCAAAAAAAGCGACATAAATTGTTTCAAATTCACTTCTTGTTTTCACTATCTCTCCACCTGGCAGATCCATTCTCCTTTCTACCTTTTTAACTCTTTATTTCTCATAACAATTCTTGATTCTTATTTTGTGTATTTTAGCTCTATACAATTTTCCCCTTTGTGGGTTTTGTTCTTTGTGAGATTTTGGGTTATGGGTATTGACTAGATTCTTATACTATAATTTTTAACCCAAATTCTTGATTTTTATTTTGTGTATTTTAACTCTATACAATTTATTTTTTTGTGGGTTTTGTTTTGGGTGAGATTTTGGGTTGTGGATATTGACTAGATTTTAATATAATGTCAGCAATCAAGAATACAGGCCAATTCTTTACAATTGGGTTAGTAACAGCTTGGTATTCATCAAACATTGGGGTTTTGTTACTAAACAAGTATTTACTAAGCAACTATGGGTTTAAATATCCAATTTTTCTTACTATGTGTCATATGACAGCTTGTTCTTTACTAAGTTATGTAGCTATTGCTTGGATGAAAATGGTCCCAATGCAAACTATAAGATCTAAGGTTCAGTTTTTAAAGATCTCTGCTTTAAGTCTTATTTTTTGTACTTCTGTTGTTAGTGGGAATATATCACTTAGATACTTGCCAGTATCTTTTAATCAAGCTATTGGTGCTACTACACCTTTTTTCACTGCTGTATTTGCTTACTTGATGACATTGAAGAGGGAAGCATGGTTGACTTATGTCACATTAATTCCAGTTGTTACCGGGGTTATTGTCGCCAGCGGGGTATGCGTTTTGTGTATTTTATCAAATTTTAGTTGAATTGTGGTATTATTTAATGATTCTTGATCTGAAATGTAGTTGAATTGTTGTACTATGTCTAATGATCTTTGTCTGTTTTGGTTGGTTTCATCAATGAGAAATTGACATAAATAGCCGCCCACCAAAATAATAGTTAGGATGTGTGGATTTTTGTATATTAATGTATATTTATACATAAAATATACATCGTTGATAGATATGTTGGTATATTTGGCTAGCGAATGTAATTTTTTTTTGTCCGACCGGCGAAATGTGTAACTTGCCCTTAATCAACTAGGCTTTATATTTGTACTCTTTTAATATAATTGTCCGAACTTTGGGAATCATAGTGGTGATTCAGCTGTGTACCACCAGATTCGTAGCTCAATACATTCAGGTTATTTATTCAGTGGCCGCACAATATTTAGAATGTGCCAAAAGATATATCGTCTGAGCTAGGTTTATAAAGCGGACTGCATTAATATTCCATATTACCTAGTTTTATTAGCATTTTTATCTAAAGCAATGATGTCGCGCACCGTCTTCGAGCAGGGTGGATGAAATGGAGACTAGCCTCCAGGGTGCTTTGTTATAAGAAGGTGTTGCCTAGGTTGAAAAGGTAAGTTCTACAGAGTGGTGGTTAGACCAGCATTGTTGTAAGGGGCAGAATACTGGCCAATCAAGAACGTTCACGTTCAGAAGATGAAAGTAGCGGAGACACGGATGCTCAGATGGATTTGTGGTCATACTACGAGAGATATGATCAGGAATGAAGATATACGGGACAAGGTAGGAGTGGCCTCTGTGGCGGACAAGATGAGCGAAGCGAGATTGAGATGTTTCGGGCATGTGAAGAGGAGTTGAGATGGTTCGGGCATGTGAAGAGGAGGTGTGAAGATGCGCCAGTTAGGAAGTGTGAGAGATTGGCGGTCGCAGGATTTAGGAGAGGTAAAGGTAGGCCGAAGAAGAACTGGGGGAGGTGATTAGACAAGACATGGCACAACTTCAGCTGACTGAGGACATGACCTTAAATAGGAAGCTTTGGAGGTCGAGGATTAGGATAGAAGGTTAGTAGGTAGTTGAGTTGCGTTGTGATGTGTGTGAGAGAGGTAGGGGCTAGCCTTTCCATCCTCTATCTCCTTTTCGTAGTAGTATTATTTTGGTATCACGTAGATCATTATCCTTATTTGTGTATTACTATGTGTTGCTCCATTTGTTCTGTATCTTGATATTTTGTTGTCTTATTTCTCTTACAATACTGCATTGACTATGTTTCTTTTGAGCCGAGGGTCTATCGGAAACAACCTCTCTACCCCATGAAGGTAGAGGTAAGGTCTGCTTAAATCTTACCCTCCCCAGATGGGTTGGCGTGAACTGGTGGTTTAGCCAAAGGGGGAATGGGCAATGGTTAATCTTGGTCTGTTTTGATTGGTTTAATCAACTAGACTTTAAATTCGCACTCTTTTAATATAATAGTATGAACTTTTGGGAATAATAGTGGTGATTTGGTTAAGTACCACCAGCTCCTTAGCTCAATGAAGTCGGGTTGTTTATTCTTTGTCCGGCTGCATAATATTTAGAATGTGCCAAAAGATATATAGTCTAAGCTAGGCTTATAAAAAGGGACCGCATTGGTATTCCATATGATTAGCATTTTAGTTTTTGTAGTCTAATGCTGTGGAAGAAAATCTATCATGTCTACTTAAGAAACTGACATGGTTTCCATTGCAATTTGTTTTCTTTTTTGTTTTTCCTTCTTTCTTTTTGGGAGTGGAGGGGTGGGATTGGTGGAATATGTAAGAGGGGGAATCTTTGTGTTAGCTGTGAAGATACTAATGTCCATGAAGCTTGCTTGGTATTTCATGATCAAGGGTGTAATGTTGTTTGTAGAACCGGTCTTTATATATCATATGAACATAATATGTTCTGATAAGTCGTGTTCTGATGAATGAATTTGATAAAAGAGAAGTGTTCTTGTATTTATTTCCTTGTTGGTGGGATTGGTTCTGGTCAATCTATGGTTAAGAGCAAGTTGTTCTTTTTTAGATTATATTTTTAATAGTAGCATAATGTTTAGATGTGTGAAAGAAATATCATTTGAGCTAGGCTTATGAAAAGGATTGTGTCGATATATGACTTAGGATGTGTTTGGCATGAAGGAAAATTAGTGCTTTTCTTACTTAGAGCTTGTTTGGATTGTCTTATTTTAGGCGCTTTTAAGTCAAAATAGCCTTTAAGCACTTTTGTAGTGTTTGGATAAAATGAAAAAGTGCTTTTAAGCACCTATTTTTAAGCAAAAATAACAAAATTAAGTCAAATACAATAAGCCAATCCAAACAGGCTCTTATTTTCTGGTGTTTGGTAAATAAGCAAAAAATATTGTTCCAAAAGCATTTATGTATAATCTAGGCAAATACTAGGGTGAGGGTAGGGGGGAAGGGTGTGGGGTGGTAGAGGTGGGGCTATGGGGGGTGGGGTGGGATGGAGTGTGTTGGAGGATAGGGAGGAATGGGATGCCACTTATGAAACTTGTTTTTCCTACTTGCATTGGGGAAGTCATTTTTCCCTTCTCAAAAAAAACAAAAAACTAGGGAAGTCATTTTCCTCATTTTTAAGAAACTTGTTTTCCTAGAGAAAATATTTTCCCAAATTTTGACCAACCAAATATAGGAAAATTGGAGAACTCTACCAAATAGACCCTAAATTGTATCAGCAGTTTCCTTCATCAAAAATTATATTAGCGGTTTAATGTTATTTGTGCAATACTGTTGGAGAAATTTATTTGTGTCTGATTCATTTCAACTTATCTTCTCAGAGTGAACCAAGTTTTCATCTATTTGGATTCATAATGTGTGTCGGTGCAACAGCTGCAAGAGCACTCAAGTCAGTGGTTCAGGGGATTTTGCTGTCTTCTGAAGGGTAATTACTGCATATATTTTGTGTTTTATAAACGAGTGAATCTGTAGCCATGTTTTGTGCTTTTTAATGTGAACATTTTGGCGGTAGGATATGAATGCTGAAATGTTTCCTTTTGACTGAAGGGAGAAGCTGAATTCCATGAACCTTCTACTCTATATGGCTCCTATAGCAGTTGTGTTTCTATTGCCGGCAACACTTCTGATGGAAGAAAATGTAGTTGGCATCACATTGGCACTTGCAAGAGATGATAGTAGAATCATCTGGCTTTTGCTGTTCAATTCCGCCCTTGCATATTTTGTAAATCTGACCAACTTTCTGGTGACAAAACACACCAGTGCGCTGACACTTCAGGTACTCCTCCTCATTCACTAGTCAGATTTCTTTTTGTATGAATTAATCTTTAATATTGTCAGTAAGGTTGAGTATTGCTGGTTGAGTTCATAAATAATTGCTGCAATCTGATAAAGAAATTATTATGTGATTTTTTCTCTATGATGTGAAAGTGTTCGTGTTTGAATTTCATGATCACGCTACAAATTATGCATGGATTCAAAAATCGTGTCTCTGTTCTTTGCTTTATCGAATATAGCTCTCGTCTTAGTTTGATCATTTGATATTCTGGGAGGCATTTCTTATTGTCTTCCTCGTCGGACTCTAACTTTTGATAAACGTTAAAATTTTAATTCCATATACTTGGGAGAGCTTCTGCACCTCCTGGTAAACATTCTGCATGGAGGTTTGGTGTTTTCATCTATGATTTGTTTAGTTTTACCATTAATTTGTTATTTCAAACATTTTGGATTCCTTTTATGTGCTGTTTTTTAATTGAATGTTCCAGACTTCGAGTGCTAGGAATTTTATGTGCAAATGAATGAGCTTGCACTTCTCCCCTTATACTTCGTAGAAACCACCAAGTGAGGTATCAGGCTGGTTAATCCTTGGAAAATTATACAATGTAGGGCACCCACTTAGCCCCTTATAGGGAATTTTCTCTTGCGGTGACAAGCACGTAAATGGAGAGAAACTTTCATTTCACGATGTTCCTGTGTTTACTTACAACAACAACAACAACAACAACCCAGTGAAATCCCACAACGTGGGGTCTGGGGAGGGTAGAGTGTACGCCGACCTTACTCCTACCAAGGTAGGACGGCTGTTTCCGAAAGACCCTCGGCTCAATAAAAAACATAAAAAGAGGTCAGATAAGGCTAAGAGATTCACGGCGATGTTCCTGTGTTTACTTATTAGAATAAAAAACGGAAAAGAAAAAAAGGAGTTTCACATCAAGGATTATCCTCGTAGAGTTCAGTGGGGATTGTCATGTAATGAAACCACGAAGAGAAGTTGTACTTCGGTTTCTGCCTCTGTATCTAAGAAAGAGGAACCCCTGTAATTAGCACATAATATTAAGCAAAGAAGTGAAATAGTTCATTTCCGTAGAGCTTAACCCCCTATGGGGAATTTTTTCTAAACCCGTTAATGGAGATAACTTTCATTTCACAATATTCCTGTCTTTACTTGTTAAAAAAGAACAGACTTTCACTTCAAGACTCATCCTTTTAGAGTTCGGTGGGGATTGCTGTGTAATAATGAACCGCGAAGAAAAGTTGTACTTAGGTTTCCGCCTTCACACCTAAGAAGAGGATCCACAGTAACTAGCACATGCATTAAGCAAAGAAGTGAAATTGTTCATTTTCTCAGAGCATGGAAATACGTTGTAAACAATAATCGAACTGCTTATGAGAAGTCACAACATGCTATTGTAATATATTTCATGATTTGTCCCAAACTAACTTTACAGAAAGGAAAGAGTTGAAAACGTTGTTTCGTGGTTTGAGGAACATAAATTATCTTATTTCATGAACTAGTTTTGGCCAGGAGAAGTTGAGCCATGTAACTTTTTGTGGTTATACAAAAGGTGCTAGAGCTTTGTGTTCGTTCAAGGCAAGTGGAATCTATTTGAAGCACATCTTTTACAATTGTTGCAAATCAATTTACATTCTGGAAATGAAGAATTTTTCATTTCAACGTATTTTGATGGACTGGATAAGAATTGACTTGAATGCTCTACACTAGTTATGTTTGTTCCTTCAATTATTATGTTTCCGTAATTTCTCTGCATTTACCATGTTCTTGCTGGTGTGAGGAGGAATGTGCTTTTTTTTTTAATCTCTTCTATAGATTCCTTGTCCTTATTGACAAAAAATGCTTGCTTTTACAGGTCCTGGGAAATGCAAAAGGGGCTGTAGCTGTTGTCATCTCAATCCTAATATTTAAAAATCCGGTATCAGTTACGGGGATGCTTGGCTATGCGCTTACAGTTTTTGGAGTCATACTCTATAGTGAAGCAAAAAAACGTAGTAAATGAACATCGAAAATCATCCACTTGCGACGTTTAAAATTAATTGTTTGTTCAAGAAATGGTTCAACTTTCACGAGGCAAGTCAGATCATGCTTGTTGCAGTTGGTGCCACGGATTTTTCCCCTCAAATTTGTATCTTTGCTCGGAAACCTGTGAAACAGGGTTCCATCTATATCAGCCAAGAGACAAGAATTGGCTGAATAGCAAGTCTTAAGAAGTGACTTGATTTGTCTATCCATTCTTCCCTGGCTTGGGTAGTATAGATATCTTTTGTCTTTATTCTTTCAGAAAGATTGTAAAATTGAGACTACACAATATGTTACTACAGTTGTTAAATTGATTTATTAATGAAAAGGATCTCAAAACTAGAAATTTATTAATGACTTATGTTGTGAGAGGGGAAAGAGATGAAAGGTTTTATCACATTCTGTTTTTGGTTCGTGGCAAATGTTTGGATGACTATCTGTTGCTGATTTTCTGCTAACTGAAGAGTTCCATCCGTTTCAATTTATATGATATAGTTTTACTGGGTGTGACGTTTAAGAAAAAGAATATATTTAAAACTCGTGGTCTGACATGCTATAACATTTGTTTGGTTAATATTCTTTTGGAACTTGTGGTTTGAAATATATTACATATTTGTATAATTATTAAAGCTTATCATTGAGGGACAATGAGAAGTTTAAGTTACTGGAGACAAAATCTTGTTTGTTTGAGTCCTTTTTAAGGCCTAATATAGAGAATTGCTCATTGCAATAAGAGAGTTCAGATCAATATTGATTCGATCCGAGCTCTTGAAATTGGAATAGATTTGGTAGTGCATTGCGATGTCTTGGTGATCTATCAAATGAATGGGGTGTTCACTTTAAAATATTTTGCTCTGCATTGTCCTCTGAATATATGCTTTAATAGGAATCACACAAGAGTAGATTTGAGCCCTTTAGTAAAATGCTCGTTCATAATCAAGCAAATTCTTTTCTAACATGGACTTTAAAAAATATTGTCATGAACAATAGAAAGTACCTTTCTACATACCCCTTTTTGTTTGCAATTATGGCCTTAGACTTACCATCCCATCAGCAACTCTTAACTCTGGATAACAATTTAAAGAATGGCAGGTGGGTTTGGATTCTAAATAATGTGCAAAATGAAAGTGATAGCCATTGACACTTAACTACTCGATTTCGCAATTAGGATCACCATTATTTTTATGGTTCTTATGGTGGTGGTAGAAATTACCCTACTTAAGTTGAAAACAGTGTGATTGAACTCATAGTACCACCAATGGCGTGATGGAATAGTTGTGACTTGTAATCCTTCTTCTACCCCTTAACTAGAGGTATCTGATTCGAACCTTGTCAACAGAGAACTCTCGGTAAGCAACGCCATTGAGCCTACTCAACGTAAAAATACAGATTAGTTGATCCAGTGGATTTCAAATATTGGATGCAGAGCATAGAACGAAAAAGAATCTATTAGTAATACAACACTATTTATTGCTAATCAGCCTACTAATGCCTATAGGATATGTTCCATCACTGGTTTCCTTTTACATATGAATTAACTTGAAGTTCAACCCGTCATTGGTTACCTTTGACATGTCTATGTAGGTAGATAAGCCAAAACGATATGTTCCAATTTCCTAGCTTAACTATTATAAAGATATTTTGAATAACTGGAAAGCTATGTTGCTCAGATTCTCCAAAAATGTTGTCGCACTTGTGTTGGGTCCACCAAAAATGTACTACTATTGGAGGATCTAGCACACACCTATCACATTTTTGAAGAGTCCTAGCAACATGGCTGGAAAATGCATATCAACAACTCAACCGAAACAATGATAAAGAGGACTACCATGTACCACCACTCGAAGGAACTGCACAATGTACCCCTGCTAAAGGTCATGAGAAAATAGCAGGAACGTTTAACATCCAAAAGTTAATGGAACAACAATAGGATAATAGTTTTCACAATCATGGAAATCAGATCACACAGTTAACCAAAATGATGCACCAACTGGAGATATAAAGAAAGAGGATTGAAAAAAAAAAAAAAAAAAAAGAAGAAGAAAAAAAAAGACCAAGCCCCCGTGGATAAAATAGTTGACATCAGATATAGTTTAAGAATCTGGAACAGTTGCTGCTGGACGCTTCATCGAAGCAGACTTGATTAAATGATTGTAGCTGCCCTTCTCCTTGAAAAGCTGTTTAAAATGAGGTTTGCAGTATAAAATCCCATCTAGGGCTGCATAATTCGATGGATTTAAAGAGCATCCACCATGAGAACACTTGAAACACGACTTGTGATAACTTTGGCTCTCCACTGTCACCTGAAAAAGATGTGCAACATTCATACTTAGATATATCCAGAAATTTAAGTGTTGCACAAGTGTGGATGGTTGAAAATTATAGTTTTGGAGTGCTGGAAAACAAACAGTCCAAAAGGAACCTTTTTTCTTCATGATTTAACATGCTACAGAAGATAAAAACATTAACAATCTATAGCCAACATCATGTACCTCCACTGCCAGAAGCTGGCAGCGGTACAAGAGTAAACATTGTCGACAATTTAAAACAATGAAAGGAACCCTGAACTCAAAAACTTTCATAAACAAGTCAAAAAGTACGTTCATTTTGAAATTTTCCACCCTCACAGATGGCTACACATTTAGACATCTTCAAGAGCACATATGTTAACCATAACGAGTTTAAATTAAGCTTCCTGGCTACTGGATAAAATAAACATATAGAAGGGTCAGATGACTCAGCTACTTCTTTTTGTGCAACATACTGCACAGTAGATTTTACCTTAATAAACTTCAAGTTCTTTACTAGCTTACAACTCAAAAGTGAAAGGTCACTGATGAACTTACCTAGTAACTTCCGAGTTAGTATTCAGTGGGATGTGTAATAATAAAGTAGAACAGAGGGGTGGAGCACTAGATGATATTTATGTGAGCAAATAAGCTCGAACTTTAGGGAATTCAGTTCATTTATGCTTAAGTTAACTTTCTGTAAGCCTTCGGAGGATGGACTATACATTTGCTGACACTATCACAAACTGATCATACTCAAATATCTTATATGGTTCTATTCTGTATTTATTTTAAAGGAAACATACAGATACATTAGAACAATTCTCAACTGTGCAAACTTCAACCATTGTAAATATCTTCTAGCTACCATCCACTCATTTAGGTACATTAATTTTAATCCGTCGTCCTTCAGCAACATGCATTTTTCAATCAAAAGAGAGATAGTCCAAACTAGAATCCTGGCTTGTATACTTACACTCAAAGCCACTTAAACGCTAAACCTGCTTTCATGAACCACTAAATAGATTAGTGAAGTTACAAGAGTATTCCATGGTGCACAATATCACAGCGAAAATCAATTTCGAGGCCATCGCTTGTAGAGGAGGAAGATGAAACTTTTCGATACACAAGTCTAACTCCAGAAAGAAAAGTTAATAAACAACTCAGCAACGCTTTCCTGAATAAGGTACAAAGTGCTGACCAAGGCCAATCGATGGAAAAGTACAATTTATTCCTCAACAATGACATCTTAATAGGGTGAAATTTTGAGAATTCGATATTTGTACCTTCTCAAGTGGATAAGCCGTTTTACCACAGGTGGCACATTTGTCCTGTGTCCCAGAAAACATGCTAGCAGCTTTGCTCGGAGATCTTGTCTGTGTAGCGAAAGCACAACATTGCTTCAGATCTTACAAAAATACACTTTTCTTCTTTTTCAATTTGTTAATCTTAGGTACAAGTAGTTGCAAAGAAAGTTACCAGCTCTGGAGTCAACTTCTCAGCTGACTGCACAGCTGACTTCGCAGCTGTCACGAGTAAAATGCATTTGTGTATTAGATAAAGTGAATGGACTTTAATGTTGAATAAAGAATTAAGCAAGAAATAAATAACACGTACGGGATTGAAAGTTCTTGTTGAAGTTGCCGGACTCCTTGTAGAGCTGCTCAAAATGAGGCTTGCAATAGAGAACACCTTCCATTGAAGAGTAATTGCTCAGCTATGAAAAGATCATATAAACATATAACACCAGTTAGTATGCATCAAAACACCATAATCTTTTCAACATTGGAACTATACATATAAGCACCCAAGGGTGTGGCCTAGCGGTCAATGAAGTGGGTTGATAACCATGAGGTCTCAGGTTCAAATCTCAGCAGAGACAAAATCACTAGGTTAAGCCTTCCTATTTGTCCTAGCCTTAGTGGACAGAGTTACCTGGTACCTGTTGCTGGTGGGAGGTGATTGGTATCCCGTGGAATTAGACGAGGTGCGCGCAAGCTGGGGCTTGCAACGATGGTAGGCTTACGGGATAGGGGCATAATTGGAGGTGATTTTCCTTTCTTTAGCAACCTATTTCCTCTGTTCAGATGAGCCCCCCGCCTTTCTATTCTTTTTCACCCGGACACAACGATTATAAATTAAAAAAAGAAAAACTATACATATACTACACATACTAA
The DNA here is from genome assembly GCF_019175385.1 of Lycium barbarum. Taxonomy (NCBI): domain Eukaryota; kingdom Viridiplantae; phylum Streptophyta; class Magnoliopsida; order Solanales; family Solanaceae; genus Lycium; species Lycium barbarum. The sequence continues at coordinate 9,156,127 of NC_083341.1, forward strand.
GGCATTTTTTCCTAAATGATCGAGCCAGTAGAGACATTGACACTCAAATTACAACTCCTATATCAAAATGCAGTCTGTTGCTTGTACTCTTCAAAAATGTAGACGGGTGTGTGTCGCACCTTTCAAAAGTAGTGCATTTTTGGAGGATCCGACACGGGTTCGGCAGCTCCAATATCGGGATAATAAAAGTTTACCCTTTGACAATTTTCCAACTCAAATCACAGGACAAATCAGGATGAATAATTATAATCTATTACTTAGGGGTTTGCTCCACATTTAAACTCTAAGAGTTTGAATCTCTACTTCTGCCTGAATAGATTTTTTTAAAAGAAAAATTCCAGAAATCTATGTTGATCTCCACAAAAATCAAGTACTTGTTAGTCAATTAACTACAACTCAATCCCAAACAAGTTGGGGTCACTGCTTTATTCAGGCAAGAAATACAAATCTCAATTTACGTGACATAATTTTCAGAAGCTAAATTTAGATATTCAAAAAACTATACAAAAGTAGCTATAAGCTGCACTTCTTCTCATGTCAATACGATGAAGAATATATTTGAAAATGTTGGTCAAAATTCACACAGTTTGAATCTAGAGAAGCAAAAAGTGTTACATAAATTGGTACCTTGAGAGTTCCTTTGCAATGGTTGCATCTGAAGCAAGATTTGTGATAACTAATCCCATCAGCTGACAAAAGCTCAACTGGGTAAACAGTCTTTTCACATGCCTTGCATTTCTGTTGAGTTCCTGTAAACGACATGACTTCCAACACAACAAAAATATTCTAGATCTGATCCTCAAAACCTCCCTTTTCCTACAAATCAAGATTTCACTCTGCAAAAACAAAACAAAAACAAAAAGATTCAATCTTTAGTACTATTTGTAACACATATCTTAAGGGGATCCAAAATTTGAAGTTAATACATACAATAATAATTGCTACACAGTCGAATATTTATAGATATTTCTACACATATATACAGAATTTGGACAAAAGTTACTGAATTCACGTGAACCTGTAACTGAAATTGTGGATCTGATGTAACAACAAGAAAAGAAAGATTAGACAGCTAAATTACAAGGAAGGGTCAATCTAGTCAGCAAAAACAATTTTATTGGGTCAAAGGTACATACATTGGAAGATTAAAAAAAAAAAAATTGTTGCAGTTCTTGATCAAGATTATGTGTGGATTAAAGTTGTAAGTTTGTGATGCAACAAAAAAGATAAAAACAGCTTAGTTACTAAGCAAATTTCAATTGAATCATCAGCACAAATATTTGTATTGAGTCAAAGGGTACATACATTGGAAGATTAAAAAAAAAAAAATGTTGCAGTTGTTGATTTACAGGGCAAAGATTATGTGTGGATTAAAGTTGTAAATTTGTGATGCAGCAGATAAAGAATGTTTTTTTAGGAGTATGAGCCCGATAGGAATGATGATGTGGGAGAGGAAAGGGGGCCAAGAAATATCTTAGTTTGAAGAAAGTAATTGGCTCCTCGTTTTTTTGACTATAATCATGAATGGTGTAGACTACAAAAATGTAATGGACAACATGTAGACTCGTAGTATTAGACTTTTGACACAATAAATTCTATCCGAGGTATCCGGTTTATACATAATTTGCTCCCTACTTGTCACTTTTTAACAACAACTTATCAATTTACGTGCCACTTTTTTTTATCATAAATTTTGGATAAAATTTTGAAAATTTATCTTGAAATATTTATTTGGCCATAGATTTTGAAAATTTATCTTAAAATAAATAAATTAAGTTTCCACTTACAAAACTTCAAAAAAAATTCAAGTAAAATGCCAAACACAACTTTAAGTTCTAAAGATCACAACTTCAAATACTTAAATATTCAAGTTTCAACTTTAAATTTGTGGCCAAACGGGAGCTTATTTTGGATAGTACAAGAGAAATGATTTGCTCCGTTTTAATTTGTTTGTCTTAATTCTTTTTGGTCCGTTTAAAAAAAGATATATCTTACCCTTTTTTATAATTCTTCAATTTTAACTTTACACATGATATGTTTGAGACTACAAGATAAAGGATATTTTGGTACATTCTACGTATTTTAATTTAAGATTACAAGATTGAAAAGTATTATTTACTTTCTTAAACTCCGTGTCAAGTCAAAAATCAGACAAATAAATTGAAACGGAGGAAGTATCTTTTAATATTTGGTAACAATTTAATTTAAAACTTCATATTTATTCTTAATTAGATAATTTCTAATCATACAAGTATCTAAGACTTGTTTTACACCATAAATTTCAAAAGTGTCCTTTCATTTTTAAATTACTCAATCAAACACTATCACATAAATTGATATCGAGAGAGTACTATTTTCTTATTTATCTGGTTAAATAATAATGATATATATTTATATTTCTTATTTAGTAAGAATCTTTTATAGTCATACAAATTTATGAAATGTCTAAAATCACGAGTTTTAAAAGTTATATTCATATTATATATTTAACATCACAAATTTTAAAAATATTTTCTTATTAAATTATATACCGAGTCAAATTATAACAAACAGTGTGAAATAAAAGGAATATGATATACCTAACATTTGCATATCGTTCTCCTTTGGATTGGAAGGTTTCTTTCACTTGGAAAGTGTATAAGCTTTTCAAAATCTATTTTTTGTCATATGTATTTTACTAGAAAAGGATACATGCCTTCCAATTTTTATTCCTTGTTATATGTATTGTAGTGGAACTTACATGTTCGAAACACAACTACCATTCTTTCGATTTAATAAGGTGTAAGAAACAATAAAAGTAAGCATTGAAACTTTATATCTACTGCATTTCAATTTTTATTAAGAATTTCTGTCAGTAAGATGCTTCGCATTATTTATAATATCACAAGTAATTCAAATATTAGTTTAACGTTCGTAATGTCTCAACTCATTAATAAGATGAACTTGTTCCATATTTATATAGATTTTAAACAAACTCTGATAATACATATTGAAAATCCAACGCAGCACTATCATATCGAATAATACAAATTAATGGCTTAGGCTAAAGTTCACAGAACAAACGCGTTGTTATAAGATTCGGTGGATAATGTTTTGTCTTGCACCACTTTGTTTGCACCTTATTTAATCATTACTCTTATTTTTTTTTTATTTTTTTTTGGGTTTCCATCCGATGTCCGGTATCGCGTGTTATAGGGTCCATTTGGGGGCAGCACTTTCAACATGATTGCTTCCATCTCAAGGCTCGAATTCGAAACTTTTGATTAAGAGCGACCCCAATCATTCCACCACAACCCATGTTGGTCAATGGTCACTCTTGTTCTTTTCATTCATTAAGACCTCATGTAAAGCTTTCTATTCAGCAAAAAAATACTTAATAAAAGGAAAGAATAACAGTGATGAATGAGGGAAGCAAACAGAAAATATACACATCCATACTTCTCTCTTTTTAGTGATTGTCAAAAAGAGAAGGAGGTAAATTAAAAGAGAAGAAGTGATATTGTTTCTTTCTTCTTGTTTTTTTCATCATATTATCCTTTAACTGTTTATAACTCTCCTCTGGAACGGCATTGTCATTGGTCCAAACGGTGTTTTAAACACGTCTAGGCAATTTGGGGGGCGAGTCTCGAGATAAGGCATGCTAAAAACGCAGGGTCGGCTCTAGCCATAGGCCAGTAAGTGTAAGGCATATGCCTTAGGCCCCAATTTTGGGGACCTCAAATTTTACCAAGTTCAAATTATGTGTTAATTTTTCCTTAAAGAAAATTGATTATTTATGATAAAAAGTACATCTTTTTATAAATTTTATATTATTAAATTCTCCTTAACTTTTTTCGAATAGAAGAAATCAAGAAATGTTATTTTGCCTATTTACATTTTGTCCGCTAACACTCACATTTTTTTTTTTTTAATTCCATTTGGACTCTCTTTCTTCAAATCGTTGATAAGTTAGAATAATACTCTGTCAAAGTAAGAATCAATAATCTTAAAGTGTTGAATAAAGTGAATTGCAAATTCTCTTTTTGCTTCTTCTTAGGTTTTCAAGCATTGCAGTAAACATATTAAAGTAGGGTATATCAAGTTATCGACTTCAGAATCAATAATCTTAAAGTGTTGAATAAAGTGAATTGCAAATTCTCTTTTTGCTTCTTCTTAGGTTTTCAAGCATTGCAGTAAACATATTAAAGTAGGGTATATCAAGTTATCGACTTCTTGAATCAGATTCTATCGTTCTAACTCTTTTATTTTTATCTAATGTTTGTCAACTTATTGCTTATAGAATTAGGTCAATTCAACAGTTCGTAATGATTGCATCGGTAGAAGCATGTTTTTCAACATTTATCGATAAAATCTATCTTAAAATTAACAATTGAAAAACAAAATTATTCAAAGAAATGGATAATGGAAAAGTTATTAAGTAATATTTTTGCATCTAAAAAAAGTTAGAAAAATAGATTTCAAATAAAATATATATGAAGTTTGTTTACATTTTAGACCTACTTTAGGCTCCAATTCTGTTGAGGTAAAAACGCACCAAAGCTTAATGGCCCCGCATAAGTATTATGTGGCGTATATCTCAATCTTTTGGATGTTCTTATGTCTTAGGGCGTAAGTAGAAAATTTCTCCAAATTGAATCACAATTAAATAGAGTTTTTAAACAGCAAATTTAGTAACTTTTAATTTAATATTTTAATTATTAACTATTGTGATCTTTTAGTACTTGTTATATACTTTTTACATAAATAAACGTTATTTCAATAAACTTGAAAATTATGTCAGAGAAAATTAGGGGCCCATTTGGACGGTATATCAAGCATCTTATATATTTTGGAGAATATTTGATTGAAGTTGAAAAAATTGACATTAAAGTTGAAAAAACAGTACAATAAAATATTTTGAAGTTAAAATTATATTTGGATATTGATTATACTTGAAAAAAAAAGTGTATGCTGAAAGATTTATAAAGGGCCACACACCCGATGCACAAAGCATCCCGTGTTAGTAGAGTCTGGGAAGGGCCGTACTTCAATGAGTGTGACGTACACAACCAACCCTAATGCAGGCATTATTGGTTGCTTCCATGACTCAAAACAGTGACCTATAGGTCATACAGAGACAACTTTACCGTTGCTGTAAGGCAACCCTTCTAAGCTGAAAGATTTATGAGTAAAAATAATTCTTACCAATAGTTAAATATTACAAGAAGTATTTTAAATACTCAAATAATAATCTGAAGTTCAAATCCATAGTACACCTGTAGATAACAAAGCTCTCAAGCAAAGCCTTATGCATGAAACATCAAAACTCTCCAAAAACTTCAAGTCAGTTTCTCTCCACTTTGCTCCAGCAAAATGCTTGTATTCTTCAACCACAGCACCCAAACACCAGTTCTGCAATTTCCTCAAACATCCAACAAGACAACCTGTTCGATGTTTTCCACGTTTACAGTGTACTAAAACAGGTTGATTCCTCACATCAACTATCACTCTCAATGCATCCATTATGATATCACTAGACATATTTGATGGTTCCTTTGTTCCATCGATACCGAATTGGTATAGCTTGATGTTGTTATTACGTAGGAATTCGAGGTTTTCTTCGGGGTAAGGTTCTGGACATAAGTATATGATAGAACGAAGATTGAGTGATTGGAGGAAAGGAAAATTGGAAGGTTTAGGACATCCTGATCTGTAAATATAGTTATTTTCTACAGGACAAAAGTTTGTTGGTGGCACAAGTACCATATCATCATCACTATCATCTTTGAAATCAAGAATCACACTCATATTTCTATGTTTTTTTCTTTCTCAACCAATAATACGCTAACGCGAATGAGTTATCGCAATTATTTTCATCATAATGGTTGTATAACAAAGTTTGACGGGTGGCATGAAAGTTGCAATGAGGGAGCTAGGGTAAGGGGGTGTTTGGATGATTGTAAAAAGAAAAGAAAAAATTAGGAAAAGAGGTATGAAAGGTGAGAGTTTGAATTTTAAGAAGGCGTGAAAGTTGAAGGAAGGATGTAGGGTATAGGGCGGTGTTTGGATGATTGTAGAGAAGAGAATTAAGAAGGAAAATAATTGATTGGTGAAATGGACTGATTTGAGAAAGCAATAGTAAGTATATTATATAGAGCCTGTTTGGATGGGCTTATGCCTATAAGCTGCAAACAGCTTATAAGCTAAAAAAAATAAGTTGGGGTAGTCTAACTTATTTTTTTTGGCTTATAAGCTGTTTTCAGCTTATAAGCTGCTTTAGATAAGATAAGTCAAATGGGCCTAATTATTTTTTTGAGCTTATTTTAAGCACAAAATGATTTTAAGCTGGCCAGCCAAACACTCAAAAAAGCTGAAAACAGCTTATAAGCAACTTTATAAGCCAATCCAAACGGGCTCATAGTTTGGTTTGGAAAATTGAATTTGATTTGGTTTATGATTGTTGTAACCAATAATGTAGCTTAGACATGAAGTGAAAATTAACAATTGCCAAATCCGAAATAAATTCGGATTACTAATCCTGATTTAAATCAAAGATGGCAACATATTTTGTTCCAATAAAACCTCTAGAGAAAGTAAGTGCAACACAATCCATAATTTAAAGGGCGTGGAATTACAGAAATAAATTCAGTAAAAAAGACAACAAAAATAAGTGAAATTAATAAATAAACACCTTGTATTTGGCTACCAATGTCATTACTAGCCATACCTGTACTATGGCACGAATAGAAATCAAAACTGTAGCTTTCTCGTGAATATTCAATTTTTTGATTCTCATAATAATTGGATGGAAAAAGAAATTCTCACAGTAATTGGGTACGCCCAAAAAAAAAAAAAAAAAAAAAAGAGAGACCATTGTACATATTTGCCTATTTCTGTGTCTTTCTTTGCGTATACGTTAAACTATCTTTATATAATAGTAGTGTCCGGATAATTTGCGCACATCTCAATTAATTAACGGAGTATGTACTACCTCCCACAAGCACAACTGCCGAATAACTTTGCTCACCCAAACTTGGGACAAAAGGAAAGAAATTAGAGGAGTAATACTTTTTTTGTCCCTGCTGGAATTTCAATTCTGGTCTCCGATGGTGCTATATGTTTTACTTGTATTGTAGCAATACAAACCACAACGAAAATGGCAAAAATAAAATTGCAAATATTAATCTCTCACATGCATGTTACCACATACATATTTACATCTCAACATATACATTGACAAAGTTGCAGAATTTACCGTAGATTACAAAGAGACGAACGATTTTACAAAAAATATTTGCACACGTTTTACCACAAACTTATTTACATCGCAAAGCACATATTGACAAAGATGCAGAATTTACCACAAAATACACACAGAAGCAAGCCTGCAAAGCACGCAAAATCCTTATTCCCACAAACAGAACAACACAAAACAAACACAGTTAGACAAATTCGAAACGCATAAGTAGCTTCACAGAGTTGTATTTCTCTCCCTTGCGGTTGTGGAGTGGAACTGCTCGGATACCTTGTTTTAGTTCTGCAACAGGCAAACAAGTTTGGCCAGCAAAATCATCTTTTTCAGACATATCATACTCATGAACTTCAACGCGAAGTAGAGCCAATTCAGGAACTGTTAATGGGAACTCAAACTGTTCATCCCAAGTTGGTATCCAGTTGTCCTCAAGAGTCTTTGTTTTCTTCATTATAACATCAGCAGGAACTCCAGCTATTCCTATCTGCATAGAGTTGTACACACTAAACCATTCAGATTCTCCTTTTCAACCTCACTCATCGGCCAATTCATTAGAAAACACGAAAAGACACAGTTTCCTGTAACCTTTTAGGCCCAACTCCCAACCCCAGAGTGTATTGAGGGATAGTTATTGCAAATATAGAATTTAAAAAAGCAAATTAACCAACTAACAATAATAATAAGAAAAATAATGGAGGTTAAGTATATCCATCAACCTTTGCGTAGAAGTCTGGAGGAGAGTATGCATCAAAGTGTGTGTGTTTGAAGTCGTAATACCACCCTTCACCCATAAATACAGTGACCTGCTTAATTCAGGAAGCCTTGGGTTAGTTGCATCAACATGATCAAACCATACATAATCCAACAAAACCAGCTATAAAACTAGATCCACTCAAGCACCTTTAATTTAGTTTTGACTGGCAAATTTGCTTGTGGATTGAAGATCTCATTGTTGGGACCTGCTTTCAATAGTATATCTGGTTTCTTAACATATCCACAACCACCATTGGCTCTGAACATACCATGCATTAACCAAAGTGATCTTCCATAGCCCTGCCACAAAACTTTTGTTTATGCATTTTCCTTGGAAGACTATGACAAGCAAATTATTGGAACTTATGGTAAATGATAAAGACCAAACAAGTCAATATTCTTATGTTAAGGACAGTTCATTTAACAGGTCCATTTATATCCCAAAGGATAACAACCCGAGGGTGGAGGAGAATGCGAAGAGGCCACAACAAACAATAGTGGAAAGAGGGATCCAGCAATATCAAAGTTTTACATAGAAAAGTTCCACTATTTAGATTGTCGTTATAAATGGGTCTATCTATAAAGGCATTTCCATAGAAGTGCTAGTTCATATGATACTCAGCCTCTAGCTCTCTACTAAACGTGACACACACTTAAGCATGTCTACATGCTTAAGTTCATTACATGTCAAGATAAGAACAAAGAATAAAAAATGTGTTGATGAAGAAAAAGATAATGAAAACAGATAAAGCTATTTAGTGAAAATTAAGTGTGACAGAGACGAACTTAGATAAATAAAATACCATTCAACGAAGTGACCTTACTTTAATCTATTTTCCTTCTTGTTAGTGGGGTGCTTAAAGGGGTATTGTGGAGGAAGATATATCAGTCACACTATCCTTCTAGCTCTCCCTTAATTACTAGTATAGTTAGAGCCTGTTTGGATGGGCTTATGCCTATAAGCTGTTTTCAGCTTATAAGCTAAAAAAAATAAGTTGGGGTAGTCTAACTTTTTTTTTTTTTGGGCTTATAAGCTGTTTTCAGCTTATAAGCTGCTTTAGATAAGCTAAGTCAAATGGGCCCAATTATTTTTTTGAGCTTATTTTAAGCACAAAATGACTTTAAGCTGGCCAGCCAAACACTCAAAAAAGCTTAAAACAGCTTATAAGCAACTTATAAGCCAATCCAAACGGGCTCTTACTCCTCCTCCAAGTTCATTTCTAGACAAATCATTTGAAATATAACAGATCGAGGCGTCAATTCAAGCTGCTAAAGTATCAGGTTTCAGTTATTGGAGTCACGGTACACATGCAAGTGTTAAGAAAGCTCAAATAAATTCTAGTGTGATATGTGTCGGACACCAAAAGTATCACAAATGTAAGTCCTAGCATTTATATGCATGATTGAGGATAGGTAACTGGGTTCTGTAGGTACTTATAATTGCTGTGTCCTTCACCTTGAGAAAAAAGAACAAAGATTAAGAATTCACTCATTTCCTCTAAATCAATTGTTACATCATGAAGGGAACGCCAGATGTGAATCTTGTAATCCAGCGGTGGTCTAACAAAGAAAAGGGTCACTGAGATCAAACACTAAATTGTATTTGTTTATCTGAATTTTTTTTTTCCTACAGAATGATTTTTCTCAAATTTAATTAAGACACAGCAGAAAATATTAACTTTGCATTACGATTTTCTCTTACGAATTCTAACTCTACTGCTTTCCTGTTCTTGTTGTGGGAGAGGGGGGGGGGGGGGGGGGGGGGGGGTTCTTGCGGAGATGAAGAAAGAACAATAACCTGCATATTGAATGCTACCATTTGAGCTCCATGTGTCCATGCAACAAAAGGATTGTAATTGGATGAGTCAACACGTATGCCCTTTGGGTATATTCTGAGCAAGTTCCTCTGAGTGAACCTGTAAACATACCATAATTACATGATCATGGCATGAATAAATTGGTAAAACCTTAGAAAGGCATACACACAGAGGCTATAGATCAATTACATGACACATTATGACAAGTAATTCTGCTTGTCAAGTGAGTTGGATTGTGTCATCCGAAACTCCTTTGATCACACATGAAAACAAGAACACTAACAACAACAACGATGACACTTCAGTCCCAAGCTAGTTGTGGTTGAAAAATGCAATGTCCATTTCGCTACATTTGCACTTATTTCATTCCAATAATAAAAAATATGGGATTCTCTAACACTAGAGGTTCTCATGTTTACTAGGGGCATACAAATCTCTAAAATGAATAAAAAGATCCTTGCAAATAATGAAGGTAATGTAAGTGTAACAGTATGACTATAACTTTTTGATAACCGTGGATATGACTAAACCTTAATCTCAACTAGTTGGTATGTCTATATGGATCTTTTGCTTCAGCACTTGTTTCATTCCAATAATCAATAATATGGGGTTCTCTAAGACTAGAGGTTCTCACGTTTACTTGGGGCATAAAAATCTCCAAAATGAATAAAAAGATCCTTGCAAATAATGAAAATAATGTAAGCGTACCGCTATGACTAAACCTTTTTGATAACCGTGGATATGACTAAACCTTGATCCCAACTAGTTGGTATGTCTATATGGATCTTTTTTTTCAGCACTTGTGTCATTCCAATAATCAATAATATGGGGTTCTCTAACACTAGAGGTTCTCACGTTTACCAGGGGCATACAAATCTCTAAAATGAGTAAAAAGATCCTTGCAAATAATGAAGGTAACGTAAGTGTACCGGTATGCCTAAACCTTTATTTTTATTTTTATTGATAACCGTGGATATGACTAAACCTTAATCTCAACTAGTTGTTCTGTCTGTATGGATCTTTTGTTTCAATCGTGTACTTTTCTTCCTATGTCTGCTTGGATTCTGAGAAATTGTAGGTCGTTTGAGACAACTTCCTTTACATGCAATTTTAGGTCAAGTCACTTTTCACACCTTCATCATTGAACCTACACATTGCTATATTTTAGGCCTACATAGGGTATGATCAAACCGTCTCAAGCAATCTTCCCTCGTTTGATCACATAAAACTAAGTATAATGGTTTCTAATTCCGCATATCACAAAGTATACATCACTAAAATGATATACCCTTGGTTCAAAGAACAGGGTTACAATGTACGTAATTAATTTGATGGATGCAGCAAAATAATACCTGATAATTTCTTTTGCATGAGTAACTACAGCCTTTTGAAGTTCTTGCTCACTCAAGCTAAGTCGTCTTACTTTATCAGGATCAACCCTCAGCCAATCAGACAGTCCACCTTTCCCCTTTCCAGCATGAATGGCAATTAAACGCTTATATTCTGGTGCTATAGTTTGCTGCGAGGTGGGATCTCCTTCATCATCTTCATCAGCTTCTGTGTCATCAGAATCATCCTGCTTGGAACAGTGTCAGAATGTGGCAAAAACAGAGTTCAATTGAAGAAGCCGACATACTCTAGTGGGTCAAAATAAATGGTAATGCATTTATTACACCTTATCACTGTATCTGGCTTTAAGGTCTGAAATTTCCCTTCCCCAAGCTTCTGTATCAGCTTGATCTGTTCCTATCGTTGGGTCTTTTTCCTTAATTTCCTTCGCTTGAAGGTATTCCTTGGGTGGCTTAGTTGATATTAGAACACGTCTTTTCAGTGATTCTGGGGATGGAAAGTCTTTCATCGAATCGGGAGAAAACAGCATGTCTCCAAAAGTTTGAGTGATCATCTAGTATTTTGCCACAAAAGCATTATTAGGATCAATAAAGATGGTATCATATCCAGAATATGAACATACATACCTCTGCAGCTTTTTCCTGAAGATCTGTAGTTAGATGATCTTCAAGTGTTATTACCACAGGATATTCAGATACAGAAAAGGCATGTTCCTTGATAGACCTCAAACATTTGATGAGCGCAACTGGAGTGGTCAATGTTCTATATGAAAAAGGTATAATTAAAAACTACAAGAAGAATGAAAAGTACAAGCACAATAGGGAGAGCTCAACAATAAAGATCATGCGTTTTGTTGATCCAAGAATTCATGAGAAGTATAGTCCAAGAAATATGAATGAAATTAAATTCCAATTCTGGCTAGTCTGACAGGAACATACACAGCAAAGCTTAAGGGCTGTTTACTTTTCTTTTTGCCCTTTCAAACCTGAAAAGTGTTTATACACTAACTGATCTGGTTTGTTAAAAATATGTTAATAACCATTGACAACTTCCAATGAATTCCAAAGGAAAAACTGTTGTAATTTGATTACTGTCACCAAAGACAATAAATATACTACTAATAGTTTTCTGATGCATGTATTAATCCTCCAATTAAACATGGGGTTCATAAGACACTTCAAGATATCATATAGTAAGTTCATGGAAAATGTAGCAACCTGCTAATACAATAATCTCGAATCATCTTTGTATGTCAAAGATAGAAAAAGAATTCAGTTGCAACAGAAGCAAGATTTCTAAAGCATAAGATTCTTATCACTCCTCATTCAAAAGCTTTAGCCTACCCATGACATGGACTTTATTATTAGCATATTCATGCCCAGTATATTCTCAAGTACTACGCACAGATCATTGTGTGGCAGTAGCAGCAGTCATGGTTGGCACAAATAGACATGTATGCTAATGAGCAAACGGTCAAACTTGTTTTTTGGGCTTCAGTTGAATGTAACAATTTGTAGTGAAAGAGAAAAGAATAAAAAGCAAACAATTAGAAAAGTGTTTGAATACTTCAAAGTAAATTTGTCATTAAGCTTTATAATTTGACACAGCATTTGGCAACTTTTCACTCATCTGGAAGTATGCATAAATCTCTGAATCAAAGCACAACAAAGATAACTAGGACATTCCAGCATCAATGACATACCCTCCGTGCAGAACTTCCACATCATCTTTAGCGGAATTTGGCCATATATCCAATTCAATTACTCGTACACCTTTGTGCAGGGCTTGTATTATAGGGACATCACTGCAATCACTACTCAGCTGATTCCCAGTTAAATAAGAATTATGGCCCGTGTATATGAAGTAATGAGACAAAGGCGCATTCATATCATGGTGAATCTGAAAATTAGAAAAAAGGAGAATTTATTACTCAAGATAATACATCAAATATGCTAGTAATTTATGAAATAAAATAAATAAGATACTCCAACTGGATTAGCAGTCTTTACATTCTGTTACTAAGAACATGTCCATACAAATGATTTGAGGAAGGCTCACTTTTAGTAACAACAACAACAACAACAACAACAACAACAACAACAACGTACCCAGTGAAATCCCACAATGTGGGGTCTGGGGAGGGTAAAGTATACGCAGACCTTACCCCTACCTTCCAAGGTAGGGAGGCTGTTTCCGAAAGACCCTCGGCTCAAGAGAAAGCATGGCAAAAAAAAGGTCAGATAAGGACACGCAATTCAAAGCAATATGAAAACGAGAGACGAAAGCGACTTTTAGTAACAACAAACACAAGTAAATTAAACAGCATTCCATACAGGTCAAATCAACAGGAAAAGCACCTGACAACAACAACAACAACAACAACAACATACCCAGCGTAATCCCACAAGTGGGCACCTGACAATCAAATCTAAAAGCTTAAATACTTCTCCTCCAGAATTACAGTTCGATAGTTAAATTATACCTCCTTAGGACTTTATAACTCGCATATTCTAAACAGGTCATGTTGATAAAGGCAAATTAAAAGATAAAAGGGGAACACACAAAGCATAAACATTTGGCTGAATTTGGTACGAAAGAAAATGTTTGCTACCAAAAATGTTTTCTGTCAAAGATAATTTTACCTTCAAATTTATTTTTAGACTTTTAAATCAATTTCCAGTGCTTTGTAACACATAGACCAATATACAACATTATACCGGATAAAATCTTAACCACATATTATTGTAGCAGTATCTTACCCCGCGTTTAGTATTAAGGGGAGGATTAATATCAGCAAAAAGATACTTAAAAAAAGCATCTAAATGAAGACCTCTCCGATGAAAAATATTAAGGATCTTAAGATCATGAAGATTATTCATAATTCCTTGAGCATCCTCTAATGTTGCATTTTCCTCCTTTTGAACCTCAATTAAGAATCTACGAAGATTCTCAACATTCATTACTCCGTTATCGGAGTAACGATTGAATAAAATCTTGACATCTGAAGGTGCCTCGGCGGCGACTACACGAAATCGCCGCTGAAAACAGAAACAGACACGGTATGTCTGTTTCGACATTGTTTGTTGAGAAAAAAGGAGGAAAAATTGGAGAGGGTGAATTTAATTTGTAAGAGATGAGAAATGGAAGTTTATTATTTATTTATGTGTGGATGTGAAGTGTAACGGTTTTTTTTTTAGCTTAGGAAGAGAAGAAGGGAAGGTATAAAAGTTCTTTCGGTGGTTAATGCGCGTATCAAAAAGGGAATAAATTGCCCGAATTGCCCTTCAAATATTGACTGGTTTTTTATTTTTGCCCTTATGCTAAGTACTTACTATACAAGCTTTTTTTTAAGGATAAGGAATAACTTGTGGAATATTATAATGTGAAAATATAAATTTATGTTTATAAAAATAATTATTCTTTTTGTCATATTTTATGTGATACAGTTCGTATTTTGAGAGTTAAATGTTTCTTATTTTGATTGTGAATTTGAACATATAATTTTTAAATTTTTGTAAAATAATTTACATATTTATAGACTATATAAAAAGTGTTATAAGTCATAATTGTTAATAATTTAAAATATTTAAAAGGAAAATTGCTATAGAGAAAAATTATTTGATTATCGATAAATAAAAAGTATCAAATAAATTGAGACAGGGGAATAGAACATAAGATTTCTAATGGCAAAAGCCATATAAAATATAATTAGTAAAATATTATGATGCGAAGATATAAATAAAAAATTATTATTTGTTACGACGGCAAAAGTTCAAATGACCTATCAAAAGAGGTTGTATGTGATAGAAGCGAAGTTTGTGGATTAGTTAAGATATTTTCGTTGATTTCCAGAAGTACGGTGGGGCCTACTACAGGCTCTGCTGGCTTTATTGTATTGGGCAGGTTGATAAATGCTTAGAAGTACACTTTCTTAGGGATAATATTTGATTTTAAGATGGTAAGATATGGTACATGTGTCTCCAACTGGCAAATGTGCACCCTCCATTTTATTATTAGGGGCGTCAGAAAAAATTTAAAAACCAACCGAATCTAATCGAATTGATTTTTAGATTTTTTTTACTTAAATCGTAAGTTTTGGAATGAAACTGTAACCGTATCGAATAATTAGATTGAGTTTTTTATTTTATAAAAAATATCAAAAAATTCCCAAATATATGTGTGTGTGTTAAATTTAAAATAGTAAGTATTAAAAAAATTGCCTTGGGCCTTGAGGTAAATTTTGTTAAAAGGGAGTACAATACAAACTCTAATAACTTATTGCTGCTGCTACAACAACTCAAGTACTCAACAATATTTTGTTCTTCGTGGTTACTTAAACTTTAAGTTTCAGCACAACAGTAAATTTCACACTCATCCGTCGGCGATAGTTGTAGCCTACTCTACTTTGAGATAAGATTCCCACAATATTTACTTTGGATATTCAACTATAGATTATTATTATACAACAACAACAACAACCTAGTGAAATCCTACAATGTGGGGTCTGGGGAGGGTAGAGTGTACGAAGACTTTACTCCTATCAAGGTAGGACGGCTGTTTCCGAAAGACCCTCGGCTCAATAAAAAAAAAGCATAAAAAGAGGTCAGATAAGGCTAAGAGATTCAAAGCGATATGGAAATGAAGTAACGCAAGCGACACAGATAACATAGAATAATCAAAGCACAGGAAATAACAGATAATAACATAAATCAGAGCACAAGAAATTATACTACGATAATGAACTATAGATTATTATTATATTTTTCAAAAAATATACTCACTTGTTAGTGAAACCTCTTTGGTCAGCTAGATATACCAAAACACTTTCTTGATATATAGTGATCCATACAGTTAAAATAGATTATCCACATTACAAAGGAGGCTAAAGTACACAAACTTAATTGTTCAACGAAATCAATTGTAGACACCAATTTGAATCTAATATAGTGTAAATTTTGATACGCTTCTTCATAATAAGAGTGGTGCATCATGTGATTATGGTAAACATAATGAGTGTATTGCTTCTGTCAATTGCCATTGTGTAACACCCCGTAAAGTTGAACTAGGCGTGAATATGTAAAAATCTAGTGTTAAGATGATATTTTATCTATATGAATCCGTTCTTGATGAATTCAAGTGGAAGATGGTCATTTCGAAGCCAAACCAACAATTGAAGTTCTTAAGGGCTTCTAAATTCGTCTAAATCTGAGATAGTCTTCACTTATGTCCAGTTTTAGGGTATTTACGTTGGGAATTTGAGAAAACTTATAAAATGAAAGTTGTAGGCCTATGAAATACCTTTCCAATCATATAAAGTGGGGGCTCAAACAGAGCTACTTACAGGTAATTATGATCATTTTACTGAGCAAATATTGATTGTCGGAAAAATGTGCTGGGCGCGCGTCGCGGACCCAGCACGGAAAAATTCAGCTGCAGACCAAAAAAAAAATGATCAAGTGCTGAACCCGCGACACGGACTCAGCACGGAGCGGGGAATATTTTCTGGTTCCGAATTTTCTTTAAATCCTACTTCGTTGTGTTATTTCCCACTTTGTTTCAAATCAATATTTCTGAGGAAAAGAACCCTAGAAAATTCTCTTTAACCCTAAGGTAATTTCTCACTCAATATTGATCATTCCCACACCATATCCATCCCCTCTTGATAGCAAATCATCTCTCTAAAGCCCTAAGTTTTTGAATTCTCAAGAAGAAGAAGATAGGGGCGTGTGGAATTTGTCTAAGAGGTAAAGTTTCTAAATTTTCCTAGTATTAATAAATTAATGGATTAGAGTAGAAGTTCTACAAGGTTGGAATCCGTCAGTGATTCATGAAAGGGTTCAAGAACCCGTTTATAAGGCTTATGAAAAAATCCTAGTTTTCGAAATTCCAAGAAAACTTCAAGAAACGATTCAAGTTCTAATCTTTCTCATCTAAAACTATTGTAGTGTGATTGTAGAACCTTGGGAATTATGCTTGACCAGGATTTGAGGTATATCTAGATTTTCCAAAAATCTTGCTTGAAGTATGTCTACTTTTAAAAATCCTTCTTTGAAGTATGTTGTCTCGCTTGAAACGTGTGGATGATTGTTTGTGACTTTAAATCTTCCCTTAAAATATGAACATGATTATAACTCTTATGTGGTGGAAGTTCTTTTGGGAATTAAAGATGATTTCTTGTAAACAAGGTCATGCGTGTGTAGGGTCAAGCCCGCATCGAACCTTATACGAACTATACTACTTTGTGAAACTCGTTTTTATTCTTATTATTGGATGATTGAACTCATTTTTTTCTAAAGGTTGGACCTTCAACTTGTTTTGCTATTGAATGGATTTCTTGAACTTGAAAATTGAATAAGAGATTTGAATAAGATTCTAAATCGGCTATGACTTGAAATGCCTCTATTTTGAGATGATGACTTGAGAAGTGAGATTCGACTCTAAGCCATGATTGATGATTCAGTAATATGCCATGATTTGTATTTTGTTGGTATTTGGGCCTGTATGAGTAAGCTGTGCTAGTCCAGAAAACGATTAGCTATTATGGATGCTAACGTATCGATAAGAGTATTGTTGTGTCAGTTTAGAGGACGATTGACCTTCGTTTCTTCATAGCCCGGAGTATCTATTGCTTTGTCAGTCCAGAGGACGATTGACCTCCGTTGCTTCCTAGCCCGGAGTATCTATTGTAGTGTCACTCCAAAGGACGATTGACCTCCGTTGCTTCCTAGCCCGAAGTATCTATTGTTGTGTCAGTCCAGAGGACGATTGACCTCCGAGTTATGTCGCCTGGTGCATCTGTTGCTGTGCTAGTCCAGAGGACGATTAGCCTCCGTGTCTTGTTAGCTGGAGTATTGAGTGATTGATATTTTGTTGCCTGTGAGTGGCTTGTGGTGATATTGAATTCGTAAGTGAAATACATTGCATGGTAAATGGTAAGGAGTTAAGTTAATGTGTCCTTCTCTGATGACTCTTTAATGTTGCTGACTTACTTTATTCCTGGGTTTGAACTCTTATTTTCATTGATATCATTTTATTGATTTTATTCATCATATCTTGTTTTGTTAACTAGTGCCCCTTAGACCCTCACTGAGTACCCAGTACTCAGGCATACCATTGTTGTTTTTTATGGAATGTTAGGTATCATTGAGGAGCAGGTTCGTGATACGCCTACGACTTAAGAGAACTTGTTGCTTCCGAGACTATTCGGTGAGCCTACATGATTGTTCGTGGGGCACCATTCTATCTTTACTTTTCATATTTTAGTTTCGGGCTGCGTCCCGATGTCTTTAGAAAGTCTTTATTATCTTAGAAGCTCCATATACAGTTGTCATATTGTGGGTAGTGTATTGGAGTCTTGTGTGACTCGTTGGGTCTCTGATTTGACTTCCGCTGGATTATATCAAAGTATGATCGTTCTTTTATCCAATGTATTAATGAATGGTTTTCGTATTTATTAAAAGATTTTCGAAAGAGATTAGATGATTATTGATTTTATAAGGTGCTTTCGGTGTTGTTCATAGCATCGAATGCCTGTTACGCCTAGGGTGGGTTGTGGGGCGTGACACATTGTTAGGATATTACAAAGAGAAATTATTCCATTCCATGTTATTGTAACTTTTGGGTATTTAATTCTATCAAATATTACTGGTTGTGATAGCCGTTAGTTGATGCTTAAAAAACTGAGAGTTAACTGAACCGTACCGAAATCAAAGAGAAACCGAAACGATTAGACGATTTTGAAAAGTCTAATTTTGGTTATACACCACAAAATAACCATAAATTTGGTATGATACAAATTTATAAAAACAACCGACCGAACCGAACCATTGACACCCCTATTGATTATTTCGATAAAAAAAGAAAATCAAATTTACCACTTAAATGTTGATTATGATTCAAAATATCCCTAAAGTTGGAGCTTTGCTAGGGGTCAACGTAATGAGAATTCTTCCTAACGACAAAGACAATATTACACCAAAAGTCAAACGAAAGGTAAAATTGTCAATTTCAAATAGTACAAGGATAAATTTGACATTTTTCCAAGGAAAATTATACCGATTCAGTGCATGTATCAAATCATGATAATTATCATTGATTAGACGATGATTAATGTAAAGCTACTCTATTCATCTTAAATTATTTGTCGTGATTCTTTTTAACATATTTTTTGAAAAATGTAAAGAAGGAGGAATTTTTAACTATTTAGTTTTTTATTGATATTTGAACAATCATAACAGCGCCCCATAATTGAGGTGTCTGTAGTCTTCAATAACAATTACTACTAAGGTGCGAACAATAATTAATTTTGTCTTAAACTTCTAAAACAACAAATAATTTGAGACAACTAATTTTAGAAAACACAACAAATAATTCGAGAAGAGGGTTGGGAGGGGGGGGGGGGGGGGGGCGTTACATATTAGTCCTAATTACTTGATAAAATTTTAATCAAAAAACACATAACATGCATTTATTACAAGTATTGGTACAAGTATATATCTTTTATCCCCTTGCTAATCATGGGAGCTACTTCATTTTCCATTTCCAAATTAGTTTTAACCGATATTATACTTTTGAATTAATTAAGAATTAAATGTATTTAGTCAAATAACAAAGAATTAAAACTTAAATAACACAATAACTCATGGATTTAAATCGTTGTTTTCCTTTTATATTACTTTCTCTGTCTCAATTTATGTGGCATTATTAGGATTTTGAGAGTCAAACTTTTTAATTTGACCGTAAATTCATGACATAAAATCTCTAAATTTTTTGAAATAAAATTTAAATATTTTGAAAACTACGTAAATAATATTATAAGCCATAATAATTAACATCCAAAATATATAAGATACATATGAAAAAAATCGCGATTAATGAAAAATTCATTTGACTCTTAAAATTTGAACGATGCCAGATAATATGGAACGTGCTAATTACAATATGCCTTATAAGTTACTATAGTTACATGAAAAATGAAGCACGTACCTAGGATGTAAGGTGCTGGCTTTGATTGTTTTGTTTGATTTGCTTGCAACCAAAAAGTCCTACAGGTTAAATGTGTCAATTTAATAATGTCTGACACTATATTTAGCAAGCTAGTGGATCTACATCCTAAAATGTGACCCCATATGTATACAATCATTGCAAGACACCAACTCAAACTACAGTAGCTATTAAAAAGTGACGATCTACCAGACTACCAGTAATTTAGATTAGAAAAAGGCTTGGTTTAGATTAACCGCACTTATATGTAACCACTTGATGAGGTGAGAAAGTCACCGACTACCATAAATTTTTATGACCAAATCATATTAGAGTAATTGATTTTGCAACTCCATGCTTGTGTAATTAGGATGAGTTTGATGAACTATTGAACTTGCAACTTCCTAGCTCACCGCTTTTGAAGAGGGTAATAACCGACTGATTTATGCAAATATCCCTTCTTCTTCTTTTTTTTTTTTTTTTTGTTACTAATTAGATTTTGTCTAAATTTTTAAAAGGCGTACAAATATAGTCTTTGAAAAATTATCTTTATGGACAATGTTAAAATCGGTTGTAGTGTTGCTTATATATTTCTCAAACTTAACAGACAAGACACATCTAACATTTGCAATCACTCACAAATTTTTAGGGTATGACCAAAATATTTTCTCATAAAATTTTCAGTTTGTTCAAAATTGAGCTTTAGATCATGATCTAAAAAGTTCATAAATTGTAAGAGAAAATAAAATGAGAGTTATGTACTAATAGATGTTCCAAAAATGGACAAAATGTGAAATTTTTGCTAACATTACCAGGGCAATTTGCACGATTGTCCTTATTCGGGGGTGGTCTTTAATTTTTGCCCCATAAATTGTTGGTCTTTAATTTTTGTCCTTCGCTTAATACCCCGAGATTTTGGGTTCGAACCCCGGGTCAGTAAAAAAATAAAAGAAATTCGCAAGACAGAGTTTCGTAGCAGAATTAAGCCTATTCGGGTAAAAGTTAGGCCTTAAGGCAGAGGTTTGCCCAAAATTAGGCCTTAAGTAAAGCCTCTGCCTTAAGGGCTAACTTTTGCCCAAAATTAGGCCTACTTGGGTAAAAGTTATGCTTTAAGGCAAACTTTTGCCCAAAATTAGGCCGTAAGTCAAACCTCTGCCATAAAGCATAACTTTTGCCCGAATAGGCCTAATTTTGAACAAATGTTAGGTCTTAAGGCAGAGGTTTCGTGAAAATCTTGCCTTGCGAAATTCTTTTTTTCTTTTTGACTGAGCGGGGTTTCGAACCCAGAACCTCAGGGTATTTTTGGCCACTTTTTTAAGCGAAGGGCAAAAATTAAAGACCAGTAATTTGAGGGGCAAAAAATTAAAGACCAGTGTGTTTGAAGGACAATCTGCAAAAAAAACAAATGACATTACCACATTTTGAGACTCGTGATCATTTTGGATCAGGCTTTTTTTTGGGTCATATTAAAATAAAGGTGGCAACCGGTTCCAACCGGAATCGGACCGGTAACCGGTTAGGAAACCGACCGGTTCCGGTTTACCGATTTGAAATTTCAAATCGGAACCGGTCCGGTTTTAAGTGGTGAAAACCTTTTTTTTTTTTTTTTTTTGTATATATATATATATATATATTATAGTGTTTATTAGTATATTGTAGGTATATTTACATATGTTATACAACTTTATAATTAAAGTTTATATTTACTGACTAACAGGCTAATAGCAAGTCAGCAATACAGAATAGTGCTTTTCGTATACATATATATGTATAACTTAATATATATACTATATATATGTATATACTATATACTTAATATATATACTATATATATTTATATACTATATATACTTAATATATATACTATATATATTTATATACTATATATATTAAGTATATAAATACTTATATATATACTATATATACTTATATATGTTTAAGTATACTATATAACTTATATATATATATATATTTTTTTTATTATTATTATTATTATTTATTTATTTTTATTTTCACCGGTTTAACCGGTCCGGTTCCAGTTTTCCCGGTTTAACCGGTTCCGGTTTCCAAAATATCGGAACCGGACCGGTAAACTATTACACGGTTAACCGGAACCGGTTAACCGGTTTAACCGGTTTCGGTTCCAGTTCCGGTTTAGCCGGTCCGGTTACCGGTTAAAACCGGTTAACCCGAACCGGTTGCCACCTTTATATTAAAGGATATTTTCACGTGTTTGACTCGTTAAAAAAAAAAAGGACTCATCCATTTTTTTATCATTAAATCTTCCACGTATGAGGCATCATATTCTCATATGTAAAAAGTAACAAGATCATCACCAAATAAGAAGGAATTATTCCTTGGAATTTCCTGCCAACAGGGGAATTATCAAGAATGGAGAGAAGAAGATTTGGTGAATTATAAATAAAAACTTAAAGAACGATTTTGCTAAGGAACAAGAGAAGGTATATTGGTTTGGTTGTTAACTTGTTACATCTTACGCCTCAAAAGAGACTTCAGGTGATTAAGTTTTATAAATATTGGGAAAGTGTAAAAAATGTCCTTTAACCTATTGAATTTGGCTATAAAATAAAATAAAATACTCTCCTGTCATCTATTGGACAAAAATGCCATCAACATTATTTTTGGCGTATAAATGCCCCTAAAATTAACGATTGACTACTTGACTAGATGAGGCTTTATAAAAAGCAATGTGACAATTATGATTGGTCTAGGTGTTAATCTAATGTGAATTAAATTATCCAACCCATGTGTATTAATCCGACTCACCCAAATAATTAAACCTGAATTCCTGATTATCAACCCACCACCCCGCTTACTTTCTTCCTCCTCATATATTCCTTCAATATTCTTATTTCCTTTAACCAGAATTTTACAATCAGTTAAACCAAATTAACTAAACAATTGATCTGATCTAAACCGAACTCTAAAAAGCCGAATAATTTGTTTCCATTAATGGTAAGACTTCTGAATCTGAGAGCACATCTAAATGATTAAGATGTCTATTCTAATCAATTGATTATATTCAGATCTCTTCTACACAGCCCATTTTCGAAATGCATTCAACCAAGGCAATTTGCACGATTACCCTTATTTGGGGGTTGTCTTTAATTTTTGTCTTTCGCCTAAAATACCTCGAGGTTCTGGGTTCGAACCCTGGCTCAGTTAAAAAATAAATAAATCGCAAGGCAGAGATTCGTAGCAAAATTAGGCCTATTCAGGCAAAAGTAAGGCCTAACTTTTGTAGAATTTCAGCAGAGTAAAAAAAAAAAAATTGCCTTCTAGAATTTCGCAAGACAAACTTTCATCTTAAGGCAAATTCTGCTTTAAGGCATTAAGGCAGAATTTTCACAACGCCTTGCCTTGCGAATTTTTTTTTTTTTTTTAACTGAGCATCCTTTCGAACCTAGAACCTCGGAATATTTTCCGCTACTTTTTTAAGCAAAGGGTAAAAATTAAGAGAAATCTACATGACGTGGCAAACTACTACTAGTAATTATGTTTAGTAGCTATATTTTGAATTAATTACTTCCTATAGATAATAGTTGTATGTAAATGACACTTATTAGCTATTAAGTTAAATAAGTTGAACACATTTTTGTATCCCAAGTCTCTAAATCAGATACTCTCTCTCTCTCTCTCTCTCTCTCTCTCTCTCTCTCTATATATATATATATATATATATATATATATATATATATATACATATCATCTACTTTCTCTCTCTAACTTTTCGTTCTCTCTTCCTCTCCGTCTTCTCCGGCGAGTCTAATAGTTGTCGCCGTCGAATCTAACCTTAGGGTTTTGGATTATTAACAGTTCATTTGATTTTTATATGGATTTGTGTGGTGGCGGTCAGATATGTATAGTGGGAGTGACGATGGTTCAGATCTGCTCGACGAGATGGGTGGAAGTGGACGAGGGTTGTTGGTGGTGGTGGTTGGAGGTTGTTGGTGGCAGTCAGATCCATATGGTGGTGGTTTGACCCATCTCGTCGGTCACTGAAAGGGTTGTTGGTGGAGGTGGTTGGAGGAAGAGGTAGAGGCGTCAGGCGATCGGAAAATCATTGTATTTTTCAGATCTGACTAGAAAATACAGTGTATTTATTTCTTTTTAGGGTGTATTTTATTTTCAGTATTTGAGTGTATTCGACGAAGATCTTTTTGCATACAAATGCATATAGTGAATTTGAAGTGTATTTTATTTATTGTATCTCAAATTTGAGTATATTTTATTTCTTTTTGCGGTGTATTTTATTTCATGTATTCAGTATTTGAGTATATTCGTTAATTTTTAGCGCAAAATTCAGTGTTTGGGGATGTATTTTGAAGGTTTTTTTTTTTTGTGTACGACTAGTTATTAAATATAATAAAGTGAATACAGTGTAAAAGTAGCTATAAATAAATACAGTTGAGTTGAATACATCTGACTTGAATACAACTTAGTTAATACATCTGACTTGAATACATCGAAAACTGACTTGAATACAGCGAAATCGGAACTTGGATACAACGAAATCTGACTCAGCTGAATTTTGAATACAATCCGAATTTTGAATACAATCTACTGTAGCGTGTGAATACAATCTACTATAGCTACGAAATGTAATTAGCTAAAGTGTAGCTATGCCAAATTTTTAACCCTCAAAATATAGTCATTTATCTAAGTTGCCCAAAAATTAAAGATCAGCGATTTGAGGGACAAAAATTAAAGGCCAGCACCTTTGAAGCTCAATCCATATAAAAAAATGTTCAACCAGCAACAAAGTGACGGCCCAATTCGCTGCATCAGTAATTGCTGGTATGAGTTGGCAGGCCCAAGCAGAAATCATTTCAAGAATTTTTTTGTGCGGAATGGCCTTCAAACTTCGAAGGCACTGGTCTTCAATTTTTGTCCCCTCAAACTGGTGGTCTTTAATTTTTGTCCTTCACTAAAAATCCCTTCATTTTGTGTTCGAACTCCCACTTAGTTAAAAAAAATTTAAAAAAATCGCAAGGTAGAGTTTTGTCTTACATTTGAAGGCAAAACTCTACCTTAAGCCTAATTTTGCTACAACAATCTGCCTTGCGAAATTCTCTCTCTCTCTCTCTCTCTCTCTCTCTCTCTCTCTTTGTTTTTGATTGAGCTCGGGTTTCAACCCAGGACCTCGACGTATTAGTTGAAGGGCAAAAATAAAAGACCACTAGTTTGAGGGGCAAATTAAAGATCAGTGCCTTTGAAGGGCAAGCGTGCAAATGACCCCATTTAAAATCAGATTCTCTTCCTAAAAAAAAGTCCAAAATCGTGGGTATCCCACTAAGCCCAAATCTGATACTTTGTAATTTTGTTGGTATGTTTTGTAAATAAAGAAAAGTAGTATGTTTTGTAAACGGGAAAGGGCCAAAATTGCCCCTGAACTTTGGGAAATAGTTCATCCATACCCTTCGTTATAGTTTAGAGCCAATTATACCCTTACCGTTATACTATGGGGTCAATTATACCCTTATGTCTAACAGCTGTCACGTGGCATCATCCCAACCCTTCAAATTATTTTCCCCTCAAATAATTTTTTACCCACTAAAATAACCCAACCCGACCTGATTTTTTTTTTCCAGCCAAACTGATACAGACCCAACCCATTACCCCTGTTGACACCCAATTTTGTCCCGCCTCTCCTCCGAAATACCTATTTACGCTTCTAATATTTTTGGTAAATTAAAAAATATATTTGTATTTTATAGCCTCTTATCAATACCGGCGTTTCATCATTCTATTACAGTTACTAGCTATTATGATTATTATTATTATTACTATTATTATTATTATTATTATTATTATTATTATTATTATTATTATTATTATTATTATTATGTTACCAGTACTATTATAATTCACATTTTTTATCATTGCAACATTTTTTTACCAGCTTACGCACACACATCGCATTTTACCTTTGCATAATTAAATAATAGTGTTTATTTACTGTGGATTTTCGAAATATTATTGCACGGCTATTACAACGCCATTTTTTTCTTTATTATCTAAGCACTAATAATTGCATATTTTATATTGAGTAATATTTTAACACAAGTTATTTAAATAGGTCTTTTATTTAAATGTAGTAGCCCAATCAACTCATACTATTTTTGGACCAATTCATAAGATCAACCCAACATTTTTCACTCCAGCCCACATTTAAATCGACTCGGTCCAAAAATGGACCCAACCCGTTTCTCAATTAAATGAAAAACGGGTAGGGTTCCCTCTCCTCTTTCTTTTCATCATCGCCGTTTCCCCCATCGTCTCTCTCTCTCTTCGCTCCCGCTCACCTCTCTCTTCTCCCTCCTTCGGCTCTCTCTCTCTCTCCCTTTCCACGCCTCCACCACGCCTCTGTCTCCCATTTTCTCTTGTCCCCCACTTCCCTTTGTCCCCCGCTCCCTTCTCTCTCTTTCTCCTTCATCATCTTCATCCCCCACCACCGCCGCCTACACCCCGCTCCCACTTCCCTCTGTTCCCCACCTTCGTCTTGTCCCCCCGCTCCTCTCTTTCTATTTCTTCAACACAAAAAAACCAAAAAAGAACCTATAAATAGTTGTTTAGTTGAATCGAAAGGGGGGCTGGAACCAGACTTCTTTGTTTTCGATTCATGAAATTCCCCAACAACAGGTTCTAGAATCGCAAGAAATCCTTTAGGAAAACAATTTTTAGAACCCCCAAAAATTGCCTCGCAAAAACGAGATCTTGAACCCGAAATCCCTAAAAAAGGGGAGGAGTTTTCGATTCAGGAAATTCCCTAAGAATCAAGGCTTAGGAATCACAAAATCCGTTACAAAAGAGGTTTTTAATCGCAGAAACCCCCTAGAAATTAAAGTTGAAAAAAAAAATTCCAAAGTTTCCAAAAAAATATCAAATTTGCAGTGGTTGTGGTAATTCAAAATATCGAGTCGAAATACTAAAACAAATTTCTTTTTTTTCGTCTGTTCTGTTATTGTGGTGAATCCGAGCCTCGCAAGCTCGGATTTGGTAGTGTTCGAGTGTGAATCGAAGACCCGCCCACTTCGCTGCACTCAAAAAAGGTAATCTTCCTCCCTTTTATTTACTTTAGCATTTATTAGCTATTTTCTACTTATATGTGCTAGATTAGTTGTTGTTTGCATATGCTAATCACTATTCTTGCCTAGCATGTTTATTAGTCGCTAGTTTTAAGCCCACTTGAATCCAGTTTAGTTATATTTGATCATGTTTAAATCTGTTAGTTATGTTTATGAGTGTTAGCTTCCTGTTTTAGTCCCTCTAAGTTAGTTTTAGTTTGTGTTTGTTGGCTGAGTCTTTATTACGTGGAACTAGACCCTGCTTGTGTTAACTCAGTTTTAAAATTATGTCTAGCTGCAGTTTGTCTTGTTTAAATTTAGCTTGTGCTAAAGATAAGTTTGTGTAGTCTGAATTGCATGTGTGTTTTTAGTACAGGAATAGGCCTGTCTGCTGGTGTTTTTACCAAAACATGATTAGTTGAATCAAATGTTCAGCTAAATGAGTGACGAGTTAACTGAGATTGGTATAAAGCCTATTTGATCATTTGTTGACTTAGACTGATAGAGTGTAATATGATTAAGAGAAATCCTGGTCTAATTTGGAGTAAGCTTAAAATGCCATTTGTGATAACGATATATAGTGTCATTACGTATACTTAAGAGTTAGTTTAAAGTGGGACCTGAGTATGCTGAATTTGGCTTAACATCATATTAGAGGCTATTGTATATTGTTTGGTTAAAAAATGTTAAACTAGTTATTTGATAATTTGATGAGCATGTTTTTGGACTTGGATCTTGAGACTGTTAATAGAAAATCCGATAAATATGCCTAAGCCGATATCAAACATGTTATGACTAAGTTCTCCTTCTGTGTTTAAAGTGGCATGAGTCCTTAAACCAATCAAGTGCCTTAATATGCTGAAAGAGGTCATATGTGCTACGCCATTGTTTTGCTGAAGTTTATATTAACTTTTAAAGCATGTCTGCTCACTCCTAATTTGCCATGTTTGATTTGCGTATCATGTAATCGTGTATACCACTTACATTTAGTTGAGATGTTCAATTATTCCTACACAATTCATGTCTGCATATTACATAAGCAGAATAAGGAGAAATCATACATGAAGTTAGCTTAAAATTCGCATGTTAAACCTAACTCGATCTCTGAAACTCTGTTGCCTAAGGCTAAGTGTCTAGCCTGTATGATAAAGCCTGTTTTCTCCTCTATTTTCTTTCCAATAAATGGTATATATCAGTATATAATGGAAATCATGTAGTTGTCCTTTCCTCTTAATATTCCTACTTGGCCCCTGATTGTTTGAATATGGGTGAATATGACTTAATCAAAGAAGTATGAATCAGTAGGATAACTATGTGTTTGAGGCATAGGATAACTTGCCCATTAATTATGTGTGTCGTTGACTTCAGAACCTAAAAAATAGATCTGCTCCTGTTATATATTTGGAAAGATTCTGGTATTAAAGGTTGTTCATAATGATCGATATGTTTTTCTTAAAATGAGTCTAGGCAACCTCTTAGCGAGTAGGATATGTTAATCAATGGAAAAATAAAATCAGCAATAGGTTTGATAGGAATTGAAATTTGTTCATGTTCACTAAGTGCCTACTCTAGGTGATATCAATTAAAGCATGATTTCAGCCTGACCTTAATTCTTTTACTTTTCTCTGAAACTATGTACTCATATGTGGTGGTTTAAATAGTTTTCTGGCATCCTTTGTGTGTTATTGAATGAGTAAATGAGATTGATATGGTCTGCCATAGGCAATATGTTTGTTTGGATAAGCATGCATGCCTGTTTTGGAATTCTGTGTTGGCTGCATAATACTGAATACCCAGTTATATGTTAATATTCCCTTTTTCCCTGTGGCTGTTATTAGAATGATTTGTTGTGTTCGATCATTAGTCCTCATTGCTTTACCCTTAAAAAGAACAATCAGATTGGCACCTTGAGATGACTCTCACATTATGTGATCGAACTGCAGCCATGTTTGTGGCTTAAGTTGCTTTAAAAAATGAACATATATCACACTTGATAAAGGCATATGGCTGTTCCTATATGTGGCTGCCTGTTACTATTGTTGTTTACTATAACATACCACCGATGGTTTGTTGTTTATCGGGTTGAATTACTACTGCTATATATCACTTTGAAGGCAAAAGAAACTTATTGTTTGAAACCAAACCTACATCTGGGGCCATGTCTTTGGCTAGACATTGTTTGACTATTGTTGGTTGTTGCTCAATTGTTATGGGCTGCTGTTCAGTTACTCTTATGGCTGTTGAAACTCACTTTGTGGCACTTCCCTGTTGCACTT
The DNA here is from genome assembly GCF_019175385.1 of Lycium barbarum. Lineage (NCBI taxonomy): Eukaryota > Viridiplantae > Streptophyta > Magnoliopsida > Solanales > Solanaceae > Lycium > Lycium barbarum. The sequence goes on from NC_083341.1 coordinate 9,185,624, forward strand.
TACACTACTTTGCTGCTGTTCATTGCTGCTACCTAAGGCTGCTATTTGGTTCTGCTTGCTGGTGCTATTTCTTGCTAAAAATGGACAGATCACTATACTTTTTTTTAAAAAAAAATGAACACATCCTGTACTTGGTCAAAGATCATTGATTCGAACATGATACTACGCTTGGGTCGATGAAGAGTTGTTTAACTTGAGGCCTCGCTTTTTAAAGAACGGATTTCTATACTTGATTTTATTGAAAGGAACAAGTATTCTACTGAAAAGAACAATACTACATTTGATCCACACTACAAGTTTTAGTGAGCAGCTGCGTCTATTTACTGCAATGTCTTGTATATGGGTGTTTCAATACAGTTGATGCAAATCGCTGTTGCAATTTTAAGTTTGCAACTCTGCACTTGGTTTGGCAGATCCTACATTGTGGTATAATAAATCCCGTATTTCAGTTATTTGCTGATCTGAATAAATACTATCAAAGCCCGATAATGTATACGCACACGCCATGTACTGTTATGTTTATGAGATATATATGCGTATACATGAGATATACATATAATATACACAATCTACTAATCTGTTTCGAGTTTATTTTTTACGTTTAGTCTTATTATTGATTATATACTAATCCTTTTCCTTTCATTTCTCTGCATGAACCTCGCGTACGAGTCCGAGGGACTCGTTCTTCTCCCGCATTCGGTGTTGGGCTAAAAGCCTAACATAATATTCTCGAGTCATTTTCCCATCAGGCCTATTCGCAGCCAAAGAAATAAAAAGTGGAATTCTGGGTCAAAGCCCAAATAAAAATAGCAGCAGCAGTCTCAAAATGGGCTGGCCCATTTGATATTGTTGGCCTCTTTTATTTTATTTTTTGTGCATTTAACTTGTATTTATGCAACTAACCCTTTATCTTGTTTTATTCTCTTAACTTAGATGAGCTTTAGTATATTAGTGGGGTTTAGTTTAGTAATGGGTAATTTAGTTTAAGAAAGACTAACAATTCATTTCATAAGTTTATTTCTCTTCTTTTTCATGTTAAATGTCTAATATTTATTTTATTGGGAATGATTGATTTGCAAAATGGTATGACTATATATTTCAAGTAAAGGGAATCATATTTTTATCACAAACGTTTCAAAACGTCACTAATATGCAAATATAAGTTCAAATACATTCTATGAATAATTTTTCAAAGTTTATCCAATAATACACTTCTTTTAGCCAAATATAGTTAATATAAAAGAAATTAAACTCATACCCTATCCATCACATTTTAAAGAAAATAAGTTTGGGTATTTTTACATCACCATATTGATATAACACAAAATTTTGTTTAAAGTTCACATTTTGGTAAAAGGTTATAGGCGAGTTGTTATATTTTTGCAAGTCTTATTTTCAAGAATATTATTACATTTTCATTCAAGGCTTTAGCATGTCCAAGTTTTATTTTAAATAGCCTTTAAAATCTTCTTTTATGCAATACATCACATTTTCTACAAGTATTATTTCAAATGACATCATTATTACTTTCATTTAAAGTCTTATTACTCTTCTCATTCAAAGTTTTAACAGCAGTCATAAGTCTCAGCGTTTCCTTTATGAAATTAGTATATTTTTCTACAAGTTAATTCAAACGACATTATTATATTTTCCTTTGAAACCTTAGTAATATGTACAAGCTATTTTCTTAAAATTTAAACATTATATTTAACCTTAATTAATTAACCTAAGTTTGGCCAGATAACCGTAGTTAACGGATTCTAAAGGATGCCTAACCCCTTCCCTTTAGGATAATAAAGAACTCTTACCTAGAATCACATTGGTTAAACAGACTATTAACGGAGGTTTAGTTTTAACTTTACCTTAGTTAACATCTAGGTGTCCTAATTCACCGTTAAATTAATTAGGTGGCGACTCCTTAAAACAAACAAAATAGGAATCACCAATATGTTGTACTCCTACTTTAACCCGGTTAAAATGGGGTGTAACAACCCCTTGGCTGGAAAAAAAAGAATTGGGTCGAGTTGGGTTATTTTAGTAGGTAAAAAATTATTTGAGGGGAAAATAATTTTGAAGGGCTGGGATAATTCCACGTGGCAGCTGTTAGACATAAGGGTATAATTTAGGGGTGTCAATGGGACGGTTCGGTCGGTTATTTTAAAAAAATTATACCATCCCAATTTTTCGGTTATTTTATTTTGTATAACCAAAATTAGATTTTTCGAGACCGTCCCATCATCTCGGTTTTTCTTCGGTATCGATACGGTTCGGTTAATTTTCGGTTATTTTAGTTTTAAAGTGTCACCTAAAAATACACCATCATTAAAATTAAACGAAACAGACGTCCACAAACCTATTTGTAGTACACCATCAAATGAAGCTTCTTTTTGTTTCTTATGAAAATTTAATGTAAAAGCTATTAAAAAAACTACACAAAGTAATTAAATTGAAATGTGTTATATCAAGTAGCAAAACAACAACGATGGCATCATCGCGACGTGAATCCTCACTGATTGACCAGGGAGAAGAATAACTTGCCAAAGACAACAATGTTGAATTGAGCCAAAAACAAACATTAGCTTGTAGGCACAGAAACCACAACTTGAATTTGATACATATACATCAAGCAACATAGTAGAGGAGAACAAGATGGAGGTAAACTTCTGTTAGTGCTAACTAACTATAACAAAAAATGCCTACTTAAGTCATCTAAATTTATGACCGTATGACTATGTACACTACAAGACAATGACAAATTTGTGACGCATTTCCATCACAAATCATTGATTGTGACGGATTTGTGCCAAAAAATCGGACGTCCCAAAACCTCTAGTCATAAACTCATTGTGACAGATTAAAGTTCTATCACAAATTTTTGTGACAACATTATGACAGACCTGTCCGTGACAATATAAAGCCCTGTATTTGGCTAAAATCCGTCACAAAATAGAGACAGATTTTTGACGGATTGTTCCGTGACAAAATAGTGACAGAATTATTTCCGTGATAAACTTTTAAATTTAGTCACTGCATTTGCGACGGAATATTTTGTCACAAATTAATTGTGACACAATATTTTGTCACAAATTTACTCTTGCAGCCATATTAGTGACAAATTTAGGATAAATTATGACAAACTAAATCCGTCACAAATTTAATTTAAACTTTTAGATTTAATTAATAACAATTACACAATATTTGTGAGTTTTATAATGTTGTTCAATATATATAGTAAATTCGCTAAAAGCATAAAATTTAATCACCAACACATAATATTAAATTAATAATACAAAAGCAAGTAGGTAAAATATGCTAAAACCTAACTTCAATAAGCAAAAGTCTACAAATATTTAAAAACTTACGAAGCATCCAATTGCGAAAGTCTAACAACACTAAAAACAACACTTGGAGAATCCAAGTAACTAAAGTCTGAAAATGTTAAAACACTTAAGCATTTGGTAAGTCTAACAACATTAAAAACAACACTTAAAGAATCCAAGTAATTAAAGTATGCAAATGTTAAACACTTCAGCATTTGGAGAGCAGGATCACCAGATCATGAGCGAAATAAATCTGTCACAGGTTAATATATTTATTAGTATTAATTATCTTTTTATTATATTTGTGACGGAATGTTCAATCTGTCACAATATTTGTAACGGATTTGTGACAAATAGTTGTCATTTTTTCTCATGAGCCTTAATTTTGTGATGGAAATAGGTCCGTTACAAAAAATATATTTAAAATCTGTCACAAATTTGTTACTCTCAGAATTTTTATGGGAAAAAAAAGATTTATAAAATTTTTTATTTAAGAAAGGTTGATCTGTCGCAAACCGTCAAAATTCTGTCACAATTTGTGACGGAATTGCTCCGTGTCAAACATTCCATCACAATTTTGACATTTTCTTGTAGTGGTATATGAGGTATCCTTTTGAAACTAAATCCAATCAACTAAAGGCCCAAAATTTAGTGGCCAAAATTCTTTTTTATATTTGAAACAGAACTTATAAAATATATTTTATATATTTATTTAACATATTTGTAATATATAAAATATATTACATACATGTAAGGCTATTTGGTTAGGTTCGGGAATTTTTTGGTTTTTTGGATAAATTAAAAAGACCACCCTAATTATTCGGGACGGTTATAAACTTAAATAAAAATCCACGGTTTTATTGAAAAAACACTATAAATCGGTTCGGTATGGTTAGGTTCGGTCGGTTCGGGCGGTTTTTCATATTTTTTTGACACCCCTAGTATAATTGACCCCATAGTATAACGGTAAATGTATAATTGGCCCTAAAGTATAACGAAGGGTATGGATGAACTATTTCCCAAAGTTCAGGGGTAATTTTGGCCCTTTTCCGTTTTGTAAATAAGGAAAAGTATCCTTATGTTTTGTAATATAGGGTCTTAAGTAGCATTATTAGGTTATTTTCTTATTAAGAAAAGGGAAAATTACTGTTAAATACCATTCGGTCATCTAGTCTACAAAATATGTAAACAATGTATAGGTAGTGTATAAAGTATATTAAATATACATATACTATACATTCCTATACATATAATATACATACATATACACTACCTATACAACCAAAGTATATAGGCAGTGTATATTTCGACCATGTTTAGTAAACTAAATGGACAAAGGGTACATTTAAGGTAAGTTTCCTTAAGAAAAATCCAAGTCCTATGGCCTACTAAAATTTTCCGAACAAGGTATACGTGCTACGTACGTTTTTTCAAATGATGAATAGCCTAATAATATGTTATGATAGAAACAGACGGTTACACTTTTTTGGCCCAAGTTTGAATTTTCGTTTGATTACAAAACAAATTCATATATAGTGAGTTCAATTTGGTAACCAATTCATGTAGAGTGATTTCAATTTCATCAAAAGTTCTCACATCTTAACTCTCCTCCTCCTCTACCATTTCCAAACCCCAATCGCTCGGAGCTGAAGTCAGAAGCTTGGTTTAAAAGGGTCAAACTTTGAAGTGTTGGAATAAAAGAAAGTTCGACGAATAGGCACTCCAAAGTTTTATGTATCAAATTAAGTACATATATATTTAGCTAAATCATAAAAACACTTGTAATAGAACTAGCAATCGTACAACTCAAAACTAATATATTTACTTAGAAGATGTAATGTAATAAGATCAATTTATCAATGCATTTCTTCATGAGCTAAGGGTCTATTGGAAACAATCTCTTTTCCTTCACAAGGACAGGGAAATGTCTGTGTACATTCTACCCTCCTCAGACCCACCTGATGAAATTATAATAGGTATGTTGTTGTTGTTGATTTGCAATTTTTGGATGGTTTTCAAGAGTGTTACTCCATTTGAGCGTCCAATACGTGTTGCTAGCTCCTTGGGCCATGGCTGATAGTAACAATATGGAACATTGAGATTTCCCTTACATTGGGATTCCTCTGGGACTTTGATAGGTGACACTCTAGGTGGCCATGGCCGATAGTAACATTAAAACACTGATTAGATTTCCCTACTTTTTGGACTCGTTGGAGAATTAGACAGCTGACACTGTGGAGTGTAACGCTGGAGCCTTTATGGTCGGTGGCCCTAAAAAAGCTAAGAACACGCTCAACTTGAACCGAGAAAAATGTTATTGCTTTAAAAATATCGACTTATTGAACTAAAGGTGGCAACCGGTTCGGGTTAACCGGTTTTAACCGGTAACCGGACCGGCTAAACCGGAACCGGAACCGGAATCGGTTAAACCGGTTAACCGTGTAATAGTTTACCGGTTCGGTTCCGATATTTTGGAAACCGGAACCGGACCGGTTAAACCGGTGAAAAAATAAATAAATAATAATAATAATAATAATAATAAAAAAAAAATATATATATATATATATATATAATTATATATATATATATATATAAAAGTTATATAGTATACTTAAACATATATAAGTATATATAGTATATATATAAGTATATATAGTATATAAATATATATAGTATATATAGTATATAGTATATAAGTATATATAGTATATATATTAAGTTATACATATATATAAGTTATATAGTATACTTAAACATATATAAGTATATATAGTATATATATAAATATATATAGTACATATTGTATATAAGTATATATATATAGTATATAGTAGTATATATAGTATATAAGTATATATAGTATATATAGTATATAAATATATATAGTATATATATTGTTACATCCCGTATTTTTTTGAACGTCGGATTAATTGTAAGTTGAGGTGGGGCCCACACGTCAAGATTTTTTTTTGTTGGGACATGTGACAAATTATATGAATCACATATGTGAAGTTAAACACAAGTCAAGAAGGACCCTTGGGCCAAATCAAAGTGGAAGCCCTCCAAAAGGGACAATTTAAGGAAGCATTTTCGGATGATCTGATTTCTAGGTGCAAAAACGGTATTATAAATTTGGAATTTGGGAAAACGCCCAGAAATAAAAGTTGTAGATAATTGAATTAGCTTTCTATCCATAGGTCGTGGGTTCCCAGGTGACGTCGGTACAAGGAGATATGAACGTTTTAAGGTCGAAAGGTCAGTGGGCTAGGCCCAACTCGGGACCAACCGAGTTGGCCCAAAAAAATGAAAAAAAAAAATTCAGGCCCAAGTGAGGAGCCATTCGGCCATGGTCCATAAAAAGGATCCAAGCCCATGGAATTAAGTCATGTGGTCAATGAATAAAAGACCACTTAATCATCCAAATTCCATAGAACTTTCAAGAGAAAGAATAGGAGGAAAAACAAGAGAAAAACAAGAACAAAAAGAGGGCATTTCGGGTTTGGCCATAGAAAAATCACCCCTCAAAATCTTGCCTCTAAAATTATTTTCTTGTTGAATTCCTACTAAATTAAGTGTCCTCTACAACTTGGTGTAATTGTTTTGGAAGAAGGAGCACTTATTTCTTCAAGTTGACAACTTGTTCAAGTGAAGAAGTTTGTAGAAAAAGGTAAGAATCAATTCCTTTTTCTTATGTTATGAAGGTTTGTTTATGTTGTGGTATGTGGAAATGAGTAGAAATTATGGAAATAAGGAAGTTTGCAAAGTGGGTATGTATATATATATGTAGCCATGGGTGTATATATGTTGTATACATATATGAGTTGAATTTTATGTTGCATTCTAGTTGTGGTTATGATGGAAATTATATTGGGAATGAAAGTTGAATGAATTTTGGTTGAAGTTGGAATGTAGATGATTATGTCACTGTAGAATAATTTTGTGATATTATGAAAATGAAGTTGTTAAGATGTGAATTATGATTATGGTTGATGAATTTGGAAGTTGGAAACTTGTTATGAAATTGTATGCCAAAGATTTGATGTTTTGCATAAGTTATGACTTTGGCGGAAAATTGTATATCATGTATATCGAGTGTATATCTTAAGGAAAACGATATGAAATGTTTCTAGAACTATATGGTGATGATCATGATGGTTGTTGAATATGAAATTATTGATCTTAGTTGAAAGTTGGGTTGAATTGAAGATTATGTCAACTTGTGAGAAAAATGACTAGTTGAAGGATATTTGTGTTTTAATGTTCATTGTTGATATTGTTGTTGTCGTTTGGGTTGTTGTTGATGATTTATAGCCGAGTTGAATTCTCGGGGTGTCATATGTATAGGGGAAGTGCTGCCGAAATTTCGGTAGACAAATATGCATTAAGTTGAAATTATGGTATTTATAACTTACAATTGGTAAACTTGACCAATTGCAGTTTTCCGACGAAACGGGAAGTGAGTTTGGAAAGGCGTAAGGAGCGTGAAAGGTATGTAAAGCAACCCCAATTCTTCCCTTGGCATGCCCCTAGTGTGTTAGGGTCGGATCCGGGCCTCGAAGGACCTCTTGGCCCTCGGAATCCACAAGACAAAATTTCAGTTTTTCCTTCAGTAGAATTGAACCATTTTGATACGCTTTTTCTGAAATTATGCAATTTTGCTCTAAATTATTCAGAAAGTCATAGAATGTTTGTATAACCTTTTTAGGTGATACTATATGCTTAGAGGGCACAATTTGAGCCCGCCGCCTTGTTTGTCCCAAGGCGGGCCCGCTATTTACGGTTTTGCCCCTAATGTGTTAAAGCTTCCTTTTTAAGCGATTTTTGAAAGAAATGTTTTAATTACCCTACTAATCGCTTAACGAATATTATTTTAAATATTCTGTTAAATATTATAAATTATTTTGACACTCGGAATGACTTCGGGAAAGTTATACTTCTGTAATTTATTAGGATATCCGAAATACATTTATTATGATTCCGTCCGACTCCATTGGATTGGTTTGTCTTTGATACGCTTCATCGAGTCTTTGAAAACATTTATGATATTTTTAAATTGCATTAGTCTCTCACTACTCCATTCGTGGATGTCCCAATGTTTCCCACACTGAGCCCGGGCCAGGATATGTTGTCAAGCGTGATTCTCTGCATTGTTCGCCGCGTCCCGATGTGAGGGGGCAGGTATACGCGTACATGGGTCTGTGGAGTATGATGTGCCATGTCCGCCTATTCTGATCTGATCTGTATGGCCATTTTGATATGACATTATATGATACGGGGCCACGCCCCTTTTTCTGATTCCTCTGTATAGTGGCACCAGCGTCGGGAGGGTGGCCACATTCTGTCTGCCGAGTCCCGTGTCAGGGACCGGATATGATATGATATGACATATGTTTCTGTACGCATTCTGTCTGTTTTGGAAATATGCATTTGACACTCTGGATTCTGTACTCATTTTCTGTAACCATTATGATTTGACTTCTGTGATTCCGCTTTACATATTCAGTACATATTTCGTACTGACCCCCTTTCTTCGGGGGCTGCGTTTTCATGCCGCGCAGGTACAGACGACAGGTTCGCTGATCCATCTGTTTAGGATCCCATCTCTGCTATTTTGGGGCGCTCTCTTCTTCAGAGCCCATCTTTTGGTACAGTCTGTCACTGCTATCTGGATATGTACATTATTCTGGGTATGACGGGGCCCTGTCCCGTCTTATGATTATGATATGTTCTGTAGAGGTCTGTGGATATATCTGTGTGGGTTCTGTACATATGTTTGGGATATTTTGTTCTATGATGGCCTTATCGGCCTATGTGTGCCAAGTCTGCTTTTCTGTTAAATTCTGTAGCGTCCACTGATATTATTATTATATTATTATTCTGTTAATATGCTAATTTGGGTATCGGGTACGTATAGGTGCCCAGCTCGGGCACTGGTCGCGGCCCACGGGGTTGGGTCGTGACATATATTAAGTATATATAGTATATAGTATATAAATATATATAGTATATAAATATAAATAAGTATATATAGTACATATATATACATATATATAGTATATATATTAAGTTATACATATATATGTATACGAAAAGCACTATTCTGTATTGCTGACTTGCTATTAGCCTGTTAGTCAGTAAATATTTAAACTTTAATTATAAAGTTGTATAACATATGTAAATATACCTACAATATACTAATAAATACTATAATATATATATATATATATATATATATATATATATATATATATATATATAATACAAAAAACAAAAAAACAAAAGGTTTTCACCACTTAAAACCGGACCGGTTCCGGTTTGGAATTTCAAACCGGTTAACTGGTTCCGGTTTTTTAACCGGTTAACTGGTTCCGGTTTTTTAACCGGAACCGGCCGGTTTCCTAACCGGTTACCAGTCCGGTTCCGGTTGGAACCGGTTGCCAACTTTATATTGAACTAATGGTTGAGAATAATTTGAAATTATATGACTAACCGGTTATCGATTCGGATGTCCATGTGTCCAATTTCTTTATTGGCTTAACCGATAACCCCACCTTTATAGAATATGTCAAACACCAACAACTCAGGTTGCAATCAGTTTGATTACTTGATTTGTCTATCTTTGAATTGACGGTATCAAAATTATCCATGTTTTCGTAATTTGGGGTGAATGTTTAATTGTTACATAAATTGGATCTTCGTATGATCCTTGTCCAAATCGATAACCATTAAGGCTTCATTTGTTTTCATTAAGATTAAGACGTCTGAATCTGAATGCACATCTGAATGATTAAGATATTATCTCTAGGTCTGAACACTGAATGATTAAGACTGTTTGTTTTTCAATATCTGAATGTGCATAATATATTTATTTAAACATAATAAATATATAATTCAAATCAAAAGATAACTAAATAGTGAAAATAAATTCAAATTTAATAAAAAAAATATTATTTGATAAAAAAAAATGAAACATTTATATTCACTAGTAATGATGGAGATGTTTTATAGTCGTGGTGGGTGGTGAGTGGGTGGGAGGTAGTGGGGTTGAGGTTGGTGGTGGGTTTGTTGGGGAGTAGGGTTGGTGGGGAGTGGGGGTGAGGTTGGTGGTGGGAGGTGGCGGTAGTGGGTAGTGTGGGGTAGGGATTGGTGGTAGGGGCGGGTGGTGTGGGGTGGGGATTGGTGGTGGGGAGTGAGGGTGGGTGGTGTGGGGTGGGATGAGTGTTAGAGTGGGGGGTCGTGGGAATGGGGGGTTGGAGTAGAGGGTGGGTGGGTGGTGGGGTGGGGTTGGAGTGGAGAGTGGGTGGGGTGGGGTTGGGATTGGAGCTGGTGATAAAAAAGTTCCATACAAAAATACCTCTTAATGGTATTAAGACTTAGTTCAAGATTTTAATGATCAAGACCTATTCAAACTCAATAAGTGCTTAGATCTTAATGCAAACAAATGACTCAATGGCTTAAGGTCTGAACCATCCAGATTCAGACCTCCAATAAGTGCAAACAAATGATTGATATCAAACCGCCCGATACCTTATCCGTTCGGTAACAGTTTAGCATATTTAAAAATCGATAATTATAAACATCGGATAAAAAAGAAACATGAAAATCCCTAAAGCCAATAGATTCAAAATGGGGGGTTGGAGTAGAGGGTGGGTGGGTGGTGGGGAGTGGAGGGTGGGTGGGTGGTGGGGTGGGGTTGGAGTGGAGAGTGGGTGGGGTGGGGTTGGGATTGGAGCTGGTGATAAAAAAGTTCCATACAAAAATACCTTTTAATGGTATTAAGACTTAGTTCAAGATCTTAATGATTAAGACCTATTCAGGTTCAATAAGTGCTTAGATCTTAATGCAAACAAATGCACTTAATGGCTTAAGGTCTGAACCATTCAGATTCAGACCTCCAATAAGTACAAACAAATGAGGTCTAAAATTGATATCAAACCGCCCGATACCTTATCCGTTCGGTAACAGTTTAGCATATTTAAAAATCGATAATTACAAATATCGGATCAAAAAGAAACATGAAAATTCCTAAAGCCAATAGATTCGAAATGATGTTATCTTAATCAAACTAAGTTTTTACATGCACAATGTATGATAATCCGAATAAAAAATAATGACCTCATTTGAACCTATAGAATCTGCTCTAGCTTCGCCTCTACGGTCAATTAGGTGTATGCAGGTAGACCACTTTATAACAGTCATTCTCTATACTATTATTTTTGTTATAATGGTCTTTTTTATAAGATCGATATTTAATGTTATACTTGAATTAAATGTGCTCTGTAATAATATTTCGCTATAGCAGTAAAAAAATATCCGAATCAACTATACTGGTATAAAGAAATTTGATTTGACATGCATTACTTTAATTCTAGATGGAGACATTGTTGGTTGGTGGAATGGGGCTCACAATTCTTCCGCATTGTAAAACTTCTCCGTGTGATATTCGTGTACGTCGATGTCATCATTCTTTCTTTAATCAAACTTTGGCTAATAAATCCTTTATTTCTTCCATTTGTTTAACAAGACAAGAAAAGGATACTCCAACACAGACAAATTAAAGTGACTGATTAAGATGTTATCAATATCACCATTTGGATTGTAGTATAAGTGTTAGCTTTGGATAGATTATAATTTATAAGATTCTTCTTGTTTTACGTGGCTGAATTCCCCAACACTCAAAAATCTAGCTCAGTTGGGGCCTGCAGGGTGTCTTAACTTTCAATCAAATATGTTGTGATAAAGTTTTCGATGGAAGTTGCCTCAATAAGGTCTCATCATAGTTATTGTCGATACATTATTAGAAAAAAGGCAATGGAAATTTCAATGAACCATGGATGAGGAGTGTTGATTTGTGATTTTCAGAATCTCAGTCTCTCAGACATGAAATTAAAGAGCCCTCAAAAATTGACAAGAGGCTTTATTATGAATTTCTTTCCCTGTTAAATACTTCTATTCACTATTGAAGTTGAAGGAACAAAAGTACATCTGATTTAGATATGCCGACAGTATATTGAATTTTTACACTCTCAAAATACTAAATTTGACGATAAATAATTATTTATAGCAAGTATAGATTGGTAATTTGAAAAACATAGGAGTAGTAATTTAATAGTCAACAGTATAAAAGCTGCACTGATACGTGACTTGTTACAGTGAAAAGATGCACTTATAGTCTGGCTAAGGGCTGAGGGGTTCATTTGAACCTCCTTCGGTAAAAAATTACACTGTTTATATAATGTTAAAATAATTTTTATGTATATATAGTAGATGTTGAACCCTCTTTGACTTCTTCGTGTGTTTACTTCTTCATATTTTGAATCCTTCTAATGAAGATTCTGGCTCCGCCACTGACTGATAGAGTTTCTTTTTTTAACATTATCCGTGTGTATGTATATTAATTTAAATTGATAACATAAACATATCTAAAGCTTTCTATAGCAGCATTGTATCATCAGTACTTTTTACATAGCCATGACACTTGTTATAATTATACACTTTCTTCATTTAAAATCTTCACCAAATGAAAAATCTCAAAATATTCTCTCTGTCTTTATGTTAAAATAACTGCTATCATAAAACAACTTTTACATAAAGATATTGGATCAACTTCTGGATATATACAAAGATAATAAAATAATCAAACACTCACGTCAGATATATGCTAAAGCCTAATACTCTTTTTATCCTACTTTTAATTAAAGGTTGAAACAGCGTCATTGCTTTTGTCATTACCACAAAATTCACACTATAAAGGATCACGGATTAGTTGATAAAAGTGAACTCGATCTGTTGCACGCCAATAACCAGACAACGAGAAGGAAAAAGAAGGGAAAGACTTATTTTTCATGGGGTTTGAATGACATATATAGCAGCCTTTGGCTTAAACTATTCATTTTCAGTCAACCAGTTGGAAAGAGAGATTTATATTGAATTTGAGTCCAATTTTACGTACTGATGATATACAAATATTTACACAATTAGATCACTTATTAGTTAACTATAGATTCTTAATAGAGATTATTTGGTAATTTGATAAAAATAGTAACTAACTAGCTACTAGTACACCTATTAAAACTCATTTGTAGTATAAACAAATAACTACACTGCCAGAATATATGTAACTTAAGTTCATTTTTACTAGGCAAAAATCGAAATCACAAGCATTATTCTGGCTAGATTGGAATTAACAACTGAATATATCACTATTAGAAAACAGGGAATTAGCGACGGACAAAATTTCGTAGCTAAACAATAAAAAATCCATGCTCATGTCATTTATCTATGAATTATAAGAAAATACAATTAGCGAGGAGCTATTTAGCGTCGGATTAGCTAGGGATTACCGACAAATTCAATAGCTAATTCCATGTTTTCTAGTAGTGATTGTAGATCAATCGTCATCATAAGCATTACTCAATAATCGTATTTAGTAAAAATTCCAGCATGACCAACGACGAATTTTACAAAAGGCAAGTTAAGATGTACGTATAAACAAACTCACGCATGCCAATCGTTTCATGCCTTTAGACAACCTTAACTAGGAGTCTTTTTGGCGTATTTCATGGTCCTGTCTGTCCCAATTTATGTGTCAGTGTGTGACTGATCATAAAATTTAAGAAAGAATTACAAAAAAAAAAACTTGTGATCCAACGCAAAACATAAACACTTTTATAGTTATAGACTATCTGATTAAGGGTAAAATAAGAAGTTTAAAGTTAAATTATTTTAAAATAAATTAAAAAAGCACGATCTTCTTTTTTGAGATAGATTAAAAAAAAACTATGATGCATAAACTAGGAGGAAGGGAGTATTGAAAAAGCGGGACTTTAGAATATGGCATTTGTTTTAACGAAACCTAATAAATGACAATTTATCATTTTTTTTGGAAAAAATGTTTGTCTGGTGAGTTGTTTTTTTTGCAAAAATATCTTACTTTTTTTTTTTTTTGAGGATTCCTAAATTAGATTTTCAAACACTCTGAAAAGCTTAAAAACCTCAGCACTCCCTCCATCTCGTTTTAAGTGTCTTGCTAGGCATGAAGTTTAAGAAATAAAGAGAGATTTTTGAATCAGCTTATAGTCCTAAATTAAAAATGTATATAATGTGTTAAAATGTACGTTGATCTTATGGTTATAATATATAACTTGTCATGTACCATGTTTGAATTGTCAATTTACTAAATATAGAAAGATATACTCTTTTTTTATAGATCAAAAAGAAAAGCAAGACATCTAAATTGAGACGGGAAAAGTAATACTCCCTCCGTCCCATAATAAGTGTCACCTTAACAAAAAATACGCATATTAAGAAACCAATAATGTAATGTGAAGTTTATCAAATTACCCCTTTATAATAAAAATAAATTACGTTTACCTTTTGATTAGAGCATGCACAAGAAGTATACCTTTTGACATTGGGAATCCAACCATACCAAAATACTATGTGGCTTTTTCAATTATCATTTAGATGTTACTTTATTGTCTAAGGATAGAATTGAAAAAAACTAGTTAATTTATGTCTTGATTTCCTAAGATGACACTTATTATGGGATAAAAAAATTTCGCTAGGATGATACTTATTATAAGACGGAGGAAGTAGTATGTATTTGAAGTTTCTCAAATTTGAGGGTTAAATAAGTTTTCATCAACCTTTGGAATGTCTGCGTACGTAACAGCCTTTCGCTTTCTCGTCAACGAGTTGGAAAGATGGATCAAATTCACAAGCTTCATTCTGGAAGGCCGACATGTAACATGTGGCAATTCATACTCGGAGCAGCCCTTGGACGGACAATGTGTCAATATTTTCAATAATATAAAAATGTAAAGCTTCCATATGCACTGATTCCACCAGTTCGAAAGTGCGAAACTATAATATAACAATAACATACCCAGCTTAATTTTATAAGTGGGGTATGAAAAAAATAGAGTGCACGCAGACTTGATTCCTACTTTAAAAGGTAGAGAAGTTGTTTCCGTTAAGTGTGAGACGACTATAATGAGTGAGCAAAAATATTAAAAAGAAAATGAAATAAATTTAACTAAGAAGATTACTTTGAAAAACCTACAATCTTTTAAATAAATGCATAATTCAAGAAAAATGCAACATGAAAGAAATTTTTATATAAGCAATAACATCAATTATTTGAGAATATATATTTTAGTCATTTAGTAAGTTTACAGTAGTTCCTATATATAGTTTTTAGGAGTCTTTTAATCCTACGAAAATTTTTATGCCAACAAATAATATAGAAAATTTATAGTGGTACTTTTTTTTTCTTGTGTAATAATATATTGATGTGAGGCGAATATAATTGAAGAAATATAATCGACCCCAACTATTTAAACTGAAACAGGTCAAAACGTTGTAAACCCACATTTCTATTGGTTTGAAAATTGAAATACTTCCCAACCTCCTTCTAGAAAAGTCAATTTTAGTTTTATCTCTCTTCATAAACCTTCTCGAGCAGGTAGGAAAAGTCCTTTTTATTTACTTATTTATTTATTTATTTATTTATTTATTTTATTTTATTTCTCTAGTTCTCTCTAGTAACCTAGTAATTGGGATCTTTAATTTGCTCCCTTACTGGTTGGATATGAATTCTTTCTAAAATTTATGTGGTCAAGAGATTCAGAGTTTTCCTCTCTAAAGTAAAACTACAAAAAGTATTTTTTTTGTTAGGATTTTATATTTAATGTGTTGATCTTTTGTTTGAATTTTATACATTTGATGTGTTGACTATTTAAAATAATTTTATCACTACATTAATGAAACAAATAATCGTCAGATTTGCTATCTGCAAATGTCAACGACTATCTTTCATGTGGTGTAGAATTGTAGACTTTACTCACTCAAATAGAGTGCTTCTTTAATGCATTAATGCACCATGCGGCGTCCTCATTATTAAGTTAGTTTATATATCGATATCTGGCTGAATATCATTTTTTTTAATACAAAGAAATTGCATTCTTGTAAGTCGTATAAGTTATAAAATAATGCTCTCAAAATTAAAATGTCATATAATATAGGACGGAATGCTTCAATAGTTGAGAAAGGCTAATGAAGTATGCGTATTTCCACAGTCAAATGACCTATTCAGTTGGTTGAATCAATATATTGTTCTCTTTTAAGGAATTATTTTGATTTGATAAAATGCATTCATTGATTAAATTATTCGTATTCTGAGGATGTGCAACCTCAATCAAGGCATTATATACAATATATAGCTCTCTCAAGAAGAGGTAGTTAAAGCATGTTGCATGATTAGAGATGAATCTAAGATTCTAATTTGATGAATTCAACTTTTAAATATTTAGTATCAAACTTATTATATTTTTAAAATTATGAGTTCAGATATAATATTTACTGAAGTTCTTTTGACTATATTAACCGTTTTCTCTTCTCATATTTACTCATAGAAAATTGTAAAGATTTTTTGGACATTTATTTAGATCATTTATTAGCAAGAATAACTTCGCAAAAGAAATTAATACCTTCTTGATTTTGAAAAAAAAAAGAATAACTTTATACAAAATAAAACATGCTAAAAAACAAATAAAAAGGATTGGAGGGAGTAGTATTAGGAAAAGTTTCCTCTATCTAGAAGTATTGCGTTCTAGAAGCCCAGTCACGAAAAAACATTATTTGTCCTTATTTAACTTCTGTTTCAAACCTTAGCCTGTAAAGAAATTTCTTTCTTGTTTCCCTTGGCAAGGCGTAAAAGTCTTATTTTGCTTTCCATAATTGCCAAATTATCTGATTTACGTGTTGCAGTATACCATTATCCTTTTACGTACATACATCTATGTTTAATTCTCAACTACTGCACAAGATCGCAATAAAAAAGAAAATGTAAAGAAAAAGAAAAAGAAGAAATGCAATTCAGTCTAAATCGTTAGATAAAGACATGGCTTTAATTCAAAGCTCCATTGAAAAAATATTGGAGGATATGTGCCAGAGGTAATCCGAACCCGTAATTATTGTTTTTATGGATGGAAATTAACTTAGATAGCCGCCTATCCAAGAAAATAGTCGACAAATACATAATACACGAAATATTAATATATAATTTATATATATCGACTAGCGAATGTAAATATTTTTAGCTGAAAGGTCGACTATGTAACTTCCTCTTTGGTAAATGTATGTATAAGTGTATCACCATATATTAGAGGAGAGTATTTCTTATGTTCCACCCATTACCATCTCTAGTTATTATTCTTTTCTTTTTAAGTACGATTCTTTTTTTCATGTAATAGAGGATTGAAGTCGTACTTAATTCAAAAGTAACCTTTAGTGCAATTTATCATTAAGGGTGTAGTTAGACGCATATAATTCATTCACTCTTAATCAGAGGTTTCAGGTTTTAATCTTAGGAATGAAAAAAAATATTGATATGATTTTTTTTTTATTTAATGGACCTTATAAGGCGCAGATCTGGATATCGAACTCCAAAGCAAGTATCGAACCCAGATGGCCTAGGTTTTGATTGGTTCGAGAGAACCATAAATCTCGATAGGCAGACATATCTTGTTGAATAAATCTTTTTACCACATCTCGTATAATGAAATTCAAACCCCCTCCCCTCCTCGCGGATAGAACTATAATGTACTACTTCCATCTCAATCGAAAAAAAAAAAAAAAGCTCTAGTTCAATGTGCACTAGTAGTGACATTTTTCCCCACGATCCACGTATACAACATACATAATGACCATATTAATCTCCAAATAGTTTGACAGCAATGTCTCAATACCAAACATCTTAAGTCTTAACACTGATCGCAAAATCCAACTGTGAATAAATTAAACTATGAAATCTAAATATAATTTAAAAAAGCAAACCAGACGAAAGATTTGGAAGAACCAATTTACATGTGACCACATGGTGTCATTCAAATTCCAAGACGAAAAACCATTATTGTAATATCCAATCAATCTAGTTAATTAAGAATAATCTATTCACCATAAGTTTTGAATGAAGACAATTTTCGGTTTTAAATTTCAGTTGGTCCAATTATTTCATCTATTCCAATATATTTGCGGCTGGCCATGCCTGCAAGATTCATAGAACTAGATTAGCAACCCTTGTGATAAACACACAAATTTCCCCAATCAAAGGCACATACTATGTTAATTTTACATGTTATAGAATTTCTTGTGTTTGAGTTTATCCCACAAAAGGGCAAAAGAAACCGACCAATTCTTTGTCTTTTCCTTTCTTCTTTCTAGTATCATGGGACATAGTATTTAAAAATATTTTCGTATGGCAATTGTAATAGCTCATGAAGAGAAATAGGAGCTTTATAATAAGGATGTATTTAGGATTCAAATGTTGAGGCCTATTTCAAGTTTAAATCTAAGAGAACAAAACCGTGAGGTCTAGAATATTTGAGGTGACTTGGAAAAATCGTATCAAAGCTAACAATATTTTGATAGTTGAGCTTGAATTGTGAGTTCTCACAGTTGGTTCGAAATTAATATATAGGTTGAAATTAATAATTCACAATTTGTTGACGGCTATTAGTATTACAACATTAATAATCACCTTAAATTGAAGCATTATTAACACATGTTCCATTCATGACTTAATTTGAAGTCCGCCCCCCACCCCCTCCTTTTTCCCCTTTTCAGAAACCAATTATAGTGCAATTTACACAATAAATTAAGTTAACAGAATAAATACCAAAATAGCTACGTATAGTATAAAGTTAAAATTTGAGTTGAAGACCTTTTTGTCACAAATAAACAAATTAGCGGTTAAGATCTTATTGACATAATTATGACTTTATATCTTCGTCAACAAGCTTTCAATTTAATTTTGACCTAAAAAAAAGTTATAATTGGTGCTAATTCACCAACGAATATCTACTATTGGAGGTTCTAGCATCTATACAAATATTGAAATTTAGAAAAAGCAACACCATAGAATGGGGATTATCTCTTTTGATAGGTACAACCGTACAAGAGCAACTGATTTCCTTACTTAAATGATTTCTCTTCAAATAATTCAAGATTCACGAAGGGTAGGTAATTAGGCCTAATATTCTGAAAGATAATTATTAGTTGTGAGGAAATTAAATAATAAATAGGGAATAATGAACTTTATTGTAGGGTTACCAAAGGAAAGAAAAAAATTGAATGTGATTCAAACTTGTGATGCTACGATCGAAATTATGATCTTTTGTATATTGATTTTTTCCCAAGGTCAGAACGAGAGGTTTCTAGAGAGAACTGAAGCAATTTTTGTTTAGACTTTTAAAAGTAAACATGCAAAAATCACACGTTTAAGATGAGAAAGTCAACTTGGTAAAGCGATTTGCACATATTCTATTTCCAAGAAACTTAGATATATGACAAATGTCAGAATATTTATTTAAATTTTGTGATTCAACATGCTGTGATTCTATTTTTCTCCAATTTTGTAATTCTAAATTCATTTGGTAAAACCTGTAGCAGAAGTTTCCATCTCCATTTCAACTGATCACTTATGAATTAAGAAAAATAAAATAAAAAGAGAACACGAACTTTGCAACAGTGAAGCATTACGCCACCTCCAACATTGACTAATATGATTATTTAAAAATGTGCGAATTAATAATTCATAATATCTATTCATGTGATATTCTTTTCATTTTACTCTATCTCCAAATATTATCTCTTGCTGTTTATATTTAGGTCTTACTTTATTTTTTGTTATTTTTTGACTGTTTTAAACTAAACATCTTTTTACACTTAATAAATTCTAACTCCAATACTTTCATTTTAACTTTACGGACTGATTTAACCAAAAAAAAAAAAAAAAACTTTACGGATTGAAATGGTATTTTGGGTATAACATGTAAATAAGATCACAAAATTTAAAAGTGTTAATTCAAGTTGGAGTAGGAATCTAAATTATTTAGGGTTTGATATTCTAAGTTATTTGATATATATCTAAATATAATCTATAGCCAAAATAATATTGAATTAGGTTTTCCATTTGCTAGTCAAACTAGATTTTGCATTATTATATATAAGAATGCTACTACCTATCTTTTATGTAGAAAACACATTCAAAGATACAATTAGACCTTTCTAAACAATCATCTCCTATAATAAAATTTCACTATAAGAATCAAATTTTTTTTTAAACCAATTTTTTTGATATTTCACTGTAACAACCAAAAAATAGCGACAAACGACATCGTTAGAGGATTGACTGTCTATTGAGGTTTGAGTAAATAATATTATTCTTCATACTGAGACGAAAAAAATAGGCACTAAATTATTGAGCAGTTGATTTTTGGTAAGAAAGTTATTTCGGTAATTGCCGTTAGTCCACATAAGATACCCATTTTTTTTTTTTTTGGCGCAGACATTAATGACACAATAAGAACCTTAGTGCAGCTTCCTATATTTGACGGATACCTTTGTAAATTTCAAATCATCTTCCTTAATTCTTCTCTCAGTCAAATCATCAAACACTTAGCCTTCAATCCACAAATTCTCTTCTTTTAAGCCCTTTCCCCACCATTTTTCTTCACCAAAAATCAAAATATCCATTTATAGAAGAAAAACAGAGATGGGTTTTTCAAAAAGAACCTTGTGCGCGTAAATTTCAAGTCACTTTACCCAATTTTTCTCTCAGACAATTCATCAAACACTTTTTCTGTAATCCACAAATTCTCCTCTTTTAAACCCTTTTTCCACCATTTCTCAGCACCAAAAACTCAACAAAAATCAATTTCTCCATTTATAGAAGAAAAATAGAAATGGGTTTTTTGAAAGAAGATAAAAAAACCAGAGTTTTGAGATGGGTCAAAACTATTTTTTTCTTGATTTCTATGTTGATTTCATTTTTACTTTTTTCTGCCCCAGTTCTTCTTGTTATTGCAGATACAATTCTTCCTTCACTATTATTATCTGCTTCTATTTCACCATCTTATCTATCTGTTCAAACTTTTGCTTCTCATCTGAGTAATTATGATTTTCGGTATTCACTCATTGATATTCCTCTCATCTCCATCGTCAGGTCCGTCATCATTTTATGTAAGTATATATACCTTTAATTCAACATTTGATATTTCGATCGTTTGTATTTGAGATAATGGTTAAAAAAACACCTGAATTATCGCTTTTTCGCGAGTTTTCACACTCTAATTATCAATTGTTCCCTTTTCTTACCTGAACTATCACCGTATATGTATTAAAACATACCTCGAAGCTGATTAGGCCAGCTATCAATTGCTCCCTTTCCCTACCTGATTACTCAATTAGGTGTGTTTTAATATATATATATATATATGGTGATAGTTCAGGTAGGAATTACGAAAAAGTGATAGTTCAGGTGTATTTTTTTATGATTAACTCTTTGTATTTTTTGAGAAAATTCAAACATAGTTCATTTAGCGTGTCAAAAAAGTAATTTTTGTAGTTTTACTTATAGTGAGTAAAATTGGTTCAGACATTTTTGTCGAACATGTTATGATCAATTGGTATGTTGAATACTGAAAAGATTGAATTTTTGTGATTTTGGATATAGGTGTTTATAGCTTATGTGATGGACCAAGGCTATCAAGAGGACCATATTTGGGAATTGCCACAATTTGTTCAGTGTCATCTTTGGTGTTTGTATCTTTGAAGGCTTCATATGTGTTTGCACACAGTTCGAATTTGGATCGAGGAGGATACGTTCGAGCTATGGAGATGGCGTTATTCGTATGCTCGTTAGCGTTAGCCGTTGCACATGTAGTTGTGGCGTATCGAATTAGCTGCAGGGAAAGAAGAAAGCTTCTTGTTTACAAAATTGATATTGAAGCTGTAAGTCAATCTATCATATCCCTTTATTTTCTGCTTGATCTTAGCAAATTTTGGTACATGCCAAGAGTGAAGACTCACATGGCCAGTTCAACAAGGTTTTTTAAAAAGAATCACCAACTTGATTTATTTTACTAGAAATAGTACAACCAATTTGAAAAGTAGGGACTAAGGAAGATTATATTTAGAAGGAATATGGGTATGGAATTACAAGTTGGTTGGGTCCATGTGCTGAGAAAGGAAGACAACACTTGTTCCAACTTGACATGCTACAAAATCACACTTTAACTTCAAATTTACCAGTTTCAAAAAAAAAAAAATTAAAAAAAAAACACACTTTAACTGAAAGATAACAAGCAACTGTTTATAATAACTGGAATTATTAATCTAGGAAAAACAAAAGAATTACATGCTACAACGGGTTAAGTTACACTGGAACTCTGAAAGTGTTAACACTTTTTTCATTGTCAGTGTATAGAAATTAGATCCGACTTAAAGCATCTGCCTTGTATACTCTTTCATGCGAAATTTGAATAGTTATATTCCAAAATAGAATTGTGATAGGATTCTGATCTTTGTATTTCGAGAGGCTTGAGATAGCGGTGCAGTTTCATTAAGGAGATTCAAAATATTAAGAAGCTAAGGAAATTTAACATCTGTTGTATGTAAATAAAAATAATCTTGACCTTGTATATATATAATTTTCCGGCAAAAAGGATTTGGATAAACCCCTTTACGCCCTTGGCTCCGCCTGTGACTTGTTGGAACCTGTAAAGAGTCAGCAATGTGTGGTTTTTGTCCACTTGCCAATTGCAACTTCCATGTGCCTTTTGATTTGTTCACATTTGGTTTGAAGAAATACTTTACTTAGATATTGATTTACTATCCTTAATTGATAAATTGAATTAAATATACAGATTTCTTAATCATGTTTAAGGGCTAATGAAAACACATGTAGCTAATGAAAACACATGTCTCTCATTTATTAGGCCTTCTTATTCTATTTTTCTGTGTTTTAATTATCATATTATTACATGAATGCAGGTCTCAGCATTCAAGACCGGATCATTTTATAGATATCTTAAAGTTACTCCCAGCAGAAAGAGTGAAGTTAAACTCAAATCTACAGAGTCCATATGCACATGAAATTGTTCTTCTGGTTTCTTTCGACCAAATCCAGTTTCCACAGGGCAGGTTTCAGGTAATTAATTGCCATATCATCTTCTTAATTTTGAAAATATTCTATTTGATCCACTGTGCACTAAGTTTTTAAGCCTGATTAGGCTAACCGATTAAAAGTAGGCGATAAGCATCAAGTGCTGGAAAAGTACTTTTAGGGTCTGAAACTAATTTTGTAAAGAATTTGTTACGTATTTGGATAGAAGTGTCGAAACTGATAATAAGCAATTAGTTGGTAAAAAGATGCAGATAAGCATTTTTTCTTTTGAAATGATCGAAACGTCGTTAGAAACTATTTAGAAAATATATAAATATAAAGGTTTTTTTTACATACAAGGACGAATGACAGTAATAAAATTGAGATATAATTAACAATAGTATGTTTTAAGAAGAGTATTTAGGATATTGCAAAAGATATTAGGGATAATATCGTAAAAAGGTTTGGTCAAATCAAAATCAAAAGTCAGGAGTGGCCAACTTATGCTTTGGACTGATTTTTATGTTTACCAAACACTGAAATAAGCCAAAAACTACTTATGAATTAGTTTGACCAACTTACAAAATTTACGGAACAATCTCTTTTGTACCGTAGGCCATGTGCTGCCACCAGATTCATACTCAGATTATTGCTTTATTTTTTTCATTTACTCTTTTATGAATTAATTTTTTCTTTTAAACTTTCCAGTCATAGTACATAACTGACTGACTCTTTTACAACTGTTCTGCTTTTGCAAGTATATCCAAAGGAGAGATCTGAAGCCTGATTGGTCAAGAGAAATAGTCTATATATAGTAATATATATATAAAAAATACAATATACTACTCAAGATTATGTATATGTGCAAATGTGGTGTGTTCTGTGTCAGCAGATAGTAATACAGGACAAGAGCATTATGATTCAGCACCCATTGCTCCGCTTAAGCAACTTGTACAGATATTTGTTCTACTTTAATGCCAATTGTGTTTCACAGATTAGCATCTAGCATTTTATTTTTTATTTTTTATTTATGTATCAGACGTCTTGAACTTTGATCTATTAGTTTTTTTACATTAGGTACATGGCTAAAATGGAAAGATATCTTTTATCGACCTAACTTATCTTAAAAAGCTCTCATCTTTTTTTATTAAAATATAGATCAAGTTGAGTAGACCTCTCGTATTGGATGAATTATTATTAAATCAAATATTTAAATTTGTACATTCAAATATAATAAAACACTTAAATCAAAACCTTATAAATATTACAAGTTTCAAAACTTGCTTTGGGGCACTTTAGAACCCCTAAAACGACGATCCAAACGTTTAGGTGGACTTCATGTAATGAGCCGACATTATTGTACGCAAAAAAAAATATTAAGTTTTATATAAAATATTGATATTTTGGGATTTTAAAACATGACTAATCTTTGCAAAGTATGAAAAAAAACGTGATTGGAAAGGTAACGAAAAAAAAAAAAAAAAAAACTCCAACATTAACGCACAAAATTAGTGCGTGATTACTAATGTTCTCTTTTTTTTTTGGTGACCCCATTCACGCACGAAATTCGTGCGTGAAAGACCAAAACTGTGTTTTTGCAGGTTGGTCCTTTCACGCACGAATTTAGTGCGTGAATACTACTTATGTTTTTTTTTTTTTTATACTAGTTTGGTTCAAATTTTTTTTTTGTGCTATTTAAGTCGCGGACTCCTGTTTCCACCCTTATAGTGTTTGCTTTAATTATATATAAATGTTTTTGAGATAATATTTCCTACTATATGTAAGAAAATAAGTAAGAAAATTACTTACTTTATTGAAAAATGTTTTTCATAATATATTTCATTGATACCAAATATACACCCTAAATTTGGACACTTGAGGGAAAGTTTGAACATGAGACCATAATCTTGAATGGCTTGCAAAAAACCCCCCATGCAAGAAAATGTTTCCTACTTTAGTCTTTTGGATGTGTTACAACTTAAAAGTGGTTCATGAATGCGAATACAATTATAACTAAATATATATGAATAATCTACGTCCCCCTTAGTTGTCCTGCGTGATAATTAAAACAAGTAGTATCGAATACACCAACATAGTAGACTTGCATGATTTTAAAATGTTTAGCAAAATCCAAATATTAGAAATAACAATTACTTTAACATGAACAAAAAGTCCAATAATTTGCTGTATAATTCCTTGAGAAATCAATAATTAGTACTTTATCCAACTGGGAGAATCTACTAACCACCTCTTGTTGTATAATTCCTTAAGAACCTTTTTTTCAAGACAATTCAAAAGTTAAGAAGAGCTAGGCTGTATAGCTTCATATTTGTACTTTAAGAGAGAATAATTAACGACCCACCGTTGATAAAGGATTGCCAACTTGCACATCTAGTGATAGCTAATTAGCTATATATGATACTCTAGAAAGGAGATATTTAGGAATTGAAAAAAAAAAAAACAGGATATGCCCTTTTACAAAATTACAGATCACAAAGATAGATTACAATAAAATAAAATTTTACAGATCATACTAATTAGTCATCTAAAAAAAAGATAATGACCCTCTAAGTTAAATAATACTAGCAAAGTCGAAAGACTGTGTTGAGTTGATTTTGGACGGATCAAAATGAATTGATTTGAGAAATGGTCAGGTCAAGGTTACTTGGGCAATTGGGCTGAAAAGGGTTCATCAACAAAATGGACTAAACAATGGTCATAGGCTCATAGCCGACCACCCAACTATTACCACATTTTATTTTATTATGTCTATATATAACTTATCAAACAAAAGAATTCTTTTTAAAAAATTTGGACAAGTTTTTTCATGAATCAATTTGAGCTACATATCAATCTACTTTTTAGATGGAATGAATTAGACGAGACAAAAAGGATCGAGTTAATAAATTGATAAGTCAATACTCAAGGGTCATATTTTCATGGGCTAATTTTATCTCCCCTAACTAATAGGATAGTTGAACATTTGACTGGTTGGCCAAAAAAATTTACATCCACTAAGCAATATACAATAATATATACTACATATATTATGTGCATATTATTCTCTGTCGACAATTTTTTGAATGGACGGTTATTTATGGTAATTTCCCTAAATTTAATACCCAGTACTCCCACCGCACCCCACCCCACCCCCACCAAGAAGTAGTTAATTGGAGCATTATGCAACTACTACCTACAATATGTCCAAGTCCCACCTCAAAGTTAATTATTTCCACCCCTAAAATAACAAGATGCCTTTGCACATGAAGAAAATTGGACCACTTGCAGATCAAATCAATTAGGGTTCTAGGAAGATTTTGCCTAGTACTTTAGTAGCTGAAGGCATTAATCTTCAGCTTATATGTGGCTTATATTGTCCGAAACATGTGGTTTAGGGGGCAGATATATACTTCCTCCTCAAATTATCTATCGTGTTTTCTTAAAATAGTTGTCGCAAATTATTTATCATTTTAAAAGTTCAAGACAAAATTCAATATTCTTTTCCCATTTTATCTTTAATAGTAATGGTTCGTGAATTATGGAGAGATGACACATATATAGAGTAAATATTAAATAAAGAGAGATTATATCTTAAGATATAAATACGGGTAAAATAGTCAAAACCTCTCCTAATTAAAGTATTTTTATAAGGGGTGTGTAAGAGATAAACAAGATAGATAATTTGAGACGAAGGGAGTATAAGTGTCTACTACTATAATCTATAGGTAATAGCTATATGAAGTAATATACCATAACATATAAATATGAAAAATCGATTTCAAATAAAATTTGAAAATATATGGTAAAGTATTGTTATAGGGGATATTTGTTATAAAAAAAAAGTCCGACTGTGAAGTACATCCTTCCCATATAGGATCTCTAAAAAGTGTGAAACTCGTCCCTATTTAAAAGAGATGTTACGTCCAATATTTAAGCTACTTGTATAAAAGAACATTTTTCGTGGTGCACATGATATTGAGTCAATTTACTAAACTAGCTATGAGATCAATTGAAAATACAAAACTAAAAGAAACACTACGGAGAGTAATTAAAGACTAAGATATAAGTAGAAGAAATTTAAGAAAGAACAGGTGCACTATAAATTTAGCCTCCATCTTAAGAATAAACTTGAAGTGAGGTTAGATGAACTGTTACTCTAAAAATATCTGACAATTCAAGTATAGCTGGGCTGAGTGTTCTAGAAGAATCTTATGATAGATAAAGACGTCTACATAGAACTAGATTATGAGAATGAGTAGAGGAATGCTATGGTAGCTAGAGTGTTGGGCGATACGAAAATACGTACCTATCAATGTGAAATGAAGTTACCTAGAGCAAATGTGAGATTAAGACCAACATGGTTTGTGGTGGGACGGCTGGTGTTCCTCCACCTTTAACCAGAGATCTAAGGTTTGAGCTCTGGAAATGGAAAAAAAATCTATTGGAAGCGCTGCCCCCAAAATGACCCTACAACGCGCAATCCGAATTTAGTCAGACTCTAATGCCGATACCGATTATTGGGTAAGAAACTAAAAAATTGATATATATTTTCCTAAAATTATTTAGAGATATTTATGTCTATAAAAAAATGTAAAGAATTTTATTACGTTTTGTCTAATCTTCCTTCCTTTCCTTTTTAAAGAATTGATAGAATAATCTATAGAACCAAAAGCGCTTATGTGAACAACTCATAGCCCCTGGAATTAGTTTGGAGTTAAAGTGCAGTTAATATTGTTGTTTTCTTTGATAGTAGCTTTGCACCTGGTTATATAACATAAAGTAGATTAAATAAATATGTTCCCATTTGGGGATGGATTTTGGGGGTGTGGGAACTGTTGATTTACATTTTTTTGCTCGGATTGCCCTTCATTTGTGGTGGTCTTTAATTTTTGTCATTCAAATTGGTGGTCTTTAAATTTTGTCCTTCGCCTAATACCCCGAGGTTGTGGGGTCGAACTCCAGCTCAGTAAAAAAAAAATCACAATGCAGATGTTTGGATTCGCAAGGGAGAATTTTTCTTCAGAATTTTGTAAAATTCTATCCATGCAAATTCTGTGTTACTCAGCCTGGCGAATTTTTTTAAATTTTTTTTTGATTGAGCAGGTGTTTAAACCCAAAACCAAGGGATATTTATCGAGAGGAAAAAGTTAAAGACCACCAATTTGAGGGATAAAATTAAAGACCACCCCTAGCGAAGGATAATCCTGCAAATTGCCCGTTGATTTATAGTTCAAACAAAGGACTCTGATAAAGCACAAAAATTAACCGGCCCAAAAGAAAAGGAAGGTTGAGCTAGATTGTCTCGGCGTCATTTGCACTATTGTCCCTATTTTTTACTGGTCCTTATTTTTTGGCCCTCACAACAAATACTCCCTCTGTTTCAATTTATGTGAACCTATTATTATTTGGAGAATCTATGACGTGATTCTTTGACCACGTTTTATTTACACTTTTTCGAAATTATTTGAATTATAAATACAGTACTTATGTGGTTTCTAAATATATAATTTTAATTTTTACAAACTTGAAAGATTTATGTCAAAATTTATGATCAAAGTTATAAAGTTTGACCCTCATACTTCAAAAAGGTTCACATAAATTGAAACAGGGGGAATAATTTTTTGCGGGCAATAAGTTTATCTATTTTGGGAAATATACACTACATGCCCATTAGAAACTTGTTTGGCCCATGTTTGGGCTTAATGCCGCGAGTTGGCCCTTCGGTCCAAACTATTGCCAAGCGCTAGCCCAGCA
The DNA here is from genome assembly GCF_019175385.1 of Lycium barbarum. NCBI lineage: Eukaryota > Viridiplantae > Streptophyta > Magnoliopsida > Solanales > Solanaceae > Lycium > Lycium barbarum. Next base: position 9,214,646 of record NC_083341.1, read on the forward strand.
GTCCATTTACTACAGAAAGATCAGACTTTAGTCGCCACAAAAAAATCAAAAAGTCATCATTAAAGGACGACGAAAAAAAATTCATATTGAGCCTTAAAAAAATATCCCAAAACATGTATAATATGTATAATTAGTAAGTATACGTTGATTGAGCCTTCAAAAATATTCCAAAACATGTATAATAATTGTATAATATTTTTATAATTATTACGTATATGTTGATTATACTTATTAAACATAAATACAACAATGATACAATTTCTATATAAGTACGATGCATTTTCTATACAACAATGATACAGTTTCTATACATATGCTGAAATTAGTTGAAAAAAGGCTACAAAATGAAATGATTTTTAAAAGGCTAAAAAATGTCTTTTAAGCTTCTTAGGCCATTTGGTTGTCAATAATATGGGCCGAATGACCATTTGTGTCATTTTTCCTTATATTTTCACATCATAATATCTTACAAGTTATACTTTGCGCCTTACAAACTTACGTCTGCTACGCATTAGTTCAATTTGGAAGGGCAAGGATGAAAGACCAGCCCATTTGAAGAACAACCCATTCAATTTCTTCATTTGTCTCAAGGTGCACCTGGCCCAACAATCTCAAAGTTTTTGGAGGTTTAGCCCAGGAGTTTGTAATATACATCATCCGCTCCACACTTCGAAGATCATAGGCTTCACGAGATTAAAACATGGGAAATAACTGATATATACAGCCCAGACATGTAATTTGTAGCCGATGTAGCACATTATATCATTGGTGTAAAGATAATGAATCTGTTCTGTATAGCTATACAGCCCAGACAACTAGTTTGCAGCAGATGTAGCCCACTATATCATCGGTATATAGATAATGTATCTGTTCTGTATAGCTATATATAGATTACATATACTCTGTATATATAATGTATAAGCAGTATAAGCTTTGTATAATCATGTATAAACACACGAAACCCACTTAAATTGCAGTGTAAAGTTAATGTATTTGTTCTGTATAATTTTATATAAATATTACATATACTATATGCCAAATATGAATCCTAACAAACTATGAAACAAAGCAGTGGCATACGCAGGACTTTTTGTAAGCAGTGTCGATATTAAAAAAAAAAAATGATATAAAAATGTTATATTAATAAAACTGCTATTCGAAGTGTGAATAAAACATAATTCCTGTAAATTATTATTGGGTCCGCCCCTGAAACAAAGTGATAGCAAAACCCATTAGAAGAGCTTCGACGAAGAAGATCGTCAAATACAAAAGACTCGCTATAGAGAGAATTCGTCGAGCACCTCATGTGCACAACATATTTAGTGCAATATGTACAAATAAGAGGGGTCATTTACCCTCCCAAATATCAGGAATTATAGTTTTCATATAGCAGCAAAACATTGAGACGCCTAACATCACAAAGCAAATCAAAACAGGAGCTCAACAGATAGGTCGAATTCCAGTGTGACAATTCGTCAAGCACCTCATGTCCTCTCCGCCGGCCATCTCCCAGTCATCAAAAGCCGAGCTTTACATCTTTCGAAGATGCCGATATCGCGGAGAGCGACACCGGACGAATGACATTACGGGCGACTGCATAAACTGTCACAGAGGGGAATCCGCTGTTCGCGGTGATTACTTCAGCGACATTTGTGATGCTGAAAATCTTGACCCAAATCAGTTGAATGCAAAACTAGATTGCCGAAGGATTAATTGGGGTAAAAAGTTTATTATTGGGCTAATTTTGGCAAACTAAGATGTCCGAACGGACATCTAGCTTAATTTTCTCTAATCTTTAATTAGTTTGATTGCACACAAAATTTAAGGAAGTATTGAAAAATGAGTATTTAGCTAGTATGACCGAACCTATACAGCTGCAAGTCATCGCTATGGAATCCACACCTGCAAACTATTCATTCGACAAGTACTTAAATTATTATTTGTCAGGAAAAGAATATTGTTTTTTTTGTCCAGTTAAGTCTTAGCCTGGTACTAATTTACTATGTTCTATTAATTACGTGTAAGGATCACCAATCAGCCACGTATTTATGCTTGTTAAATTTATATTCCCCCAACCAAATTGGATACATAGTTTAAAAAATAAATGATTTCAAACGCATAGTTTAACACACGTTCTAACGTTTGTCTGACTACAAAACATTTAAATTTATTTTTATCTTAACCACGCCATAACATTTTAAAATTAGGAATTTTCATCCAAGGTAAAACGAGAAATTCAAATTAAATTATTTTAATTATAGTAAGAAATCATTCTCTTTTATCAGACTAAAAAAGAAATATGTTCATATAAATTGAAATAAATACTGATTTTGAGTCTAGTTTTGAAGAGAGAGGGTGGATGGAAAACATTTCTGTGGTGACTCTTGAAGGCAAAATCTATAGCTGCAAGCATTGTGGAATACATCTTTGCCCTTTCTGAAGACATAATTTCTAAGGTTTATTTTCCTGTCTTTTACTAATCCATGGGCTGATCAGTTTAATTTTATCACTCATTTGTTGTTATACTTTTATAGAACTCATGATCCACTACTATTTGCAATTGGATTTTCTATATTGAGATGCTATAATCAGTGTAGATTGCAATTTTTCTCGATCATCTTAGGGAATACGTTCAATTCATTTCTCATTTAATTTGTTTTGTAACCGTTTTCCAATATATATTTTTGTCACTCCACCTATTGTCTTTAAACTCTTAAGGTTTTATGTTGGATGCTTAGATATCAAAGATCGGAGGTTGACTTTCGCTTACAGAACTTTGAGGCAAAATGTTTTGTTAAGGACGGCGTAGTCAGGGCGGAACTACAGGGTGAAGGGGGTCAACTGAACCCCTTTCTCGGAAATTTACATTGTATATATAAGGTTAATTTATTTATATATGTATAAATATTAGGTTTTGAATTCCCTTAACACAATATGAACTTCAGCTCAGCGGCCAAAGGGCATAATATCTAGCCTAATGTTGCGGGTTAATTTGAAACTCACCGGAGACATTCTTTTTACCTTTTTGAATCTCCTTGTCAAAAGTTCTGACTCTGCCCCTGGGGTAGTCAAGGAAAATGCTTTTTATTTTTTTTATTTTTTATGTATGACTATGAGGCAGAAGATAGCGCATGCATTCATCATCTAATCCCTGTTTTAAATATAATGGATCTAATCATTTAACTAAGTGTGATGATTTCTTAGTCAAAATGTCGAATATAAGGGCAGTTTTGGTTATTTGAATGGATTTAATCATTTTCCATTTTTATTCTTTGGCTTTACCAATGTTAATTAATTACTTGGAATATATTGAACGATCGAGATGATCATTACATAGTCTACTGCAGATTAAGGTCTACTTTACTTTCATCTTGAACTTTTTGAATTTGTGAACATTATTATCAACATAAAAGTCAATGCATGTTAGAATTCTGAGTCATAATATAATATTTCCTTTGTTTCAGTCCTTCCACTGCAGAAATGGGAAGGCTTATTTCGTCAATAACGTGTAAGTCTCTTCAGCTTATTTTTGTTTTAATCTTACAGTATGAAAAGATTAATTAACACTGTTATGCGTTTTTAATTCCTATATTGTCTATAATCTTTTCTTGCCACTGATGGAAATCTAAGATCAAGCTTATGCATATATCTTTGACCAAATTTTGATGCCAAGATGATAACTGTTTAATACATCCTAACTAATTAAACTTTTCCTAGTGGAAAGGGCAAGGGGAGGACCTAAATTAGTTCAACCAGAAAGTGAAAAATAAAAGAAGTTTATAGTTTTTTTCGTTTCATTCGATATCCGGTATTTGTATTGGGGCTCCGACTAATTCGGATTTACGCTCCGTAACAAGATTTTTTCTTCCCAAATAATCGAACCCGAGCTATAGTTAATGGTGGACCCAGTCCATCCCACCGCAACCCTTTATTGCTTGAAGTTTTAGTTAAACTATTCATGTTGACCACTAGCTTGCCCTCATTGACATTTAAGCAAGCTACATAACCAGTACATTAGAATGTAGAAGGTTGTACTTTGGGCTAGACCTTTTAAATTTAGAGAGTTTTACACCACAAGGCATCTCAAAGTGATTTATTCTGAAAATTAACCCTAATTTATTTTTTTATTTTTTAAAAATTAGCTAGTATAATCAGTGTATATGCATACATTTACACTGATTATACAATTATTACACGCTTATTATAAATTCTTTCTAGATTGACTATATAATTTTGTGCCGGCTATAAATTAATTAGATGGTTACGGCTAGGTGCGTTTAAATAATTTTAGCCGTTCGGCTAGAACTTGAAACTTCAATGGTGTGGACCTAGCTGAACCAGAGAGCCCCGAAGTCCCATGGGTAACAAAATTACGTTAGGTAACAAATGAATATAGGCTCAAGAAAATCCTTATATCTATAGCTTCTTCTATTTCTTGATAAAGAGCAATATGACCAATAGTGGTTCGAATGTATATAAAATGGATTTGCTTTTTTAAACGAATCTTTGCATAAATAGCCAGCATAATTCATTGATTACTTTTCCTAGTTAATATACATAAATTATACATTAATTATATACGGTTATACATATATCATATATATATATATATATATATATATATATATATATATATATATATATATATATATATATATATATATATATATATATATATATATGTTGACACCCAATTTTGTCCCGTCTCTCTGCCAAAATACCTATTTTTAAGCTTCTAATATTTTGAAAAAAAAAAAAAAAAAAAAATACATTCTGGTTACTATAATTATTAGCCTCTTATCAATACCGACATTTTATTATTCTATTATAATTATTATTATTATTATTATTATTATTATTATTATTATTTATTAATATTATTATAATTCACAATTCTTATCATTTCGGCATTTTACCAGCTTACGCATTTATCTTTGCATAAATAAATAATAGTATTTATTTAGTGCGGATTTTCAAAGAAAAGTAACATATATTATTACACGGCTATTATAACACCATATGATTTTATTACCCGAGTCTAGTAATCACATACATTTTGGTATTAAGTAATATTTTGTCACCCTCGGTATGTTCATTAATTAAAATGGGTCTTTTATTCAAATTTAGAAGTCAAACTGTTTCTTGCACTCAGTCCGTGTTTTGACTTACCGGGCTCCAAATCAAATCCCGATTGACTCCTAATATTTTTTGGACTAGTCCATATCTCTTATCTCAATTTTTAGAATAATTCGTGTTTTAATTTATTAGCCTATTCTCTTAATACCCGGTCTAAAAATTGACCCAGTCCACAAATGGACCGGGTCTGACTCGTTTACTCAAAATAAGGGGAACCCTTTTAGGGTTTCCCCTCATTTTTCTCTTCCGCCTCATCATCGCCTCTTCTCCACCATCCTCCGCCTCTCCACCTCTCCACCTTCCCGTCAATTATCACCACCATCACCACCATCGTCACCTCTACACCACCATCCCCCATCGTTCTCTTCCTCCCCTTCATCCTAAAACCTAGCCGTCGGGCACACACACCCCACTGCCACTAATTCTCACACCCATACCTCCATTACCTCCACCGTCCCACGCCTCCCTGTTCCCCATTACGACTGACACCCCTCTGTCACACCATTTCGCTTTGTCCCCCACTTCGTCACACCACCCGCTCCTCTCGTTCATCGTCATCTTCCTCTGACACCCACGTTACCCCGACACCCCCACGTATCTGTCACCTCCACCCTTCGTTGTTCCCCGCTCCTCTCAAACTCAAAATCAGTCTATAAATATTGATTTCATCATCTATTAAGGGAGGGGGAAAACGGGAAAAAACCGGAGAAAGCAGAGGAGAGGTAGCTTAACCGTAGAAATCCCCTAGTAATCAAGTGTCAAATTTAGGATAATCGCAGGAATTCCCATAGACGACATCATTTCTTTTAGCCTTATTGTTCGATATCGAGTCAAAGATCCACACCATTTTTTGTTCTGTTTTTTTTTGCTCTTGGCATCTGTTTGAACTCGAGTGTATGAGATTCGGGTTTTTCTTAGTACTTCGAAGTGGATTTGAAGTGTTCGCGGTTAATTCGAAAGCCCGTACCCACTTCGCTGCACCCGAAGAAGGTAATTCCCTTTTTATTCTTTTTTTCTGTGTTTTCATGATCAATGTGTTGGTTTTGGAACAGATGGATTAGTTAGATTAGTTCAGTCTCATGTTTAGTTAAGCTGGTTTGGTTTAATTAAGCTGGATTTTCCATTAGACTGATGTGGGATTTGAAGCATGCCTATTTGGCCTATTTCGATATATCAAGATGTGTGTCTGACTCATGGTTAGAATTGATGAATCCTGCTCAAAATAACCAAAAAATGTTTTAATATAGAGGAATGGATTACTGCTTATACTTGATTGATTAATAGCTGCCTAAATCATGCACATATCATCTTTAGTTTAAACCGAGCCTCTTCCGGTCTGCTTCATTGTTACTTTATGGCATGATTAGAAGTAAATCTGCTCATAAGTTTGGCTTTCCTTTATGGTTAATATAATCCCATTTGGTCAGTGAGGATTCCATAGGTACTAAGTGTTTATCTACGATTATACTAAGGATGATATACCTATCTGAATAGCTGGTGGTGTATGTTTAAATAATTTGTAATGCATGTTTAAAGGTTGTAACTCATTTGTTCAGGTTGTATGTCTTCCATTTTAGTGAAATAGCACACCATCTGTATAGTTGAAAGCATTATTAGATGTGTCATATGAAACTAGCTTGATTTCTGTCCCCCTTAGCTGCGCTTTAGCCTGTCTGCAGTTACTTTGGTTACAATAAACATGTTTGGTCCTGTTTAGTTTAGTTTTCGTGATCATGTTGACTGTGCATGCTTCAATGTAAGGTTCAATTGGTTTACAGGTTTGTAGTTTCCTTCTCTTTCTTGCTGAAATGCTGCTTTGTTTGCTTAAGATGAGTTTTGAAAGTAATGACTTACTAAACTGGTGATGTTACGCTCAAGTACACTTGAAAGACTTGCTTTAAGAGGAATAAATATTGGCTGGCCAATATCAGGTTGAACCCAGATTTTAGAAACAAAAGTTTGTTTCAAGTGCAAAAATAGATACTGTAAACTCAAAAGGAACATAGTATGCATGGGAACTGTGGCAGATTCAGAGAATCATTTAGAATCGAAGCTGACTAGTTAAACAAACCTACGTGATGTTCTTCTCTTATAAGAAATAAGTGTCCAGATTTCTTACTTTAGGAACTGATTCTCATTCTGTTTGGTATAGATTACCCTGGGAGGTTTCCTGATCATGATGTGGACTGTGCTAGTATAATCAAGATAGTTTATATGACTAGATACTGTCTAGGCTTTAATGAATATTGGAATAATCATCCCCTCCTGTATGAACTTGTTGGCTGTGACATCAGTGTGCTGCACCATCTACTTCTACTTATCCCCTTCCTACCTGATTTTTTCTGTGGCATGGTATACTTCAAAGTATACATAGATATAAGCCTAATATACACTCAATGTATACAAAGGTCATATATTAGTGTATACCATCCAAGTATATCAGGTGTACTCTAAATATCACGTGTTATGGCATCTGCTACTGCTGCCTACGTTTTGAGTGTTGCCCTGCTTTCGTATGTCATAAATATATAGTGGCTGAATTGTGTATACATGAAATATACTTTAAATATACATATTATATATCATCTACTGATCTACTTTGAGTTTATATTTTTTTTTACATATTTTTATCATATTCATTGAGTGTATACTAATCTTTTCCCCTTTTATCTTTTGCATAACCATCGCATACGAGTCCGAGGGACTCGTTATTTCTCCGCATTCAATGTTGGGCCAAAGCCCAACGGGATATTCTCACCGAGTCAACCCCCATCAGCTGTGCAAAATTTCTGGGCCAAGGCCCATAAAGCGGCAACAGTTCGTAGCAGCCCATTGATTATTATTGGGCCAAAGTCCAACAGCAGGCCCGATTGCAGCAGTCCAAAGAATGGACTGAACCCATTCAATTTGATTTATTTCCTCTATTTTTATTCCTTTAAGCATTTAATTTGTATTGCATGACTAACATCTTGTTTTGTTAATTTAGATGAATCCTAATGAATTAGTAGGTTTAGTTTTAGAAACGGGTAGTTGGTTTAAGGAAGACTAACAATTAATTCCATAAGTTTATTTCTCTTCTTTTTATGTTAAAATTATTTATAATGTCTAATATTTATTTTATTGGGAATAACGGATTTGCAAAATGGCATGACTATATATTAAGTAAAGAGGACCATAGTTTATTCTTATTATCATATACATTTTAAAATGTCACTAATACACGAGTATAAACTCAAGGATATTTTATAAATAACTCTTCAAGTTTGAAGTCAATCGTGTATTTTCAGTTATGCGTAGCTAATGAGAAAACGGTAAAAAGGTAAAGAAACTCGTATTAGCTATTTTTGTGTATACTCTTAAAATCATAAAAAGGGGTCAATTAATGTATGTTTAAACCTATTTCATATAGCATTATTATATTTCTTTTTTTTCAAAACCTTAATAATATTTTGTGAATTTTACCTAAAACCCTCTCGTGCGTAATATATATATATATATTTTTTAACAAGTTTTATTTCTAAATAGCATCTTATTTTAAAATCTTAGCAATATTTATAAGTTTCATTTAAAATGGCATTTAAATTTCCTTCATACAAATTATTAGTTCTTTTCTCTAAATCTTATTTTAATTAAACATGATTTTCTTCTTAAAAACTTTAGCAATATTTTAAAGTCATTTTCTAAAATTTAACCCTACATTTAATTTAATTAATTAACCTAAGTTGGTCGGATAACCGTAAGTTAACGGATTCTAAAGGATGCCTAACTCCTTCCCTTTAGGATGATATAGAGCCCTTACCTAGAATCACACTGGTTAAGCAGATTATTAATTGAGGTTTAGTTTTAACTTTCCCTTAGTTAACATCTAGGTGTCCTAATTCACCGTTAAATAATTAGGTGGCGACTCCTTAAAACAGAATAAACAGGAATCACCAATACGTCATACTCCTTAAATCAACCCGGTTAAAATGGGGTGTGACAATATATATATATATATATATATATATACCCGCCGGCTATTTTTAATTTAAGTATCTATTTAGGTCAATTCTGTTTTACTTTTAAACGTTTTGTCATTCTTGTATGTACTATACACTTCTTCTCAAATTTGATAGAGTGAACGTTAGTGCTGGCGAGAAAGAAGACAGAATGATGATAGCTGGTATGTTTACTGTGGCGGACATTTCATGTGTTCGTTGTGGATCAGTTCTGGGATGGAAACATGTAAGTCTAGAATATTATTAAAAACACTTCGTTTGGTTGCTGGTTAGGAGGTGCTTTATTTATATATTAAATTCTGCATAATTTATCATGTATAAAAGTCGACACGCTAAATATAGTGTTTGGTTAGCGATTTAGCATCCTCCGCAACTAATACATGTATAAGCCATGAGTTCTGCAGATATTAGTAACACATGAATTAGTTATGTAGGGTTTAGTTATTCTATATTCTACCCTACATAAAATAATATATAGATTCTCTTATAACTTATACATGTATTACTTATGCGGGATTGTAAACTGATAACCAAACACTGTACGGCGTACGCGATGTGCTGAGGTAGAAACTAAAATGCTACCAAACATGATACTAATTATTCTGATTTTAATACATAAATAATTCACTTCCTAACCAACAACTGTTCGACCCTTAACATGCTTGGTTTGGAAGTTTTTATTTATTATTATGAGTGCTAATAATAATAATAATAATTCAATTTCAGGAAACTGCCTATGAAGAGAGTCAAAAATTCAGAGAAGGAAAATGGGTGCTTGATCTGTGAGTTCACTTATTAAGTGTTTTTTCAATTGTTGAGTTAGCCGGTAATTAATTAGGAACGTGTTATATAAGTATATAACTCGTCTTTGAGGTGCTTCTCTTTAAATGAGCAGGCATATGATATCTAGTCCTGATGAAGCCCATATTGGAGGAAGTGATACTGATAATATGCACTCTTAATGTTTTATGTTCTTGTTATCTTTTAGATAGCCCTTTGATAAGTGTGACCAATATTTGTCAATCTGTACGGGCTTCATGCTGTCAGTCCACAGTTAAAATTCTGAGTTTATAAGTTCTTGATTTTAGAAAACGTAACTTACTAGGTTTTTGATATATTATTTAAATATACATATTAAGTGAACTTTTAGATACAAATACATGATTTGAATCAAAACTATTGAGTTCTGCATAATTATGAATTAATCTGAATTTAGTAATTTTGATTTTGATCATGTATATACATTAAAAAATTATTAAATGAGTAAAATTAATAAATTTTGAAATGAGTTTCGATGATATGGGGTTGAATTACCAATTCGAATTCATAAGGTTGAAGTTTTGAATCCACGTTTAATGACATATATGTGCTAATGCAATTCGGTCGAATTTGAGAAAGAGAAGATGGAAAACATTTATGTGATCGATGGCGTTGCTTATTGAGATTCTATAATCATTTAAGATTACTACGGAAAGAGAAATAAGAAAAAAAGTATTTAACAGAGAAAATTTAACCCTATATTAATTTTAGTAGAGTATCAAATTCATGTCTATACTTTGCTCGTACATGTGGTTTCGTTGACGTATATAAAAGATACTAGTGTCTTCGATTCTAGAAAACGTAACTTACTAGATTTTTGATATATTATTTAAATATACATATTAAGTGAACTTTTAGACACAAATACATGGATTGAATTAAATTTATTGGGTTCTCAAGATTTATGAATTCATCTGAATTAGTAATTTTGATTTTGATTATGTATATAAATTAAAAAGTTATTAAATAAGTAAAATTAATAAATTTTGAAATGAGTTTCGATAGTGTGGGGTTGAATTACGAATTCGAATTCATAAAGTTGAAAGTTTGAATCTGCATTTAATGACATAGATGTGCTAATGCAATCAATTCGATCGAATTTGAGAAAGAGAAGATGGAAAACATTTCTGTGATCGATGAATACTCACAGTAAAATTAAATTTATAATTATTTTTCCCCGCTTTTTGTGACATTAAGTTATTGAAGAAGTAGTTCAACGTTTTTTGAGAACTCCTAAAAATTAAATTATAATATAAAAGTATTTGAAAGTTGAAGATTTTTTTTTCAAATAAATTCATGATATAAGAGCTCTTCTCTTTTTTATTTCATTGAATGCTTTTGAGAATGTAAATGGAACTTTATTATATGTTGGATTAATTTCACTCATTTTTCTGAATTAAATCAATGTTCACTAAATAACTATTAAAAAAATATATTTAAGTGTTCAAGAAATGCTGGCACAATTTTCAGCATCAAACGAATAAAGAAACTATGATTTATTAATAGTGAATAAGTGACGTTATAATTAATGGGAAATGAAATTATGCATTACAAAGCAATAGTCTATTGACAAGGCTAATCATTTGTTTGCAAATGTTTTTCTTTTTTTCTTTTGCTTTATCGCACTGGATATTTATTTATTGTTGAAATTCAACATCAAATAGGCCGGTGCAAGTTTCCTGCAAAACGTTCCAAGAAGAAAGAACACGTACGACGGTCATTACTTAAATTAATAAACAACACAACACTATATTCATTGATTTTATTAGCTATCTTAAAGACACTACTTTCAATAGCAAGGTCATCCTATAAGAACTCAACAAATTATTCATAATAATGTTAAATTCTAAAATCTCTAGCGGAGTGCCACACACACAATATTGTAAGTGGAATCTATATATAGTTTTTGAGCTTAAGATAGAAGAAAAAAATCAATAAATAGACTTGTAAATATCTATGTTAGTGATATCCATCTCAGAAGACAGATTCATTAAGATATGAATACACTACTAAAAAAACTGTATTTTCCGACCTAAAAAAACCGACCTCTGTTGAGGTCGGTAAATCGTAATATTAATTTTTTGATATTTTTAAAAATAAACCGACCTCATGAGGTCGGTAATATTGTACCAAAATTTAAAAAAATAAAGTACCGACCTCTGTAGTTCGGAAATTCATTTGATGCTAAATATTATAATTTTATTTTTAATTTAAAAAAATACCGACCTCACGAGGTCGGTTTATTAAAAAAAAATTCAATTATTTTAAATATACCGACCTCATGAGGTCGGTATTCTTTTAAATTAAAAATAAAATTAAAAAATAATATACATACCGATCTCATGAGGTCGGTATTCTTTTAAATTAAAAATAAAATTAAAAAATAATATACATACCGACCTCATGAGGCCGGTATAATTACTCAAGTAAAATAAAATACAGACCCTCAATTAATCGATCTTTCCCCTTTCTCTCTCTCTTCCTCTCACTTTCTCTCTCCCCCATCTCTTTCTAACCCTAATAATTAACGAGCTGCCAGTCACGGTCGTCATCTGCCATTGATGGTCGCCGCCATCTGCCATTGACGTCCTTTTCCCTTTCTCTCTCTTTTGATCTCACGCTTTCTCTCCCCCTCTCTCTAACCCTAAAAACGCCGCCTGCTAGTCACCGTCGACCCTGCCAGTCACCGTCGCCGCCGTATACCGTTGCCGTCGCCAGCCTATGTGACAATTTCAGGTATGCTTTCTTTGTTTTCTTCTTCAAAATTGCATGTAAGATTTTGAACGACTATTCTTCTTCCTTGTTTCTTAGTTCTTTTGGTTACCCAGATCCTTATTCTTGTCTTGTTGGAATACAGTTGAGTTGTTGCGAAATACCATATAAATTATTTGTAATCGACTACAAGGGTAGTTATTATAGTGGAAAGTGATTAAAATATTACATTGTCTTTTAGGTGTATTTGGTTAATCTTATTTCGCGATTCTCTGCTTTTCTTGGGGTATCTATATTTTTGTTCTTTATTTTTACATTTCTATATGCAGAAGAGCTAGTAGGGAGATGAAGTAGATTTTGTTGAGAATCAACCATTATAGTATGTAGGGATGGCAACGGGGCAGGGCGGGTGCGGGGCGGTGCGGGTTTTGCCTTAAGCGGGGCGGTGCGGGTCTGTCTCTGTGCGGGTGCGGTGTGGGGCGGGGCGGGGCGGGGCGGGTTGAAAGTCCTTTTTAAGAATTTAGTGCGGGTGTGGGGCGGGTTGTGGGTTTCCTCCCTTAACATATCTGAGTATCATGCTTCCATCTACTTTGCGTATAATCAATGTGTTCCATAATCTTCTCTTCCAGCATTGTGTGCAAATAGTATGTAGAAGTGCTGGCAATCAAAATAGATAATCTAAGCTCTGTAGGTTCACAAAAAGTCAACAGAGAAACTTTTTCCAAAAAAGTTATCTTTTATGCTTTTATACTGTTAAAGGGAGATTAGGTAGATTGTATATTTGAAAAGAAGGGAAGGAATCTATTTTGTTTTTCATTAATTTATAATGTTTGCCATTTGAAATCTGATAAAAATGGAGCTTTAAGAAAACAGAGCAAACAGCAAAAGAGAGAACATACAGTTGAAGAAGTCAAAAGAGCAGGGGATTCATTTTTTCAGAAACGTGGGGCGATGCTGTGCGGGTGTGGGTGCGGGGCGGGGGGGGGGGGGGGGTTGCAATGTTGCGGGTTAAGACAAAACCCGCACCGCACCATTGCCATCCCTATCTTTGTGCAGAAAACTCAAAAAAACAAAAAAAAAAAAAACACACACACACACACAAAAAAAAAAAAAAAAAAAATGGAGATAGAGATGACACAAGAAGAATCGTCATATGAGTTGGATGTTGGTAATCTAATGGCTTCATACCCACATCACAACTTTGTATCTCCACCTTCTTCCAGGTTTCACTTTCTTGAAAAAATATACCCTTTTTTTTTAACATGATTTTTTCTTATGTTATGGTTGTTTTCTTGATTTGGGATGTGAAGTAGTCATATTGGGGTAAATGGGTAGACCTAAAAATATCACTCTAGTGCAGATTTAGATAATTGTATAATAGATTGAATACCTAGCTAGTTGGATTCAACTGGTTAGTTATGTTCAGTTTCTTGAAAAAATACTCTTTTTGTAACATGCTTTTTGGATGATATTTGCTTAAGTTGTGTTTGTTTTTTTGATTTGGTATGTGAAATAGTCATCTTCGGGTAAATGGGTAGATCTAAAAATATCACTCTAGTGCAGATTTAGCTAATTGTATAATAGATTGAATACCTATCTAGTTGGATTAAACTGGTTAATTATGTTCAGTTTCTTGAAAAAATACCCTTTTTGTAACATGCTTTTTGGATGATTTTTGCTTATGTTATGTTTGTTTGTTTGATTTATGTGGTGAAAGAGTTATATTAGGGTAAAGGGGTGGAACTAAAATTGCAGGAACTTGTTAAAAGACTAAAATATCCCTCCAGTGCAGATTTAGGTAATTGTATAATTGATTGAAGTAAAGTGTTTGTGTCATTTAAACCTAGCTCAGTTTCTTGAAAAGTACCCTACTTTTACATGTCTCTGTGCTTTTTTTCTGTTGAAAGGTGGAATCTTGGAAAGGATTTAGAGTATTTTCTTCCACTATTTGGATGATATTTGCTTAAGTTATGTTTATTTTTTTATTTTTTTTATTTGTGGGGTGAAAGAGTCATCTTGGGGTAAAGGGGTAGACCTAAAATTGCAAAAGACTTAAAAATCCATGGGAATTAGTGCAGATTTAGCCAAGTCTTATAATAGATTGAAAAATGGTGTCTGTATAAGTGATATTTAGCTAGTTGGATTAAACTCATGGCTTCATACCCACATCACAACTTTGTATCTCTACCATCTTCCAGGTTTCATTTTCTTGGAAAAAAAATACCCTTTCTTAACATGGTTTTTTGGATGATTTTTGCTTAAGTTGTGTTTTTTTTTGTTTTTTGGGGATTTGGGATGTGAAAGAGTCATATTGGGATAAAGGAGTAGAAATAAAATATCAGGAAATTGTTAAAAGACTACAAAAGCCCTGAAAATTAGTGTAGAACTGAAGATTTAACTAAGAATAATACCTAGCTAGTTGTATTAAACTGGTTAGCTATGCTCAGTTTCTCTTCCACTATTTGGGCTATTTTTGCTTGAGTTATGTTTGGTTTTTTGATTTATGAGGTAAAAGAGTCATCTTGGGGTTAAGGGCCAGACCTAAATCACAGGAAATTGTCAAAAAATCAAAAAGTCCCTGGGAATCAGTGAAGATTTAGCTGAGAGTACAAATAAATGGAAGCGAAGTGTCTGTGTAAGTGACCTGTATTCTCTATGCCTCATGAGGTCGGTTTTCTGCAAAATTATCTAGAAATTGCAAATTACCGACCTCATGAGGTCGGTTTTATGCATAATATTCCCAGAAGTCGCAAATTACCGACCTCATGAGGTTGGTTTTATGCAAAATATTCCCAGAAACTGCAAATTACCGACCTCATGAGGTCGGTTTTCTGCAAAATTATCTAGAAATTGCAAATTACCGACCTCATGAGATCTGTTTTCTGAAAAGAATTTCCCAAAAATTACAAATTACCGACCTCATGAGGTCGGATTTCTGCAAATATTTTGGAAAAATTATAAAATATCAATCTTACTACGACGGAAATCTAAAACAATATATCATATATTCATATAAATTACCGACCTCAGGAGGTCGGTAAATTCATATCATTATATTATTAATATAATTTACCGACCTAATGAGGTCGGTATTTTATTTAATTAATACCCGGCTAAAAAAACTTTACCGACCTCATGAGGTCAGTAATAATTCCGACCTACTATTTTTCGACCTGATTTTGAGTTCGATTTTGAGGTCGTTTTTTGCCCAAAACTGACCTCATGAGGTCGGAAATTGCCATTTTTTTGGGTCGAAAAATCCTGTTTTTTTAGTAGTGATATGCAATATGTCTGATGTGTCTTAGTAGATTTATTATGGCATAGTGCAATATGTTTCTTGGTTTCATTTATTTTTTGTTAAGGAAAAAAAGTGTTCTTTCCGTCTCATTTTATGTGAAGGTATTACTATATTTTTTTAAATATTTTGAATTACTAATTACGTGAACTTATAGTACATTTGAATGATTCGACAAATTTATATATTTAAAAACTACACAAAAAATTTATGAATTATTAGTTATTTTATTTCTCGAATAGTTGCACTCCTACGTGAATCATTATTTTTTTTAGATTATTTTTTGTTGACAAAAGATTATAAATAAAATAAATGCAAGCAACACATATTTATTTACAGCGTAGAAAATTAGTGACTAAAGATCACTGCATGCAACGCAAAAGAGTGGTTGTTGAAGGGGGGGGGGGGGGGGGTTGAATTAGGGTTTTACAAAATGTCTCAAAAGTGTTTTTTCTTATTTACCAAATTATGTGATGGCAATCGAATTAATATTAAACTAAATTAGGGGCAACATAAAAGAGGAATGAGACAAAATCATAAAGATGAACACATGTCACTTCGAAAAGAAACTCTAGGAAATTACAAAAATGATCCTGTGAGGACTACAAAAATTCCTCAATCTTGCTTATATATATATATATATATACTAGTTGCATGTGGCCCGGACTTATTATGATACAAACGTAGTAAATTTAATTTAAAAATACTCTAATTTATGTCATTTTTTGATTGCATAATTAATTTAATTTGACAACATGTTAATCATGTCTTGTTGGTGAGTCTTCATAATTATTAAAGTTTTTAGTCACAAAATTGCATAATTTTTAAAGAATAAATTATCTATGAGGAAGGATGTTTGGAAGGACAATTAACAAATACAAAGGGACACAAGATTCAATATTCACTAAAGAAGTAGAATTTTGAGATTTAAAACAAATAAAGGGTGTGTTCGGTATGAAGGGAAATATTTTTCAAAATGTTTTTCAATTTTTCATGTTTGGTTGGTCAAAAATTTTGAAAAACATTTTCTCTTCTTCACTCCCACCATTGTAGATCCCATCTCCACCAACCACCACCGCACATCCCCACCCCCACCAACCACCACTGCACATCCCCACCCCATATCCCATAGTACTTGTCTAGGTTATGGACAAATGATTTTGGCATAATATTTTTGCTTACATCGAAGATAAGAAATTAAGTAAGCAACCCACTTGTTTTTCTAGAAAATATTTTTAAAACAATAAAATATTTTCTTCATAACGAACACATCTAAAAGAATATGGAGTACCAATTAGGAAGACCTAAATGTTTTAATTGGAAATGAAATTGTGACTCCAAATTTACATGAATTTTATCAAAATGTATGATGATAATAATAATAATAATAATAATAATAATAATAATAATAATAATAATAATAATAATAATAAGACATAATGGCCCAAAATACACCTGAACTATCACTTTTTCGTGAGTTTCCTACATGAACTATCAGGTGTGCAATTTTCCTACATGAACTATCACCAACTATTTAACAAAACACACGTCAAGTATCAGTTATTCCATTTTTTTGCCTCAACTATTTAGATAAGTTGAGGTAAGTTTGACTACTACTTCCTACGTCTCAAATTATTTGTCACTTTTTTATTTTACAAGCTCGTTAAGAAATTATAATTAGGAGAGGTATTTGACTACTTTACCATTAGTTATGTCTAAGTTATATACTCCCTCCGCCTGAAATCATCTGTCGCTTTTTTGTTTTACAAGCCGTTAAGAAATTATAATTACAAGGCGTATTTGATTACTTTACCCATATTTATGTCTAAGTTATAATCTCTTTCCATTAAATGTTTATCTATTTTTATGTGTCATCTTCATTAATGACAAAATTCTACTAAGGGTAAAATGAAGAAAAATAATTAATTGTGCCTTGAACTTCTAAAACGACAAATAATTTGAGATAACTATTTTTAGTAACCACGACAGATAATTTTAGACCGAGAAAATAATTCTTATATAGTTACTTAATGATAAGATTATAGGAGAAATTAATAAATCTTTCGTGATTTGTTAAAATAGACAAATAAAAATGATTATTTTTAGTATAAGGAACAAACAAAAATAAATAGAAGAATTAATCTAATAAGGTACAAGAAGATATCCACAAAAAATAACTATATATGGTGAAAATTTAGTTCAATTAAAAAGTTCCAAGTGGGAATGATCATAAGAAAAAGAATGAGAAAAATGAAAATAGGTAAGCAAAAAAGCAACAAACACATGTAGCAACCTCATTGCTCAAAGAATGATGTGAGGACCACAAAAATTTGATATTCCCCCTTACATATAGTAGTAATAGTAATAATATTGAACAACAGGCTAATTTCGACGCAGGCAAAATTATTCAAAAAATATAGCAAAGGTTAAACATAAACTATTTTAGAAAGTAGAGAGAAAATTTTGATAATTTTTTCCTTACATAATTAAGGATGTGTTTGGTATGAAGGAAAAGAATTTCATAGAAAATGTTTTCCTTTGAAAAATAAGTGAGTTTCTTACTTTTTTTCTGGTATTTGATAAGCAAGTAAAAAATATACTATTGCAAAAACATTTCTATTTAATATAACAAAACACAATGGGGGCGGCACGGGGTGGGGAGTGGGGTTCGGGGGTGGCGTGGGGGTGGGATGGTCAAGGGGTCGAGGTGAGGATATTGGATGGGTAGAGAGGAGACAATAAACTTGAAATGTCACTTAAGGAACTTGTTTTTCTTACTGTGCCTTCATTAGAGAAGTCATTTTTCTCATTTTTAAAAAGTTTATTTTCTGTGAAAAAATATTTTTCTCAAAATATTTTAACCAACCAAATATGAGAAAATTAAAAAATATTTTTCAAAAAACATTTTCCTCCCTACCAAACACACCCTAAGAATGCTTAACTTGTCAGTAATAGGTCGAAGTAGGTTAAGGGCTAGGTGAGATGATGACCAACCATTGACAAATCCTTACTTTATTAGGTGACGTGGCTCGTAAGTGATGAGACGTTATCTTGTAATAATAACTGTAGACTCGCTGACTTTATTATGCCGTAAGTGAACCAATTACCAATATCATTGTACTAATTTATTTCTCTTTTTTGGTCAAATAGATTGAATATTATTAGAGGGTGTGTGGATTGGAGTGGATTAACTTATAAGTTCTTTTTAACTTTTTAGAATGTTTGATAAAATAGAAAAGTATTTAAAATAAATTAAAAATTACTTAAAATAATTCAAAAATTCAAGGTTGGGAAACCTAATTTATTGCTTTTAGCTTAAAAGCTACTTAGCTTTGATCCAATATATTACCTTTTTATCTCTTATATTTTTTTATAACTTCTAAAATATCTGCTAGTAATCCAAAAATCCCCTACCCCACCATCCTTTTTTCTTCTTCTTCTTCTCCTCCATTGATTAAACTGAAGTCATTCTTTCGTTTTTATGTTTTCTGTCATGCAACTTTTTTCTACTTGATTGCCTCATTTAATTGGAAAGAACTGTGAGCAAGCAGTTAACCTCCACCTTTGGTATTAATAATTTGTTGTTACAGTTAATAATATTTCTTTAGTTAAAAAATATTTATAACCAAGTTTACAATTTAAATTGAATTGAGATGTAAATTAAAATTTTGCAATAATCAATTTAGTTTTGTGTTAACGGCTTTAAGGTAATTTTAGTCATTTTAACATAAATATTACTTATCAAACACTTCTATCCAAACAAGAAACTATTTATTTAATAAAATCAGTTCAAGCACTTACAAAATACTTTTCAATATTTGATGCTTAAAAATTACTTTTTTTTTAAGCCAATCCAAACGGGCTCTTAGTCAAATATGTACCACCAAAGGGGTTTAAGTGCAAACAAATTCCCACAACTCATCATTCCATTTGAAAATAAGAAGTCGTAGACGCCACAAATCTTTGACAAGTCTAAATTTTTGGAGCGATAGCGTATGAAACTCAAATTAATCTACGTAGTAAATTTCAAATATTAGATAGTTACATTAAAAAGTAAAGTAAAATGATAACAATTATATATAGTTAAAATATACAATATTGTTGGAGAATATTCCTATTTACCGGAAAAGAAAAAATCAACTCGAAATTATCAAGTAAGCTTTGCCCGCCCCCCCCCCCCCCCCCAACCCCGCCGGCTCCCAACCCACAGACACATCAGTAAAAGAAAATAAAGAAAGAAGAATAAGAAGACGACGACTATCATACTATATGTACACGGACCTAACAATTAGTAAAGTTTAAGTTTTATATATAATGATGGATTTAAGTTTTATATATAATGATGGTGAACGAAAATTTACCTAATTATGACATTTATAACGTTATTTTTATGATAAATTACCCATTAGTGTCTCCTAAAATATGGTGACCAGCCTATTAGTATATTATAGGCTAAAATACATTCATGTAAAAGTTAAATCAAAAGTTAAATCTTTGGGTTGAATGTCTGAATGATTACTCGACGTATAGTAAAAGAGTACGATGCTTAGATGTTATTAAGGACGTCTCTAATATTTAAATGTTAGAGATTGAAGAATAATCATATTTTTTTAGTTAAATGTTATTAAGAGCATCTCTTATATAGTCAACCAATTTTAAGCTGGCCGGGTTAAAAAATTGGGTTAGGTTTAGGTTGGGTTGGGTCCTAAATAAATTTAAATATTGATTTTGATTTTTTAAATATTATTTTCCTAAAAACTTACAATTGCTACGTCATTAAATAGGTATCGAAAATTATATTTCCGGCTAAAATGACCATGAAAACTAATTAAGTGACTCTAGTGGCCAATTAGTATAAGTTGAATGACATTCAATTCTTAAATCTTTATATACTCCGTATCATCACAAAACCTTATAGTCTAGTAAGTAATACCTGTGAAAATATTCCATACATTCGTCTCAATTCTCCGTGTCTACATCCCCCTCTTTCCCTTTCCTAATTCCCCCATGGAATAAAAATGGTTTTCCTTACAACTTAAACCCAAACAAGCCGAATATGAGGAATACTACTCCTCCTGACCTAGCGAAAACGTTTTTGTTTTTAGGCTTTGTCTTCTAATCAAGAGATCAATTATAATAACTCAAGCCCATGATACTTCGTAACATCAATGGCATTCAATAATATTCACTATCAAACAAAAGTGATAAAGATCAATGCATTTTGATCGATTTAAATTGAACATGACCCACGTGCTAGACATGTACAGCACAAGACCAAATTTTCTTGCCCTTGGTACTGATCAAACAAAACTATCCATGTTTAATTTGTAAGACCAAACAAAAATCCTACAGACACCCTAATAAATAAAATAAAGTGTCAGAATTAAAAAAAATTACTAAGGAGATTCAAAATATAAGCTAATAAACACATGAAGATATCAAGGATATATATAAAATTTTGACCTTGATATGTCGAGCTAACTCAAATTGCTGGTCTTTAATTTTTTTTCCTTCGTCTAATATCTCGAGATTCTGGGTTCGAACCCCTGCTAAGTGAAAAAAAATAAAAAAATCACAAGGCAGAGTTTCGTAGTAAAATTAGGCCAATTCGGGCAAAAGTTAGGCCTTAAGGCAAGCCCAAAATTATGCCTTAAGGCAAACCTCTGCCTTAATGCCTAATTTTGGGTAAATGTTAGGCCTTAAGGCCGAGGTTTCGCGAAAGCCTTGCCTTGGATTTTTTTTTTTTTACTGAGCGGGGGTTCGAACCTAGAATTTCTGGGTATTTTCGGCTACTTTTTTAAGCGAGGGCCAAAAATTATAGACCAACGCCTTTGAAGGACAATCCACGCAAAAAAAATGTTTCACCAAATCATTGACTCTGAGTATTAATTCTTGGGCTAAAACAGTCTAAAGATACCCTTAACATGATGTGATATAAGTTAACACCTTATAAGTAACGTATTTGTTTTTTCAATTATCAATATGGATTTTATTTATACATCAACAACAATATTTATATATATAATGCAATTTTTTAACGGAGGAAATTCAAATGGACCCTTCAGCCCCTAGCTCCGCAAAAGTCTTGTTTCAATTATTAACTTTTGTCCTCTTCAAACATATTTAGAGGGGTGAAACACTTGTCGACATATTTTAAGAATCTTGATCAACTTTATATTATAATAAGCTAAAATCATCAAAAGTACGATTGCTGTTTTTGTTTATCCAAAAAAGAAAATTACTAATTGGACAGTGGATTTATACCCCACATCTTAATAGTTCCAAAATAGGTGACAAAATTCCGAACCCACTTAAAGACAACACAAATTCCAAAAGACCACTCAAATCCACGTGTAGAAGAGCATATTGTCATCCCTATATATTCCAAGGAACAATCCCGAAAAAACCATGTAACTAATAATTCCCTCCTCCAAATTAAAGTCCAAAATAATGACTACTACTCTTCAAGAAGCGTACAAAGAAAACCCTGTTAAACTTCAACACATTCTCCCCATAGATTTTCATTCAGTTCAAAAAGTTCCAGACTCTCATCTATGGCCTAAAATCAATAATTTCCCATCAAATGTTGATGAAAAAACCCCTAATGTTCCAATAATTGATCTTTTGGCCCCCAATGTTGTGGAACTTATAGGCCATGCATGCAAAACATGGGGAGTATTTCAAGTTGTTAACCATGGAGTTAGTTCAAAACTTCTTGATGAAGTTGAATCTCAGGCAAGGCGATTATTCGCCTTGCCAGCAGAACACAAGGTGAGGGTCTTAAGATCGGCTGGTGGCACCACCGGCTATGGCGCCGCTCGGATTACGCCGTTTTTCTCGAAGTTTATGTGGCATGAAGGGTTCACCATTATGGGATCTCCACTTGATCATGCTAGGGAACTTTGGCCCCATGACTATCAATATTTTTGGTGAGTCCATGCATGAATTGATCTCATGTGAACGTATATTAAGGGTGTGTTTGGTATGCAGAAATATATTTTTCAATTTTAACAAAAGATTGGATTTAGCCTACAAATAAAAAGAATATTTTAGCCGGGCCAATTATCATGATTGGTGTCTCTCTTTAGATGTTTATAGTTTTTTAACTTAATGTAGGACGCTCCTAGATAATAATACATTATCATCCTCTACCTCCATTAAAAAAAGCTACTCATCAATCCACGATCTTTATAACACTCTTTGGGCTTGTTTGATACAAGGGATAAGCGATAAATAGTTCCGGGAGTAAATTTGAGGTGAGTTTATTTCACCTTTGGTTGGAAACAAATCGCGGTATAACTAATCCCGAGATTAGTTATCCCGGATTGTAGTGTTATTTTATATCTGTGGGATGGTGGAATAACTAATCCCAGAATAAGTAATACTGGGATAACTTGTTTCCCAACCACACGACCCCTTTTAGTTTAATTTAAAACATCTTAAAACTATTTATCACCATTTTGTGAATAGTTTTATATAATACAACATCCGCAAGCTTCTATATAATTAGAAGGCATGCAGGGAAGGGAAGCGAAGGGATTTGATTCTCATTTGTCGAAAAATTATGCTATTAAAAGATTTTTGAATATCTTTTACATTAGAGAAATACAAGTTCAAATCTAAGGTGTGACATTCATGTATTCTTTTAGAATCACCTTACCAGAATTTCTTTCTCCATCGTTGCTGTTTAATTTGCTACTACTTAATGTTGAAGTGTGTAACTATTTTATCAAAAGGGAGAGCATAAATTGTAAATTCTTTTTGATAATGAGCATCGGTGAGACTCGAATACTAGACTTTTGTTCTGATATCATGTCGAAATTTGTTACCATCTCATCTAAAAACTTAAGTTGTTAGAGAGAGCATACATTTATTTATTCAGTTATATATATTATATATTCTCAACAGTACTCAATACTAACATTATGGTTTTTTATTTATTTATTTATTTATTTATTTATTTTTGTCGTAGCAGTGATATGATGGAAAATTATCAAAAGGAGATGAAGGCTCTAGCATACCAACTCTGGCTGCTTATCTTAAAATACTTAGAAGCATCTCAAGAAGATTTAAATTCTGAATTAATAGGAGCCTTGCAATTAAATTCATATCCATGTTGCCCTAACCCTAACCATGCAATAGGGTTAGCTCCTCATACAGATTCATTATTCCTCACAATCCTCCATCAAACCAGTAACACAAATGGTCTTCAATTCTTGAAACAAGGCCATGGATGGACCTCAATTTCTCCGGTTTCCGATAATGCCCTCATCGTTAACGTAGGTGATCTTCTGCATATACTCTCTAATGGTGAATTCCCAACAGTTTATCATCGTGTTCTTGTCAATCAGACTAAGCATAGGGTTTCTTTGGCATATTTTTATGGGCCTCCAGCTGATTCTCTAGTTGTTCCATTGATTTCTTCTAAGGATACTATTGGTGGTGTTATTCCAAGATATAGATCGTTGACAGTGAAAGAGTATATTAGCCTCAAGGCTAAGCATCTTGAGAAGGCCTTCTCTTTGATTAGATTTTGATCAAGAAAAATATGTCTTGATGTAGTTACATATCCTGGAAACTTGTTTGTAATTTATAATTTAAGTGTACTAAAATCAAATCCAGCGGGGATCTTTACTCAAGTAGCCGGACAGATTGATTGTTTACTTTTCTTAGCTGGTATACATAGATTATACACAGTTATACACATATTATACATGAATTATATACATAATATACATATGCCGACTACTATTAGTTTAAGTGATTGGGTGGGAAATTGTTTAGGTTAATTAATTTTTTAATCCTTTGAATTTGATGTTTATGGATTCCTACAATGATCTCAACTTGATACTCTAGTTTACAATAATAGTTGGATTTTCATTCAAATATATATACATATTTAGTAAGTTTCCTATAATAGATATATAAAACAAAAGCTATACTAAGTTCTCGTAAATCGTAACTAACACTGTAGATCCTCGCCAGGGGCGGGTTTAGCATATTATATGGGGATTCTGGGGAATCCCCATGTATTTATGCGGATTCCGTATTTGTATTGAAAAATTCAGTAAATATATAACAAATACGACTTGAAAACCAACTAACAAAGTGTGTTGTTGGTTTAGTGGCACAAAAGGAACTCTTAAAGCTTTGCCTCTTTTGGCCAAGGGTTCGAATCATCTGTAGGTCTTTATGTTTTTGTCTTTTTATATTTTTAATTTGAAGGGTCGGAACCCACACGCATCAAATTCTGGACCCGATCCTCGCCATAATATCTATATCTATGCTGAAACATATGTGCATTATCTATATATATTTATAAGATTAGCAAATTATGTTTCTAGAATAAGATTCTCTATAAAGGTAACAATAAAAAAAAGTATCATTTGAACCAAGACTTTATCCTTCAAAACAAGTGGTTAAATTTCCTTCTTATCCTCTCCCTGTTTGCTACAATTAATTTTCCATCTAATTGACAAAATTTTCAGCATTTCGCTTTTAGAGAAACAAAAATAGTTTAGTGATTTATTATTACAAAATAAAGAAAAATAACCTCAATAAGATAAATTTAAAAATTTACTCATTTCCATCTTGGCATATCTATCTTTTGGAGCAACATTGGAGAAAAGACAAAGATGCTCTGGAATTGCGTAATTTAATTGAATAGCTCTTGTCGAATCACGTCTCATAAGTCCAAAATATATCACTTCTAACCTAGTCGTAGGTATCTGTCTAGTTTCATATCATATGAGGAATAATGCAGCACACTATGAAATTTTGTCAATTACGGAAAGAACAAAGAAATTGAAGAGTTGATGGATGTGACAAAAAAAATCTGCTCCCTCCGTCCTAATTTATATGACACTTTTTATTTTTTTAGAATAAATTTAACTAAACTTTGAAAATAAATTGAATTAGATTAACTTAATATTTTAATATTAAAATTTATATATTTGAAAACTACATGAAAAGTACTATAAGTTGCAACTTTTCTCATATCAATTTGATAAAAAAAATACATCTTAAAATATTAATCAAAATTCATGCAATTTAAATTTCGAAAGCGAAAAGTGCCACATAAACTGGGATAAAGGGAGTAGTATTAGCGGTCCATAGCTCCAAAACTGATAAAGCTTCCAAATCCGTCCCCTTTACCACTCGTCCACTCCAGACAAAAAAATATTTTTTAAACAATAATGTTAATTTGTTTGTCCTTTGCTCCTTTCATTTCAAGAAAAAGAAGTGTTCTTTCGCATCGGCTAAGTGTCACGTCCTTAGTCTTCAACTAAGCGCATGTGCGACACTTGACAACTCGCTCACGATCTTGCATAACTTGCTCACGATCTTGCTATGCCAAGTCAGCCTAGATTACTACACTCAAGATCGCTAAGGGAATAGTAATTGAGAAAGACAAGAGAAACTTACTAGAAGGAAGCTTTTTATTAGAGAGAACTTGAATTGTTTTGCTTGATGGTTTTTACAAATGAATTACCCTCCTATTTATACTACTCACCTAGGGACTAATATGTAAATAATAATTATTATACAAGTCCCTACATATTTACTAATAAGCCCCTATTCTAGAAATCTCTACACAACTAGAGTATTCCAAGGACTTTTTATGCAAATCCATGAAATTCTAGAGTCTTCCAAGGGAAACCTGCCCATATCTCTAGAATCTTCCTATAATATCTACTCTTCCTCTTATGTAATCATTCCACATGGCAAATATATGTGCCAAGTGGCACCTACGTGGCATGATGACATGGTGGGTCCTCACACTCTCCCCCACCTGATGGTGCGACGACCGCGGCGCACTGCTGCTGTGTAAATTCTTGAATCTTGTCTTTAAATTGCCACAAGTCTTCATACCGCCCCCATGCGGCCTCCTCCGGTGATTTTCCCTTCCAATATATGAGGAACATGGCAGTGCCTTTTTGCCCTTGTTTCCGCCTAGCCTAGTAGTTAATGATAGCTTCAATCTCTCTATCGTGTGAGGCGGTGATAGTAATCGATGCATGACTTGACCCTTTCCCGGTTCATGCTCCAACTCAATCTTGTGATCCAGCTCACGCCTAAGAGGCAAGCTCTTATGCAAGCTCTTAGGTAGCTCTTCGGAAATACCATCTTTATTTTCTTCGAGCAAATTATCTATCCAAGGCGGCGGTGTCTCTTGGGTACCATTATCTTCCTTCAAACTTGTAATGGTTGCCATAAATGTTGGTTCTTCTTTCTTGAGCCCCTTGACAAGCTGCATAGCTGAAAGTTGTGCATAGCCCTGTCCATGCGACATAGTCACTGTAGGCACCATGCAAGCGCCTTCTCGCTCCATGACCAAGAGACGTTGGAGGTAGGGATCGATCATCGCGTGGCAATGTGTAAAGAATTCTTGCCCCAAAACAATGTCAAAAATATCCATAGTAGTGGCGGTAAAATTTGTCATACCTTTCCAATCGCCCAATTTGACACTAACGCCATTAGCTACACCACAAGCATTTTCTGGCTTAGCATTCACGGTCTTGACGAGGGCGTTAGTTGGAGTGAGCTTCAACTCTAGTCTCTTTGCTGCGGCCTCGGTCACAAAATTATGAGTCACTCCAATGTCCACCAATGCCCGAGCGGGCTTGTTATTGATGGTGAGATCCACGTACTGGTTTTTATTATCATTGGTTTGACTATCTTTCTTCGCGACAGCGCCACATAGTCTAATCGTCCCCAACTGTGCGATTCCCGTACTCTGTGTTTGAGTCTGCTCGTGACTTGCACGTACCATAACGCTAATGCTCTTCAGGTCAGGGCAATTTTTGAAGTTGTGCGGCCCTCCGCATAAGTAGCATCCCTTCTTCTCGTTTTGCGCCTTCTTTTCAGCATAGCCCTGACGACCACCTGACTTCTTGCCGTCGAACTTATTTACATTTTGAGTCTTGGAGTATTGTTGCTGCGACTCCTTGCTCTCGCCACGATCTCCCCTATCTTTGGCATCGCTACCCCTTGACTCATTGCCTTGGCCTTTGCCGTGCTTGTCATGCCCGAAGTCCATCAAAGACTCGACCTCCACTATGGCTTGGTCTATGTCTGCAACTCCTGCTTAGCCCAATTTTGCAACCCGTCCATAAAGTGAAACAAAAATTCATCGCTAGTGAGGTTGGGAATTTGAAGCATAAGGGTTGTGAACTCCTTGACATAGTCGCCGATGCTCCCTGTCTGCTTCAACTCTCTAAGTTTGCGCCTTTCCTCGTACAAGACATTATTTGGGTAGAACTGTCGCTTGAACTCATTCTTGAACTGATCCCACGTGTTGATTGTGCATAGACCTCTATCAGTATCAACGTCCTTTCTTCTCCACCATAGCATGGCAGTCTCTGTTAAGTACAACACAGCGGTATTGATCTTGGCCTCATCGTCCCTTACTTTTCCATGCTTGAAATAGTTCTCCAAGTGTCAAAGAAAGTTGTCCACCTCTTGTGCATCACGAACTCCTTTGAACACTGGTGGCTTAGGAGCCTCGATCTTAGCCTCCCTCATCACGACAACATTGTTGGCTGCCTCAGTCACACCAACATTGACCTGCTTTTCGAGTGCCACTATCTTTGCCTTCATGGCATCGATAGTACTCAACGCCGCCATGAGTTTGCACTCTAAGGCAGTAATGGTTTGCTTTACCTCAATCTCAGCCTGCATGTGCCCTTCCAAGTCATTTCGGATGCTTTCAATCTCTTCAAGAGTATGCCCCTCAAGAACTCTAAGAGTGCCCTCCACCTTGCCCAAACGTTGGCCAAATATATCGATGGCGTCCATCCCCATGTTAACTTTCATAACCCACTTTTTACCGAGTGTGACGTCCTCGGACAGGACCTCCACGTCATCCTCACTTGCCTCAGTGGCAGATGGTTCTTGGGATGTAAGCCCTTCATTTGGCACAACCTCTGGCGGCACCTCCTGGCTCTTGTTGGCGTCATTCCTCTTTTTGTTATGGCCCTTCTTGCCAACAACATCCTGGATAACGTTGGCTTGGGTTTTAGCGGCGTTGATTTCTCCGTCGTTTGCCATTCCCTCAGTCGTAACCTTCGCTTTGATACCACGTTGTCGCGTCCTTAGTCTTCAACTAAGCGCACGTGCGGCACTTGACAACTCGCTCACGTTCTTGCACAACTTGCTCACGATCTTGCTATGTCAAGTCAGCCTAGATTACTACACTCAAGATCGCTAAGGGAATAGTAATTGAGAAAGACAAGAGAAACTTGCTAGAAGGAAGCTTTTTATTAGAGAGAACTTGAATTGTTTTGCTTGATGGTTTTTACAAATGAATTACCCTCCTATTTATACTACTCACCTAGGGACTAATATGTAAATAATAATTATTATACAAGTCCCTACATATTTACTAATAAGCCCCTATTCTAGAAATCTCTACACAACTAGAGTATTCCAAGGACTTTCTATGCAAATCCATGAAATTCTAGGGTCTTCCAAGGGAAACCTCCCCATATCTCTAGAATCTTTCTATAATATCTACTCTTCCTCTTATGTAATCATTCCACATGGCAAATATATGTGCCAAGTGGCATCTATGTGGCATGATGACATGGTGGGTCCTCACATAAGGTATATATAAGTTGGTATTTTTTTACATGTGTTTGAGCAATTTTACATTTATAATGAACTTTAGGAGCTCTAAATTGCCCTTCAAATGGGATGGTATTTAATTTCTTCCCTTCAAATAGGCTGGTCTTTAATTTTTGTGCTTTAGCAATCGAACTTAGGCCTAGGGTATAAGTTCTTTAATCATAAGGGGCATAACTTGTGAAATATTATAAGATAAAAATATAAATTTATGCCCTGCAAAAAAATTGTTTGTTATGAGAGACAAAAATTAAATACCAACATAAAATAGGGCATACGTGCCAATGTCCCCTTTAGGAGTTGATAGTTAGGTCCAGTGTAAATTTATTGACTTCTATGTTATATTGTCTATGTTCCTGATATTCAGCTCTGAACAGAGGGTGTTAGAGCCCCCACACTTACAAATGCCCTTAATCAAATTAAGGGCATTAATATTAATTCAAAAATTTATACGTGATAGCTTTTTAAGGATTCATATTTAAAATTTAACCCAATAAAAAATAATTGTACCAAAAAAGGATTTACACCAGAATTTTTACTCCTCCATCTTCTTTTTCCTTTTAACTTCTTCTGCTTCTTCTTCTCGTTTTTTCTCCTTCCATTACTTATTTGTTGTTGAAATTAAGTGAGTTACGTTACATTGAATTTTTATTGTCCATTCTTAATAATTTGAATTGTTATTAGTTGGAGAAGGAAAAAAACACAGTTGTGAATGTTGTTGAGCTTAATCTTTTTTTTTTTTTAAAAAAAAAAAAAGACAAAGTGAATTTACTAATTTTAAAGGTTTAGATTGAATTTAACTACTGAAAATTGTTGGGATTTCTATTATAAAGTTGGATATTAAATTTGAAGGCATTTGGGTCAATTTTAATGTGAAGCAGAAAGGTGTTGGTGGATTACGGTGATCACCAAAATTTGGCTACAAGTCCTAACAGATTGTCATAATTTCAGCTACAAATGCTGAAAAAATTAGGAGAAAGATGACGGATGCCCTCTCAAATAAAAAAAATTATCCGCCCATACCTCTATAATTTTCATGCCCCCAGAAAAAATTAAAAATATTTACTCGAGATGCCCCCCAGTTATGATACCATCACGGTATATAAATATACTGAGATGGTATCACGGAAGATGCTTCAGTCCTTCTCTTAGTCCTCCATGATACCATCATGGTATATAAATATGCTGAGATGGTATCATGGAAGATGTTTTAGTCATTCTCTTCGTCCTCCATAATACCATCATGGTATATAAATATACCAAGACAGTATTATGAATGATCATGTTCATTTACAAAAAATGACACACTTTTTTCGAAAAAAAACCTTCTATGATACTATCGTCTTAGATACATATACTGTGCTGGTAGCATGAAGGGCTGCTTTAGTCCTTCAATGAGACACTTCTCAGGATATCATGGTATATATATATACTGAGATGGTATCATGGAGGACTGTTTCAATCCTTCTCTTAGTCCTCCATGATACCATCGTGATATATAAATATACTGCGATGGTATCACGAAGAGGAAAGGGTTTGACCGAGGGGTATGCCGGGTAAATACTTTCAATCGGTTGGGGTAGAAGCGAAAATAATATGGGAGGGGGCATGGGCGGGTAAATATTTTATATTTTGGGGGCAATTAGTGATGTTTTCCCAAAAATTTATGACGATTTATCAGGACTTGACTAAAAATCCTAACAAATGACCAAACTTGTTGTTCAGGCGCGTCCTAACCAATAGGAAATAAGAAATTCTGGTGGCGGCCAAGAATTTGCTTAGAAATCATACCAAATCACCATAAGTCATCCCGATAACCGTCGGGGAGCATGCTTTCGAATTCTAGCGTGAAGCCAATTTTTCAAATATTCTTTTTAACGAAATCAAAATTTAAACTGTGACACCGAAAAGTTCCTATTTTTACAAAGGGAAAAAATGACCTAATAATACTACTTTAGACTCTATATTACAAAACATAAGGATACTTTTCCTTATTTACAAAACATAACAACTTAATTACAAGACATATCAAATCTGAAAAAATTAAAAGCCCACCCTTCCTTCTCCTTTCCCCAGCCGCACACCCTTTCCTTTCCCTTCCCTTTTTCGCAGTTTTCATTCCATGTTTTTACAAAACAGTAGTTGTAGATCTGTGTTTATGGTGAGATTTTCATATTATATCTCTCGTTTTCGACACCTGGCGCCATTCATGGATCTGTGGAAAGCTTTTCTCAATTGGCTCCTTATGTTTTATATATAAGAATGGATATATGAGTTGTATTCTCCATTTGTTTTGATTGCGAAGTTTAGAATTTGAATGAAAAAGAGCTTTCTTGAAATATCAGAACAATGAAGATTGGATTTCCACTTGACGACGGTGTACTGCGACGATGACAAAGTCTCTCCGTTTTGCCTTGATTTTAATTTCCGGTTTTACCTCATGGATAAAAAAAAAAGAAAATCTATTTTTTCTGATTTTGTTAGATCTGTATTAGTATTATATGAAAATTGTATATAATGTTGTTGTAGTTTGTATTCAATTTCATTAAAATTTCAAAGCGAGATTCAAAATTGCATTAAATTTGTACGAATATTGTATGAAAGTTTTATACAATGTTGTTGTAGTTGTATTAAATTTTCAAAAACCTAACATGAACTTTTTATAAAATTTATACAGTTATATACATATTTCATAACGTTTCTATATAAATTTTATACACGAAAAATGTAAGAATTCTAAACCTTGGGTGAGATATACATATTTCATATACAAAATATTGAGTGAAATTTTTAAGCCTTGAAGCGAAATATACATATTTCATACACAAAATTTTGAGCGAATTTTTTAAGCCTTGAGCGAGATTTACACATTTCATACAGTTTTCATATACAAAATTTTGAGCGAAAATTTAAAGCCTTAGACTGAAAATTTCGTATATATTTTGTAAAAAATCTATCATTATGTTTTGTAAACTAAAAAATATCGTCATATTTTGTAAATATACCCTATTTATGTATATATACGTCATTCTCCCTTTTACAAATTACCAATATTATCTTCTTATACTGCTTTTAAACAAGCCTTTCACCTCATGAACTATCATTTGAAGTTTAGTAAGGCCAATATTATATTTTTTAACAAATACCAACTTCTTTGTTTTTTTTCTTATTGCATTATGCAGTGGTTTTTTATTATCTTAAGCTTGCCGACACTCTATTTTCCATTAAATTTATATTTTGTGCCATAAACCCGCACAGAAAGCATCTATTCTCTCTCCAGTGCATTATCTCTTTGTTAGGATAATTACAAAGGTGTCATTAATCAAGGAATAATCTGACAGACCATTAACAAAACAACAAAGATGCCTTTTCCCCATAACCTCTGAAATTTACTATTCTACCAACAATAACATCAACAACAACGTACCTAGTTGAATCTCACAGTGTGGAGTCTGGAGAGGGTTAAATGTACGCAAACCTTACCCCCACCTTGATAGGGAGGCTGTTTTCGAAAGATCCTCGGCTCAAAATTTACTATTCTACCATATTGAAATAATTTATGATATAATATGTACTATGGGATGAGGGAAAATTACAAAAGTAAAGTACCCAACTCATCAAAACACATGTATAGGCCGAGTTCAATTAAATTCATTAGAAGAGCTAAGAAAGGAGGATGCGGATGCAGTCCGAGGTTTTTTTTTTTTTTTTTTTTTTTATCTTTCATCCGGTGTTCGGTACTTATATTTCATAAAAAGAATTTTTAAAAGGGTGAATGTGTAACTACTTGCATTCTTTCTGAGCTTATTAACTCGAAATTTGTGAGACTTTGTTATTATTGTTTCCCATTACTTGGCACACAACATGTAAAGGTTCAAACTGATGAGTAAGTCTCAATTCCATACAAATAATTAGAACTGATTATACGAATCTTCAATGATTGTGTTTTTTCATTTAAATTCATCTCAGGCAAGTAATGAGAAACACAAGCTAAAGGTGTATTTTAGTTATATTTTAGTCACTTTAAATCATCAACTTCCAATTGTATACTAATTATTTTCTTTATAACGTTAAATTCGTGTCTATAAGCATAAAACTGTTGAAGGACCTGAATGCATATCCTTCAGATCTCCTTCACCAATAAGTACTCGAAAGTCAATCCCTCAAATCCATTCTTGAGCTTTTCTAAATTATTTCAATTATTTGATGTGATGACCTAATATTGGATCCATATATGGACCTATGATGCTCACCTTATACATACTTTGACCAAAAAAAGGAGGGGAAATAACCCATATATACATCCCACACATTTAGTTTGCAGTCGATGTAAGTTATTGTATCGGTGGTGTATAGATAACGTATATGTAATGTATAGCTATATATAAATTGCTCAACTTTTTTTATAACTTCACATATACATCCTTATACATTGTTATATATTACATATATATAAAACATACACATTCTTGTACACTATATATAATGTATATGCTTTGTATAACAATGTATAAATATTGTATAACTATGTATAAACAAAGTATTCCCTTAGGGACTCAAAAATTGATTAAAAATTCGGAGAACTCCATTGTTGCTTTTTTAAGTTTCTTGTGAAATTTTAGATCTGTCAGACCTGTTGTTGTCATAGAGACGAAGTGCGCACGAGCACAGAGAAGAAGAGGGGCGGTCTCCATCGCTGGACTCCGACCACTACCCCAAAATCTCTAACAGAAGAAGAAAGGCGTAGAACGAGAGAATGGGAGAGAGGAGCCTTATCGGCCGAAGGTCGAAAGGCCAAGGTCGGTGCGGGTCCAAGGTTGGAAGGCAAGGCAGGCGCCGTTGTGAGAGAAGCATGGGCTAAGCGGGTAAGTAATGGGAAATTGGGCTAATATTGGAAAAACTAGATGTCCGACCGGTATCTAGGAGTATTATTCCAAAAAAGAACATAATACATATTAATCAATGATTAGGTAACTCTATTAATATTACCCAACTTTAGGTAACTTTTATTCTACAACAACACTAAAAAAATCAAATAAAGGCATGAACGAGATAATGGTCAAGAATTTTAAAACAATTAGGGTACCTACCCAACTACTTTACTATTCTGCTATACGTAGGTGATACGTTTATTCAAAACACCCAATTTGATCATATATGTACTATAAGATAAAAAGAGTATCATACAAATCTGCAAAAGAATATAAAAATGCTTATACGTTTGTAAGTATCAGTTGTGGTTAAGTTTGGAGTCCGGAGCCAAAATGACTTATTTTTGCAGCCATTAGCCCAAAATAATATGCTTTTTTTTAGACCAAAATGGGTATTTCGTTGGATAACCAACGAAATACCCACACTCACACTGTTCCGGTGCCGAATGAATTCTTGCATTTCGCTACACATGTAGCGAAATGCAACAATTTTTTTTTTTTTTTTTGCATTTCGTTGTGCAATTCATGAAATGCAACAAATTATTATTATTATTATTTTATTTTATTTGCAATTCGTGAAAGAAACTGTTTTTTTTTTTGGCATTTCGTTGTGCAATTCACGAAATGCAACAATTTTTTTTTTGCAATTCGTGAAACTAATGAAAAAAATTGTTTTTTTTTTTTGCATTTCATGAAATTAATGAAAGAAACTGTTTTTTTTTTTTTTTTTTGCATTTCGTGAATCAATGAACGAAATAGTTTTTTCGAAATAGTTTTTTTTTATTTTATTTCGTTCATCTAAAAACGAAATTGGAATATATATATATATATATATATATATATATATATATATATATATATATATATATATATATATATATATTGTATTTCGTTGATATACCAACGAAATAGGAAATTATAATTTATTTATTTTTGCATTTCGTGTATTAAAAAACGAAATAGGATAAAAAAATTAGTTTTATCCTATATGTTGAGAAAATTAGTCAGCTTTATTTTCAAAAATTGAAACCACATAAGTGAAATTGACATTCACAACTACATTACTCAGAAATTTTTATGTTGAAGTCTATTGCGCATCATCAAAACATAACTTTATTTTGAATATAAATCTAATTCAATTAGATAAAAACATAGTTAAAAAATATAGGAGAAAGAGTAGTTGTAAATTGGTGAAAGAGTAGTTGTAAATTGGTCAAACTTTAAACAGTCATAACTTTGCGCTCGAATATCCGATTTATGCAATTGTTTTTTTTATTTTGCATATTTTTCCGAGATCTAGCAGCGCAAACGGCCATAAGGCGGTTTGACCGGGCCGATTTTCTAGAAAACCTCTTTTTTCCCTTCCAATTTTAATTTTCCCCCAAATTGACGAGAAATTTTTAGTTTTCTTTACTTATAATATGATGATGCGCAATAGCCTTCAACATAAAAATTTCGGAGTAATG
This sequence comes from Lycium barbarum, assembly GCF_019175385.1. Lineage (NCBI taxonomy): Eukaryota > Viridiplantae > Streptophyta > Magnoliopsida > Solanales > Solanaceae > Lycium > Lycium barbarum. The sequence continues at coordinate 9,250,626 of NC_083341.1, forward strand.
TAGCTGTGAATGTCAATTTCACTTATGTGGTTTCAATTTTTGAAAATAAAGCTGACTAATTTTCTCAACATATAGGATAAAACTAATTTTTTTTTATCCTATTTCGTTTTTTAATACAATAAATGCAAAAATAAATAAATTATAATTTCCAATTTCGTTGGTATATCAACGAAATACAATATATATATATTCCAATTTCGTTTTTAGATGAACGAAATAAAATAAAATAAACTATTTCGTTCATTGATTCACGAATTGCAAAAAAAAATAAAAAAAAATTGTTGCATTTCGTGAATTGCACAACGAAATGCAAAAAAAAAAAAAAAAAAAAAAAAAAAAAAAAAAATTGTTGCATTTCATGAATTGCACAACGAAATGCAAAAAAAAAAAAAAAAACAGTTTCTTTCACGAATTGCAAAAAAAAAATAATAATAAAAAAAAATTGTTGCATTGTGTGAATTGCACAACGAAATGCAAAAAAATAATAATAAAAAAAAAAATTGTTGCATTTCGCTACACATTCATTCGGCACCGGAACAGTGTGACATTTTGGTCTAAAAAAAAAAAGCATACTATTTTGGGTTAATGGCTACAAAAATAAGTCATTTTGGCTCCGGACTCGTTAAGTTTGTCATATTAGAACGTTTAGGTTAGGTCTAATGTTTGATTGGAGTCTTATATATATTTTGGCAAAGGGTGAAATATGTACAGCAGTCTCAAGTTGGAACCAGACATGATCCTAATTCCAGCCGAACATCAAAATCTCTCAGTACTAGAGCAACAAGCTTAGTACATCTCGCTATCAAAAGGAACCAACCTATCAACTATTACAGCATAGCACACCATCAGTTACACAAATAAAGATTACAACAACAACATACCCAGTGTAATTCCATAAGTGGGGTTTGAGGGTAAAGTGTATGCTGACCTGACCCCTCCCTTAGGAGGTAGAGAGGTTGCTTCCGGTAGACCCTTGGCTCAAAGAAAAGCAAAACAAAGCAGTTCGGAAAAAAATAATGGAAGTAAAGCAGTCATGGCAAAATACTATATAAAGCTTGATAAAGCAGTCTGAAAAAAATAACTGTTTACCCTAAAAAGAGAACAGTTGAATTTGTTTGTGATTTAAAGGATACGTGATTTGTTTTGTTATAAATGAATGACATAAAGCCAATGATAACTATTATGATCAACCAGGTAAAAATATATGAGATGTTAAATAGGCTATAATAGAATAAATAAGTCTGGGTTTTGTTGATCCTTGCAGCAAATCCTTCATTAAGTTTCCTCCTGTGGAACAAATATTCACTCCGCCTCTAAGAAAATAAACCCCTTAAAATCAAAATAACCAAAATAAACTATAGATGATATAATAATATCCCAATTTGAAGTTGAAATATAATAATTATCCGTAATTATATTACATACAACACAGTCATATGGCAATTATGAATATTGCACAAAGAGAGAAGGGTTTAAAAAAATCATTTTTCAAATGGTTACAATTTCTTTTTCAAGGTTTCGCCAAAAAGAGAGAGAACAAAGAAAAAGAGAATTCACCTCACCACCGCTTCACTGGAAAAGTAGATCCAGATCTATAAAATTTCAGCCATGAAGCATGATTAAAAATATTGAAAAACATTTGATCTATGTAAACCTCTCCTTCTGTTCACCCTGCCAATACCATATTCCCTATCATTCAATTAACTCCTGCAATTAATTTCTTATTTAATGTCCATCACTTCTATAATGTAATGACTGGAAAATGCCTAAAATATCAAATGCATTAGTGATAAAGATCATATAAACAACTTAAACTTTCAAATTAACCAATGAAGTTAATTAATATGACAAAGCCTACCTAATACATATAGGGACACTGCAAGGACAAAAAATCTCATTACATTGTACACAGAATCAGATTGCACCTGAGACTGCAAAATGATTGTTGACGCACGAAATCAACAATAAAAAAACCTGAAACGTTTAAAAAGAAATGAATCATAAGATTAGCAAAGGGATAAGAGCAATATCCAAAAGTGCGAATTTGCTTGCGTATTTGAAGATGCCGATGCCTTTGATTGTGGTGTAGTCACAAATAAAGGGACGTGGGGATTTTTTTTTGAAAAATGTGGGAAAGAAATGTCAATCATATTCTGCTCAATAAAAAGGAAGAGCGTAATGTGCTATACAAATTAAACTCCGCCTCTAAGAAAATGAGAGTTATTCCGGTGCAAAAGAATAAGTAAAATATTAAATTGTAAAGACTGAATTGCAAAAGAATGGGTATAAGTGATTGTTATTCGATGCTCTTTTCTGGGCTGTTAGGCTCCTTTTATAGTACAAATACATCCGCTCTTAACGTGTGATTAAATTCCAATAATGACTAATAATGAATAATAAATGCAGCTTTAATTCTGAATTGCAACGCTTGCTTCGTAACTGGACTGCTCATATAATGTTATTTTCCTATTAATGACCCGATGCTATTACCTTCGTGGATTTGCTCCGGATGTTTCCGGGGCTTCTTATCGAATTAAATGAGACAACTTGCAACGTTCCACCTTCTACTGCCACGTGTTCCAATACCATATTGCCACCTGACGAGCTATATTTTGTCATGTATACATATAGTCCCCCCCCCCCCCCCCCCAAAACTATCCGGTGGAAAGAAGTGATACCGGGGAGTATATTTGAAACAATACCGGTCTTATCCTTACTTAATGGCGGGAAAATGAATCGTCTCATTGATTCATTCAAAAAGACAACCGCCAAAATTGAATCAATGCACCTACTGTGAAACGTTGATATGCTCAAATTACACCTATTAATGGTATAACGCGGACGTTGTCAAATATAATAACCTAATTAGGTTGGGGTCGAATCCCACAGAGAATAATATGTAGGCAATTTAAGAAGATTAGGAATTATCACTAACAATAGCTAGACCGAACGCATCAATTGTGGTTTTTGATAAAATAAGGAAATATAAATTTTAATCTAGAAAACAAGTAAATTGATCAATGGCCACAAGTAAGGAATTAAGGAATCTATTTTTCAAGTAACGATTCAATCTATTTCATGAATTATAAATAATCTCGGATAATGACTCTAAATTAACTTCTCCCGAAGATTAACTAGACTACCCAATTGAAGATCCCTCAAGCAATTAAGAGCATTAAGAACACCCGAATATGGCTACAAGTGGTATCGCATATTCCTAGGTCAATTTCCATTAGATGGGGGTTAACGCCCCCAATTCATGTTAATTATTCTATCCCAACCCCGTTCTTCCACTTCCGAGTTTCAAACAAAGTAAATGGGCAAGTCCTAGGGTTAGCTATTCCCTTGAGAAACGTTGAAGAACAAGAATAATTAAAATAACAATAACTTACTTGATTAAAAATAATGTCGATCAATAAATAAGCACAACAAGAGTTTCAATCTCAATTGTTACCAAGAAATTCCCATAAACAATGTTCAAATAAAAGAAAGAATATTTACGTAGAAACTCTAGCCTCCAAACTTAAGTATAATGCCAAAGATGTCTAAGAATTGTAGCTTATGAAATATTTATAGGTGTAGGAAAAAACTCCAAATAAAATAACTGAATCCAAAGTGAATTGAGAAATATTTTGATTCCGAAATCAGGCCAGTGCGCAAATTGCCGCATTCACTGTTGCGACATAGAGAATTGCTGCCTCTTTTCTCTTTTTTTTTTTTTTTTTTTTTTTTTTTTTTTTTTTTTATAAAAAGTCCCAATCATTACACCATAAGTAGCCAATGATTAGGGCATCATGATGTCTGCCACTTCTTGTTTCTTTCTTTTCTTTTCTTCATTTTTTTCTTTTGTAATTTCAATTCAATTTTTCATCTTCACACCGCTTTATTCCGACATAGTAAAGATATAATATTAAGCACAAAGCAATATATAGTACTCAAAAGACAGTTAAAAGTATTAAAATGTGAGGCAACAATAAGTAAATATATGTATTTTTGGTCAAACATCAAACGCTCACAACCCTTTAATCAAGATGATTGACATAAATCTACCACTCGTTGGAAGTTGTGTCCCTTTGAATGCCAAACGTTTCATCTCCCCCATTTCGATTATAAATAAGGCAAGAAATCAAACCACAAACTCAATCAAATCTTTTCTATTCTTAAGACGAAGTAATCTCTCTTTCGTAACCTTCATTGCCAACATCTTTTTCTTTTCTAGCAAAAATTCAACCATGTCTACTCCTTCCTCTCCCAATTAGTCTTCTCATAACGACACCCCATCCCCTGGGCACCACTCTGGAAAGGCTCCAATTTCGCCCACAAGTCAAGAAATCAACCTGAACTCTCTTGCTGCTGATATCCTCCCCGCTAGTTTAAGTACCATGAAGACTTTAACATTGTTGATCACCACCAAATTATTGAAGAAATTAAGTCATTCATCAATGCTGAAACCATCCCCAAGGTTGGTGTAGATTGTAATTTCACAATTGAAATTGCAATTGCTGTCGTCGGTACCGAAGCCAGGATGAACCGTCATTCAAATGGTTTTTCCTTTGTTTATACCTATCCTTTTACGATAAGTTTCAGCCTTCCTGTTCCTTAGATAATTGAGGACTTCTGCCGCCAGTACCGAGTTTGTGTCGACCAAGTTTCTCCTCAAATCTGGCGCCTTGTTTATTGCATACAATTTCTGACAGATCAATCCAGAGTTCCTTTCTCCCTTGATCATTTGATGCATTTGTACGCTCCTCGGGTTTTCCGAGAAGGATTAGTTCACTTATAACCCGGGGAAGACGCAGCTTGGTTAACCCGGAGGATGATTTTGTCTGAGGTTGGCTTTATATGTTCATCATGGTCCGGACCAGCCATCTCCATCGATTCGAGCCCAAGCCCTTCCCGGAGGCATGGAATCCTACTCACAAGTCTTCCAATGGGTTTTTTCTTCTCTTTTCATCATCAATACAGGCCATATCTCATTTACCGTTTCTTCGGCATTTTGCTTTTTTTTTTTAAACGGTTCCCGTTGAGCCGAAACTTTTAGTAGTGATTTTCGAATGCGTTGTTGCATTATTGAGCGCTTCTCCCAATTTGATTCGATCCTGGATGAGCATGACATTCGATTGGTGGAGAGGAAAGAACTATGGTGAGACTCGCTCAACTTTCCAAATTTTTGAAAACTTCTTGCTCCATTTTTTTTAAAATACCTCCTTCTATAGGCCTTCCTGTGCAAAAACCTACTCCCCGGTGAGTCCAGACTCTGAAGGCCGCCTTATCAAATATTGTCAATGTTGCTTCCTTGCCGGAAGTGTAAGCCAATAGATGCCTCTATTTCCCCGGTGGAAATCGGTTCCTGGGTGCGCACCCGGCGTCTGCTCATGGAAGCTTGGAGCAAAGATCAGCAGGATGTTCGTCTCGGGGTGGTTTTAATTGATGATGACGAGAAGCCGAGAGTTGATGGTGCCCAAGATCCATTGTGTGACGATTCCAGCAAGGTGTCCGGGGAAGCCAAGGCTTCACATGCCGATTTGTGCCCGAAGAATCCAACTTCTCCAGTTTGCGAACTGTCATAAAAGAGCTTTATTCCTCCAGTTGAAGCTGGAATTTCGAGTTAGTCTCCACGTCCAAAACCTCCAGTTGCCAACTTGGAATTCTCTTTGGCTCATTTGGCCAATTTTTTCCTCTAGGTACTTATTTCACCTTCTAGATTAATTCCCTCACAAGTCCCGGTGTATTCGGTTAACCTTTTCATTATTCATGTTTCAGGGTCATGTCGTTGCCACCTTTATTGTCGAGCTTGCACGATCCCTAGCTCCTGCCCGTTGTGAGGTCAAGCTCTAGAAAGACAATGACCACCTACGGGTTGAGGTAGAGAGGTTACAAGCTAAGGTCTAGGACTCCGATTCCCTTTAAGATTCTCTAAGAATGCGCTTGGAAGACACAATCAATTCATTACGGGACCGGGAGAATTCTCTCCACACTCTGACTTTCTCATATATAGGTCTTCAGAGCAAAGTTGCTCGACTCGAGGATGATTTGAACAATATTCGGGGCCAGCTTCTTAGTGTTGAGGTTTCTCGTGACCGCCTTAGAGCCCGATGTCAAAAATTGCAACTTCGTCATGATTTAGCCATTCTTGAGACAAGGATGGATAAGCTCGAAGAGGCAAACGCTCCTGATTTTTATCTTCCCTCGTCACTCCTTGAAGTATAAATCGACTTGGAGGCTGCGGAAATGGCTTTCGAGGACATCCAGGATCCTGAGGCGAATGGACTGGGAAATGAAGACTCTGGGTCACCACCTGCCGCTTAAATTGCTCCAGACAATTAGTCCTTGTACTTGCTCTACAATTTTATACCAGATTTGTCACATCTTTTTATTTTGGACATTTTTCAATTCCTGCTATGATTTTATCATATTTTGATTATTAATCTTATCGGATCATGAGCTTGGGTTTGCAACATGGCTAGGCCGGTTTTTACGACCTGTTGGCTTATTCTGTCTCTTAACAATACGACTTGTTTCCTACTCTATTTTTTTTAAATTTTTTAATTTTGCTTTTTCAAACAAATATTTCCTTCACCTTAGCTATTTTTGTTCCTTAGGCTTCTCAAGGGAACACAAAGGCCAGGTTGCCGGACAACAACAAAAAAAATAGAACGTTCAATAAGTTTAGCTTCTTGATGCTCTTCTTGACATGTCTACCGAATAACTTACCAAGTTGCTCCCTGCTCATCCTCGCTGAAGGTTCCAGAGAGGTTTGAAGAAGAAGTAACCCATAGGTTTAACTCCTAACCGTATAAGAAAAAGTCTTGCTACAATTTTTTAGAATAGTAGGTGCTCTGAATGTTGATTAATTTAACACCAGCAACTTATTAGCACATGATGACCCTTTTTGTATTTACTTAGTATTTTTATTGTACTCGACGAGTATTCTCCATTCCTGGCTAAATAATCATCACCTTTCTGATTATTTTATTGTCATGCCTTTCTCTATATATTGTTTCGAAAATTTAGTATTCTAATGCAAGAAAAGTTAAGACGATGCAAATAACCAATGCTTACCCGGATATGTTGCTCCTGAAAACATCTCCCCTACTTCACCTTTTTTTGTCGAAAAAGTTGTACTCGTGCAATACTTTTTGCTGAACTGTAGGTGCATAGTGAATTCTTGTTCGTTTAGATTAAGTAATCATGTTGTTTATCCGGAGTAATTTTTTTTCGGATTAATAGGAATTTTTCAAAGTTTAAATGGTATCTTCTTTAGTTCAATTGAGTATGAGCCTGATTCCTCCGGATTTGAATATCCTAGAGTCTGGATTTTTGTATTTTATTTCTTCTATATTTGACTTACTCGGGTTTTATATATCTCCGTGTTTGATTTTTGTGGGGTTAATTACCTCCATATTTGAGTTATTGATCGGGAATGAATCATCCAGCTCAATTTTCTTTTTTATGAATAAGACCTTATAATTATGCTGATGAATCAGACGTCTCTAATTCATTTGGCCATTGTTTGCTCAATTGTAAAGTCGCAGTTTTGTATAGTTGAAAAGTCTATTATACCACTATAATTCTCTTTCAGCTATTAGTCAAGCATTTGAGAAACAAATTTATTGCAATCGTACAAACTTGGGAAAAAAGTTCAAAACACACTCTAACTTTGGCCGAAATTGCTATAACACACTCCAACTTTGCGGGGGTCCTATGACCCCCCTGGACTATTTTTTTGTGTATTATTGAGGGTATTATCAGGTGACGTGGATAAGCAAGTGAGCACATGTTGGTTGAGCGCGCAAGGGTGGACTTAAGACTTAACCGACCCGTCTCTATTTGCCATGTTGAATTCCAAATAATCCTTCTTTATGTGCTGACTTTTTTGTCCATATCACCCGATAATACCCTCAATAATACACAAAAAATAGTCTAGGGGGGTCATAGGACCCCCGCAAAGTTGGAGTGTGTTATAGCAATTTCGGCCAAAGTTAGAGTGTGTTTTGAACTTTTTTCCCAAGTTTGTACGATTGCAATAAATTTGTTTCTCAAATGCTTGACTAATAGTTGAAAGAGAATTATAGTGGTATAATAAACTTTTCAACTATACAAAACTGCGACTTTACAATTGAGCAAACAATGGCCAAATGAATTAGAGACGTCTGATTCATCAGCATAATTATAAGGTCTTATTCATAAAAAAGAAAATTGAGCTGGATGATTCATTCCCGATCAATAACTCAAATATGGAGGTAATTAACCCCACAAAAATCAAACACGGAGATATATAAAACCCGAGTAAGTCAAATATAGAAGAAATAAAATACAAAAATCCAGACTCTAGGATATTCAAATCCGGAGGAATCAGGCTCATACTCAATTGAACTAAAGAAGATACCATTTAAACTTTGAAAAATTCCTATTAATCCGAAAAAAAATTACTCCGGATAAACAACATGATTACTTAATCTAAACGAACAAGAATTCACTACAAAGTTGGAGTGTATTTTGTAACCTTTTCCCTACAAACTTTGATTAACAAGCTTAGTATATATCTGGTCAACAGTCCCCAGTTCTTATAACACCTAACTTTAAGGTTTGTTGCTACAGCTCTTGAAATAATCAAATTCTTGCGGCCACTCTTCTTAGAAGCTTCGCTAGGATTATTCCCGATTTCTGGCCTTTTATCCAGAACAACACATATTGCTGCCTCATTAAAAATATTGCCGGAAAAACCATTTCTCTATTTTAAGGGACAAAAATCGCGCGTAGGGAAAAAGATTGCAGTATGTGTTCTCTAAGTCCTCCAAATATCCTTGCGATCATTTCTTGCCTCCGGGCTCCATCCTTGCTGGGAAGCGTTCCGAAATCAATCCTTTGTTCCTGCAATAAATATTAAAACTCTCTTAGAGAAAGAGCCGTCCAAATAAATTAAGCTTACCTCAAAACGATCTTGGCCTGAAAATCCTGAAGATTTTTTGTTCCACTTTTTTCTCGGATATTTTCTCCGACCAAACAGTCCTTCACTTATATCCTTTGCTCACTCATCATTAGTTTATTCTTCCAGCTTGTCTGCAAGTTTTTTTTTTTTTTTTGCCAACTTCTTCGACTGTGCCTCTATCGGGCATTCCACTCATTAAAATTTCTTGTCGGGACGTACTCTACTCCTTTCGGAGTCGAAAATTCCAACCGCTTAAGGGGAGCTAAGATCACGATATTCGTATCCTGAATCCAGGGTTTCCCCAGTAAAACCTTGAAACCCTCGTCCTCATCTACTACACGAAACTTCATATTTTTCTCCGCCTCTGGTGGCTACCATTAACTCCACAACTCCAGATTGAAGCAAGTCAATGGCTCCCTCCACGGACAACTTAATTTCGCCCATTTCAACTAGCTATTCTATGACTCCCCACTGAATAATGTTCACCGCACTTCTTGAAACTACCGTTATTCCATAAACCACAATACTATTGATCAAAACGGAAATAACCATATCATTAGGACGATGTAAAATTTCTCGTATACTTCTGTTCCCTATTGATAACACATCCATTCGCTCCAGTCCCGAAGTCTTTCGCCTGAGCGCACCCGTCGTCTTATTCCTTTCAACTGTAGGTACTTTTCCTGACGAGATCCCTGTTTTACCTAAATAAGACCAATCAAAACAATCGACATTATTTATAAGTAATTTAATAACTTTAAGCCTGAGCTCCGGGGATAGTTCGATGCCCAAGTATACCTTCCTTTCCAGTTGTTGATCTAAAGGAACAATTTGATCCCCTTCTATACTTCTTTAGTTTGCTCGTGTTCATCAATTATCGTGTTAATAACATGTCAAGGCTCAATATGAGGCTCTTGCTTCACCAAGTCCCAATGCTTTCTATAGTTACCCTTGGCCCTGTCACACAAGAATTCTCTTAAGTAACTGTCCTTCAACAATCGTGCTACCTCGTCCCTATCACTCAAGAATTCTCTTAAGTAACTGTCCTTCAACAATCGTGCTACCTCATCCTGAGGTGTCAACAATCAATCGTTCGATAACCATGAGCCCCATGATAATCACAAAATAAGCTCATGTCTCTCTGGCTTGGATCCGTCCTCATGGGTCTGGGTTGTTTCACGCCATCGATTTTATTTATCAACTCAACCAATTCGACCAAGTCAGTGTTGAAGTTGTACTATGACAATCTTGGATTTTCCGCTTTACTTGTAACATAATAAATTGTTGCTGCCTTGGGTTGCAATCCTCATCTATTCTGATCAGACTCACCCTTCCTATCCGAAACTGGTCTCTCATACTAATTGCCCCGACTCCGTTCTGGCCTTTATTGAGGCCTTTCCTGGTGACCATACGGCTGATACCTATCCTTTCCAAATATGGAATCAGAATCAGCATTCCATCTTGGCCTGTCATAGTTCTGACTCCGACCAGTTGACCCAACCGGCAATTCAAATTAGTCATCCTCCACCTTGATTTTTAACTCATACCTATTGTGAACGTCCGCCCATGTTGCAGCAGGAAATTCTAATAAGTTTTCTTTTAAATTCAACGAAGCACTAGAACTTTTAGGGTTTAACCCCTTAGTAAACACCTCCGCTGCTCCCTTATCCGGGACAGCCGGTAGCTGCATATGCTTCTTTTGGAATCGGATAACGAATTCTCGGAGCAACTCATCACCACCTTGAGCAATTTTAAATATATCCGCTTTTCTTGCTGACACCTTCTTTCCTCCAGTATGAGCTTTAATAAAGGCATCCACAAGCATTTCGAAAGAATGATTGAATGCTCCGAAAGCAACGAGTACCAAGTCATTGCCCCTTTGGACAAGGTCTCACCAAATTTCTTGAGCAGAACGAATTCAATTTCATCCGACTGCATATCATTCCCTTTAACAGCACATGTGTATGTGGTCACGTGCTCTTGAGGATCGGTAGTCCCATCGTATTTAGGTAGATCCGACATATTAAACCTCTTTGAGATTTATTTAGGTGTTGCACTTGGCGGGTACGGAAATTGCGCATATCTTTTTGAATCCAACCCCTTTAGCATTGGTGGGGCTTCTGGAATCTAATTTATCCCGGAATTGAATGCCTTGAACCCTTTTTCACTCCTATCCAACTGGTTGTTTAATTCCTTCTCCTTTTTCTCCAATCGGTTGGAAAAAGCCTCCAAGTATTGCATTACCTCGGGTGTCGCCCCATTGCTACGAGCTTCACCACTGCCTTCTCTGTGCTCTGTCTCTGCATTGGGTGGGTCAACACTATTTTTCCCTATTTGCAAATCCACGATGGCCTTCTGCTGCTTTTCCAGTAGCTCAAGTATTTTTTTCTATCCCTGGATATGCTTTTGCAACCACTTCTTCTTCATGATCATCGCTAGGAATAAGGTCATCATCAGTGTGCTTGGATCCACGAGGTGAATCCGGGACTTGCTCGTTCCTTGTTCGTTCCTCTTCTACTACTTGATTTCTTTCCTGAGTGTTTGAATTGTTCAACACTCCATCAGCTTGGTTTCTAGTGTTCGTCATTTTCAAGTTTTACCTGATAACAGAGATTTAAGTATGATAAATATAATGGTTAGATCAACAAAACAATGTTACTATTATCTTTAGCCTCACGGTGGGCGCCAAACTGTTTACCCTAAAAAGAGAACAGTTGAATTTGTTTATGGTTTAAAGGATACGTGATGTGTTGTTTTATAAATGAATGAAATAAAGCCAATGATAACTATTATAATCAATTAGATAAAAATATATGAGATGTTAAATAGGCTATAATAGAATAAATAAGCGTGAGCTTTGTTGATTCTGGAGCAAATCCTTCGTTGGGTTTCCTCTTGTGGAACAAATATTCACTCCAGCTCTAAGAAAATGAGAGTTATTCCAGTGCAAAAGAATAAGTAAAATAGCAAATTGTAAAGACTGAATTGCAAAAAATGGGTACAAGTGATTGTTATTTGATGTTTTTTTCTGGGTTGTTAGGCTCCTTTTATAGTACAAATACATCAGCTCTTAAGCTGTGATTAAATTCCAATAATGACTAATAATGAATAATAAATGCAGCTTTAATTCTAAACTGTAACGCTTGCCCCGATCTGGACCGGTCATATAACGTTATTTTCCTATTAAAGGCCCGGTGCTATTGCCTTTGTTGATTTGCTCCGGATGTCTTCGGGATTTCTTACTCGAATTAAATGAGACAACTTGCAACGTTCCACCTTCTACTGCCACATGTTCTAATACCATATTGCCACGTGACGAGTTATATTTTTCCATGTATACAAGAACAATAAGGTAACTACCACAAAATCATATGGTAATCGAAGTACAAGAAACAACAAAAATCAAGGTAGGGGTAAGGATAAAAATTTAAGCTCCAATCGACTTTGTATTCTCTCATCCCTAATCCCTCTGAGGTACACCTCCTGGACAATGTTTCTAACTGCATTGTCTGCATTCTGAACCTTCTTTTGGAATATTCTTTTGTTTCTCTCCATCCACTCCTGATATAAATTGGAGGTTAATGACATTCTGAGGACTTATGTTCTTGCAGTCCTTCCTCTCATATTGACACTAGCTCATTGCATATTTATCTTTCATTCCAGGTTGCTCCTCTAAATCCCTTGCGATGATAAAATCTTTATCCACACCACACTAGACCAGTCACACTTGAAGAAGAGGTTATTGACATCCTCATTCTCCCTGCTAAACAAAGGACAAGTTTGGTTATCAATGAGCCCTCAACTAACTTAACCACAGTATGCAGCCTCTAATGTGCAGCTAAACTGAAAATGAAAGTTCATTTTGGGCATCCTCTATTACGGCAACTCAATTGTCTCCATTCCACCTTGGGTAAATCACATCTTAGCTTATGGTACACTGCCTTAATATAATACACATTTAGGTTCAACAACTCATTTATAGTCATACCTGTTTCATTTGCATATTGTCTAGCTTTCAAGATCTTCTTTATCATCCATGAAGCTTGTTTTGGCTCAGCTTCCCACATATTCTTGCCCTTTCCATATTATTCATGAACCCAAAAAACCCACTGTTGACACCCAATTTTGTCCCGCCTCTCCTCCGAAATACCTATTTACGCTTCTAATATTTTTTGGTAAATTAAAAAATATATTTGTATTTTTACTATAATTAATAGCCTCTTATCAATACCGGTGTTTTATCATTCTATTACAGTTACTAGCTATTATGATGATTATTATTATTATTATTATGTTACCAGTACTATTATAATTCACATTTTTTTATCATTGCAACACTTTTTTTACCAGCTTACGCACACGCATATCATTTATCTTCGCATAATTAAATAATAGTGTTTATTTACTGTGGACTTTCGAAATATTATTGCACAGCTATTACGATGCCATATAATTTTATTATCTGAGCATTAATAATTACACATTTTATATTAAGTAATATTTTAACACACTTTAGTATAGAGTTATTTAAATAGGTACTTTATTTAAATGTAGTAGCCCAATCAACCCATATTATTTCGGACCAATTCATAAAATCAGCCCACATTTTATTCCCATCCCGCATTTTCAGCCAATTCAGCCCAAATAATTACCCAAACGGACCAGCCCATACCCGTTTAATTTGTACCCGACCCGGCCCAACTACCCTTTTAACAAAATATGAAACCTTAGGGTTTCATATTTTTCCTTCAGCCGACACCCCCCTTTCTTTTTCTCCTCTCTCTCTCTCTTCGCTCCTTCATCATCTTCATCCCCCACCACCGCCGCCTACACCCCGCTCCCACTTCCCTCTGTTCCCCACTTCGTCTTGTCCCCCCGCTCCTCTCTCTCTTCGTCACAAGAAACCCTAGCTCGCAACTATAAATACCAGTCCTTGCATCCATTTGAGGAGGAGTTTTTGGATTGATGAAATTCCCCAAGAACTAGATCTTCTTTTCAGTCGCAAAAACCCCCAAAATATTGAGTTCTTTCAGCCGCTGAATTAGTTTTGTTTTTTAGCACTCATAGTATTGACTAATGTCGATTAAAGTATAAAAATGTTTTCCCTTTTTTTTACTGCTTCGATTCCGAGTGATACCAACTCAAGAGTTTGTGGTGTTTCAAGGTAGATCGGAGATTCGAGGCCTCACTTCGCTGCACCCGAAGAAGCATGTTGTAGGACTTTGTAATCATCCTCCAAGCTCAATGGTGGATCCTTCCTAATATGTGGGCTGGCCAAATCATTATATAGTTGTGTTCTCTCTTTTATCTGCTTAATAAAATCAGATCTTCGCTATGTGGAACATGATAGTTAGAGTTTCCAAATCATGTGTAGTTAAGTGTTGGGTTGTTATGAATTGTATTTGATTTGAGCTGTGTTGCATATGCACAATTAGTAAGTGTATGTCCCTGCCAAACAATCATGTAGTTAATTTAAGAATCATACATGTTAGATTTGTTCATTTATTAACTTGTTCTATGTGTTAGAAGACAGCCATGTTAATTGCTAGTTTAGGATATATTTATGTGTGTTAATTGCTATCTTTGTTTAGTTATGCTTAGTAGTAGTAGTTTTCAAGCATGTGCATATATGTTACTTACTAGGTTCAACTCTGTTTAAATTTCTTTATATGGTTTGGTTGGTAATTTAGCATTTGATATATCTTTACGGCAGTCTCTAGTACGCCTGGTTCTGATTTCATCCCTGTTTAGTTAGTGCTTGCTCTGTTAGATTGAGATTCATGCTTTAAGAATTTATGTGATCCAGTTATATGACAGTTTTTATATGTTACTGCATTAGTTAATTTATACATTGTTAACCTTGTTCTAAGTTTCCCACTGGCTGAATATCAGTCACCTTGCATGTACATTTGATTTGAGGTCTAGTATGCTCACTGTTTGGATTGAATAAACAACCGGTCTCTTTTGTTTGGGTCTGTGCATTAGCCGAGTGAAATAGTGATCATATCTCGCACACTGTCTAAAATTGATCTGAAGCGTGTTCATCTAATCCATGGTTGACCAATATATTAGTAGGAGTATCTACAAACCTGTGATATGTGATATTTTCCTCTTTAAAGATACCGATAATGTTTGTTGAGATGGTTTCTTATGATAGAAAATGGTCCAGGATTAGCCTTTGAATCTGTCGTCATGTCTGCTGTCAGATGTACTCATGTTTCCATACTAATGCTATATTTTGTATGGAATTTGATAGTATCTCTGCTGGTTCTAGTGGTCTTTACTGTGTATTAGCGGAAGAGTCTATTTTAGGTTCAAACTGAGACTTATATGTGCATATAAGAGTTGAATCAAAAGGCACTGGTTTTTCAGCTACAACGTATAAAACATCATGTCCCTCCCCCTGGCTGTTCAGCTTTATTTGGATGTGGTGTTCTGCATTTCCTGTCTGTTTCCAGTTTTGTTGCTATCTGGGCAATTTCAAACTTTTTTTTCCCTCGGTTATTGTTTGCTACTTATCTAAAGCTCCACATGGTTTGGTTGATTTGATTTTATAAGCACCTTAGTATTACGTAGTTTTGGTATGCGAATTGAGGAATATGAATCATTTACGGCTTTTAGTATCCTCTCCATCTGTGTTGACGCTGCCTATGTCTTGAGTGCTGCCTTGTTTTTCTATGCCGTGAGTATATAGGGGCTGAATCGTGTATATATACGAAATATACCCAAATATACACAGTCTACTGATCTTCTTTGAATTCATATTCTACATATTTAACCTTACTCATTGATTACATGCTAATCCTTTCCCTTTCGTTTTTGTGCATGACCATCGCGTACGAGTCTGAGGAACTCGTCTTCTTCCGCATTCAACGATGGGCTAAAGCCCAGCAAAACTCTCTTATCGAGTCTGCCCCATCAGTTCTGTCCACATCAAAAAATAGAAAACAAAATTCTGGGCCAAAGCCCAATGGACGGGAACAGCCCGCAGCAGCGCATATAAAATTTATTGGGTCAAAGCCCAATAGCATGAATAGTTTGCAGCAGTTGGGCCTGGAAAATGGGCCAGATCCATTTAGTTTTTTTTTCTTTTCTCTCTTCCTTATTATTGTTGTTGTGCATTTTTATTTGCTTTGTATGACTAACACCTTATCTTATTTTATTTCTTAACTTAAATGAATCCTAGTAAAATTAGTGGTTTAGTTTTAATATGATGGGTAGTTAATAAAAAAAAAAAGAAACTAACATTAGTTCCATAAGTTTCATTCCCTTTTTTATGTTAAAATTATTTATAGTATTTATTTTTATTAGAATAATTGATTTTCAAAATAGCATGACTATATATTTTTGAGCTAAAAGAATCATGATTTGTTCTTGCTATCTTAAAATTTAAAAACGTCACTAATATTGCAAAATATGAGTTCAAGTATGCTTTTCAAACAATTCTTCAAGAGTTACCTAACTATGCGTCTTTTAGCCAAGTATAGTTAATATAAAAGAAAGAAAACTCATACCCTTTTCATCACATTTTAAAGAAAATAAGTCTAGGTATTTCTACATCACCATATTGATATAATACAAATTTTGTCTAAAGTTCACATTTTGCTAAAAGGCTATAGGCGAGTTGTTATATTTTTTAAAGTCTTATTTTCAAGAACATTACTACATTTTCATTCAAGGCTTAGCATGTCCAAGTTTTATTTTAAATAGTATTTAAAATCTTCTTTTTATGCAATACATCATATTTTCTACAAGTATTATTTCAAATGACATCATTATTACTTTCATTTAAAGTCTTAGCGACATTTATAAGTCTTATTTTAAAAATGGCATTCAAAGTTTTCTTTTATATTATATTTTCTGTAAATCTTATTTTCACTAATATTATTTTCCTTTTTAAAACTTTAGCAACATTTGTGAACCATTTATTAAGCATTATATTTACTCTTAATTAATTAACCTAAGTTTGACCGGATAACCGTAGTTAACGGATTCTAAAGGATGCCTAACCCCTTCCCTTTAGGATAATATAGAACTCTTACCTAGAATCACACTGATTAAGCAGACTATTAACAGAGGTTTAGTTAGCTTTACCTTAGTTAATAAATTAGGTGTCCTAATTCACCGTTAAATTAATTAGGTGGCGACTCCTTAAAATAAAACAAATAGGAATCACCAAAATGTTGTACTCTAATTATAACCCGGTTAAAATGGGGTATGACACCCACAACTTGTCCTTCTTTTTACAAAGGTTCTAGAAGAGTTTAGTGATGGCTATCCTATCCCAGGAAAACAACTCAATAACATTGAATCCTTTTGTTGTCCTTGAGTAGCAAACTCTTTCCCAAGCCAGAAGTGCCCTCTTTGAAATGCTTGCCCCTTCAGTCCAAAGGAATGATCTACAAATTGCTTCAATCTTGCCAACGAGTTCCTTTGACATTAGAAAGATTTGTGACCAAAGAATTTAAATGCCAAAGAGCACACTTTTTATCACTTGAAGCCTTCCACATAAGAGAGCATCTTAGTTGTTCAAGAAGTGACCCTCTAACCATTTTGTCCTGAAAGCAATGGCTCTGGAGTCTTTTATTTTGTTATATACTTATATATCTATGAGAAAATGTAATGAGTTTTTAACGTTCGAAAATTAGAGCTAATTTTATTGTTATACTCCCTTCGAGTCAATGTATATACCGAAGTTTGACTAGATCTAGAGTTTAAAGAAGAAAATAAAAATCGAAATTTGTGGTTTTAAACATGTCACAAATTTGCTGTAAGACTTTTGAAACTTGTGATCTGACATTTGCATGACTATAAAAGCTAGTTATTAAGGATAAAATAACAAATTTAAATTAAATTATTTTTAAATTTTAAAAAACATTTTTAAATAGACTAATATAATATATAACTGCATATAAAAAATGTAAAACGGCGGAAGTATTAATGAAACGGATTTAAATGGAGTGCCGTGTGCAATAAATATTTACTATATAACATATCACAATTTGCACGAATTAAGGCTTTGTAGTTATTGTTGCTGTCATACTTTTGTTGCAATCATACTTTTGTAAGTATTGAAGAATTTAATTCCTATTTTCAACCCTCTAACATGCAATTATATCTTCATTTGAACTGATTAAGACAACTAACCACCATAACCTCTTTTTCCCTCACAACAAGGCAAAAGTGAAATTTCATAAATATTTTTGGTTAAATAAATCAAAAATATTTTCTAAAGTGGGGCTATTTTTGTAATTATGCATAAGCGGAAGCGCATCCATCGGAATTCTGATAACGTACCCTTCAAGTGAAGAAAACATCAGCGAGTTGTGTTGGTTGCATTAAACATGCCCCACACTCATGATTTTAGTATTTTTGGTCCCTCTACTATTAGTAAATTATAATTTTGATCCTTATGATATTTGCAAGCAAATTTAATTTTCAATAAATTTAAATGTGTATATTTGATCCTTTTCCTCGTAAATATTCACAACAACATAACCAGTATAATCCCATCAAGTAAGATCCGGAGAGGGTTATAGTGCATGCAAACCTTATCCCTACCTTATGAATATTCACAAATTTATCATAATTATTAGTCGTTCCACCTTTTAATTGTTAGTCGGTGATGATAAGTTTGTACTATTACTCCATATGTAACGATAATATAGTTCTAAAACATGCTTCTTACATAAAAGGACTAAAAACACTTATTTCGACTAATTGAAGGTTAAATATACCTGTCAGATATCACATGGACCAAAATTAAAATACATCTATAATTTCAGGATAAAATAATGCTATTATCCCTTTTCTTATTTAACTTTTCACTCATTCGGTGTCTTTATTAATTTTGATTATTAGTTTAAATTCATGTTGCATAAGATATATTTTTTAAAATTACTTATTAAAACAAACTTTTTTCATATAGCCTTTTTATTGGTGCCCCACAAGGGGTGACTTGCCCTCTCAATAATCCAATTCTTAAAAAATAAAATGAACAACCTAACCCCAAAAGTCATTGTAATTTTCCATTTCATCCCCCATTCTTCCCATAAGTAACATTTTTAGCTTCCCAACTTCCTCACTCTGTTGATCTTCACATCACACCCCTTTAATTCCTCTCTCTAATTTTTTCTCTCCAATTTTGTAAACCTCTCTGAATAACCCACAACAAAACAATTTTTGTTTGAATATTTCAAGTGATTTTTATATCTGGGTTTTAGCACTATTGTACTCCTTGTAGTTCATAAGGTTGAGTTAATGATGCTACTTTTTGAAATTTACTGAAAAAACTGGGGTTTTATTGAGTGAATTTTCCACTTGATGGATTAAGGTTTACTGAAAAACCCAAATGTCTTTCTCATATGCACTTTCATCCCTAATTTTCCCCATATGTAACATTTTTAGCTTCCCAATTTGTTCTTTCTGGTGATCTCCATATCATACCACTTTACTTTCTCTGCACATCAGTAATATTTATATCTGGGTTCTAGCACTATTGTAGTTCTTGAAGTTGAGTTATGATGAATTAAGGGGTTTGTTTTGTGATTATGATGAAATAAAGGGTTTAGATTTGCAATGAATAGAAGTTTTAGGGGAGAAGAAAAGGCGTTAAGGAAATTACAACAACAAATGGGGAGTTTTAGGAATTCAGTAATGAAGGAGAAGGAAGAAGAGCTAGCTTTATTTTTCGAAATGCGAAGAAAAGAGAAGGAAAGAGATGATCTTCTTCTTTTTCAAAATAACGATGAAGTTGATGGTGAGAAATTCTATTTTTACCTTTCAAATTTGATGTTTCATATTTGTGGTTTTTGGTTGAGATTATGGTGTGATTTTGCGTTTTGTATAGAGTTAATGGTGAAAAACACACCTGATCTGTCACTTTTTTCACACTGCAACTATTAGTTATTCCCTTTTCCTACCTGCCTGAACTATCACAATCTATGTATTAAAATACACCTAGGTAATAGTTCAGGTGGGAAAAAGGAACAACTATATTGTCTTTATTATGGTGTGATTTTGCCTTTTCTATGGAGTTAATAGTAAAAAAAAACACCTGAACGGTTACTTTTTCGCCTGTTTTACACCCCAACTATCAGTTGTTTCTTTTTCCTACCTAAACTATCACAATCTATGTATCAGAACACACCTTGAAGTTGATTAGGCTAACTATGAGTTGTTCCCTTTCCCTACCTGAACCTGTCCCCTACGTGTATTTTGATATATAAATAGTGATAGTTGTATAGAAGGGGAACCTTGGCTGGTAAATTTGCTACCATGTGACTAGAAGGTTACGGGTTAGCCGTGGAAATAACTTTTTGCAGAAATGCAGGGTAAGGTCCCCCTAGGCCCTTGTGATCCGGCCCTTTCCCCGACCTTGCGCATAACGAGAGCTTAGTGCACCGGGCTGCCTTTTATTTTTTTTATTTTTTATGGTGATAGTTCAGGTAGGAAAAGAGAACAACTGATAATTTGGGTGTGAAACTCGCCAAAAAGTAATAGTTCAGTGTGTTAGACCATTATCTCTTTTTTATGCTATAATAAGATGATTTGTGGTCATTAAAAGATGTTGATATATTTGGCTACTGTAGATGCATAACAGTTCTATAGTATGTTCAAGTTGTGGTGAATTTGGGTTTTCCATTGAATCTGCTTCATAAGCTAAGCTAATTAAGTGTTACTTTGTAGGATCAAAAGCAGGCGACTCACTATTCGATATTGGATCAGCCACTACTACTGTGAGGAAAAATGGTGCTGATGATTTCCTCAATGCTGACAATGATAAAAATGATTATGAATGGTAATTTCCTAATTTTTCCTTTCTTCTCGAGCATGTGGTGATAGTGACTCTTCTTCTTGTTCAGTTAATTATGCTTTTAGCTGGTTAGGTATAATTGTCATATATTCTTCAATCAAGTGAAATGTCTGTGTCATATCACCTACATTATGTCTTCATGTTCAATCTTTGTCTATTTAGGTAATGCAATGATAGCTTTTGCAATACTATCGTACATGTTTGCTAAAATTATCTTCCACATACACGGTTACTATTTTTTATCTACTCTACTACTCTTAGTAGAGTAGTAGTACACATAACACAAAATCTTGAAACTGAAGGGGCAAAAAAGATAAGTGGATAAGCAATTATAGTTTTATTTGTATTGATAAGTGAGGGTGCTAGTGGCAGAGTTCCATCTCAAACCATTAAGTTGGTGATCCGCGTCCCTAAGGGAAGGAAGAAGTGGAGACGTTTTTTTTTTTTTTTTTTTTTTGGGCGGGGGGGGGGGGGGGGGGGGATTAATTCATTATTTTGTATGTAGAATTTCTTTATATTAGCCTTAATTTGCAAAGAAAGGTAACATTAAGAACTTACTCATCAAATATATGGAGCGTACTTCCTTAATGTGACAGCGATAGATTCCAGTCACTAAATATTCATGATCAATATTAAAAAGCAATTACAATTGTTCGTGAGGCTAAGAAATGTAAAGCACCGTGCTAAATGTCTAAATCCCGTAAGGTGTTCCCCCCTCTTTGTCTCTGAGTTAGGACATTCTCGAATGAAAGTGGTTTGAACTTTATCTTCTCGCAGGTCTCTTTTGTAGAAGAACCAAATTATTTATTTTACTCATTGCTCTTTACATTGAAAGAAAAGCAGAAAATTAGGTAAATGTTGTATTGGTGTCCAACAAATTGACACTAGAGTCCAAACTTAGAAGTTATTAGAAATAGAACTGTGTTGGAGAATGTGTCTTTCAAAACTTGACTACAATTCGTAAATTTGGTCTCCATGCTTCCAGGAAATACTCACGATGTAGAGGTAAACTTAAGATGAACTCTCAAAGTAAGAAGTTGAGGATAAACAAAACTTTTGGTGATGGACATTTAAATTAAATTTGGTGTCAATAACTAGTCCCTCCATGCCAAAAAAAATTGGCTTGGTTCGGAGTATGAACATGATCTCGTATAATTTTGTGTGGATTCTAACATCGAATTTTTAATTGTTTAGAGATTAAAACTACATATTTGGAAACTACATAAAGGTACTACAAATCACAAGTTTTTGTAGTTAAAAGTAATTAGTACTTATTTAATGAATCATAGTCCAAGGAAAAGCAGTTTGACTCCCAAAATGGTAATGACAAATTCCAGGAATTGGTGACAATTACTGCGACTCTGTTGGAGCACAGCTAAGCTAGAGTAAGGAAAAACCAGCGAGTGGGAGAAAACTGTAACTGCTTCAGATCAGCAATCTTACTGCTTTTACAAAGTGTACTAATAACAAACATCTGCAAATTAAAACCTAACTAACAAGCTAACTGACAATTAAACAAACTTGTTATCTTAACTCTTCAGCACCAATTCGCACTATTTACATCACAGCCTCCCGTCATGCTAAGTCATAGCTCTGCAGTTTATTCCTCTGTACTTGCATTCTTCAAAGGTAACAGTGCCAAACTATTTGGGACAGAAGGAGCGTTTAATAATCAATGTTCATTCACATCATGAATAGCAAGAGAACATGTTCAGTATATAGAGCTCGTTGTTACTTACATTTTGAAGTTCAACTGAATAACTAGTGAATTCCATATATCAAATTGTTGATACAAACAAGTAAAGGAGTAGGTGTTGTAACCCCATGCCAAAAGGCCCAAAATACAAGAGAAAAGACTTCTCTAGACCTCTAATATCAGATGATCTTAGTGCCACACTTATACGCCCATTCAGTATCAAAAAAATATTTGCTTAGTCTTTTATCTAATGCTTAGGTCTCTATTCTGAGAGGATTCTTTTGTGTTTCAGGCTTCTAACACCTCCCAGTACTCCTCTGTTTCCTTCACTTGAGATGGAGTCACAAAAAACAATGATGAGTCAGCTGGGAACAGCTAAAGCTCGTCCAACTGCATTGAAATCTAGAGTAAGAATATGCTACTTAATACTTAAACTTTCCTTACTCCAATAATGCATTTTCTGTAATTGAGATGAGTAATATATATGATAATATACTTAATACATGAAATGTTATTTTAAAGATTTCAAGTTATTTCGCTTCACCTCCAGCCAGTAGAAGGGATGTAGAGATGTGCAAGAAGCATAATAAAAGGAAAATTTCGATAATCAGGCAGAAAGGACCTTGCAGGTCTTTTAGTTCAATACACACATGCCCAGTTGCACACGTGGTGGCTCCATTGTTTAGTCAAATGCTATCAGCAATGGAGTCATCTTTGTTGATATATCATAGTTAGCTTAATGAATTTCTGAAAGCAAATAATATGATGTACTAATTTGCATTTCCTTTTTGAAGTTTCTCATGAGCATATGGAATTACCATTGCTCAATCTCTCAAAAGATTTTACCACCTTTTGCAGACATAATAAATTTCTAGTAGTGCATAGTTGTTGGGTAGTAAGGCTTGTTCACCCTTTTATCACAAATTACGCATTCTCCTAAGACGTGAACAGATACAGAATTTTGCGTACCACCTACCCCAGATAAAATTTAGGAATTTCAAATGGAATACTGGAGCCTCCCCTAGGTAGTCTTAACTTGAATTGTTGGGAACCATGGACTGATTTTACCATGAAACTTGTTATTGTGGATGCAGTTAGCACATCCCCAGCCCGAGCCCTCTGGTAGAAGCAATTTAGCATCTAGACAACCTGCTTCCGCTGCTGGATTAAATACTTCAAGTTCAGGTCTTCGAAGACCATCTTCATCAGGTGGATCAAGACCTTCAACACCAACTGGACGACCCACATTAAGTGCAACATCCTCCTTGACATCAGCATCTAGACGCACATCTACTGCAACATCCAAAGCAATGACATCCACTGCAACTTCTAAAACAATGTCGACCACAACCACGTCTCGTCCATCAAGGTCTTCAACACCAACTTCTCGTGCCACCTTGCCTTCTGCTAAATCCACGGTTCCTCAAAGATCTTCAACACCTACATCCAGGTCTAGTGCGAGGTCCTCAACACCAACCAGAGCCTCCTCAACACCCGCAACCAGGGCATCTATTCCTGGATCAAAGTCCACATCAAGGGCAGCAACTCCAACTCGCCGGCCTACTTCAGTGTCCAGTACAGCTAATGCTACTGCTCCTTCCGTTAACTCTCCGTCTTCAGTTACCACAGCAACCACTACGGCAAGAAATCCTGGAGCCTCACGTGCTAGTTCTCCAGCTGTAAAACCCAGACCATGGAAGCCTTCAGATATCCCGGGTGTCTCCTATGATGCTCCGCCCAATTTACGGACATCACTCTCTGACAGGCCAACTTCAGCTACAAGGGGTAGACCTGGAGCACCAAGTGTTAGATCTTCATCCATTGAACCAGTTACAAATGGAAGGATTAGACGACAATCTTGCTCTCCAGCGAGAGGTCGTCCTCCTAATGGTGTTGTGCGTAGCAGTGGGAGCTCTGTTCCGATTCCAGCTATGAGTCGATTACATGCTAAAGCTAATGATAATGTAAGCCCTGGTATGGTTGGAACTAAGATGGTTGAAAGGGTAGTAAATATGCGGAAGCTGGCTCCTCCTGCAAAGCAGGACAACAAACATTCTCCCCGTAATAACTTGTATGCACACTCTTCATCGTCTGACAGCTTGGGCTTTGGAAGGACATTGTCAAAGAAATCCTTGGATATGGCAATGAGGCATATGGTATGTATATTCTTTTCATCTCATGCTGATATTTACGCAAAGATAATACACTAAATTCACTCGGGTAGGCTTTTGAGAAAACGGTCGTGAATGTTGTCTATGCAACATCTTCAGAAATTGTCATTTTTGTGTTAATGCAGCATGGTGCTCTTCAGATTGAACACTTTTTTTGGGATAAGTTTCTTTAGTCTGAAGACAGATATAGCCTTTTTAAAACTTTTAAAAGTATCAAATATGTTCTCTTGTTTTTTCCGGAGGTCTAGGAAGCTCCCAGCCTTGTCAGCCTTCTTGTTCTTTTTATACTTCAAGGTTTTGCTTAATTGGCAACATTCCTCTCTAACAGGATATACGGCGAAGCATCCCAGGTAATTTGCGTCCATCGATGACTAATATTCCAGCATCCTCCATGTACAGTGTGAGATCAGGACCTAACAGAAGCAGAACAGTGAGTGTATCCGATTCCCCACTTGCTACAAGCAGCAATGGTAGTTCAGAAATGAGTGTCAATAACAATGCATTGTGTGTTGATGGGAGTGAAGTTGATGATGCTATTAGCGGTGATAAAGGTGCTAGATCTCCTGCCAGTATGCATGGAAGGTAATGATTGCCCTTCGCTGATGCAAGATTAAAAATTATGTGCTGATTCAGTGTCGGAATGAGAGTTTGAGGCGCTTGAATTATCATTTTTTCCCAGGAAGAACCTAGGCGTATGGTTATCTCATTATGTAAAGATTGATGCACAGTTAGCTATATTATTTGAAGCCAGCCTTATCTCATTATTGTGTTGTGTGCTTAAACAAATTTTCTGCAAGCAGTAATGCTAGTTCTGAAGTGAGTAATGTGCCTCGTTCTATTTCCTTCTTGCAGAATAATCATAAGTCTACAAGGTACTAAATGAGGATATAAATTTTGCAGAGATAGGGTATTAGTATAAAAAAAAAAAAAAAAACTTTCCACATTGGAGGAAATGATTGGGGTCCGTTATCTCATTATGCTATACTGAGTTGTACTTGCGGCTTTTGGTTTTGTAAATGCAACTACAAGTTCATTTTTTTTTGGCCTGCAATAACTTAATATTATAGCATTTTAACGGTTACAAGATTCGAGCATCTGCAAAATAATAAGTACTAGTACTAGTAGCATTACAAAACGTAAAATTTCTATCTTGGATATTACAAGAAGATGTTATCTGCTGCCTTGTAACCTTGCGCATGGATAGTGTTCTTTATCCATTACCCTTGTTGGTGGTTGATAAAAACCGTGCAATGTGTATCTACTAGTTTCTGTTGACTTTAATCCATACTGTGCTAAATTCTCATCCAAAAAGTACTGCTGAATTGTTGGGTCATTCAGCTTGTTGATTAAGTAGTTCATCAAGTGAACAAGAGTCCTATGAAACATGTCGAAATGGAAAAGGCCCTGAGCTCTCGACAGCTTGTCTAATACGAGGAAACCGATCAACCCATGAGGAATATGCTGAGGCAATTATCTGAAAAAGATCTACTTCAGCTTTAGCATCATCTGACATCAAGTCCTGACCACACATCGCAAAGCTTCGTGCAATGAGCTTTGACAGAGTAACAGTAGTGCCACTACTGAAGTCTGGATGAGTTGGAAGAGCTTCCTCTGATGTCAAATCAAGTATAAGTGAACAGATGCTTGATGCCATCATGATAATAGATGCATCATCTGTACCCTCTGCCCAATGTGACAATGCTACTAAAAGTCTGATAAAAATGGGATCATCTGAGGGAAATTTAATTTGCTCCCGCTTTAGAAGAAGATTCAAAATTGTATCGCAAGCCAAGAATATAGAACCATAATTGTTTTGGTCAATCAAAGCAATGAGGCAACCAACAACTTCTCCATATGCACCTGAGGAAGCTAAAATTGTACATCCTCCGGTCTTGAGAGTTATTTGAGACAGCACAGGAAGCAAAAAACAGATGGAATAAAAAGGACTCAATTCATCTTCCCCTTCAATTGAAAGCATATAACCTAGGAGTTGTGTGACCTTATCTTTACATGCATCTGGTGCTTGAGCAAGATAGCTTCCTATTACTCGTACTGCCCCTAGAAGATCATCCCCTTTCATCTGTCTATGCTCCTTAGTATCTTGTAGATAGTCCAAAACAACACCAATTGTCTCATTGAGCCCAGAAATAACTTTTGTGAAGGTGCTCCCACTGATAACATCATTGGCAGTTGAGTACTCTTCTTCACCAAAGCTAGAGATAAGTTTAATTATCTTTTCAACCAAAGAGAAGGCTACAGCAAGATTCCTCTGCTTCACAAGAATGTTTTCTCTGTTTGAGGACGACGTGTCAGAGGCTTCATATTTTAAGTATGCCAGGTCATTTAGAAGAACAGCAATTTCGACCCTTGATGACTCCAAAACAAGCAGTAAACACAAGGAATCCTGAGAATCAGTTATGTTCATCTCCCCAATAAGCCACCTTTCACCAATGATTCCCATGACACAGTCAGCCAGAACAAGAGCTTGAAGCTTATGTGAAGGCGCAACTCGATTTTGCAATATAGCCATAATACCAATCCTTATGTTCGTTGACCAAACGCCGTTTCCCATTAAGCGAAGAGCATCATATACAGGTGCACAATTATATCCATAGGACAGGATAGCGAATAGGAGAGAAAGCGCTTCAAACTTGAGTGCATTATGCAGCAAA
Source organism: Lycium barbarum (assembly GCF_019175385.1). Taxonomy (NCBI): domain Eukaryota; kingdom Viridiplantae; phylum Streptophyta; class Magnoliopsida; order Solanales; family Solanaceae; genus Lycium; species Lycium barbarum. The sequence continues at coordinate 9,277,912 of NC_083341.1, forward strand.
GCAAACTGTTTTGCCAATGCAGCCACCACCATTACCAGTTCAGTTGAATGCTCGGAATAAACTTCTAGCTTAGTAACAATTATCTGCACTAGTCTCATAGCGTGTTCAATCATAGAGCCATTCATTATTTGGGAAGCTAGTACGTTCAAGCCGCCAGTTTTATACAAGGTTTTAACCCCTTCTTGATTGGCAGTTGAGACAAAAAACAAGAATTCATAGCATTCTTGAATGATAGGTGATCCTGATGCTTCTCTTGATATTGTCTCAACAATGAGAGGAATCTTACTTACCATATCTTTAGAACTTGCAATCTCGGGAACTCTACATAATGCTGCTAGAACTGTGATTGACACCTGCAAATAGGTGTCACGACTATCATCACTTTCTTTTCTGGTTCCAGTTTGAAGAAGCCTGTGGAGGAATTGAGGTCCAATGGCATCGTAAACCTTGCGGATGGCGATGTGATCATCTTTATTGCACAACTTTGTTACTAGTAGTAGTCCCGCTAGTCGTTGTTCGTCCCTTTCTCCTCTGAGTAACTTCAAACAATCATCTAATGAAGCATGCTCTTCTTCAGGCAATGGAGAGAAGCCAAAGTTGCTGCTCATGATGGAAATTGGAGAGAACTTACAAAAACAGAATAAGATTTAAGACGAGGGATTGGGAATTGACGGGCTTGGGCTTTTATAATTTTTACTGTTAAGTCCAAACCTACTACAAGGAATAAAATTTAATCATCCAAGAGAAAAAATTAAATATTTTCCTGTTCAAGACTGGCTTAACATATTTAACATTATCCCATTAGAATTGGGTTTTACTAAAACTATTTAATTTAATTTTTGTTATATAATATTTTCTTATTAAAAGTGTAACAATTGTTTTAAGATTTTGCCGTATATGATATCCTTGGCATTTAGACAATGTTTGAACTGAAGTTGAAAAAAGTTATTGTTTGTAAAGAAAGTTTATTGTCGAAATTAATTTTTTCTTGAAATACACCTTTAAACTACTCCATTTGTCTCAATTTATATGGCACCAATTAACATAACATGAAATTTAAGACGAAAAAAATAAAGACTTTTGAAATTTATAATCTAAAATAAATTTTGATTTGTATTGTTATAATTTATCTCATTATCTCATTAAGGTAAAATAAAAAATTTAAAGCTAAATTTTGGATATACAAAGGTGACAGTCTTTTTGAGCAAAATTAAAAGGAAAGAGTGTCACGTAAATTAAAACCGAAAGACTATTATTTAGTACTTACTTAATTGAACATATCGTAATTCAATATTTACGAATGCCTTTTTTTTTTTTTGGTAAACTAGGGAACTCTTAGCCGCTAACTCTTTAGATGCGCTCTGGGTAAATTCCATTTCAGTTCAATAGCTCGCAAACCACACTGGAGAGATAAACTGTATTAGGCAAGCCCCGTGCAACTAGCTCGATCAAGAAAACATGTAGAGATTTCAATCCTGCGATCTCCCATTAATGGACTACTAGTACCCATATTTAAAACTCCCTCCATTTTAAAATAGGTGTTGTTGTTAGCTTTGGCACATCGCTTAAGAAAACTATTCAATCCTGGAAAGTAAGATGTATTTTACAAGCTTATCCTTAATAAATACCTTGAAAAATATGTCTTTAGTACTCCCTCCATTTCAAAATAAGTACTAGTGGTTTTATCTTTTCATTTTGTTTCAAAATAAATGGTGTTTCACATCATCAAGGAAACATTAATGACGTTCTTCCAATTTTACCTTTATTTAAATGAAGGGATATTTACATAACCAAGGAAATACTAAAGAGCTACATTTTATTCAAGGTATTTATTAAAGGTAAGTTAGTAAAAATATATCTTGCTTTCTAGGAATAAGTAGTTTTCTTAAGGGGTTTGTCCAAGATATATACACCATTTATTTTGAAATGGAGGGCGTCGTATCTCGATTATGTAAAACTCTCTTACTTAATTGGAAGAACACCATTAATGCCTTCTTGATTATGTGAAACACCACTTATATTAAAACAAAATGGAAAGGTAAAAACACCACTTATTTTGAAAGAAGGGAGTATTTTACTTGAGATAATGTAATTCAATAATTACGAATACTTATAAACTAGTATTTCATATTTAACGGAGAAGGGCCAAATATATCATGTCCTATCGGAAAAGGGCCAAATATATCCCCTCGTTGTACTTTGGGTCCAAATATACCCCTGCCGTTATACTTTAGCATAAATATGCCATTTAATTTAACGAAAGGACATGTGTCAAGCCTGGAACGAATAAACTCATACCCGATTTAAAATATCCATTCCATTTTAGAAACCCACCCGACCCAATCTCCTCAAAATTATACAGCCGACATAACAAGGAATTTTAGGTCATTTAACATAACAACAATTTCAACCCTTGATGATTCCAAAAGAAGCACAATACATAGGGAATCCTGCGAATCAGTTAAGTTCATCTCCCCCAATAAGTCATCTTTCATCGACGATTGACTTGACACAATTAGCCGGAACAAAAGCCTGAAGCTTATGTGAAGGTGTAACTCGATTTTGCAAGATAGCCACACTACCAATCCGCATGTTTATCAACCAAACGTCACTTTCCATTAAGCGAAGAGCATCATATACATATGCAGAATATGATCCGCTGGACAGGATAGTCGATAGGAGGTGAAGTGCTTCAAATTTCAGTGCATTATGCAGTAAAGCAAACTGCTTTGCCACTGCAACTACCACCATAGACAGGTCAGTTGAATACTCAAAATAAACATTTAGTTTAGTAGTAACAATGATTTAACAAGTCTCATAGCGTGTTCAAGCATATGAGAACCATTCATTATTTGCGAAGCTAGCATACTCAAGCCACCATATTTGTACAAGGTTTTAACCCCTTCTTCATTGGTCATTGAGACCAAAAACAAGAATTCATAGCATTCTTCAATGATTGTTGATCCTGCTTTTTCTTTGGATATTATCTCTATAGTGAGACAAATCTTAGTAACCATAGCTTCAGAAGAAGCAATTTCGGGAACTCTACATAATGCTGCAATAATTGTGATTGACAACTGCAAGTATGTGTCACAATTAGCATCACTTCCTTTCCCGGTTCCAGTTTGAAGACATGAGTGGCTCAAGGGTAAGGCCACTAAAGCATCTGCTTTAGGGTCGAATGAGTCAAAGGGTCCAAAAAATTGATTGATATTGTATAACTAGTCATTCTTACGTATTTATAGTTCTAGATGTAAAAAAAATTATCGCATGTCTTATTATATAATTGGGAGAGGATAAATGTTAGCCATTTGTTACAATTTAATACATTCATTCTTGTCGACAAAAATCTTTTGGTAGATATTGAGATTTAAGTAGTTTAATTCAAATTTTAAAAAATCAAACAAAATTCTACAATGATTTTTTAATCACTTTAAAAATTGAAAAGAAAATCTACTACATTCCTAATGTCATGACTATATAAGGAAACAATGAACTTTTCTAAATATTAATTATAACTTTGTTATATACGTATGGTAATATTCTAGTGGTTATAAGAAGATTTCTGTTAAAGATATACTCCCTCTGTCCGACCCTTCCCCGGACCACAAGGAGGTCACGGGTTCGAGCCGTGGAAACAGCCTCCTGCAGAAATGCAAGGTAAGGCTGCATACAATAGACCCTTGTGGTCCGGCCCTTCCCCGAACCCCGCGCATAGCGGGGGCTTAGTGCACCGGGCTGCCCTTTTTATATACTCCCTCTGTCCCAATTTATATGACACACTTTTATTTTTTCGTTAGTTCCTAAAAGAATGACACGTTTCCTTATTTAACAACAATTTAACTTTAAACTTTACCTTTTACGCTTAACGAGATTATTTATAGCCACACAAATATCTTTGGCTTATTTAAGACTACAAGATTAAAAAATCTTCCTTTATTTCTTAAACTCTGTGTCCAGTCAAACTACATCACATAAATTAAGACGGAGAGAGTAATTAATAGTGACTTCAGATATTGAAATAAAACTTGCTAATATGGAAGAAGATCTAACGCAAGAAAGGGTTTTATACAGAGTGGGAGACATATTTATTTTTGCTAAGGACTTACGAGTTGTTGTCCTATCTCCTTGATCTGTTCAGCATCAGTCATTTGGAATAATAGTAAAACATCTGTATATGGCTTGAATTGTTTCTTGAACGTTATTCCAAAAGCGGACCCCACGGTCACATGTTTGCACATTCTTAAGTCACTGTACAAGAAAATTATAATATTAAAAGACCTGAAAATAAGTTGTATTATTGAAGTTTTGTTTGGACATGAAATTTGGATTTCTTAAGTTGTATTTTTTATCTCATAGCCATAAAAAATCCACAAGTTATGAAAACCATTAAAACTTTTTCAATTCTTATACAATCTTACCAAATAAGCAAATCACAATTCACAATAAAATTAATACGTTACTAGAAGGCATTTCTAAAAAATACAACATTAATTGATCGAACTTTAGTCTAATAAAAAGGAACATTGAATATGAGTTTTAGTGTAACTACTCTTTAATATAATTATCTCAAGATTAAATTTCTTATAAATATACTACCAACTTGCTAATCTTTTAATATTTTGTATAAATGGTTGGTAAACATGATAGGTAAATATATCTACCAGCTTATGAACCTTTTAGAAATATATATATATAAACTAATGGGTCAAGTTTTACATTTTAAAATAAATAAATTGAAATCATGATTTGGAATTCCAAATCATACTTTTTCTGAGAATTTGGGATTTGAAATCATAATATGAAGTTGAAGTTGAAATTTTATGCAAATTACATAAACAAACGTTGATTTGAAATCAAAATATGAAATCATGATTTCATATCGCATGGCCAAACAGCTACTAAGATTTAAGAAAAAGGATTGGGAATTGACGGGCTTGGGCTTTTATACTTTTTACTGGAAGTCCAAACCTACAAGGAATAAAATTTCATCATCCAACAGAAAAAAAAAAATATTCCTGTTCAAGACTCTCTTACAAAAGGATGTGGTGCAGCGGATGAGTTGCTCCTACCTTAACCAGAGGTTTCGGGTTCGAATTCTGAATATGAAAAAATTCTTGGTAGGGAGCGCTTCCTCCTGAATGTCTAAGAATAACATTATCCGATTAGAATCCAAAATTATAAATCTATCAAAACTATTTAATTTGATTTTGTTCTAATGTTTTCTTATTTAAGGTGTAACAATTGTTTTAATATTTGTTGTTACTTAAAAATTATGACAATGTTTGAACTGAAGTTGGAAAAAGTTAGTGTTTGTAAAAGAAAAAGTATGTTGTCGAAATTAATATTTTACTTGAAATACATCTTGACCTACCTCCCTTTGTACTCATTTATGTGCATTCTTTTGACTGAATACGAAATTTAACAAAAAAAAAAAAGGAAACTTTTAAAATTTGTAATCTAAAACAAACTTTAGATATTGTGTCCTTATAACTCATCTTATTAAGAGTAAAATCTATTTTTTATTTTCATTATAGAAAGATAATAGTCTTTTTGAGCTACATTAAAAATAAAAATGTGCCACATAAATTGAAACAAAGAGATATTAAGTACTTATAAACTCTAACAGGATATAAGGCGAAGCATCCCAGGTAATTTGCCTCCATCGATGACTAATATTCCAGCATCCTCCATGTACAGTGCGAGATCAGGACCTAACAGAAGCAGAACAGTGAGTGTATCCGACTCCCCACTTGCTACGAGCTGCAATGGTAGTTCAGAAGTGAGTGTCAATAACAATGCAGTGTGTGTTGATGGGAGTGAAGTTGATGATGCTATTAGCGGTGATAAAGGTGCTAGATCTCCTGCCAGTATGCATGGAAGGTAATGATTGCCCTTCGCCTATGCAAGATTAAGAATTATAGTTTTGATTCAGTGCCGGAATGAGAGTCTTTGGCGTTTGAATTATCATTGTTTCCTGGGAAGAACCGAGGCGTATGGTTATCTCATTATGTAAAGATTGATGCACAGTTAGCTATATTATTTGAAGCCAGCCTTATCTCATTATTGTGTCGTGTGCTTAAACAAATTTTCTGCAAGCAGTAATGCTAGTTCTGAAGTGGGCAACGTGCCTCGTTCTAGTTCCTACTTGCAGAATAATCATAAGTCTACAAGTTACTAAATGAGGATATAAATTTTGCAGAGATAGGGTATTAGTAAAAAAAACTTTTCATATTGGAGGAAATGATTGGGTCCATTATCTCATTATGCTACACTGAGTTGTACTTGCTGCTTTTGGTTTTGTAAATGCAACTGCAAGTTCATGTCTTTGGTCTGCAATAACTTAATATTATAGCACTTTAACGGTTACAAGATTCGAGCATTTGCAAAACAAGAAGTACTAGTACTAGTAGCATTACAAAACGTAAAATTTCTATCTTGGATATTACAAGAAGATGTTATCTGCTGCCTTGTAACCTTGCGCATGGATGGTGTTCTATATCCATTACCCTTGTTGGTGGTTGATAAAAAACATGCAATGTGTATCTACGAGTTTCTGTTGACTTTAATCCATACTGTGCTAAATTATAAGCCAAAAAGTACTGCTGAATTGTTGGGTCATTCAGCTTGTTGATTAAGTTGTTCATCAAGTGAAGAGTCCTATGAAACATGTCGAAATGGAAAAGGCCCTGAGCTCTCGACAGCTTGTCTAATACGAGGAAACCGATCAGCCCACGATGAATATGCTGAGGTAATTATCTGAAATAAGATCTACTTCAGCTTTAGCATCATCTGACATCAAGTCCTGACCACACATCGCAAAGCTTCGTCCAATGAGATTTGATAGAGTAACAATAGTGCCACTACTGAAGTCTGGATGATTTAGAAGAGCTTCCTCTGATGTCAAATCAAGTATAAGTGAACAGTTGCTTGATGCCATCATGATAATAGATGCATCATCTGTACCCTCTGCCCAATATGACAATGCTACTAAAAGTCTGATAAAACTGAGATCATCTGAGGGAAATTTAATTTGCTCCCGCTTTAGAAGCAGATTCAAAATTGCATCGCAAGCCAAGAACATAGAACCATAATTGTTTTGGTCAATCAAAGCAATGAGGCAACCAACAACTTTTCTATATGCACCTGAGGAAGCTAAAATTTTACACCCTCCCGTCTTGAGAGTTATTTGACACAGCATAGGAAGCAAGAAACAGATGGAATAAAAAGGACTCAATTCATCTTCCCCTTCAATTGAAAGCATATAACCTAGGAGTTGTGTGACCTTATCTTTACATGCATCTGGTGCTTGTGCAAGATAGCTTCCAATTACTCGCACTGCCGCTAGAAGATCATCCCCTTTCCTCTCTCCATGCTCCTTAGTATCTTGTAGATAGTCCAAAACAACACCAATTGTCTCATTTAACCCAGAAATTATTTTTGTGAAAGTGATCCCACTGATAACATCATTGGCAGTTGAGTACTCTTCTTCACCAAAACTAGAGATAAGTTTAATTATCTTTTCAACCAAAGAGAAGTCTACACCAAGATTCCTCTGCTTCACAAGAATGTTTTCTCTGTTTGAAGACGACGTGTTGGAGGCTTCATATTTTAAGTATGCCAGGTCATTTAGAAGAACAACAATTTCGACCCTTGATGACTCCAAAACAAGCAGTATACACAAGGAATCCTGAGAGTCACTTAAGTTCATCTCCCCAATAAGCGACCTTTCACCGGCGATTCCAATGACACAATGAGCCAGAACAAGAGCATGAAGCTTATGTGAAGGTGCAACTCGATTTTGCAATATAGCCATAATACCAATCCTTATGTTCGTTGACCAAACGCCGTTTCCCATTAAGGAGCATCATATACACGTGCACAATTATATCCGTTGGACAGGATAGCGAATTGGAGAGAAAGCGTTTCAAATATGCAGCAAAGCAAACTGTTTTGCTAATGCAGCCACCACCATTGCCAGTTCAGTTGAATGCTCGAAATAAACTTCTAGCTTAGTAACAATTATCTGGACTAGTCTCATAGCATGTTCAATCATAGAACCATTCATTATTTGCGAAGCTAGTACGTTCAAGCCGCCAGATTTATACAAGGTTTTAACCCCTTCTTGATTGGCAGTTGAGACTAAAAACAAGAATTCATAGCATTCTTGAATGATAGGTGATCCTGATGCTTCTCTTGACATTGTCTCAAAAATGAGAGGAATCTTACTTACCATATCTTTAGATCTTGCAATCTCGGGAACTCTACATAATGCTGCTAGAACTGTGATTGACAACTGCAAATAGGCGTCGCGATTATCATCACTTCCTTTCCCTGTTCCAGTTTGAAGAAGCCGATGGAGGAATTGAGGTCCAATGGCGTTGTACACCTTGCGAATGGCGATGTGATCATCTTTATTGCAAAACTTTGTTACTAGTAGTAGTCCTGCTAATCGTTGTTCGTCTCTTTCTCCTCTGAGTAGCTTCAAACAATCATCTAATGAAGCATGTTCTTCTTCAGGCAATGGAGAGAAGCCAAAGTTGCTGCTCATGATGGAAATTGGAGAGAACTTACAAAAACAGAATAAGGTTTAGGGCAATTCGTTGCCCTTCTTTTGGGGTGGTCTTTAAATTTTGCCCTTCGGCTAAACCCCATGGGTTCCAGGTTCGAACTCCCACACAGTCAAAATTTTTAAAAAAAAATCGCAAGGCAGAGTTTAAATTTCGCTATGCCCCCACCGGCATACACTTGTGAAGGAATTACCAAAGTTATGCCGGACCCGGCATACTTATGCCTTATGGGCAGACTTGGCATAAGTATGTCGGGTCCGGCATAAGTTTGGTAATTTCTTCACAAGTTTATGCCGGGTCCGGCATAAAAGTTTGCCCATTAAAAGTATGCCCCCACCAGCATAAACTTGTGAAGGAATTACCAAACTTATGCCGGACCCGGCATACTTATGCCTTATGGGCAAACTTGGCATAAGTATGCCGGGTCCGGCATCACTTTGATAATTCCTTCATAAGTTTATGCCGGTGGGGACATACTTTTAATGGGCAAACTTTTATAGTATGCCACATAAGGCGGAATTTTTCCTTAAGGCATAACTAAAAGTTTGCCTTATAAGGCAAAGTCTATACCTTAAGAAAAAGTTCTGCCTTATGGGGCATACTTTTGGTTATTCCTTAATTAAAAGTTGCATAGTTTTTTAAGGAAAAGTTTTGCCCCATAAGGCATAACTAAACTATGCCTTGAGGAAAAGTTATGCCTCCTCCGGCATAACTTTAGTTTTTCCTAAGGACTTTATGCCGGATCCGGCATACACTCCTCCCAGCCCTGCCTTGCGAAATTATTTTTTTATTTTATGCCTGAGCGGGGGTTCGAACCCAGAACCTCATGTATCCAAGCGAAGGACAAAATTTAAAGACCACAAATATGAGGGGCAAAATTTAAAGACCGGCAATCCGTGCAAAAAAATGAAAGGTTTAAGACAAGGGATTGGGAATTGACGGGCTTGGGCTTTTATAATTTGTAAGTCCAAACCTACAAGGAATAAAATTTCATCATCCAAGAGAAAAAATTAAATATTTTCCTGTTCAAGACAGGCTTAACATATTTAACATTATCCCATTAGAATTGGGTTTTTTTAGTTTATTAAAACTGTTTAATTTAATTTTTGTTTTAATGTTTTCTTATTAAAATTTTAACAATTAATATTTTGTTGCCACTTATGAAATGTTGTATCTAGGCATTATGACAATGTTTGAACGGAGGCTGAAAAAATTTATTGTTCGGAAAAGAAAGTTTATTGTCGAAATTAATGTTTTACTTGAAATACACCTTTAAACTACTTCTCTTTGTCTCGATTTATGTAATACCATTGACAGAACATGAAATTTAAAGAATAGAATGAAGACTCTTAAAATTAATAGTCTAAAACAAACTTTTGATATTTGCGTTGCTATAATTCATCTTATCAACTCATCAAGGGTAAAATAAATTTATAAAATTAAATTATTTCTAAAGTAGAAGAGTACAATCTTTTCGAGCAAAATTAAAAAGAAAAAGTGTCACGTAAATTGAAATAGAGAGAATAATAATTAGTACATACTTACTTGAACATATCGTAATTCAACATTTACGAATATTTATAAACTAGTACTCTATACTTAATGTTTTACTTGAGATATTGTAATTCAATATTTACAAATACTTACAAACAAAAAAAAACCGTAAACAACTTGAATACTTACAAACTAGTACTCCATATTTAATACTTTACTTGGCATATAGTAATCAATTCAATATTTTTGAATACTTATTTCATCCTAAATAGAGTGGTAAATATTGTATAGTATATTTGTTAAACGCAACATTTTTAGTCTTTGTCAAATGTTTATCAGAATACGAATTGTTAAATATGATGGGAATTATGAAAAAAAAATCGTTTTGAGTTGTAATTTTGCTATTTCTTACTATAATATCTTTTTAGTACTTGCATATTTTAGGATATGATGAGACTTTCTTATTTTATAATTTAATTTTTTTTCCCACCATCTCCGTCAAATCTAACAAATAGAGTCCGTTAATATTTGACGGAGACTAAAAATATTAACTCCCCCAAACTTAAAGCACCATGACCAAGAATTATTAAGTTTATACTTAAAGGACTATATTGAATCTATCCTCAAACATGAAGGACCATCTTTATATTTTCTCAAGAAAATTAGAATAAAACTAGCAGTTGTGATGGCCCCAGTTCACACCTCTCTCTCCCCTTTGATCACATCACAATGGCCGTTAGTCCAATAGCTCGAAAACCACATTGGAGAGATAAACTGTATTGGGCAAGCCCCGTGCGACTAGCACGACCAAGAAAATATGCAGAGGTTTCAAACCTGCGATCTCCCATTAATGGACTAGTACTCCATTAATGGTGTTGTTAGCTTTAACACATCGCTTAAGAAACCTATTTATTACTGGAAAGTAAGATGTATTTTCCAAGCTTGCCCTTAATAAATTCCTTGAAAAGTATGTCTTTAGTACTCCCTCCATTTCAAAATAAGCACTGCAGTCAAAGCTCTCTATAATTGTCATTCGTTATAACGACATTTCACTATATCGGCCTGAGTTTCTCTGAAACTGATTTTTCATATTATATTTTACTTTAATATAACAGTATTTTACCTATAACAGCAGTAACGTCCATTATAGCGGTACACTCTTTGTAAAATTACCTCTCTATAACAGTCATACTCAAATATTATGTAATACTCCCTCCGATTAAAAAAGAATATCCACTTAGCCTTTATTTTTTTGTTCAAAAAGAATTTTCACTTACCTAATCAAGAAAGAATTAACATTATATTTTTAGATTTGCCCTTATTAGTTATTAAGTGATCAAAGTATTGAGATTTGATCACTTAATACCTGATAAGGACAAATCTAAAACCATTTTTGTCATTTTCTCAAGAAAATAAAAATAAAACCCAGCAATCTATTAGTCTTCGCACCTCTCTCTTTCTCTCTCTTTTTTCGATCCCATCACAATGGCAGTTAGTCTATGGCGAGCAGTGATGGGCAACACCACCACTCAATCGAACAACAACGAAAACTACGACTCCATCGAGTTCTGGTCTAACCCTGAACGAACCGGGTGGCTAACAAAACAAGGCGAGTACATAAAAACCTGGCGTCGTAGGTGGTTCGTATTAAAACAAGGAAAACTATTCTGGTTCAAAGAATCAAACATCACTAGCGAATCGAAACCACGTGGCGTGATCCCAGTGGCTAATTGTGTTACTGTTAAAGGAGCTGAAGATGTGCTAAACAAGCAATTCGCTTTCGAGATTTCGACACGTGAAGATACTATGTATTTTATTGCTGATTCGGAGAAGGAGAAGGAGGATTGGATTAATTCCATCGGACGGTCTATAGTGCAGCATTCTAAGTCTGTTACCAATGATGAAATTGTGGACTATTCATAGCTGGGAATAAATATTTTGCATAACCTAATTTATGTTTTTTTTTTTTTTTTTGGAAATAAGGTTTGTCTTGTCTGTGTGTGGTGTGAATATATGTAATTTGTGGTATTTGAAGATGTAAGTACTCTGTTTGAGTCATTGGTGAATTATGAATGTTGTAAATTTGATGTCGTTTGTTGAGTTGAAGTTTTTTTCCCTTTGCAATTTTGTGTTGTTAGGGCTTTTATCTTACTATTTACCGATTTGTGATGACAATTTAGATGTACAAGTACCAATTCAAATATCATGAACGTTTTGCTTTTTACTTGTTATATATGGTGATTAGTTGACGATAGACTATTGTTGATTATTACGATAGAAGAAATGCAATTAAAAGGAAAGAAACAACTTAGATTCTCTAATTGATTTCTTCGAATAGGAAATTTGGGACTTGCGACTGTCCCATGAAGTTTCTGTTTTACCCTCCACTTAAATACACTCAAAAGTTGCATTATATTGCTGAAATGATTTTTTAGGTAGGTCTCCCTCAAGTATTATCATTAATTGCTCTGACACTTTGTATAAAAGAAAAAAGGAAAATCCTGGGTTTCATTGACGATCCTACAAAATGTCGCATGACATATAGCCTTTTGAATATGTAGAGATTTAGGTTGTTGGCTAAATTTCTCTGGCTCACATCTGAGTACTTGCCAAGTAAAGTATTTCAGGATATTTAGTAGTTTTAGGTGTTGCCTTTTAAAACTGAAACTGATTGAAGGAAATTAGAGTGAATCCAGTACTGCGATATTGATAAGCTAACAGGGTTTCTCCATGTTAATGCTCATTCGAGCTTGGAAGAAATTTATTCTCTCCTTCAGAAAAATAGAATTTTCTTGCACTAACTTTCTGCTTTCAATTTCGACATTTTGATTGAGTTTCATTAGGAGTCTCTGCAATTATGGTTTCAAGAAGTTGGTTTTTAATTAGCCTCCAGGGCTTAGTTCAGGTTGAGGGTCATGTGACTTAGGCCGGAGGTTCGAGCTCTGCACCATGTGATCTTTTTTTTAAGATAAGGTAATGAATTTCATAGAAGCATCAAGCAGATGCAAAATTTACAAGGCAAAGAAAACGCAAAAAGACAATGTTAGCTCTATTACAAAAGGGCTATTCTAAAGTTAAGGAGCTTACAAAGTCTAAAAAGACTTCAGCGGAGGTAACAGGGGAAAGGTTGACCAGTTATAAAGACTTGTTAAGCATCTACCCTTAAGAGTGTAGTTTGGAGCATCTACCCTTAAAAGTGTAGTTTGGACTTTGGAGTAGATTTGCCATCAAAACATCTAGTATTCCTTTCTGTCCAAATACTCCAAAAAATACAAGCAGGAATCATCTTCCTAAGTGTCCTTATGGACTTTCCAACCTTCCATGAGTTCCAACTAACCGTAGCATCTTTTACACTCTCAAGCATTACCCAATTAGACCAAAAGCTGAGATAAACATGTTGCATATCTGCAGCTGCTCTACAGTGTAGTAGAAGGTGTCTATTACTTTCAATAGCCTGATCACACATATTGCACCTATTAACAATGTGTGATTTCCTCTTACGAAGGTTATTCTGAGTAAGGCATGCTTCATAAAGGCCTATCCAACTAAAGCACATCATCTTTGGAGGCAACTTAGTCTTCCAAATTATCTTCCATGGCCAGTTAACTGCCATTTCATTTTGAGCAGATATGGTAGAATATGCTGCCTTCACTGAGTATTTGCCATCATCTATGTCACCCTGAGTCTGTTAACTATCTGATCATTGATTTGGAATGTCTCTAACCTCTCCAGTAGGTTGAGAAGGTCTTGTAGCTCCCAGCCTTGTATATTTCTTCTGACTTGAGGGTTCCAGGCATTGTCAGCTCTATTTTGTGAAACGGTTGACTGCTTGCTTGTGGAAATTGAGTAGAAATTAGGAAATCTGCTTGCAAAGTGGAGTCCCCTAGCCATCTGTCTTCCCGGAACTTTATGTTTGTTCCACTGGCTACCTTGAATTTTGCATTTGTTCCACTGCCAACCTTGAATCTGCGCTGTGTGAACTTAGCCTGGTATTTAAGGAGGACAGTGGATGGGCCCATCATTCCGAAGTTTCGTAGGCTACGGTTGGTCCTTAGGGTTGGACCTGGACGGCTTCCTTAGGTCATTAAAAAAAAGTTGGTTTCTAATTTCTCCTGTAGCTTAATATGCACATCAAACTCATCATTTTCTTCAATCAATATCCATTTTACCTAATACTCTGTCCAACATTGGCTTACTTCTGCTGCCACAGATGCACTCTCAAGCTTAGTATCAACATACTCGTCGTCTGCACCTTTACCATTTTAACACGTCTAATGTGTAAACATACAGGAAAATGAGCTTGCTTAGGCAATAAAGACAGGGCGAGGAGACGTCGGTTTGTTGTAGCTTAGATTTTACTGCTCGTTTTCTCTGTGTGTAAGTAGCAGATTTGCCTTTTGAATATTCTACCTTTATTTGACCTTAATTTTGTAGGTAAACAAGTCTAGATTGGCTTTGAATACCTTTTCTCTTCTTTCTTGGTTAAACGTCTAGGTCGACCGTCATACATTTAAGAGACATGACGAAAAAATGAATCTTTATGCAACCAAGAAATGCTTGAGGGCCATGTTTGGTTTGGGAAGTTCTTCAGAAATCTTTCAAATACCAAATCCTAAGTCTGAAATTTTGTTATGGCAAAACCAAAACAATATTTTCCCTGTGGAAAGCCAAAATCTATAAGCCAGCTTTGTACCTAATAGTGAGCTCTAATCCAGAACCGAATAAAATTGGATGGTTAAATATTTCCATGATTGGATGATCTGATTGAGCTATATCCAGAAGTGCTTGGATGATGGAACATTTCTATTGTGCCTTTAAATGCTTTTTGATGTCAGTTGCTGTATTGACGCTGTGCTCTTGGGCAATGAGTGCTGGATTCGGTTTTTAAATTTTTATAGGGGAAATTTTCATTACTATGCAAGTTTTGTTTATCCAACTTGTGTCCTGTTGAATATGCATACAAACTTTGGAGTAGTTTAAGATTATCTTTTCAACTCGAACGAGAAAAGTAGTAGTTAAGATAATCTTAAGATTATCTTTTCAACTCGAACGAGAAAAGCTCTTCTACAACCCGTTTCATTATAATTTTGCTCCTCTCATACTTGTTGCCTCAATGTAGATGTTTCAGTTTTCATTTATTTCCAATTAGATTATATATAAATTCACCAGGAAAAAGAGTAATGAAGTGAAGTTTGTGGGTTCTTTAAGCTTTCCATTTTAAACTTATCAAAAAAAGAAAAAAACTTTCCACTTTTTTTGATGGCTGAAATCTTGAGCCTTAGAAAGGTGGCCTGAATCTCTCCGTTCGCCCTATTTGTTTAGTCCGTCTACATGGTCCCAAATTCTTAAATTGAGCCTCTTAACCAGTCCGAGATAGGTCCACAATCATAGATGGCCCAGAATGGACGTCGCTATAACGTCTTTTTCGGCGCGGTAACAAGGTCCAACGATGAGTCTTAACGTGGAAGACGTTATTGTGTCTTAAACGACGCAATATAGGCTTTTAAGAAGGTTATCGTGAAGGATTGTGGGATAGCTTTCACTCGGACTTGAGATCCTTTCCCTGGCTGGCTGGCTGTGTCTTACTATGATTTTCGTCCCCTCGACGATGGCTATTACCACTTGTATAATGAACCACTGAACGTTACTAAGCATACTTTAATAGGACAAAGAACAATTTAATGAAGACCCTTCAAGCAAACTAGAAAGCTCAGTCCAACAAGCAACTAATCGACATTTAAATTTGGGTAACTCAAGCAAATTAACAAGTTGTAGAAAGAGCTACATGAAAATAGAAATTGTAGATGAACTTGACCCTCCCAGAAAACTAGTTTTCATGAATCTCAATTTTAACGACCTGGCCATCATCAAATGGATCCCTCTTTGGAGCTGCTGGAGGTGCTGCAACCCTAGGTGGTCCTCTTCCCTTCTTCTTGTTCCTTGGCCTTGCCTAAAACCCAATTCTCAGAGTCAATATCAGTTGCAAATAACAATCAAAATTATTGAAACGACTACTGTTTCCATCAAATCTAACAAACATAAGTTGTTAATATTTGATGGAGACAAAAATGCTAACTTTGGCAAACTTAAGGACTAAAACTGGTCGGTGTATAATTAAGGGACTATTTTGAACCTACCCTCAAACATAAGGAATTATTTTTGTTATATTCTCATATTACAATGAAATTCAATCGATCAATTGAGCCTCAATCTCGAACTAGTTTAGGTCATCTATATAAATTGTTTTTGGTAAATCATCTATAACAATTTTTGATTGTATCTATTATGATCTATTAAGGTCCATTTCATTTTATTATAAAAATAACAGTGGATGGCCTTTTAACCAAATTAGAGGTTTTCAGCATCTTTAAACGCTCAAGTTTTAAACTAAACTAAGAAAAATTGTTGTAAGAAACAAAACAAAATCTTCAAAACTAAGGTATCGTCTCGTTTGAAATTTATAAATAATTTTATCAAAGTATAAAATTATACAAAATTAATATTGCATTAGTTGTGCGAAACTTTCTCCCTCCATTTCAATTTAAGGGGTCGTTTGGTCATCTTGATGAGATAGACAAGGATATTTCATGGGATTAGCTATCGCACCTTCTATAGGGAATAGCTAATTCCGCCATTTTAGCGTAAATGGTTCCTGTCACTAATTAAGAAGTACTTCCTCCGGATCAAAAAAAGAGTCCACTTAGCCATTTGCACACCCCTTAAAAAAATACTAACTCCTAGACAAAAATAGATAATTTGACTAAACTACCCCTAATTAAATATGCATTGGGATTTGATCATATAACACTTAATAGGAGCAAATATAGAAAAACAAAGTTAATTCTTTCTTGATTTGTTAAGTGGACTCTTTGTTTGATAAAAAAAAAAGAGCTAACTGGACTCTTTTTTTGATCTGGAGGGAGTACTACTTATAACCAAACGCGAGATCTCTGAATCTTATCCGGGATTGCTATCTCTTATCTCACCAAACAAACAATTCCTAGGTGTCTCACATTTCTTTTTAGTCTGCTTTAAAAAGAATGTCTTTTATATTCAAGTAACTCTCTAATTCCAACACTCTACATTACTTGTTTAAGACCACGAAATTCAAAAAATACTTTGATATGTTATGCACATCTTCAGGGGGTGTTTGGATTGACTTATTTTAAGTACTTATTGGTTTTTAAGCTCTTTTTTAAAATTTGAAGTGTTTAACAAAGATAAAAAGTGCTTAAAAGCACTTACTTTTAGCCAAGAAAAGTACAAAAATAAGCTATAAGCTTTTAGCTACTCTAAATAAGCCAACCCAAACACCCTCTTAGTTTAAAATCACAAAATTTAAAAGTATCTTTTATTTTCTTAAATTATATGTCTAGTCAAACTAAGAAATATAAACTGAAACTAAGGGAGAACCATAAACCAAATGGTTTGTTAGTAGTAGCACTTATATGGAAATTTATTTATTATTTTATATGAAACAGAGATATGAAATTAGAATAAATATTATCAGCAAAACGTGGATAAGAAGAGAATTTTTTTTCTTAAATTAGGTAATTTCTACGTAGCAGGAATGAAAGTGGAATTAACTCACATTGCCGAAGGAGTGATTGAAGCGCTTGCCCTTCGCAGTCTTCTTATCGCCTCTGCCGCAGTAAACTGAAATCAAATTAAAAAAAAAAATATCACTTTCCCTAACTAAATTGTATTATCACAAACATAATGTTGGTAAAAGTTATGAGGTAAGTTACTCATGTATAAAATTATTACATGTTTGGTTCGCATTAGAAACTCGCAGGTGGAATAACTAATAAGTAGTACATAAATAACTAAACCGTTCATAAAATAATACATATATTCCCTCTAACTAATATACTAACCTGCATAAGTCTAATCAACTACCAAACGACCCGTTACGGTTGAAAATTAAAATGAACAACAAAATAATTCTAATCTTATTTAGGGTTCAATATATTTCAAGGTTAAAAAGATGTGATTCATACTGAATGGCAGGTTTGAAGAGGTGAGAGTCAAAGACGAAATTGATGCTGAAGGGGTTGCCGCCGCAATTGACAGGCCAGCTACTGAGTGAGAACGAGAGAAGGATAAATTAGGAGAAAGAGCCGCCATGGATTGAACAGCCATAGGTACTGCCCCGAGTAACGAAGCCATTGCAGGTGAAGTGATAGTGAGATAAAATTGAGCTTTGTGGCCGTTCAAACCTCTTTTTATTGTTTCCAGATAATGTGTCTACAGATGTCCTTTTTTCTTCAGAAGGTCATTTGCACTTAAGCCCCTATTTTGTGCTGGTCTTTAATTTTTGCTCTCGTGATTTCTATCCACACAAATTTCTATAATTTATTTTAGATCATAATTTTATAAATTTTATTTTTATTTTTTAAACTCGTACCCAGTTAGAGACCCTCATATAAAATGGGACGGAAGGAGTAACTTTTTCATGGGCGTAAGTTTAAATTTTTGTATCATAAAATCCCATAAGTTATGCCTCGTGCTCTTAAAGAACATTTTTTTGTGCGGAATGTCCTTCAAAGGCACTGGTCTTTAATTTTTACCCTTCGCCTAAAACCCATGAGTTCTGGATTCGAACCCCCGCTTAGTCAAATATTAAAAAAAAATCACAAGGCAAAAGTTTGTAGCAAAGTTAGGCCTATTCGGGCAAAGTTAAGCCTATTCATGCAAAAGTTCTGCCTGAATAGGCCTAACTTTGCCCAAAATTAGGCCTATTAGGGCAAAAATTAGGCCTTAAGGCAGACGTTTATAAAATTCCAACTAACTAAAAAAAAATGCCTGAAGGCAAACATCTGCCTTAAGCAAAACTCTGTCTTGCGAATTCAAACTCTACCTTGCGATATTTTAAAATTTTTAAGTGAACGGGGGTTCGAACCCGAAACCAAGGAATTTTTAGTGAAGGACAAAAATTAAAGACTACCAATTTGAGGGACAAAAATTAACTAGTGCCTTTGAAGGGCAATCGTGCAAATGACCCCTTAAAGAACCTATGCTCCGATAGGCGTAAGTTCGATTGCCAGGGATAAAAATTAAAGGCAAGCCCATTTAAGCCCATTTTGTACGGATTGCCCTTCTTTTGGGGTGATCTTTAAATTTTATCCCTCATAGTTGTGGTCTTTAAATTTTACCTCTCATATTTATGGTCTTTAAGTTTTGCCCTTTGCTTGAAAAGGTAAGCAAATACCTGAAGTTCTAGGTTTGAACTCCGCTCAGTCATAAAATAAAAAAATAATTTTGCAAGGCAAGGCCGGGGGTCGTGTATGCCGGATCCGGCATACACTCCTTAAAGAAAAACTAAAGTTATGCCGGATCGGGCATAACTAAAAGTCCATCCCATAAGGCAGAACTTTTCCTGAAGGCATAGTTTAGTTATGCCTTATGGGGCAAACTTTTAGTTAAGGCAGAACTTTTTCTTAAGGCATAGACTTTGTCTTATAAGACAAACTTTTAATTATGCCTTAAGGAAAAGTTCCACATTATGAGGCATACTTATAGTTAGGTTTTATGGGGCACACTTTTAGTTAAGGCATAACTAAAAGTATGCTCCATGAGGTGAACTTTTTCTTAAGGCATAACTAAAAGTTTGTCTTGCAAAGTAAAAAGAAATATATATATGCCTTAAGGTAAAGTTTGGCAGAGCGAAATTCAAACTCTATCTTGCGAATTTTTTTAAATTTTTTGACTGAGCGGGGTGTTTGAACCCGGAACCCTTAAGTTTTAGGCAAAGGCCAAAACTTAAAGACCGGCAATTGAGGGACAAAATTTAAAGACCACCCCAAAAGAAGGGCAATTCGCAAGATCAGCCCATTTGAAGGGGAAAACCTGCAATTTCTTCTTCTTCTTCCAAAGATAATATAATTAAGATTAGTAGTCAAACTCGTTTGGTTTAACGGGATATAACATATTATTTATTTCATTGCCGAAACTGATTTTATAAATAAATATTTATGTGTTCGAAAAGAACTTAAAGTGAAGAAACTGATAAAAAGCAGTAACACACACACATCACGCGTTGGGTTGATGCTGATAAGCATTTTTCTTGTTAAAATGACTCAAAATGTCCTTAAAGTTATTCACAAAAAAAAATGTAAACTTAAGGATAATTTTTATAAGAAAAAGGGACGGACGAAGAAAGTCGAATGGAAAGATAATTAAAAGTTATGTTATAGGAAGAGCATATTTGAGATTACAAAAGATATTAGGGATAAAATTATAAAAGGCTTTGGTGGACCAAAAGTGGCTATAAGCTTTAAAATCATAAGTTGGGGGTGACCAAAATGTTAAAAACACTGAAGAAGTGTGTTTTAGGAGTGGAAAGAGAGATATCTCCAAATGAAGAGAGAACAATAATCAGCATTCAGCAGTAATGAGATAAAATGTATTCAATGATTAATCATACAATACTCCTGGCTAAGCCTGAAAAGACTGACATTCCAAACTGAAAAAACAAAATTACCAAACTGACTCATAAATACACAAATATACTAGCAGCAAGTTTGTAAAAAGATGAAAATACACTACTGCTATTGTATACTTCACAAAATTGGTCAGAGTTACAAAATTTTGAAAACACATTACTCTTGTTATAGACTTCACAACATTGATACAAAAACCATGATCTTTCCCTCTAACCTGGAACTTTTGCTTTCTGCCATTTCCCTGAATTGGTGAATAGCTCCAGGCGAATTACTCATGCTGAATATAGACACAGAAAATTAAGAACAAATAGTACAGCCATTTCCCTAGAAAAAGCGTGTTAATAATAGACTGACCATTCACATTAGCATTTATTAGTATGCAATTTACCGGAACAAAATTCATCTCTGTTGGTGTCTTGAGAAACTTCTTCTCCACTTTGTAGTTACTTAATATTTACCATAATCACTAACAAAAGCATATGGGAATCTCGTTAGTTGATGCATTTCTTGAACAATCTCTGTCATTTATGACTAAACTTCTTCACCTTTCCTGTCGTTGAAGGAAGTAGTACTACTTGGAAGGAAACAAGTTTCCTCGCCGCCAGTGTTCCACAAGAAATTGGCATATGAAGATGCATAATAAGGGTTCCTAGACTCAGCTGCCAATGCCTGTTGATATCTATCTTCTGCTCCCCATAAGTCCTTCCTAACCTTCCACAAGAAGTTTGCATACTGACATAGGACCTCTGCATCCTGTGGTTCTACTTGGACTGCCCGCTTGAAACATTCCTCTGCCCTGTTACAACAAACGACTCATCGTCTGAAGTTATAGCAAACAAACTACTTTTCGATCCCAAACTAATTGGGCTTGACTATAAGAACTCTATGTAGTTATTACACTCTATTCATATCCATTTCATTTGGTTGTCCGAAACTACAAACAAAAGGTGCTCTATTTTTTTTGTTACTCCATAAAACAAATAAAAGTGACTTTCTGAGATAATTACCATTAATTGAGTGACTTTTCGATAACAAAACAAAGAAAAGTGACTTTCTAAGATAATTACTACTAGTTGAGTGATCATCTGAGAAGTCAACTCCATCGATAAACTATAATCCAAATTTCAAGAATAGGGTTCAAATAATTTACATGAGTAGCAGTGTCAAAGCACAATCCCTCTTACTTTACATGATCCCATTTCCACATGAAAGAAGATAAGAAGTCTTATTGTGATGATATAAGCTTAAAGGAACAGTTTCGTCTGACAGGCTAGAAAAGGCAAACTCAAGAACCTAGTTTTGGCATACTCTTGTTGAGAGATTCAAAGATCAAACAGCAAACTTTTGACAATTTATAGAGAAGCAGAACTACAATCTAAGGTCACAGAGGAACTAATTCACCATTCAAATTTCTTTAACACAATATAGTTATTTGGCTTTTCTATGTGACCAAATTTTCAAAATGTTGGCAATGGACAAAATCTGATTTTGCACATACCAAAGAGGACATAATACACAAATCATCTGGATGAATGCTCGTCCATTTAAGAGACTAGTACAGTTAAACCTCTCAATAACTACATCGTTTGTTCAGATATTTCTTGACTGCTAGGGAGAAATGCCGTTATAGAGAACATAAATTATAGCATAACATTGAAATCGGTTCCAAAGGAAACTTAGATGTTATAGTGAAATGTTGCTGTAGAATAGAGCTTGTTATAGAGACTAGAGGTCTGACTGTATATCCTTCTATCCAATTGATTAACTTACTGGTAACATAATCTCAAATGAAATAGTACAACAAAATCTGCAAGGCATGATGCATCATATAAGGCAAGGGAAGTTTTAGAACTTACCTATTATAATCTCGAGCGATAACTTGCAGAAACTGTGCATAATTGCATAGTAGAAGAGTGTTATAAGGCTCATGAGACAGAGCAATCTGATAAAGAAGATCAGTCTTAAAATAGTCAACATTGTTATCTGGTTCAATCTCCACTGACAATGGTGAGACAAACTTTAGCATGGCTTCATGATCAAGCCCAATAATATCCCTTATACCCCTCATATTTAAGGCTTCATCTTCTATCGAATCCCACAATTCTATCTCTTCATCACTTCTCAGTACTTGATCAGCAAACTTTGATAGTTCTTCAGGAATGATACGATGATAATTAATCTGCACGTGTTGTTGATTATGCTCACAGGCTATTTGTGGTAATGGTTTAGCAATAGCAAAATTTTGAGAGGCCGAGTATACACTATAATTAGCCAAAAGGATCATCACATAGATCATTAATGTTGGTGTTCGAGAAAATACTTGTCGAAAAAGCCAAACAAACGATGAATACATTTCTCCTTGTACTTTAGCGATAATCCTATCCAAATCTTCATTGCATATTGATTCCCTCATGTGCAATGCATAAGTTTGCAACTCCAGAACAATGATTACCAAAGTGTTAAAGGCCTTTGAGGTGCAAGAATTGGTCTCTTTAAAGTCTCTAAAATTACCAGACTGCAATTGATGTTTCTTTTTTATCATTCTAAGTGACAAAGGAAGTCCAAAACTTTTGGCTTTTTGTTCAATATTTGTCCATAAAATTGCCTCTCTTTCTGGCCAATATGGAGGTTCTGGTTTAATACCAAGCGTTCTTGGTTCAAGGGACTCAAATTTTGATGGCAAAAATGAGTCTTTTCTTGCATATTTACTCTCAAAAATTGCACAACATCCTTCATTTTTCCTAAATCTTTCTTCAAAACCTTCTCCATCATATTGTTCTTCTCCAAAATTTGCATATAAACTTGAACTACAACATGGTTGTCTGCTACTATGACCTTTAGAGACATTTTTGCCAGACCTAAGTGACTTTCTTGATTTTATAGGACTAAAAAGAACAACTTTAGAAACCAAGTTTGCATTTTTATCACCCCATCTTGTTGATTTAGAAGGTGAATCGAGAAGAGAAGTGGCTGAAGGAGCAAAGGCTTGAAGCACAAAATTTTGGAGGTTCATAATTAGTACAGTAACTATTTCTGATCATAACTATAGAGTAAATAAGGCAAGATGTAAGGAGAGGAAGTAGTAGTGGGTATGAGATGAAAATAATAGGCAGAAGAAGTGGTCAAATAAGAAAAGTGGAGAAAAAAAAACCAACAGAAAACCCGTGGGAAAGGGACATTTTTCACAGATCTCCAAAAAGAAAATAGAAAACCTATTATTTGAATCTCAAGGAGATTAGAGGCGGTGGTTCGGTCCGATTTTGTGTATTATCAATTTGGTTAATCAGTTTTTTCGATTTGTAAACATGTGGCCTTGTGATGTAAATGGAAGATTAATGGTTCTAATTAGCATGAAAATTTGTTGTTAAGTTGTTGTCAGAAAGTATGTGATTTTATTACAGTTTATGTAATTATGGGAATGGAGTTGTAAGATGCAAATTGTTGTTGTTGTTAATGAAATTGAAAGATGAAAAATGCGATGTGAATGTTGTGTCGAAGGTTGGAGGTTTCGGGTGAATTATAGTTTTTGGTGGGATTGTTGTATATTTTGTAGAATGGTATGAAATGCTTTTGAATTGCACTTGAATGATCTTAAATTGATAGTGAATGTGTAAGTGTCGATATCGGCTTGAAAATTCGTAGTTGAATTGAATGTTGATGAATTATGTTGAAGAGAAGGTTACTAATGTTAGAATGTGTTTTGAATTGATTAGTGATGTTATTGGTATTGTTGGTATGGTTGTTGATGAATTTGGCCGAGTTAAATTCTCGGGGATGTTGAATTTACAGGGGAGATGCTGCTGAAATTTCTGTAGACAAATTCTAATTAGAATTAAATTTCTAAGTACTTGTAACTAAGTTTTGGGAAATTGATAATATTATTGTAGATATTGGAGAGCCCGAGACTTGAGTCGGGATTTGTTTGGCGAGTGATCGAGACTTGGTAGTGAGCGATCGAGATATGTAAAGCTTATCTTTCTTTCTTGGCATGTCATTTGTTATTTATTTTTTATCCGTAACTGTTCGGTTTTCGATTTAATTATAAGAAAATACTCTTCCAATTTTTATTTTTACTTTCTCTTATTTTCATTTGTTCATATATATATATATATATATATATATATATATACTGTCTTCATACATAAAAGTCTACACAAATTACAAGCAGAAATAAATTCAATTACGTTATTGCTAAACCAAACTTGTTTTCTTTCCGATGAAGTAGCAAATTTGAATGCAAATAGCACTGTAGCAATCTCTCAGGAAAAAAGATCAAGGCCAGTTCGCAATGGTGGGTAGAACCCACCATGCCAACGACTTCAGGAAAAAAACAGCAGCACCATGAGAACAGCTATAAAATGCAAAAAGCCACTATTATATAATTAGGGATAAAAGGTAATTTTAATATAATTTTACTGCTTTATCGATTTAATCATTAATTAAAACCTTAAAATCGGAAATCAAACCGATAACTTAATAAAAAAATTACAAAACCATTTACAAAACGTAAACCCAATAACCCGATATGGATAAACAATAACATTTTTATCGTTTCTGTTTATTGGTTAAACCGATTTTTGCACCCCTTCTGGGATTGCGTTAGATTTATCGCATCCAAGTTTTCAGAATATGTTTATTTAAAAAAAAAAAATTAAAACAGTACTTTCAGAATAATTTTTTTTGATTATTGATTTAAAAAATGCTTTTATAGTAATTTAATTTGGTCAAATCGCAAAAGAGTTTTTGGACAAAAGTTAATTTTTTTAATTTATGAAGAATAACTTTAGTACTCAAAAATACTTTTTTTTCTTTTTCTTAAAAGTTCAGCTAAACAACTCAACTCCCATAATAACATTTTTCCTAAATTAATATTTTGTCTTGTGAAAAAATTGACCAAATAGTCTATTTAATTAACATGTAGGTCCATGTAGGTCCAGGGTTCGAGTCTATGAAAATACTATAGATCCTTCAAAATGGAGGGTAAAAAAAAAATTTAAAAAAAATTTAACCTGTGAAATACAAAGTTAAAAGAACTAAGAGGATCCACTTTAATGAAGACACCAACGTGTACTGATCCAATTCACATACACGTAGAGAAAGCCATTGGAGAAGAATGCGCGACTTAAAGTAGTAAAAAAAAGAAAAGTTGAACCAAACTAGTATAAAAAAAAAAAAAAACACATTAATAGGTTTCACGCACGAATTTCGTGCGTGAAAGGACCAAACTGCAAAAATGCACTTTGGGCTTTTCACGTACGAAATTCGTGCGTGAAAGGAGTAACTTGCAAATATATAGTTGCCAGCTTTCAAAAATATACCTGGCACCTTTCTTGCACGAAATTCGTGCGTGAAAGACCAAATACCATTTTTGCCTTTCACGCACGAATTTAGTGCGTGAATGGGAGCAACATAAACCCGTCCCCTTCTTCCCCACCACAGAACCCGACAGTTTGCCCCACCCACCGCCATTAAAGCCTAATTTCGGTGGTCCCCAACCCCAAAAACGCTATTTTCTTGTTGTTTTTCAATCCAAAACTCAATATTCTTGGTATATTGAAGTGTAGGACCAAGTTTCTAAGGTTAGATTTTGGAATAGAGCGGCGCAGAGGTCATTTTGAAAACTCAAAAAAACCTTCAATCTAGGTATTTCACTACAAACTTTTTATTACATTGCTAAATATATTATTACCCTAGTGATTGTGGAAGTGGATCTAGCGTTTTACGCAATTTTTTTGTGCGTTTTTGGGCAGTGCCCACGCACTGTTGGGACTGCCCTTTATTATTATTATTTTAAAATTTGTTTATGTATTGTTAATTAGTTAATTATTTAGTAATTGTTTATTTAGTATTTAGTAATTGTTTATTTAGTATTTATTAATTGTTTGATTAGCGACTTAAGTATTTATTAATTGTTATACTAGCTATTTTAATTGTTAGACTAGCTAATTATTTATTGAGTTTTTGTTAAGCCAATTGTTTATTTGCTAATAAATTCTTAATTGTTTCATTAGTTAATTAATTGTTTATTTGTTAAATATATGATAATAATTTATTAATATTTTGATTAGTTTCTTAATTGTTTATTTATTAAATATATGATAATAACTTGTCTATTATTTGATTAGTTAGTTAATTGTTTATTTATTTATTATTTACACTAATTGTACGCTAACTAATTGGTAATTATTTGACTTATTAATTTTTAATCTTTATATTTTAGGATTGAAAACCCTTAGATTAGGATTGATAACCCGTAGCTTAGGATTGAAAACCCTAAATATAATTTTCGATAAAAGATTACATAACTAATATTACTTGTTAGTGGTTTATTTAAAATACGTAAAACAGATGGATCACCACCCTCTTGATCCGGGGCCTTTCGACCGAGAGTTACTGTATCTTCAGCCCGAGCATAGGTCGCAACATATATGGACATCCGACCTGCAGCCTAAGTCTCAGGTTCGTACCCGGTTAGGGGACTCAGCATGGGAGATCTTAGCTGCTCACCCCCCACATCCTCGTGTCCTAGATATACTACGTCGGGGCGGTATCTACCGGTGCGTCGAAGTTGGTCGGGTACAGCACGATAGGTCGCTAGTGACAGCATTGATTGAGAGGTGGCGACCGGAGACGCACACATTTCATCTCCGCACCGGTGAGGCTACCATTACCCTTCAGGATGTAGAGGTCATTTATGGGCTACAGGTTGATGGACGCCCATTGTATATTGAGGAGCCCCCTGTGCTGCCACCTTACCGGGATGAGTTGACTAGGCTCACCGGTTTCGCGGCTCTGGATGGTCATATTTCCGGCCAGAGTCGGCTTTTATTGTCGGCCCTTTAAGCTCACTTGCGCCTCACAGACATGCAGCATCCGATTGGAGAGGATACGCCTCAGGCTGATGTTGACCGACGCGCGCGTCTATACCTACTCGTCATATTCGGGGCCATCTTGTTCCCGAACACTTCGGGTTCGCATTTGAGCTTGAGGTATCTTCGGTATATCGACGATCTTGCCGAGCTAGGATGTTATAGTTGGGGCGCTGCTGGGCTGGGCTACATGTATCGAGGATTCTGCCGATGTTCTATGGGCACGAGGGTAGAGGTCCCTGCATTTTGCTCGCTCCTTCAGGTGATATATTTAAGTCTGTGTAATTAAACACAAAATATATTTTTTTAAAACGACGACTGATAAAATATTTTCTAAATGACTATATCAGATATGGGTGTGGACTAGATTGAGACCTTTTCAGCCCATACCAGCTCACCCTTCCGCTGACTATCTTACTGTGCCGATGCCATACGCGCGGAGATGGTCGCGAGGCGTACGCCGACGTGCGGAGTCTCATCACAGCCTTCTCCCGTTTAGGGATCAGCTAGACCGCATGACGGCGCAGACGGTATGTTCATATTTTAGATCCACACGCTAGACCACATAGCTACTATTTTAGTCTTTTATTGTTAACTAGTTCAATTCTTTTTACAGGCTTTTATATGGACGCCGTATGATCATATTTTGGATCATCTGCCGGCGTTTTGTAGGGCTGGTCAGCACATGTGGATGTCGCGATGTCCATTGATACATATGGATATCGTTGAGTATCACGCGCCCGACCGCGTGTTACGGCAGTTTGGGTATGTACAAAATATACCCGCGGCTACGGTTTGGGAGCATGACCACCATGCTAGGGACGAGTGTGCCGGCGTCGATGATGCATGGCGACTATATATGCAGCAGCAGGTCCAGAGTTGGGATGTGAGGATGACGAGCCTAGCGGTGGTCGGACATGACACTCCGATCCATGTGTACATAGAGTGGTACATGCGGATCACTCGCATCATTATTGGCAACCCCTCTAGGCGTCGTCCAGATGGCCTGGGATATGTAGCTCTCTCAGGAGCGTACGAGGCGCTAGTGCGGACCGTTCATACGATGCGCTATGAGAGCACTGCCCGTATGGAGGCTCCCAAGACGGCGGAGTATGCAGCACGGATGATTGAGCTTGCCGAGGCTGGTATGAGACAGGCACATGACTTTGAGCGTCTTCATGAGCGTGTTCCCGCTGCCCCACCTGGGGCAGCAGGTGGTCGTGGTCGCAGAGGAGTTGGTAGCCATCGTAGAGGTGGTAGGGCTGGCAGAGGTGATGAGGCGACTTCAGAGATCCCATCAAGTTCTTACCAGCCGGCGACTACTGATATCCCATCGACTTCTCATTCCCGGCCGTCGACTTCACAGACACCTCTTTATATGCCGGACCCTTTTCAGATTATGTGCCCTGGCCTTCATTTCCACATCCACCAGTTCGTGATCCACAAGGTGAGCGGCCGGTTCGTGATCTACAGGGTGGCCTACAGTTGCACTTCGACGAGTCTATGTTCGAGGAGTTCGTGTTTGATACGGCACCATCTCAGGAGGCCGTCGACACACAGGTTTGACTTTTACAAAAAAGCAAAATTATTTGTTTATTTCAGGTTAAATCTAATTTAAATTGTTTATATATTATTTCAGGTTCATTCCTCTGCGCCTGTCGACCCATCTCCTGCACCGGGCCCCACTCCAGAGACCGTTGAGGAGCCAGCTCAGGAGCCCTCTCACCAGGCATCACAGGAGGTCGTCGTAGAGGTGGTATTTTTACAATAAAATAATTTATTAATTATTTATTTATTTCAGTTTCATTTCAGAATAAATCTAAATTAAATTGTTTATATGTTATTTTAGGTTCATTCCTCTGCGCCTGTCGACCCATCTCCTGCACCGGGCCCCACTCCAGAGACCGTTGAGGAGCCAGCTCAGGAGCCCTCTCACCGGGCATCACAGGAGGCCGTCGACACACAGGTTTGATTTTAAGAATAAAATAATTTATTAATTATTTATTTATTTCAGGTTCATTTCAGAATAAATCTAAATTAAATTGTTTATATGTTATTTCAGGTTCATTCCTCTGCGCCTGTCGACCCATCTCCTGATGAGATTGAGGAGGAGCCATGTTATGAACCGGCCCCACCGCCCACCGTTATTTCCCATAGAAAGCATGTTATGAACCGGGGTCCAAGTCGAAAGAAGGGAAGGAAGGGAAGCAAGGATGATCATGCCAAAGAGCATGTACAGATTAAGAGGAGGAAGGGGGATGGAGATGATGGTGGTGGTGGTGGGGTTAGCCTGAGGCCTAGCCGAACTCTAAAGGCTCCCACTTGTGGGAC
Source organism: Lycium barbarum (assembly GCF_019175385.1). NCBI lineage: Eukaryota > Viridiplantae > Streptophyta > Magnoliopsida > Solanales > Solanaceae > Lycium > Lycium barbarum. The sequence goes on from NC_083341.1 coordinate 9,307,621, forward strand.
TTGAGATTGTGATATTTTATGAAAAAAGTGTATATTTTATGTTGTTACTTTTTTAATGATAATTAGTTATCTTAATAATAACTCGTGCAACGTATGAAAAAAATCGTGATTTTAATATGTTAAAAAAAAAACAAATCTGTGCGTGAAAGTAAAAAGTTTTTGAAAAAGTGAACCGGTTCAAAAAAAATAAAAACAAATCTGTCCGTGAAAGTGAAATGTTTGAAAAAGTGAACCTTTCATGCACAAAAATTCTGCGTGAAAGTAAAAATGAAAACACAACCTTTCACGCACAAAAACTGTGCGTGAAAGGGAAAATGAAAAAGAGTTCACTTTCACACACATTTTTTGTGCGTGAAAAGCAATACCCTTTCCTGCATTCTCACTTTAACACGACTTGTATTGCGCACCATTTTAATGCGCAATGTCAATTTCAGGAATCTATGACACATAAAGGCTTGATTTGACAATACGTTGCTGCATTATTTGATCGCTTTAACACGACTTGTATTGCGTACCATTTTAATGCGCAATGTCAATTTCAGGAATCTATGACACATAAAGGCTTGATTTGACAATACGTTGCTGCATTATTTGATCGCTTTAACACGACTTGTATTGCGCACCATTTTAATGCGCAATGTCAATTTCAGGAATCTATGACACATAAAGGCTTGATTTGACAATACGTTGCTGCATTATTTGATCGCTTTAACACGACTTGTATTGCGCACCATTTTAATGCGCAATGTCAATTTCAAGTGCTCTATTTAACTTGAAGGCTTGACGAGTGAAAAACTCATCAACTTCTAAGTCTTACAAGTCATTCAAAAAAAATCAAACTTCATAGAAAAAATGTCTCAAAATGCTTCAACTGTTAAGGTTTCACTATTTTGGGATGGAGATATCGTCGAGGACAATTACTCCATTCGTTATAGTATCAAACCAAAAGCCCATGTTAAATTTCCAACAACTTTAAATTATGAAACACTAGTCAGTTACATGCACAAAAGAATGAAAACTACACCCACTGAGTTTGGAATCTCAATAACTGGCAGATATCCACAAAAAATATCAAACGGTGTAGTGCGTTATGGCATGCACAATATCAACGATGATGAATCTTTGAGTGATTATTTGGGATCGCCGGAAGAATATCGTGGTTTAGTATTCATTAATGTTCTTGAGATGTATGTTGAAAAGATACCTCGAGAAGAAGTTCCTCAAGTCCAGCCTATTCATGGTAACACTTATGAGGACTTTAGTTCTTATGGAGACATTTTGAGTGGTCAAGTGCCGCTGGAAAATCTAAGCCAGCAATTTAATCAAGCTTACAATGAAAATTGGTAAATATGAATTTTTGATATTATAGTACGTGTTTGTTGTATGAATTGGTCAATAACCAGTTTTCAAATCTTTATAGGAACTATTCTCAAAATTCGCCAGTGGTACCAAATATGGATGTTGGTCAATCCTCTCTGTTCGGTGGAGTTGATCATTCTCCACACTATGACAGTGCTTATGAACGACAGTAAGTTCATCACCTTAATATTAAATTATCTGTGTGTGTGTGTGTGTGTGTGTGTGTATATATATATATATATATATATATATATATATATATATATATATATATATATATATATATATATATATATATATATATATATATGATGTTGGTATTTAAAATATGTTACTTTTTCGTGTAGGAGGATGAATGCACTTGATAATGAAGATTTTCCTAATTATTATGAGTCATCATCAAGTGATGACGATGAAATAGCTAATAATGCAGAGGTAACCGATGATGAAGATGATGATGATGTTCAAGTTGGTATGACCAATAATATTCGTCAAAGCCAAAACCAACAAGAATCAATGCACCACCACGTACCACCACCGATGGCTGAAAACCCAACTTCTGAAAGCCCAATTCAATGGCATTCTAATAATATCTCTTATCTTGACAGCCTGCAGGGTCGTGATGATGCATTTGTCTTCACAAGAGAAGATGATGATAGTTGCCAAAAAACCTGGATTGAACCAAAGGATCTCAACAAAGATCGATGCTACCTTGCAAAGGGAATGTTGTTCGCATCCAAAAAGGCGTTGCAACGGGCTGTCAAAATTTATTGTTTTAAGGACATGAGGGAGTTTAAGGTTGATCAGTCAAACACAAAGATATGGAGACTAGTTTGTAAACGACGGTATCAAGGCTGTGAGTGGTTGCTTCGGAGAATTGTTAAGCCTGATGGTATGTGGACTATCACAAAATTCCGCGAAAGACACACTTGTGATATGGAAGAAAATAGAGCAGATCATTATAATTTAGATACAAACATGATTGCTCAAGTATTACTTAAAGACGTTGCTGAAACGCCAAGGTAACTTATCCTACCTAGTACATTATATGTCTTATATCAATTAAAAGATCGATTACTAAATGTTGTTTGTTTAAACTTGTGCAGGATCCCCATCAAAGATTGTATTCGAAACGTTCAAACCGTATATAGTAAAACTATAAGCAACAGAAAGGGATTTCTCGGGCGTAGACGCGCTTTTGAGATGGTCTTTGGAAATTGACATACTTCTTTTCAATCGCTGCCAAGGTATATGGAAGCTCTACAACATTTTGATAATGGTACTGTTGTAGAGTGGCGGCTTATAGAGGGTAAAATCTTCAACTTCGTATTTTGGACATTCAAACCATGCATTGATGGTTTTGCTCACTGCCGACCAGTGATATCCATAAATGGTACGCATGTATATGGTGCCTACGACATCAAGCTCCTAATTGCAATAGGAATGGATGCCAACGGGTCAATATTTCCTCTTGCTTTCGCAATTGCCGCTAACGAGAGCAACGACACATGGGGGATCTTTTTGACCCATTTGAAAACTCATGTTATTAAGGATCGTACCGGAATATGCGTGTTGTCTGATCGTCATAAAGGCATATTGCACAATATGGCTAATTTACCGGGGTGGCAGCCTCCCTTTGTTTACCATCGCTATTGTTTAAGGCACTTGAAGGCAAATTTGCAATCAACGTTTCACAATGGTACTCTAAACAAATTGATGTGGGGGGGCTGAGATGGAGCATCAACAACGAAAATGGGCTGCAAAAATGGATCTGATCAAGGCAGTGAGTGAACCCGCATATGTTTGGTTGATGAAGCTCGAAGTTGAAAAATGGACGTTTCATGCTGATGGAGGCAAAAGATGGGGCATGCTCACAACAAACAGCTCAGAATCTTTCAATGGCTTGCTGAAATCTGCTCGAGGACTACCTGTCACCGCAATGGTGAGAATGACTTTCAAGCAGGTTGTGGAGCGATTTGTTGTTAGGACAAGGCAGGCTAGAGCGATATTAGCCGACAACGGGACATGGATGCCAAAGCCCTTCAAAATTATGGAGCATTATAAAAAAAATGTGAGCATCACCAAATGACCGAGTATGACCCAATTCAACATGTGTATGAAGTTAGGACGGGTTATCGCAACGGTAAGGGTGGAAACGTGCATACCGTTTATGAGGCAACAAGAACATGCATTTGCGGTAAGTGGCAAACGTATCACATGCCATGTTCTCATGCTGTCAAGTGCTTCGAGAGAATGAGAAAAACGGTAACAAGTTATGTGGCGGGGGAATACAAGGTCCACAATTACCTTAGAGCATATTCCGGCCAATTCCACCCACTTGGTAATGAAGCTTATTGGCCAAACGAGCCGTTTTCGATGGTTGCTAACAAGGATTACATCAGGAAATTGGGCATTAACTCACGGAGTCGTAGACCCAATTAAATGGATGTTAGTGAAAGAACTTATTCTCGCAAGTGCTCTACCTGTAAGCAATATGGCCATGACAAGCGTTCGTGTGGGCAACAAGGCCGTGGTAGTACAAGCACGTCTCAAAGTAATAGTGTCTCTAGAACTTGAAAATTGTATTATTATTGTAATTTATTATTGTATTACTTTGAATTAGTATTGTAATTAGATGGAATGAATTATTTTTTAATTAGTATAAACCTCTCGTATTGAATGAATTATTATTAAATCAAATATTTATATTTGTACATTCAAATATAATAACAACAACAACAACAACAACCCAGTGAAATCCCACAACATTCAAATATAATAAAACACTTAAATCAAAACCCTATAAATAGACAAGTTTCAAAACTTACTTCGGGACACTTTAGAACCCCTAAAACGGCGATCCAAACGTTTAGGTGGACTTGATGTAATGAGCCGACATTATTGTACGCAAAAAAAGATATTAAGTTTTATATAAAATATTGATATTTTGGGGTTTTGAAACATGACTAATATTTGTCCAAAGTATGAAAAAAAAAAGTGATTTGAAAGGTAACACCAAGAAAAAAAAAAGGTGTGGTCTTTCACGCACGAATTTCGTGCGAGCAAGGTGCCAGGTATATTTTTGAAAGCTGGCAACTATATATTTGCAAGTTACTCCTTTCACGCACGAATTTCGTGCGTGAAAAGCCCAAAGTGCATTTTTGCAGTTTGGTCCTTTCACGCACGAAATTCGTGCGTGAAACCTATTAATGTTTTTTTTTTTTTGGGTATTAGTTTGGTTCAACTTTTCTTTTTTTGTACTACTTAAGTCGCGGATTCATAGGAGAAACATAAAGTGTCCAGCTTTATTACTTAAAAAAATATCTATTTTTATGGTTTAATGCACGCCAATAACTATAATTAACATCACCAACAAACATGAAAACGAGTCAACATTTATCAAAGAGAAAGTATTCACGTCTGCCAAAATATCTACGAAATTAAAATATACACAGAGAATCCAAAGAATTCAACCGATAGACGATAGTATATATATATACCTAAAAATTGACTCATCTACTAGGAAAATCATATAACACACAGCAAGAAGAAACTTTAAAAGAACTTTTTTTGTAATCATTTGATATTTGACTAACTAAATTTAGATTCACATTATATATGATCAAAGATAAAAAGATCTATTTATATATCTCACCACTTCTCTAGTGGCTCAGCCGGAGAAACTTAAAGGCCTCTTTAAACTCTTCTAGAAGTTGGTGGAAGTGTAAATATAGCACCACTACAAATAAATTTAAAAAGGTAAGAGTAGTTGATTTACTTATTTAAATACTCCATGTATGATCTAATTTACACCAAGATTTTTACCTTCTGGATATAGCAAAGTGGGTCCCTTGACTACTGACAACAACAACAACATATATACCTAATAAAATCTCACAATGTGGGGTCTGACCTAAAGAGTATGCAAACCTTACCCTTATCTCAGAAGATAGGGAGGTTATTTCTGAAAAATTATTGGCTCAAGAAAAAACATGATGAGAAAATGTCAAATAAGCACAAATAACTCAAAGCAATATAAAAATGCAACTAACGAAAATGAAAAAGCAAGCGATTTGAGAAAAAAGAAGTACGTAATTATTAAGATAAGATAGTCGAAATACAAAACTCAAATTAATTTCTTGTTTTAGACTGGTATTAGGCTGCACCAACATCTGTAATGTGCATGTCGGCTGATGTTGATAGTGTGAATGTAATGTCTAAGGACCGCTAGAAGTTGTACAAATTTCATATGGCCATTTGCAGTTGGAAGATAAGGATGGTGGTGTATAAGTGTCATTGGGCAGTGACGCGTCAAAATATCAACGGCCAGGTGTTCCATTGCTGCTCGTGATCCAAAAGAGTGCAACTTTTTCCCAAGTACCAAGAATTGATACAAGAAAGATGAGGATAATTCAGTTATGGGTGCAAAGGGACTGCCATATGTGACGTCTTTCCTCTGTTAATGCAACTACTGTGTTTTCAAATAAATTTATTTACGCCTAGTTTGACGATCTCGTATTATTTGTGAGTAATCTTACACGAATATAAAATAAAGTTATTTTTGCTTGGTATGATTTGCATGCTATATTTAGATTGAATATAATATGAAGTTATACTAATTTTTCATGATATGCTACAATTCTAAAATAAAGTTTTTTTTTTTTTTTTTTTGTATCTTTGAGATCTTGATGATCTGGTATGATTTGTGATTAATCTCAATAGAACAATCAGATTGAATATAACAAGTAATTATACCGATTGTCACTACTTAATATGTCAATGTTGTAAGTAATTATATCGATTGTCACTACTTAATATGTCAATGTTGGAGGAGTTGCTTTACCATATACATTCCACTCATTAAGGATACTAGTTTCATGAGGCCCGACTCAATATATAAAAGTAGATATTTTATTAAAGAAATATAATTTATGTTAGTAATAATTAAATTTTAAATAAGTATATTTTCAATATATAAAAGCAAAACGTTCATTTCACTCCTTCAATATTTTAACTTCATTTTGAAGAAATTATTTACTTCAAATCAGATGAGACCAGAATTTGAAGTTCATGAGTTCTAAATCCTAATTTTTTAAAGTTATTTTCTAAATTAATAATCTATACATTTAATGAACTTTAAGGACAAATACAGAATTTGAACGAAAACACTATCGTATCCGACCAAACCTGTAGCCGACACTCTAACTTAGTCTTGCTTCAAACTTATTTTGTGTTTAAAATATTAATTTTAGTTAACCAAACGAGATTTTAAAGATAACCCGATCTTGATTGATAACACTGTCTTCATTTTCAACAGTATATGACATCATTTAATAATTTTTAGAACTACTTGACACTCATTTTAATAAAAATCTTTTTAAACACATATGAGCTCATTAAAGTATATAAATATAAAGTAAAAGAAATGCCTACATATAAGTAAAAGAATTTTTAGAAATTCTCAACCCATGTCGGCCGCACTTTCGGCTTTGCCCAACTTACGATCCCCCGAACTTGAGCCTTAGTGTGTTGTGCGAAAGCTAAAGCCTGTCATACCTGTTTAGTCGACAAAATAACATCGTATTATTAAAGTGTGAAATTACATTACAAGAAAATGGCAAAATTGTGACGGACAATACATGTATTTTACTTATTGGACTTACATGGAAAATTATTTTGGAATAATTGCTCATAGATTTTAAACATGGAGCGCGAGCGGCTCAATAAAATTGGTGGCTTAAAGCCAAATCTTAACAAGACGTCTCAAGTGTATTCTATAAAATTAGCTCACGCACGTGCATCCCATGAATAAATTTAGTTGGAATATGACCAGTACGATTTTCTCGTGCATCAAATGTACACATCATTATAGTAGTCAATTCTTAAATCATACTCCCCCATCCCAATTTAAGTGTCTTACTTTGACGTACTAACAAGTATTCTTGATTTTGGCTTTCCCACATCCAGCTACCGCTCAAGTTTGGGCAACAGCAAGTCGGGTGCCGCCAAAAGAGCCGACATGGCACATCTAATTTGCAATCTTCGGTTTAATACTATTTTTTCTTGTATTTGTTTGTATTTATTGTTTTGGTCAGCATCACCGACCGAAATGCCAGATGTTCCTGCAGAAATAGAAATGCAGAGGCATCCAGTTGACCCGAAACTGTTTCCTAAGGATGGAGGTCAAGAGAGATGTAGTATATGTCTTGAAGACTTTGTCATAGGAATATCCGTGCGGGTTCTCCCTTGTGAGCAGAGGTATCACTATCATTGCATCAGTAGATACATGTCGACTAGTGATACTCGGTGCCCACTTTGTCGCCGAGACGTTATGGTCTAGGTCCTTAGGATAGATATTATGATAAATTTTACCTTTTATGCAATTAGTTTAATTTCATGTATCTAGTGGGTTGTTCTATCATTAGTTTGACATTGGGAATTTTGAATTATCTTGTAATACAAATATGTGTATTTTCTCTAGTTAACTCTCCCTGTCACAATTTTCGAATTTATTCAACTTCTGTCATTATGTGAGATTTTTTTGTTGTGTTTTTGAATAGTAAGTTGTTACTTTCTTATTTTGACCAATCGTAAATGAGAAAATTGGAAAACATTTTTCGCAAATGTTTTCCTCCATACCAAACACACCCCTAGTCGTCCAAGTGTGGTCTCTATTGAATATTGATGAGCTATTCAATTTAATAAAAAGAGAGGTCAGCTTGCGTAGAGATGATATCTCCTCAAAAGAAGTTGGTCCAAAAGAGTCTCCCTCTCACTACGGGTCCATCTGACGAAGGGATTTATCATTTCACTCTCCACTCTCCACTCTCCAGCATGCAGCATATTTAACATTTCAATACTAGACATTTTGAGAAAAATTCCTTGGCCGATGCTCTCCAAATTGGTACGTACTATTTCTGACTCAAAATTTACAATGAGTGAGACTAGACATTTACGAAAAACTTTACCATGGGAGAGACATATGTATGACATGGTGTGTGAGGGATTATTTAATTGAATTATAATGCGGGACTCACCACTTTATCCTCTCATCCTCCTTCTTTTTCGTCCTCTTCAATTTCTCTCTCCTCTTTTCCTCTTTTTTCTCATTTTCTGTTTTTTATTAATTTTTAAACCCTTTTCCTCTCTTCTCATTTTCTGTTTTTCATTAATTCTAAAATTAATTCTATTATACACAGATCAAAATTCTTTAAGATATTTTTGCGTTTCATTATCCAATTTTCAATTTCTTCTTAATAATTCAATTAAATTCCGAACTACCTTAAAAGAAAATATTTGGCCTTAAAAAAAGTTTTAAATTAAAAAACTGATAGCTAAAGATGAAATTTAGGATACTTCGATTTTTTTTTAATTAAAAACCACACAGCATGGAGTTGTTGGTGCTTTACACATGTAGAACCTGAATCTAGAGCTGTGCAAAAATCGGTTAACCAATAAACTGGACCAACAAAGTTTTCAAACATAACTGGTTTGGCCTCCCGCATCTTCACAAAGATATATCACTGAAATATACTTAAAAATATAATTTTAATAAGACCTTATATTCTTATTGGGTTACCGGTGATCCGTTAATAAAAATGTAAAAATCATAATCGAACTGGTAGTCCAATAAAAAAAATTACAAAATTGTATAAAAATCATTAACTCAATAACTCTATATCGGTAAATCAATAATATTTTTTTCCTTCAATTTTATCGGTTAAACCGATTTTTGCACAACCCTATTCAGGGTCTACTTTGATAACACTTAAAATTTTGAATTTCTCAGATGTAGAATATAGCAACTTTGAATTGAATATATACTAAAAAAAAAAAAAAAAGCACAATAAATTTTCCAAGGTGGTAGCGTGGCATGTGAAGAGAAAATGAAAGGTCACTAATGAAAAGAGTAAAAATGTAGAACCCACTGTGCACTTGTCAATTAATAGACACCCTCACACAAATATGACATGACATACCTCACACATAGTAAAACTTTTCAGACATTTACATCTAAAACTATGGATCTATACAGGTAAAAATGAGTTTAATTTGTCCACTGGCTCTGCTAGGTTATCTAAAAGTATAAATATTGTTTCATGATCACCGTCAGTATATAGAAGTTAAACTCGTTAATTCTACTGATTTAGAACTACTTGAAAATCATTTTAAAAACATATGAGCTCATTAAAGTATAAATATAAAGTAAAAGAAGTGCCTACATGTAAGTAAAAGAATTTTCCGAAATTCTCAAATTTCATAATATAGAGCCCGTTTGGATTGGCTTATAAAGTTGCTTATAAGCTGTTTTCAGCTTTTTTGAGTGTTTGGCTGGCCAGCTTAAAGTCATTTTGTGCTTAAAATAAGCTCAAAAAAATAATTGGCCCCATTTGACTTAGCTTATCTAAAGCAGCTTATAAGCTGAAAACAACTTATAAGTCAAAAAAAATAAGTTAGACTACCCCAACTTATTTTTTTTAGCTTATAAGTTGTTTGTAGCTTATAGGCATAAGCCCATCCAAACAGGCTCATAAATATAAAGTTAAAGAAATGCCTGCAAGAGTCGAAAATGAGAAAACGAGAGAGCAACAAGAGGCAAGAATCTAGAGAAGAAATGACTATTTTTAGGTTAATAGATAAGATCAATAGAAGAAAGTAACAGGGAAAATAAAGTGCAGTGGATGGAGCTACGCGTCCCTTAACCAGGGGTCTCGGGTTCGAGTCTGAGTATGAAAAAATTCTTGGTAGGGAGCGCTTCCCCCGAATGTGCCCTACACAACGCGAGTCTGGATTAATCTGGCTTCAATGCATCGAGCACAGGATAGAAACAATAAAAAAATAGAAAAAATAAAGTAAGAGGTTCGACAATTTTTGAAAAGAGATCATAAGAACAAAAAGAAGTAAATTTGACTTTAAAAAATAAGGTCAAGACTTAGAAGTAATTAATTAAAAAGTTTGACATTTTATTGGAAACTTTTATGAGAACTACAAAAATCCCTTGGTTGTCCCTTATTACTAGTACTAGTAGTAATTTTGGTCTAAGTTTTTATTAAATTTAAAGCGTCATTTTTTCACACAAATATAAGAAGACGATATTTAAATAGCAAGGCAAAAGTATTCTTTTGTACAAGTCACTCGATTAGTGTGATTAGGGGTGTCAAATGAGCTGGCTCGACTGAATTTAGGTGGATCAAAATGTGATGAGTTAATAAATGAATAAATTAATGACTCATGAAAAATTTAATTGAGCTAAAAATCTAACCATAACTCAACACGTCAATTCTAACTAAGTTTTAATTTCTTCGTTTGTTTTACAATTTGTTTAAATACCAAATAACATTCTGTTTTTCTTTATTATAGCAGTATATAACATATCAAAAAAATTATCTTTAAAAATATTTTTACAAAATGTTTTATGAGTCAATTTGAGTAACATATCAAATTATAAATTAATTGATTTAAACATGTTAAACTAACCCGAATTAATAAATAGACTCACCCAAACAGCCAAACATAAGAACATTAGGCAGCTCATGTTTTTATGGGCTAATTTTATTACACTTATATGATTTTGGGCAATTTGCACGATTGTCCTTATTCGGGAGTGGGCTTTAATATTGCCCCTCAAATTGCTGGTCTTTAATTTTTATTCTTCGCCTAAAATACCTCGAGTTTCTGAGTTCAAATCCTGGCTCAATAAAAAAAAATTATAAGGCAGAATTTCGTAGCAAAATTAGGCTTATTTTGAAAAAATTTGAGTCTTGTAGAATTCCAACAGAGTAAAAGAAAATTCTACCTTGTATAATTTGACAAGGAAAACTTTTGCCCAAAGCAAAGCCTTAAGATAGATTTTCTGCGAAGCCTTACCTTGCCATTTTTTTTTTTGACTCTGTCACTTTTTTAAGCGAGGGAAAAATTACTAACCAAACAATTTGATGACAAAAATTAAAGACCAGCACCTTTGAAGGCCACTCCGTGCAAAACAATGTAGTATTGATTTAGTTCAGAGAAAAAATTCCCGGCCCAAAAACAAAGCTTCACCCAGTTGGCCTAGCAATCCGCAAAACCCTAGCAACTTCACCCTAACACAGTTGTTCGATTTTTGCTGTTTAAGGTACGAAGAACAAGGTGATAAAAATGGGATCCAGTGATCAAACAGTGTTGCAATTTGCGCCATCATCAACAACCTTATCAGCTAGAGTTCATCCTTTAGTCATTTTCAACATTTGTGATTGCTATGTGAGACGACCTGACCAAGCTGAACGTATAATAGGCACACTTCTAGGGTCTGTATTGCCTGATGGTACTGTTGATATTAGGAATTCTTATGCTGTTCCACACAGCGAATCGCAAGATCAGGTTTGCCTGTGAATCTTTAAAATGTAGCCTTTTTTTTTTTTTTTGCTTCTCATTACTGTTGATTCTTTAAAATTTAGCATTCTTTGCCTCTCATTACTGGGGATTCTTTAAAATTTAGCCTTTTTTGTCTCACATTACTGTGGATTCCTTTAAGTTTAGCCTATCTTGCTTCTCATTACTATTGATTCTTTAAAATTTAGCATTTTTTGCGTCCCATTACTGGGGATTCTTTAAAATTTAGCCTTTTTTGCCTTTCATTACTGTGGATTCTTTAAAATTTAGCCTTTTTTGCTTCTCATTACTGTGGATTCCTTTAAGTTTAGACTATCTTTTTGCTTCTCATTACTGTGTATTCTTTAAATTTAGCCTTTTTTGCTTCTCATTACTGTGGATTCTTTAAAATTTAGCCTTTTTTGCTTCTCATTACTGTGTATTCGAAAAAGCTGCATTTCGATTATAACTCTCTCTGTTGAATGATCTTTGTGCAATTTGTAGTACATTTTTGTAACGGATATATGTTAATTATATCACTATCTTGTTTAAATACTGATGATCGTTGATTAGGATGCACACCGTGTTAGTACATAGTAATAAAATGTGTTTGAACCAATCAAATGCACGGAAAACATACTAAAAGAAAGGAATCCATTTTGTATAAATTCTACTCTCGAATCCGCAAAACCCTAGCAACTTCAGTTCTTCGTTTTTAGCTCATCACATACGAAGAACAAGGGGATAATAAAAATGGCATCCAGCGATCAAACAGTGTTGCAATTTTCACCATCATCAGCAACCTTATCAGCTAAAGTTCACCCTTTGGTTATTTTCAACATATTTGATTGCTATGTAAGACGACCTGACCAAGTTGAGCGAATAATAGGCACTCTTTTAGGGTCTGTATTGCCTGATGGCACTGTTGATATTCGCAATTCTTATGCCGTTCCACATAGCGAGTCTCAAGATCAGTTTTTTTGCTTCTCATTATTGCGGATTCTTTTAAATTTAGTCCCTTTTTCCTTGTTTTTGAGCAGGTTTAGTCCTTTTTAGATTGATTTTGCTGAAAGGAACCCGAAAAGAGCTGTATTTAGATTAAAACTCTCTTTTCTCTCTCTGTTGGATGATCTTTGTGCAATTTTTACACATTGTATGGTTGTTACCTATCGTTTCACAATGTTTCGTAGTATATTGTATTGTACTGTATTTTTTTACCCTCTGTTTGGATGGTTGTTTCCCGTGGTTCATTAATGTACAGTATGGTGTTGTATTGTATTGTATTAATGAACACAATGTTTGGATAGACTGTATCGTTTGTTGTGGTTTAATAACATTTATATTGTTTGGTTTGACTGTATGGTACTGTATAGTTTGTAAGTTTACTAAAATACCCTTAACTCTTAATTAGAAATTAGTTTATATATATTAATAAAACTCAACTAAAGAATAAAATAGGAACTTTAAAAAATAAGTAGGTAGTGAGTGGGGGTGGTGGAGGGTGGGTGGGATGAGGGTGGGGGTAGTGGTGGTGAGGGGTAATGGGTGGTTGTGGGATGAGGATGGGGGTAGTGGGTGGTAGGGTGGGGTTGGGTGGTGGTGAGGGGTAGTGGGTAGTGGAAGGGTGGGTGGGGTAACATGGGTGGTTGTGGGATAAGGGTGGGGGTGCGTGGTAGGGTAGAGGTGAGTGGTAGGGTGGGGTGGATGGTGGAGGGTGGGAGTGGGAGTGGGGGTGAGTGGTAGGGTGGGGGTGGGGTGGGGTGGAGGGTGGGGTATAATGGGAAAATGAAATATATAACCACAGAAAAACCACCAAATCCGTGGTTACAAAAATTGGGACTTTTCATGGTTATATAACTATGGGATGAACCACGGGTTTACAACACCATACCACATAATTTTAAGAACAATGAAAACAAACATAGTTTCATACAAAACCATACATTAATAAACCATGGGAAACCACCATCCAAACAGGGGGTTAATGAATACAATGGTTGGATAGATTGTATTGTTTTCCGTCCTTACATAATGCCAGACATCAACAGTTTGAAGGATAAACCTACAATAAAAGTTGGGTACAAGGTTAGAACTATTATAAAAAGATAAGGTAAAGGATAAAATAGAATTATTAGATAATTAGCAAAAATAAAAATGAGGAAAAAACTAGGTAACGACGTGATCACATCAAATCGGTCGTTAGAATATTCTAACAATATTTACTTTATTGTTAGAATATCACTGATTAGGGTGCACATTGTGTTTGTACATACTAAAATGTGTCTTGACCATGCAAATGCACGGAAAGCACTTAAAAATCAATCTGGTAACTTTAGATACATTCTAGTAACCTTGTGTAATATTTACTAGTTTATAGATCTTGTTAACTCAGTGTGTGTGACTTTGAATTGTGTTTCTCTGCTTCAGAACTTCCTAGTTTAGGTGTGTTGAGTCAATCAGTTTCAGAAGAAACTTAAGGTGTATTCCATCTCCATCTCAAAAAGAGACTTAAGGTGTATTAATTTAAGTGGAGAAGAATAGACAGGGTGACCATTTTGCACCGTGTTTTTTCGAGGTGCAGTAAAAGAAGAAAACTTAAGGTGCATTAGCTAGAAACATAGATACAATAAAAGTAAAGAGGAAGGACATTTTTGGTACATGGCTATTTATTCTTCCTTTTTGTCCCATTTGGAAGGAGGGGGAGGGGGGGGGGGGGGGGGGGAGGATGTTCACTGGAGGCTCAAAAGATGATGAAGGGTGCTACTGGCAGCAGTGTGTATTCTGTATACTGAATCTCCTCTATTGCCAGTTTGTGGCTCGAGCTAACCAGTAAATATCACTAGTGTTAAAAATTTCGTTCAAGATAAAAGATATCCATGGTCCTTGATCCATCTCAACCACATCTAAGAAGTGGTCACATAATGGATCCATTGAGGCAGTGCCTTCACTGGAGAGACAACATAAACTCTTGGAGTGGTGGTCCAACTATTAAAGAACTTAATGTTTACGCAATTCTAATATATTATCAGTTTCAGTTTTCTTGTTTGCTTTAGTTATAGTTGTTACTTCAATTGATTGCAGCTAATCTCCTTCTTCCTCATTACTTTTCTGAAAGAGCAATTTCAAATAGAAAGTTTAGAGACGATAATATAAAGAAAAAAACATTGACAAAAAGTTGAAGTTAATGTAAGCGCTATCAAACTAATACACTACCGTCATTAAGGTTTCGGAATAGGACTTTGGACCAGGCTTTTATCTGCCTGATTAGTTTTCTTCCCTTGTGATGCTCTTTTAATAATTGGATACTAGAATCTTTTGAAAGACATATCTGACATGGACAAACCAAATCTTAAATTGTTCTTGCATATGACTCTTAGAGCTGATACATCTTACAAAAATGTCTTCGATACACTTTGTTTTGCCAAATTGCTGTTTCTTTTCTCGTGATGGTTTTCTTAACTCTATGTTTATAAAAAGATATCCCCATTTGTGATATAGACCTTGTTGTAGAAGTGGGTTTCTTTTATTACTTTCGCTGAACTTTTGTGCACATCTTCGTTAAAGGTTGCACTGGATATTGATTACCATCATAACATGTTGTCGTCTCATCAGAAGGTGAATCCAAAGGAAGTGATTGTTGGATGGTAATTCTCCATATGTTTATGCTCTTTTATTTTATGCATTTATGTTTATGCCCCAACTTGGTTGGGATTGAGGCATAGTTGTTCTTCTTTTTGTTTCTTTCATTTTTTTATATTTATGATACTTGAATATTTGGTGATTAATCAGGAATAAAGGAAATAGTATTTCTTTGGATAAGTGAGAGTAATGGTTAAGATACTCGTTTATTAGTATGTTGTTTGAGTCTCTCTTGGAATCATACTGCAGAAATACTTTTCACTCTCCCTCCCTCTCTTTTCACTCGTCAAAAGCATTGCCTCTATGAATGCACAATTCTTACCTAGGTGACATTGGGCTGCATTTTATTAATTTTTGAGGAAGACATTATATCGGATTATAGAGAACCTCTAGTATTAAAAAATTTCCCAAATAATTGAATATTGAATGAAATGGGTCCAAATGGTGCAAAATGGATAGAGAGAAGTCATGCAGCTAGGTTGGGATTGAGGAGTAGTTTTATATCGTCTTGCTTCCGTTTACATTAAATTGACGGCATCAGTTTTCTTGGCACATCATGTGACCTAGAAACAGCTAATGATTTGCAAACCCTGTTGTGGATAATGTTTCATTTGCTAGTAAAGAATATTTTGGATTGTATAAGTTTCTTTTTGGGGTAGGGGTCGGTGGGAAACATGCTTGTGTTGTGTGTGAACCATAATTCAAAGCACCACTATGCACGAAGTTGCATTCAATGCTTGGTTTGATACTGTATCTGTATAGAGGGCTCAAGATTCTGGTAACAAATTGGGCTTGGCTGCTCTTATTGATTAAAATTGTCTACATTGGTCATGGTATCTTAGCGTTGTAGAAGGTACTTGCGTTCACTGTATAGAGGGCCTCAGAGATGTTGTAAAGGGATGAAATTCTAAGACGATGCTAAGAATGATTAGAGAGATCATTTGATTTAGGTGACAGCATTCTTTGTATAATTTTTTCATTAATAGTATAAACTGATTTGGGCCCTAATAGCTTAGTGGTACTAGCTGCTATAGTTTGCATGTATAAAACATTAATTAATGACTACATTTGTCAAGATGCAATACTTTCCGCCTTTTATATATTATAAAACACTGGGCATTTTTCCAGGTTCTTTTTCCTTGAACATTACATCCGCCCTAAGTTTTGGTTGGTTTACTTATGCACCTCCTATGCTGTGTAGGGGTAACATATCAAATACTTGGAATACTAGAGCTGATGAAATTGTGGATATCTCATGCTTGAACTTTCCAGGTTTTCTACTGGTTTTGGAGTCTCTGGTGGTAGTGCTTTGATCCAGGAGTTTTATTCTAGAGAAACCTCAAATCCTATACATTTGACTGTTGATACTGGATTTCAAAACGGGGAAGCTTCTATAAAAGGCTTTGTCTCTGTGCATTTGTCTCTTGGAGATCAGCCACTTGCTGCCCAATTCCAGGAAATTCCATTGGACCTACGCATGGTTGAAGCTGAAAGGGTTGGATGTATGTCTATACTTATCTTCCATTCCTAATAGGATAGGCCCTATTTTCTGCATATTGACTTAGCTATGTCCATGTGTGGGTGATATGTAATTGAGAACTGTTGGTGGTATTTTTTTTTTTTTTTTGATTAAGCACCGGGTGTCTGAGGCTCTTTGAGCCCCGACTAATCCCGGGGGTGCACAGGTCCTCGGCAAGGAGTTTCCCGCAAGTGCACCACGGGTAATTCAGGGTTTTACCCAGTCCGATGGCCCTCAGAAATTGTTTGCACCCAGTGGGTTTCGAACTTGAGACCTTGAAAGGGAGCACCCCAAGGCTCAAGCCAATTGTCACCAGGCCAACCCCTGAGGGTTAACTGTTGGTGGTATTTTCTTATAACAATGAGAGTTGATCAGAGTATTTTTCGTAAAATAAATAGCTATTCATCTTAAGGATATGGTGCAAAAAGTTTAAGTCGAAAAGTAGGGTATGGCATATATTCTTTTTGCTTGGAGCAATGGTTTTTATTTCCTGATTGCAATGGAAATACTTACTAGGACTTTCTTGTGCTCCTTGATATAGTTGATATGCTCAAGACAACAACCGTGGACAAACTTCCCAATGATCTTGAAGGAATGGAAGCATCAATGGGGCGACTACTTGCTCTGATTGATGATGTCCACAAATATGTTGATGATGTTGTGGTAAAAGGAACTTTTCCATACTTGAATTTTGCAAGTTTCTGTATTTTTTCATCTGTAAGTCTTCATCTTGGTTTTCCTTTGTAGGAAGGACGTCTACCTCAGGATAACAAAACAGGAAGATTCATAGCTGATACTGTGGCTACAATTCCTGAACTCTCACCTCAAGCCTTTGATAAGCTTGTGAATGATGGTCTTCAGGTAGTTTTTTCCCTGTGCTATGTTTATGCTGTTGCTTCCCTCCCCTTTTCCCGAACCAGAAAGTAGGTAGGAGACTGTCCAATCAGGATCCTGTTTGGTGGTGATTTCCGGTTTATTGTTTTATATAAAGCTGTGGGTGGCTCCCTTCATCATCTCTTTCTTGTGATTTTTTCTGGGTGTTTTCCATAGAATGACCATATTTTAATAACTTTTTTAGCCCAGGTCCTAAAAGATGCCCGTGGCCTGGTTTATCACGATATTAGTGAAATCTTGATATTCGACTTGTCTATATTTGTAGGACCAATTGCTTTTGCTGTATTTGGCAAGCCTCACGAGGACTCAACTCAGCTTTGCAGAAAAGTTGAATACTGCTGCTCAGATCCTGTGATTGATGATCATTTTGTTCTCTTGTAATGCAAGGCCAAATTTTTGCCCGGGTGACTGATGTCTAGTTTTACTTTTCACAACACAGCCAATCCTCTTGATAGATGGGGCCTGGGGGTCATGGGTTTCAAGAATTATACATTATTATTGGCAATGTAGTTTACATGTTACCCTCCCCAGACCATCCCCAGACCCCAAGATGTGGGATTTCACTGGGCTGTTGTTGTTAATGTAGTTTACATGTCCTTTATTTGGTGGGGCGTTGGACTTGGACTAGACTGACAATTTGTAGTGCTAGAGAGGCTCAGAGTACTTAATAGTTTAGAGGTCATAGGCGTAAGGATACAGCATGTATCCATCTTTTTGTAGTTGGCTTTCATCGCATTAAGCTCAGTAATAGTAGTTAAATGACTTCTTCTAGTGATGGCTATATTTATCCTTGGAATGTACTTATTAACGGAAATTTCCAGTACCTTTGATAGCTCCAAGGTCTTTTTTTTTTTAAACAGAAAATACTATGCTCAATACATAAAATTTTCTTGAATTTGGCTCAGTTTGCAACTTGCACGCCTAAGCTATGTGATGGTTCTATTACTCTTTGAACTTCAATTTTCTGTCTATGATTATCACCCTTATTATGTCAGACGGTTCTATTACTCATTGAACTAAAAATGCACACATCCAGAGACAGGCACAGGCTCACTGCCCAAGCTCACTGCCCAAGCTCATTAATCCATTTGTTACTGAAAAGGTTTTGCTCATATTGAATGAAATGCAAAGTCAGGTATTTAAACTTCGTGAAGTCGGTACTGGCAAAATGGATAAAAAATTTAATGTATTTTTTTACACCACATTCAAATTTAGCTAATATAATTACTATTGTATAATCAATGTACAATGATGATTATACACTTGTTACACATCGGGGACAGCTACAATGACAGAATGTTCAGATCCCCATCATAATGGCTACGAGTTTAAACTAGGATCCCACAAAACAAAAGAATAATGCCTAATTACCTAATAAGTACTCGCTCCGGTTAAAAAATAGTGTCCACTTAACCTTTATATTTTAGTTCAAAAATAGTGTCAGACTTACCAACTCAAGAAAAAATTAACTTTCTTCTTTTAGATTTTTCATTATTAAGTGATCAAATCCCAGTACTTATTTAAGTAGGGGTAGTTTAGTCAAATGACTTATTTTTTGCCTAGGAGTTAATATTTTTTTAATGGGTGTGAAAAAATGGCTAAGTAGACACTCTTTTTAAACCGGAGAGAGTACCACCAACTTCCTTGACCTTTCAGTACTGGGCAGGCGTCAGCCTCCTTACATGGTATTACGACTTTGCGGAGACGTATTTTTGGTATTATCACCGTAACATATAGAACTTCGATGTATTAAACCTAAACAATTTGTTTTTACGGAGATCCTTTTTTGTTTTCCGAGAAGGATCAAAAGCTGTCCTCATACATGATCAACGAATTTCACATAGATCAAATGCACACAGTTTTCAGCTGATTCAGTTTACATTAAAGACTATACATTTTTGACATCCTAATTGTAATACTATGTTACTCCACATTAGTAGCATCGTTCGATTAATTGAATAGTCCTAACAAAAGAGTGACTATTATAATATGAAGAATTCTTCACAATTGCTCGTGAACTGTTGTTCACGTGGAAGCTGGAACTTTGCTACCTTAATTTGTACTATTAATTAGTAATGAAAAAGACAGCATATATCAAGTGGAACTGCGTACAGAGTCGAACCATTAAATAATAAATAGTGCATATAATATTAGTATACTGTTTTTGGTTATATCCAAATGTTCCTAGTTGGATTAAAGTAATAGCTTACACCGACCAATCGAAAAAGACGGTTTGGAGGATCATTCAGTGCATTAAAAAACCAACCTCTTAACTGGGATAATCTAGAACTCAAGCTAAGGTCAATTAATTAAAGTATTTTAAATTAGTGGTGGAATTAATTAATTAGCAGAAGTATTTTGATTAATAGTGAGGAGAATGACAGGTAGGATACACAACGTTAAAAGACGGCGATCATGGATTATTATTAGGATCAAGATTTGTCTCATTGTCTCTTTCCATATCTCTCACCGTGCATAATTAAGTATATCTACTAAATAATCTCGATATTATATAATTACGGTATTGTAATCCTCAGGAGGATTTAAGTGGAGGAGAGGGTGTTCACCCGAACACCCACGGTAAAAAATTACAGTGTATATATATGATAGATTTTCTATGTTCATGTAGATATATTAACTTTTGAACACCCTAGACATATTCAAAATGTTAACTCAAGCGGTCCAGAGTGTTCAAAATTGTCTCTAGCATCCTAAGTTCGTTTCCCATCAACAACATTATTTTTTATATTTAGCTTTTGTGATTTTTTTCGAACCATTTGAGTGAAAATTCTGAATCCTCTACTACACACAGGTGAATTTATTATAACTTGCTCATAAACCAAATGACCCTCGAGGGTTTTCTCAATGCAAATGGAGGGTTGTTTTTATTTAGAGTTGAAGTTCAATCTACCAACATGAAAAAATCTTTTCATAATCAAGTCATATATAAAGTAATAACAAATGAATATATATGATAACATTAATTATTAATTTGGTAAAAATGATAACTAACTTATTATGACGGGTTAAAATTTATTGCTACTCTAAGAAAATCTATTACACTATATTATAACTTAAATTCTTTTATTTATGTATACAATACCTACTCCTTTCCATTTTTGTATTATATAGTTTGCCTTTTGAATTCCATGTTGCCAATTTTTGAACTCAAATTGATGTCAATTGATTCAACTCATTAAACTTTATCGCACGAGTAAATTGTGGATTTCTTTTCTATTTTAATTAAGTCCACCTAGCGCGAATGAATTTTATACCAAGAAAAAAAAAAAAAAAAACGAAGACGTTGCGCGACTTTTATCTATGTGAAATTTGTCCCTTGCTGATCAACAGCTACATTTGCCATGTCGAATAACTTCTCTTTTCATGAATTTTTTTTCTCAACCAAATATTTCATCTTTTAAAAAAGGGAATAATTTTATTACTAATTTCTGTTAGACATTTTCTGAAAGGGAATCATTGTAGCATATGTATAATTCAATCACTAATACCAGCAAATTACTAAATATTATAGTGGAATATAAGTATTCTTCCATCTTTAATAAAAGATTTAAAATTGAAGCAATAGAGTCTGTTTTAGTAGAGAAAGCTTTAGTTTGAACTTTAAAGTAAAACTTCAAGATGTGAATTTAAATTAATGGGAGAAAATACAGAATATTTGGTGAGGGGTCGGTGCCGTAATTTGGTTATAGCCACGTGCCAGCCACCCAGGCAATCATTTATTTGAAGTAGCAATCCACCAAATCAATATTAGTAAGCAAAAAAATCGAACACTGGGTCAACTCCCCCCATGTTTCAAACTTGACAACAAACAGAAAAGACAGCAAGTGCCACTTCGTCAAATGCTTGAATCAAAGTTCCTTAAATCTCCTATAAATAGCCCCTCTTCTTACTCACTTCAATATCCTCAGCTTTCACTCATTCCAAGTACTAACACTACAGCTGCAACTGCGAATTAAGTTAATTTAATTAACTAACAATGCCTTCTGCAGCTGTAACTATGGTCTCCGAATGCACAATATTTCCATCCCAAAAATCATCTCTTCCTGATCTTAAACTCTCTGTTTCCGATCTACCAATGCTGTCTGTTCACTACATTCAGAAAGGTGCTCTCTTTACTGGTCCCCCTTTTCCTATCACCCAACTCATTTCCCTTCTCAAACTCACTCTTTCTCAAACCCTCACTCACTTCCCTCCCTTAGCCGGTCGATTCGTGACAGACTCAGATGGTTACGTCTACATTTCTTGCAACGACGCTGGCGTTGATTTTGTACATGCGACTGCCACTCACATTTACATTCGCGACGTCATAGGCTCCATTGATGTTCCTCATCATGTCAAAGAGTTCTTTCCGTTTAATCAAAAAGTGAGCTATCAAGGCCATTTTAGCCCTCTTCTTGCCGTCCAAGTGACGGAATTAGCTGACGGCGTCTTCATTGGCTGCGCCGTCAACCATTCCGTCACTGACGGGACTTCTTTTTGGAACTTCTTCAATACATTTGCTGAAGTGAGTAGAGGTGTGAAAAGGATTTTAAGGCAGCCTGATTTTACCCGTAATTCAATACTGATCTCAAACGCTGTGCTAAAACTCCCTGCTGATGGCCCGAAAGTTACTTTCAACAGCGACGCTCCATTGAGGGAGAGGATATTTAGTTTCAAAAAGGAATCAATTCTAAGACTCAAAGCAAAGACGAACAACCAGAAATTGAATTTCGACGGAGAAATTAGCATTGTTGAATTGATGGCAAAACAGAGGAACGATCCCCTGAAATTTGATATGAAAGCAAAAACAGAGACGATAGATCCAACGGCTGAGATTTCATCATTTCAATCGCTTTGCGCTTTGCTCTGGCGTGCGGTGACACGGGCAAGGAAATTCCCATCTTCCAAAATGACGACATTTCGAATGGCTGTAAATTGCCGTCACCGTCTCCAACCGAAGCTAAATCCGTTATACTTTGGCAACGCAATTCAGAGCATTCCAACTTACGCGTCTGCAGGGGACGTTTTATCTAAAGATGTGCATTGGTGCGCGGAGCAATTGAACGAGAATGTGAAGGCGCACGATGATGTTATGGTGAGGAAGTTTGTAGAGGATTGGGAGAAGGACCCACGGTGTTTTCCGTTGGGGAATTTTGACGGAGCGATGCTGACAATGGGGAGCTCGCCGAGGTTTCCAATGTATGACAATGATTTCGGGTGGGGCAGACCAGTTGCAGTAAGGAGTGGGAGGGCGAATAAGTTTGATGGGAAGATATCAGCGTTTCCAGGGAGAGAAGGAGGAGGAAGCGTAGATTTGGAGGTGGTTTTGTCACCTGAAACAATGGAAGGTTTAGAGTCTGATCCTGAATTCATGCAGTATGTTACTGGGTATTAAATGTGGGGGTGAAAAAAGGATGAGTACGTATAATGTACTCCTGTATTAGCTGTTGTGGTTCGTGTTTTTCTTCTCTGCTTTGAGTGTTCTGATTCATTTTATTTCATTTAGTATGTTCCACAGTAGTATGAAATTGTCAAATTCTCTAGCTGATTGAACGAATTGAATTACAAATTCTGTGCTTATAAAAATAATTCAAATGGACAAAACAAGAACTGGAACGTTAAAACCTGTCATACGAGTAATATTCTTCAGTCTTCAGCTGGAAAAACATTAGTGTCCAAGTTCTTAATTAGTCTCATTAATTGATAAAAAGACTGAGAAATCACATGACCTGCAGAGTCAAACCATAAATAAATATTACTAATGACTTGGCTACAATAGCATTTAACAATATAGCAGAGTAGATATTTCAATGAATGTGTGCTGTATATCTAGAGTGTTTGGTTTATATCCAAATGTTTGCTTGGATTAAAATAATAGCATACGCCGGCAAATCGAAAAAGACGGCTTAGAATCACCATATAGATTAATAAACCAGGCCATTTTAATTAGTGGATAATCTAGAGCACAAGCTACAAAGTCTTTTTAAAATAATTTATTTAATAGTGGTATTAATTAAAGTAGTCCTATGACAGTTTGAATATGCTGGCATTAAGTATTATATTTCGTTTAATGTTTATTTTATTGTAAGAAGGATAGATTCCGACCCAACTTTTTGTAGAATAACAGCCACCACACAGATTCTGTGGGATCAGGTATTTGTCTCATTTGTCTTCTACTATATATAGTCTCACATGCATGCACTGTTTAAGCTGTTAAGACGGTTTATTCCATGCAAATGCAGTGTTTTTATACCCCCAAGTATTTTCAGTAAGAAAAATGTTCAATTTATTCCTAATATATATTAATTAACTATGTCATCATCCGGTAGAAATTGTCAACAAAAGAACTCTTAGTCTTTTACCATTACTCAAACTTTTCATATTTGCCTTTATTTTCCAAAGCAGCTCAACTGATTTCTTTTATCCTTATTGCCCAAGCTCATTAATCCATTTATTATTGAAGAGGATTTTTTCATATTGATTGCAGTGGCTACCTCAAGTTAGTGGAGAAATTAGGATTTTGTTAAAAAATTTAAAGTTTAATGTCCATATGTATAAAAAGTGATTTTTTTTCATATACATTGCAATAGCTAAATGACTGAAAAGGTTTAGATCGCGGTCATCAATGGCTATGAGTTGAAATTCGGATCCCAAAAAATGAAAGAATAGAATAATGCCTATTTGCCTAATAATAAGGATCATTATTTACCATAACATATATAACTTCGATATATCGAAACCTAAATAATTTGTTTCTACCGAAATTCTTTTTATTTTTCGAGATGGATCAAAAGCTGCCTCATACATGATCAAGGAAATTCACAAAGATGAATTGCACAGTTCAGCTGATTCAGCGTACATAAAAGAGTATACATTTTTCACATCCTAATCCGTAATATGTATTTGGCTCCACATTAGCATTATAGTTCGATTAATTGAATAGTCCCAACGAAAGTGTGACTACTATATTAAAAATTTCTTCACAATTTCTCGTAAACTGTCGTTCACGTGGAAGCTGGAACTTTGCTACCTTAGTTTTTTTACTACTATTAATTATGAAATGACAGCATATATCAAGTGGAACTACGTGCCGAGTCAAACCATTAAATAATACGTAATTAGTATACTCTTTTTAGTTTATATCCAAATGTTCCTAGTTGGATTAAAGTAAAGCTTACACCGACCAATCGAAAAAGACGGTTTTGAGGATCATCCAGTGCATTAAAAATTAAAAAAAACAATCTCTTAACTGGAATCATCTAGAACACAAGCTAAGGTCTATTATTAGAAGTATTTTAAATTAGTAGTGGAATTAATTAATTAGCAGAAGTATTTTGATTAATAGTGAGGAGAATGACAGGTCAGATACAGAGTACACTGGTGTCAGCGGTACCTAAAACAACGGTGTCAGCGAACCATTCAACAACAGTAAAGTACATTGGAATTTGTTTGTGCAGAAGGAGAAGAAGTTTTGTAGTTCAGAAAATTCGTAAGGAAAATTCTGAGGAATCAAATGAGTTTATAGCCATGGAAGTACTGTTTCTGAAGGTTTGCAACCCTTCAGAACAGTCACTTTAAAAACGGTGGGAAATTTAAATAAAAACGGGAAAGAACCGGGTCGCGGGTAGGATCGGATAAGTTTATTAATTAATAAATAATTATTAATTAAGTAATTAAAAATAAATAAAATTTGGTCCAAAAAGATTATCAATCAAATCATTTGACCGAAGCCGAAGCAGAGCGACGACGACAGCGCGAGGGGAGACCCTCTTCTTAACCCTTTAGCAGCAAGAAGGAGTACTTCTACTTTTAAGTAGGAGAACTTTTCTTTCCACTACCTATGAGGGACAAATGCTCATTTCATAAAGCAAGAGGGACAACTCATTTTCCTTCCACTTCTTTTCCCTCCATTTCCCATTCAATCTATCATTTAAACCCAACAAAAATATTTTCATAATCAAGTCATATACTATAAAGTTATGACATATGAATATATACGATAATATTAATTATTAACATGATAAATACCGACTCCTTTCCGTTTTTGTATTATATATAGTTTGACTTTTGAATTCCATGTTGCCAATATTTTTAACTCAAATTGATGTCAATTGATTCAACTCATTAAACTTTTATCGCACGAGTAAATTATGGATTTCTTTTCTATTTTAATTGAGTCCACCTAGCGCGAATGAATTTTTGTACCAAAAAAAAAAAAAAAGAGGTAGCGCCACTTTTATTTATGTGAAATTTGTCCCTTGCTGATCAACAGCTACATTTTTCCCATGTGGAATAACTTCTCTTTGTATGATTTTTTTTTCTCAAGCAAATATTTCATCTGCCAAAAAAAGAGAATAATTTAATTAATAATTTCAGTTAGAAAGAGATTTATTGAGAGAAAATTATTGTAGCATATATATAATTCAGTCACTAATATCAACAATTAACAGTGGGACGATAAGTACCATTACATTCTTAACTAAAATTTCGGATGAAACTATCAAGAATAAAAGTCTGATTAAATAGAAAATGCTTTAATTCAAGTGCAAAGGTGCAAATATACACATCAACTTGTGATTTAGAGCAGATATACCGTCGTTAAAAAGTGGTGCACGTGTACCTCTGCCGTTACACAAATAATGCAAATATATGCTTGCCGTTACACAAATGGTTCAAATATACTCCTTTTGTTACACAAATGGAGCAAATATATCCCTGTTGTTACACAAATGGTGCAAATATACCCCTGCTGTTACGCAAATGATGCAAATATACCCCTTTCGCTGATGATTTTTTTTTTAAAAAAATTTAACTTATTTTTTAAATAAAAAATGTCACGTGGCTTTAAGAAAATAAGTCCACACTTTTTTTAGTGGACTTATTTATTTTTAAAACACATAATAATTTTCTTTTTCTAGTGGGTTGGGTCTTGTTCATTTAAAAAAATAAGTCTACCTATTTTTTTAAATGAATCAGACCCAACCCACCAAGATTTTTTTTTTACTGTGTGGCTTTAAAAAAAGAGAAAACTACAGAGCGTAGCTAACATATATACATATTTATTTCCCATAACTATAGTTTTACAAAACTAAAGAGCGTAGCTAACATATATATATATATATATATATATATATATATATATATATATATATATATATAAATTACATAGCGTAGCTTATTCCTATGTATACATACTTAACGCACTGAACTATAGACTCCAACATCGCCTCAACACCGACGAAGCTCCGGCGAACCAAACAATTTTTTTTATAGTTGGTTCCGCTGGTCAACGAAGTCCCTCCAATCTCTGCCGTCGCCACCACGAAGAATTCAAAATGCCGACGAGGGCACGCTGGAAAAGAAAAAAAAACTCAGATCTACGTCGGAAAAAAATGTCGTCGTTGTATTCGCCGGAATTTTTTTCCGGTCAGATCTGGAAAAAGTCCAGATTTTCATTGTATTTGTTGTATATTTACCGTGCATGTAATGTTTTTCTCTTGTATTTGTTGTATACATACCGAAAAATATGGCGTATTTGTTAATTTTTTGGTATATTTATGTTGTATACAATATTTTTTGCCTGTATTGTTGTATACATACCTGAAAACTAGTATTCATACCCGCGCGATGCGCGGCCGTTATCAGAAGAATCTAATTGTAAAAAATTAGTACACATACTTTATTGTTTATTTCACGTCAAATCTAATTGCTTTAACACTTAAATTGTATTTTTCCCTTCTACCAAAAAAAAAAAAATTTGTATTTTTCCCGAGACTATTTATATTCTTATAAATTAATTTTTTAATATTCCTACCTACGCAAAAAAATACATTAAAAGTTTTTAAAGTAATTCTTTAACAGGCTTTTAAGCCAGATAAAGGATGAAGCTTTAAAATTTAATTTTTGTAGCACTTTCTTTAACGAATATGTATTTTTAATTATGTACCCAAGCCAATATATATGGATATACTCCTATCGTATTTCCACTTATACTAAAAATAAATTCTTTATCCTTTAATTAAATATAAACTAACTACACTTAATTTTAAAAAGTTGTATTTCAAATCAAATTTAAATATAAATACATACTATCCGGAACCTGACATGTGATTTTCTAATAATTTATCATTTGGCTAAATATCATTCCCCATGATTTATAGTTTTGATTGAAACCTTGTTAGGTCTTCTTATAACTTATCAATATGTGTGTCACATATTCCTTGCGATAGCAAAGCTATAAAGAGAAAATTCCATTGAATAAGAACAAAATTATTGTTAGGTAATTAATCAAAACGGATGAACTTGCAGTGAAAAAAGTATAACGGATATTATTATTATTATTATTATTATATTTTCATCATTGAATTAACCTTTTAATATCGGTGTCTTAATTTCGTTCCTTATATATTACACTATAATTTTTCTTGTACTCCTACAATATTCCCTGCTCAACACTTGTTCTCTTATTCTTTCCTCATATATCAAAATTGAGAAAATATATGTTCATTTTTTTATAATGTTATTCTTGCATTTCACGCTCAAAACTTTAGATTTACTTATTTCAAACTCTTTTTCGTTGTCTCCTTCTCCTTAAATTGGTGACTTTAGAGTTGAATTACGAGAGCGTTGAAGATGGTAAAAGATCAATGCTTAATCTCTAAGAATCAACCTCAATGGTTATATATATTATCGAAAATATTTTCTGAACTATATTTATCCAGCAACTCTAAATGGAGATAACAAAAAAAAATTTAAAAATATTTTTTGTTCTTAAATTTTATTAAATTTTAATTGACTTAATCAGCGTTTCGTAAAGAAATCAATAAGACTAATTTTTTGCATTTAAATTAATGAGTAAACTCATGAAAATTTCTTCAGACAAATAAAAAGAAAGATAAAATATACCACATTAAGGTATAAGAGAAAAATTCAATAAGAAATTAAAACTAAGAGGACAATTGGTTAAGACAATTAATACACACTAATAAAGGAAGTTGTTGAAGACACATACTCCTTGAGCTTATGAGAAAGCTTGACATTGTTAACAACATTATAATCCCTTGAGGCTCCAATATATTCTTCTAACATCTTATACTGGTGCCAAAACAATAGTCGAATTATACGAAAAGCTAAAGTTCATCTAAATCTAACTAAGCTAAGTAAAGTACAGTGTTAATCGACATAACATTAACTAATAACAATACATAAATATTATTAGTGGCGATTTAATCATTTTTAGTTATTCACTTTTCTTTTAGCAAATACTAAAAGCTCCTCTAGTTCATATATTTCCTCTTGAATATCTTTAATTTAGTTTTTGAAGTTGACCAGGCCAATAACAACAAAATATTGGAGTTTTTTTTTTTTTGGTGTATCTATGTTGTATACAGTGAAGGGCAAGTTCTACAGAGTGGTGGTTAGACCGGCTATGTTGTATGGGGCGGAGTGTTGTCCAGTTAAGATCTCTCACGTTCAAAAGATGAAAGTTGCCGAGATGAGAATGTTGAGATGGATGTGTGGGCACACTAGGAGCGACAGGATTAGAAATGACGCTATTCGGGATAAGGTGGGAGTGGCCTCGGTGGAAGACAAGATGCGGGAAATGCGACTGAGATGGTTTGGGCATGTGAAGAGGAGAGACAAAGATGCCCCAGTGCGGAGGTGTGAGAGGTTAGCCATGGATGGTTTCAGAAGAGGTAGGGGTAGGCCAAAGAAATATTGGGGAGAGGTGATTAGACAGGACATGACGCAGTTACAGCTTACCGAGGACATGACCTTAGATAGGAAGGTGTGGAGGACCCACATTAGGGTAGAAGGCTAGTATATAAGTCTCGTTATCTTTCCTTATTAGTAGGCGCATTAGCGCATTATAATTTCTTGTGCTTTGATTTATGTTATTATTTGCTACTTTCTGTACTTTGATTACTCTATTTTATCTGTGCCGCTTTCGTGATTTGCATTTCCATATCGCTTTGAATTCCTTGATTATCCTGTTTTACTGTGTCGCTTGCATTATTTCATTGCAATATCGTTTTAAATCTTTTAACCTTATCTGACCCCCTTTTTATGCTTCTATTGAGCCGAGGGTCTCTCGGAAACAGCCATCCTACCTTGGTAGGAGTAAGGTCTGCGTACATTATACCCTCCCCAGACCCCAAGATGTGGGATTTCACTGGGTTGTTGTTGTTGTTGTTGTATGTTGTATACAGTAGTTTTTGCCTGTATTTGTTGTATACATACCTGAAAATATGACATATTTGTTAATTTTTTGGTGTATGAATATTTTATACTGTATTTTTCGCCTGTATCTGTTGTATACATACCGAAAAATATGATGTTTGTGTAATTATTGGTGTATATGTATTCAGTTTTTACTTGTTGTATTCATAAATACAATAAGCCAATTTATGAATACAGATAGTCATTTCATGAATACAGTGAAAAAAAATTATTGTATTCATGAATACAGCTAAAAAAAAATTGAATACAGATGTGCGAGCTGGACTGATTTGCTACAGAATGTAAATATTGAAACATTAGCTATGCAGCTTGATTAAATACCAAATGTTTGATATTTATGTAAAATGCCCTTAAAAAAAAAGTCCGCGAAAAAAATGGATAGACTTTTTTTTTTCTTAAAGAATGTGATATTTTCTTAATCTATATCTATCTATCTATATTATTTTAAATATTGGTTGACCAAAATATTCTTCAAATATTCAATGATTTTTATACCCTTCAAGATGAATTATTTTTTCAAAATATATGTACTGGATAAAATTGCAGTTTAAATTTCCCCTAATATTAACTTCTATGGAATTCTAATCACAATCACGTTTCAACTTCTTACGTACCTATTATTTAGTATTTCGGACTCCAAAGTAAAATTCTGAAAGGATATGAATTGGAGTACAAAAAGGTAATGCCATGAAAGTCAAATCAAATACGAGCAACTTTTTAGTTATCTTTGTTTGGTCCATTATTAATGAATTCTTGAGAATATGACTTTCATATGCCAAAATCACTGAGGCTGAATCATTTCATCACGAAAAAAATGTTAAATATTGTTGCATTAGTCAAGTGATTTTACATCTTTTATTGCATCACTTTGTGATTTCGGAATGTTATGTTCAATTTAATTTATCCTTCTTTTTCAGTAAAGTTGGTTTTGGTTATACTTATATGTTATATTCTTTTATTATTTATATTATAAAAGTACGAATAACAATGTTTGACGATAAAAATATCCCTAAAATACTGATCGACTTACATACCTTTTTAGTCTAATTCTATCATATTTCTATCGACCATTTTGGTAAATATAAAAGAATATCACAGTTAAAAATAGAATTTTAAAAGATTTTCTTTCTCTCTCATGCTCTCGGCGTAAGTTAGTATAACGTACGCCGCCGTGCATCTGCCATGGGAAAGAAGCGAGGTCGAGGAAGGCCACCAAAAATAGTGTTAGCTACACTTGGGAGCTCAGTAAGCACCAGAGCTGGAGGCAAGACGACAAACACAAATGGAGCAGAGAGTTCGCAAGATCAAAATGCGGTGCACCCACAAATGCAAAATTCAGGGCAGGGGAAGGGTTTGACAGAGCATCCACCTACGAAATTGACAGAGGAGGCGGATGCTAGAAAAATCCCTAAAAATACGGATAAAACCCAGATCTGATTCCGCAACCACTTAGTGGCGCTACACCAACAGCTCAAAGTGTGCAATCAGAGAGGGCTGGAACGTCTAAAGTATCAATAGTAGGTGGACAGACCATGCAGCAACAACTAGATAAAGTAATGGAGGAAGCCGATGGCTATATGGAAAGCCTAGAGAAGCAAGAGAATCCATGGGTGAACCTGTTCAAGCAAAATAGACTAGCGTCACACGGTATGCCTCTTAAATATATACCGCCTAGTATAGTGGATGGTGAAATTGTTGTGGAATTAGACAAAGCCGAAGTCGAAAAAGAAAATGCGAAATGGAGGTGTGCGTTGATTGCGTATGTGATAGGTGAAGTACTAGGGTACAAATACATGAGGAGATATATTGATAGAACGTGGGTAGATGTAACTGAACCAGAGCTATTTTTACATGAAAAAGGGTATTATGTTGTTAAGTTCCAAGATATAGGGGATATGAAAAAAGTACTATGCTCTGGCCCTCACACAATAAACAACAAACCCATTATTCTGAAGCAGTGGTCAGCACACCTAGATTTTGAAGCTGAGTTTCTTACTGAGATACCCCTTTGGGTCACCTTCCCCAACCTACCAATGAGTTGTTGGGGTAGTGATTCACTTAGTAGGGTTGCAAGTGCAGTAGGTCACCTAACTTTTGCAGATGAATGTACAACAAAACAGACCAGAATCTCGTTTGCATATATGCTGATAGAAGTTAATGTTACTAAACCATTGCCGGCCATGGAAAATGTAATAGACCCTAATGGTATAAAATTCCAACAAGATGTGGCATTTGATTGGAAGCCAGAGTACTATGGGCAATGTTTAAAAATAGGACATGAATGCCCTCCACCTTGTGCACCTCCGCCTCCCAATGAGCAACCTAACCCTGCTGCTCAACCTGAATAGGCTTATGTTCAACCGCGAAGAAGGAGAAGACCACGTAAACCAGTTCAACAATGGATATATAAGGGACTAGTAGTGGATAGTGATAAGATGGTAGATGCTGGAATAACAAGAAGCACAAGGGACACTACACAGACCTCTGAGGTAGGAGATATTGTGATAGTGAATGATAAAGGGGCAAATGATAAGGGGAAAGCAAAAGAGCCGGATGGAGTCATGACTTTGCAAGATTTTCCAGCATTGACTCCTACACCAACTAGTAATAGCTATGGGGCTCTAAAAATAGGTGAATCTGTGGTGGACAAACCTATTCCCACTGACAAAGGTGGGACAATAACTCCTCAATGAATTGGGTCATATGGAATGTGAGGGGAACTAATAAGTGGTACAAGCAAAAAGAGTTGAAAAATTATTTGAAATCTAAGCACATACAGTTAGCAGGGTTTGTTGAGACCAGAGTGAAGGAACCTAAAGCAGAGAAGATTACGCAGCATATTGCACCTGGCTGGAAAAGCTATAATAATTATCTATTTGCAGAGAATGGAAGAGTATGGGTTTTGTGGGATGAGAAAAATTTAGAGATGAGTTTTATTAAAGCTGCTGCCCAGTATATTCACTGCCATATCAAAAATAGAACTGATGGGATGGAGTGTGCTCTAACAGTGGTGTATGGGTTCAATACAATTGAACAGAGAAGAAGTTTATGGGATGATATCCAGACAATTGCCCAGGGTACATCTATGCCCTGGATAATTGGAGGTGACTTCAATGCTGTCCTCACTGTTCAAGATAGGCTATATGGTCATCCTGTAACTGCTAACGAGATTAAAGACTTTGGTGAATGTGTTACTGATGCAACCCTCACGGAGTTACCATAGAGAAGTGATTTTTATACTTGGACTAATAAACAAGCTGCCAGTGACAGAATATATAGCAGAATAGATAGGTTTTTTGGCAATGATGAATGGATGTGGAAATGGGGGCTTATCACTACTGAATATGATTTGCCTAATATATCGGATCATTCACCAATGTTGCTCCATATATCTCAAATGGCCTGGTCACCTAAACTACCATTCAAATTCTTCAATATCTGGACAAAACATGCTGATTATGTAGCTACTGTGAATAGAGGCTGGACAAAGTGGACTCAAGGTGGTAGAATGAAACATGTTTGGCAGACTTTGAAACTTCTAAAGGCTGATTTCAGGAAACTGAATAATGAAGAATTCAAATGCATCACTCAAAAAGTAGCTATTCATAGAGAATAATTACAATATGTCTAGAATGCAATAAGAACAAACAATACAGATAGGTTAATTCAAAAGGAGAAGGAGATACTGATTAAGCTTGAAAAATGGTCACTCATAGAAAAGAGTGTAATGAGTCAGAAATCAAGGGTGAATTGGATAAATTTAGGAGATGCCAACACAAAGTACTTCTCTGCAGTCATGAAAGAAAAACAGCAAAGAAAACAGATTTTGACACTCACTTCATTGACTGGACAGGGTCTGACTGAACCTGATGCTATAAAGAATGAAATTATCCAGTTTTATAAAGGATTAATGGGCACAACTGCAACTACATTACCTGCAGTGAATAGAAATATCATGAAGCAAGGACCAATCTTAACTCATGATCAATAGTTGGCTCCTTGTGCAGAAATATCTGAATTAGAAATCATAGAGGGACTCGATTCTATAGGCTCAGACAA
Source organism: Lycium barbarum (assembly GCF_019175385.1). Classification (NCBI taxonomy): domain Eukaryota; kingdom Viridiplantae; phylum Streptophyta; class Magnoliopsida; order Solanales; family Solanaceae; genus Lycium; species Lycium barbarum. The sequence continues at coordinate 9,341,681 of NC_083341.1, forward strand.
GGCCCCAGGAGTAGATGGATACAATTCCACCTTCTTCAAAACTGGCATTCCAGTGATCAAAAGTGACTTGGTTGCTGCTGTGAAAGAATTCTTCTACACAAGTAAAATGTATAGACCAATTAACGGTACTGCAGTCACCTTACTACCTAAAACTGCTTGCCCTAAAAATGAGAAAGAATATAGGCCAATTGCCTGTTGCACAGTGCTTTACAAACTAATTTCTAAGGTGTTAGCTGCAAGAATTCAGAAGGTCATTGCTTGTGTCATAAGTGAAGCTCAGTCTGGATTTATCCCAGGGAGAAGAATCTCTGATAATATAATTCTAGCTCATGAATTAGTGCAAGCTTATAGCAGGAAGCAATTGTCTCCCAGGTGCATGCTAAAAATTGATCTTCAAAAGGCCTATGATAGTGTGGAATGGATTTACTTGAGACAGGTCATGGAGTACCCGAGGTTCCCTGATAAATTTACCAACTGGGTAATGGAATGTGTGCAGACAGTTAGCTACTCAATTGGTATAAATGGTGAATACACAGATCCGGTTGATGCAGCCAGAGGTTTGCGACAGAGAGATCCTATGTCACCTACCTTTTTGCAATAGCTATGGAGTGCCTAAGTAGGTGTTTATGTGGTCTGAAACATGACAATAAATATAAATTTCATCCTAAGTGTGCTAAACTAGGAATAACTCATCTGAGTTTTGCAGATGATCTGCTGATGTTTGCAAGAGGAGACTTGAATTCTCTCATTGCTCTAAATAGCTGTTTTACTCAGTTTTCGCAAGCATCAGGGTTGAAAGCAAATCTAGACAAAATCTGTGCCTATTTTGGGGGTGTGAAAAAGACTGTTAAAGAGAGCATATTACAACAACTAGGGTTTGTAACAGGTGGACTGCCTTTCAAATATTTAGGGATCCCATTATCAACTAAGAAATTAACGCTTCTCCAGTGGCAACCTCTTATTGATAAGATAGTCAAAAGAATTTCTTCATGGACTGCAAAAAAGCTTTCATATGCAAGGAGGATTCAATTGGTGCAAACTGTCCTGTTTGGAGTTCAATCTTACTGGGCACAAATGTTTCTACTTCCTAGCAAGGTAGTGAAGACCATAGAAGCATATTGTAGAAGTTATGTATGGTCGGGAACTTACACAATTACTAAGAGGGCATTAGTGGCTTGGGAAAAAATGTGCACGCCAAAGTCTGTTGGGGGTCTCAATATTATCAACTTACAAATATGGAACAGAGCAGCTATCTCAAAGATGTATTGGGACCTCACTCATAAGCAGGACAGGTTGTGGATCAGGTGGATTCATGCGTTTTATATCAAAGATTTGGACCCTCATACAATGGTTGTTCCAAAACAGGCAAGCTGGATAACGAGGAAGATTCTAGAAGATAGGCAGTTCTGGATGCAGTCGTAATATACGGCTACCAATAATGCAGGACTCATCAGACAAATTTATTTGAAGATGCTTGGTGATGGGGATAGGGTGCCATGGAAATGTATGATGTTTGGAAATGCTGCACGAAATAAAGCTATATTCATAATGTGGTTGCAACTACAAGAGAGACTCCTCACTAAAGACAGGATGCTGAATTGGGGAATCGATGTGAATGCGGATTGTGTCATGTGTCAAAACGCACTAGAATCCAGGGACCATTTGTTTGTGCATTGTGAGTTCACTCAACACTTATGGACTAAAATTTTAAACTGGATGCAGAGGCATAGTTTCAACAGCAATAACTGGGAAGATCATCTCCTGTGGATGATTCAAAAGGCAAAAAGGAAGGCTCAAAGGGCCCAAATTTTCAAAATGGTTTATGCAGAAACAGTCTATGCTATATGGCATGAAAGGAACCAGAGGATATTTGAGCAGAAGGCAAAGGAAGCTGATGTTCTTGCAAGGAATGTGGCCTACGTGTGTAATATTAGAGCTCCTGCTGGATCCAAATATCTAGTTCAATCATGGATGTTTAAGTACTTTATATTGTAACTAGGGAGTAGCAGATAGCAGCGGATGATAAAGGAGATATAAGAGGAATGTGGTGTTTGTTAAGACTAAGCTGACAGAGGTTGTTGGCTGTTTTGTATTTCATATTCAGGTGATTAATTTAAAAAGTTAATTACCTAAAAAAAAATAGAATTTAAAATAAATACTATTAACTTCCTGAATTTCGGTTTCCAATCTGATTAATCAAAGAGTCTGAATCTCAATATTAAAAGGATTTAGTTGTGTTAATTTCTTAACTAAGTTGTATAATTTTAGGTTTAGTACTATTAGACCTCGTGCAATTCATCTTTATCACATGTGTTTTCAATTTAAATTGAGTATGGAAAGACTTCTTTCCCCAAAAATATAAATTTGAAAGCCTTAGATTTTTAAAGCCACTTGATATTTTTTTAATTAAAAACTAGGTTAAATGATTTTTTTTTTAAATACTGTCAGCAAAAAGAGTATAGTTGCACCATTTGTGTAACGACAGGGGTGTATATACATCATTTTTTTTAATCGCAAAGTTGAGTGGCATATTTACACATTTGCCCTTTTTAATTTTACTATAATACATTTAACTTCTTCGGCAAACAAATGTTTGGTATTCTGATTTTGCATAATATAATAAGTTTCAATATAATGAAAATAAATAAAATATATGGTCACTAGCTCAATTCCTAATTTTGGGTTATTTTAGTCATAATGTTTTTTCCACGCAGGTAAAAACATAAAGGATAATGGGAAGTATTAAGTGGATAAGATCAAAACATACTTTTGTACCTTATTAAATAATTAATATTTAATTCCAAATAACATCATTTTGAGAGATTGACAGGGAATAACTTGCGAGACACGTTCGTAGAGAATAGTATTATTTTAAAAGCGTGAATATAAATGTTAGTTGACCAAAATAGCCTTAAAATATTGAACGATTTTTATACCCTCCTATTACTACTAACAATACTAATTACTACTAAAATCCTATTTCTTTTGAACTACCTATGAGCCGACTTTTGTACCCTTATACTTTACTATTACTACCAATGTTACTAATTATTAATGTTCTTTTTTTTTGGTTTTCCTGAAAACTAATTAGGTAATCCTCTTTCAATTGAACTACTCATTGGCTGACTTTTAGAACGTCTACTACTGTCGAGTTTTGTACCCTTACTAAACTATTATTACTACTAACTAATGTTACTAATACTAATGTTTTTTTCTTTTTTTTGCTGAAAATTAGTTACTAATCATATTTCAATTGAATTACCTAATACCCACTTTTAGAACGTCTATTACTACTAATATCCTAATCCTATTTCCCTTGATTTCCTTTACTTTTTCAAAATTTGAATTGTACTCCCAATTAAATTTGATATGAGAGATAAATACTTCTATTAGAAAAATTATTGTTCAACTTTGTCTATCGTAAGCTTTGGATGTACTGTCACTTTAGAAAGAAGACAAAACAATTTGGCAAAAGAACAAGTTGCCTTTCCTCATTAAAAAATTATTAGATAACGTATTAGATAATAAAAAATAATATGTATTTAGAGTAGATATTGTTTTGTAACTTTTTCTTAGTTATTACGGATGTTCTGAAAATAGCAACAGAATTAGATTTGGCGAAAGAATATGTGCCTATAAATAATTTTAGAAAGTCACAAGTTCAATGGGTAATAAAAGTATTGTTCATTGGAAGAGGACCGATAGTAGAATATAAAAACACAAAAACCGATGGAAACGTGCTCATCTATTATAACAACAACATACCCACAACGTGCTCATCTATTAAACGTCCAAAATAGCCTTAAAATATCGTACGAGTTTTTTGTCCTTCGATGACATTGTTTCTTCAAAGATAATGTTATATTGGATAAAGTTGTAATATACTGTTACACCTCGGAAAATTTCTCGTTGATGTACAGTGAATAGACTAACGAAGGGCACGAAGTATACGATGTTTCAATAAGTAAGAAATAGTATTTAATGATCCTAATTGAGATTTCAAAGACATTCGAGGTAAGAGAAGAAAGTTCCCAAGAAAGGCGAGGTATACGTTATGTATCAGAAAAGATTTACGAGTACCAAGTTAATGATGACTTAATGATGTCTTGGAGAAGAGTTATAACGTCCTTAGATTGCTAATGAGGTGTTAAACAAGTGTTAAGAAGGTTCTGTAAGGATTGGAGACCAAACGAGTCGACGAGAGCGAGTTTCGAAAAGCTGGGCATTATACGGTCCAACATACTGACCGTATGTTAGGCCATATATTTTGCCCAGAATGGCAGCCCTCACTGGACCTAATCTACGGCCACACGTACGGTCCATACAAATTATACGGACCGTATGTTGGTCCGTAGAACTGAGTCGGGACAGGTTTTAAAATTAATATAAGGGACCCTAACCTCATTCAATTCATTTCATTTCTCACTCTACACCTCAAGAACTCTCTAGAAAGCTCTCTACACTTCTTCTACAAGAACTCAAGAGAAATTCATGATCAACTTCATCAAACCAAGAGAATCAAGTGTAAGAAACTCATTAGGGTTCATCCAAGGCAAGAAATCCCATTGGAAGTGAACTAGGGTTTTTGCTCAAGTGAAGTATTTCCACTCAAAGCTCATTCCCACACTATCTAAGGTAAGTTTTATGATCATTCCATATTGTTTAGGGTATTGAGGGGTTGAAAGACTTGGGTTATGAAAGGAGATAGAAAATGGGTTACAAAGATGAGAATAATGAGATTTTTAGTAGTAGCTTGGAATGAGTCATGATTCTTGATGTGTTGTGATTATAACTATGTTATAAATGATATTAAGAATATGGGATAAACATTATATGAGAGTAAACGTAATAGTGTACTATGACCATGATTATGGATGAATTGAAGTGAAATTGGGAAATGTGGATAATGTAGGTGACTGAAGATTGTTGGTTATAATATTGTGAATGTTATTATAGACGTTTGGGAGTAGATGTATGATATGGGGAAAGTTGTATAAACAAAGGAAATGCTACCCAATTTTCTCTAGCTTTAGTTGAGCATGTTCATGTGATCGATTAACTAATGTTAATACGAACTCTCTTGAAGGTAGAAACGTGAGCATTGGAGGAGAACGATCAAGCGATAGAATAGCTAAACGAAAAGGTATGTAAGGATAGTCCCTTCTTTCTAAGGCATGAGAATCCTCCTATTTTTCCATGACTTTCCTATATATCGGAAATTATAAGTCTATGATTATAAAGAGCTTCTCATAAGATAAAGGAAAGAGATATGATACGAATACGATATGATGTTCCATGAAGTTAACGATCCTAAGTATGGTTCCATTGATGTTGTTCCTTGTGTATACTCACCTTAAAATGTTAGTCCCTTCAAGGTGAGATATGATGATTATGATCACTCCATAATGTAATCGGGGGTTCACGACCTCACGTCACCCCGACATAGCTATAGTTTACCTTCAAGCTCTAATCTATGTTTTATGACAAATGTATGATGATGATAAGTTTATGATGAGTATATGATGATATGGTTCCACCGTGCCTAGATGGTCGGACATGTCACCGTTAAGGCGGGCTGCTTATGGTTCCACCGTGCCTAAATGGCCGGATATGTCACCGCTGAGGCGGGTGTTATACCCCTTTTTAAGGAGTCGCCACCTAATTAATTTAACGGTGAATTAGGACACCTAGATGTTAACTAAGGTAAAGTTAAAACTAAACCTCCGTTAATAGTCTGCTTAACCAATGTGATTCCAGGTAAGGGCTCTATATTATCCTAAAGGGAAGGGGTTAGGCATCCTTTAGAATCCGTTAACTACGGTTATCCGGTCAAACTTAAGTTAATTAATTAAGGCTAAATACAATGCTTAAATTTTAGAAAATGACTTAAAAATATTGCCAAAGTTTTAAAAGAAAATAATGTTAGTTAAAATAAGATTTACAGAAAATATAATAATTTGTATAAAAGAGACTTTAAATGTCATTTTGAAAACACGACTTATGAATGTTGTTAAGGTTTTAGACGAAAGTATAATAGTGTTGTTTAAAATAATACTTGTAGAAAACATAATAATTTGCGTAAAAGAAGATTCTAAATATTAAATGAGACTTGAAAATATTGATAAAGCCTTAAATGAAAGATACTATTTAATAAGATTTATAGGAAATGTGATAATTTGCATGAAATAAAACTTATAAGCATTGTTAAGATAAAAATGTCATTTAAAGAAGACTTATAAATGTGGCTAAACGTTTAAATAAAATGCTGTTTAACATAAGATTTGTATAAAATATGATAATTTGCCCATAAATAATAGCTGTTGAGAAGAGATTTGGCAATTTTCAACTTTAAATAAATCATATTATTTGATTATAGCAATGTAGAAAAATCTAAGCTTATAAATAGGATTCAAAAGGAAGTGAGTTTTCTTTATCATTTCTTATTAACTATGATAACTATGCTTAGTTGAAAATATGCGTGATTGATTCGAACTTGAAGGGTTATTTATAAAATATGCTTGAATTTATATTTGCGTATTAGTGGTGTTTTGAAATTAAGATAACAAGAAATAAAATATGATTCCTTTAACTAAAAAAAAAATTAATTTATACTATCAATTATTCTAGAAGTAAATATTATAGATTCTATAAATAACTTTAATGTGAAAAGAAGAAAATGAAACTTATGGGATTAATTATTAGTCTTCTTTAAACTAACTACCCATTACTAAACTAAATCTATTAACTCATTAAGGTTCATCTATGTTAACAAACAAAACAAACAAAGAGTCAGTTGCATAATATGAATTAAATGCAGAAAACAAAATAAAAGAGCAGATAATGTCAAATGGGTCCAGCCCGTTTTGGGACTGCTGGAAACTGTTTACTGTTGGGCTTCGGCCCAGCAAATTTCTTTTATATGTTGCTGCGGATCCGTTGCTGCTGTTGGGCTTAGCCCAGAATATTTTTAATCTGTTGTAGGTGTAGATTGACCCGAGAGGAGGTAATGTTGGGCCTTGACCCAACACCGAATGCGGAAAAGGAGACAAGTCCCTCGAACTCGTATGCGATGGTCATGCAAAAAATGAGAAGGAAAAGGATTAGTACATAATCAATGACTAAGGCTAAACAATATATATAATGTAAATTTTAAAATTGACCAGTGGATTATGTATACACCGTGTATATTTAAGTATATTTCTTGTTAAAACAGTGGGCTTAACTAGTTGAACTATCGGGGAATTTAGAACAGATCAGTGTATTTTGCAGGACATATACAGGACATATACAAGACACCCAAGGTGGACATGAAAACGAAAGTCTATGGACGAACAACATATTCCATATGTGTTTACTGCTACAAAGACATGAAGCTGACCATTTATAAGATTAAAACAGAGACAACTACTGAAATTAAAAGAGGCGCTGCTTGGTGACTTGCAATTATAATATTGGTACTCTCAAATACACATAATCATTTAATGAACAACTAAAGCACTCATACTTCAAATCTAATAGCTGTAAGACAAGATTGAAAGGGGAGGGGCACACCTAAACTGAGTCTGAACAAACAAATAGATATTGATTTTCGTGTATGTTTATCTCATAACTTTTGATTAGGACCAACAAACATGTTTTTCCATCTTTCTCAATAAACAGGACCAAACATTTGAGCAGCCTAAGCAAATCAGTACCCCAAAAAGAACAGAGCAGTCAGTTTTGGGTATTTCAGGATGAGGGGAGCATATAAGTGGTGAACACCGAAAAGTATTTATCTTATAATGCTACATGTTCAGATAGACAAACCCATTTACTCTTTACTCTTATCCATAACAACAGATGACCACCAGAGAAACAAATACTTAACTTTAACATCCAGCAAGCACAAAATGATGGCTAACTATAACTCAATTACACAACCAGATCGATATACTAAAGTTTAAAACAAACACTACCCTAAGCAGTGAAGCAGAGGTCAATTATAGAGTCCTATTTGACAAATCTGGACAAAGCGTATGTGTATCAAGGTTGCCATTCATATCATAGGACTATATTAAGTAATAGAGACAAACATGCTAATGTCCAATCTCACTTGTCTATATTAGATAAGAGTGACACCTATAATTATCAACCAAACAGTATTTCAACATAGGCTAAAGCTAAATAATACCATATGCAAAATACTAGCACATGAACCTTCTCTTAATTAGATGCATATTAGAGATAGTCGAAGTAGCCAATTAAACATCTTATTTTAAATCAACAGGATAAAACACAACATGAATCAAGCACAGATTCATTAAGGTATGTGACTGGCCAAGCTGGGCATGGATCATGTTCAAACAGACTGTGGACTAACAGCTTCTAAGGAGTACCTCTTAGGACAGTTTTCACTTTAAACAGAGCTTATAGGAATGCCAGTGATTATGTAAGTTTATCTTGGCTCAGGTTAGGTTGAAGCAGTAACTAAACCAGGTTACACCAACTAAGGCATACAAACCAGATAACAACATTGCATGTCTGATTTCTAAACTAAGTTATAAAAAAAAACTAATGTTAATCAAATTTTGATTTAAAACTCATAAACTGACTAACTATAAATCAAGCAGAGAAACTCATCAACAAATAGAGAAACAGAGAAACATATCCAACAAATATATAAAGGGCCCATTAACAGACTAATCTGCCAGAAGTCAATAAAGTTGCACTAGGCATCATATTAAGCCAACCAAACAGCCCCCATATGCATAATTATCAAGCTAATCTAACAGGCTGAACCAACAGTCCATTCAAATCTTAATATAACAGGCTGTAACAGGGAATAAACTAGGCATTATATGAATAGTATATTAAACTGGACGATGTTAATATCAACAAGTGATTACCCTAAAAACCAGTAGCTAAAAAACAAATGTTCGTGCTGAGCTACTAACATTCATAAGTTTGTTAATAGCAACAACTAATGTCTATTAATCGTGCTTAAATCATTGCTAATCAGGAGATGACTAGAAATAGCAACTAATACTCATTAACTATGCTTAAACTATTATTAGCTGGAAATTAAATCAAACAGCAACCAAACATGCAACAACTAAGGCATGACAGAAACTAACAATTAAGACTAAAATAGGAGGAGAAACAACTAAATGAAGATTTACCGACCTTCTACGGGTGCAGCGAAATGAGGCTTCGGATCCTTCGATCTACCTCGAAAACTACCAAATCCGAGCTTACGATGCTCGGATTCACAGCAACACAAAGCAAATAAAAAAAAACAGAAAAAACAATTGTTCTAGTATTTTGACTCGATATTTTGAATTATCACAAACACCGAAAACTAATCTTTGAGGGAATTTTAGGTGGCTCAAGAACTTTTATTTTTCAGGGGAGATTTTCGATTCAAAAGCTTCAATTCTTGAGGGAATTTTCTGAATCCAAAAAGCCCCCTCTCCGACCCGAAACGATAGTAAAAGCCAAAAATAAAAAGGGAAGATTTTGGTACTTCGACTGAATCTTAAGAAATACTAAAAATTTGATTACGACGACTATTTTCTGGAGAAATTGAGGCGATTCCAGAACTCCCCTATGAATTAACAGAAAATGATTATTTATAGGGCGGATTTAGGGTTTCGTTTGAGAGGAGCGGGGACAAAGGGAAGTGGGGGACAGAGGCGGGGGAACAGGGAGAAGTGGGGGGAAAAGGAAGGTGGAGCGGGAGAGAGAGGAAGGGAAGAGAGAGAACAGGGAAGGGAGCGAAAGAGAGAGAGTGAGGGAGGCGGCTGAGTGAAAGGTGAAAGAGAAAGAGATTAAGGGATTAGGGTTAAAGAAAATAAGGGGATGGGCTGTACCGGGTCGGGTGGAAGGAATGGACTGAAAATATGGGCTGGGTATTTATTTTATTGTGCTGAGGTGAATTAAAATGTGGGCTGATTTTATGAATAGGGTGTTGGGCTGATTTTATGAATTGGTCCGAAAATAGTATGAGTTGATTGGGTTACTACATTTAAATAAAAGACATATTTAAATAACTTGTGTTAAAATATTACTCAATATAAAATATGTAATTATTAGTGCTCAGATAATAAAAAATGGCGTTGTAATAGCCGTGCAATAATATTTCGAAAATCCACAGTAAAGAAACACTATTATTTAATTATGCAAAGATAAATGCGATGCGTGTGCGTAAGCTGGTAAAATGCCAAAATGATAAAAATTGTGAATTATAATAATAATAACGATAATAATAATAATAATGATAATAATAATAATAATAATAATAATGACGGCTAGTAACTGTAATAGAATAATGAAACGCCGGTATTGATAAGAGGCTAGTAATTATAGTAAAATATAATATATTTTTTTTAATTTTCCAAAAAATATTAGAAGCGTAAATAGGTATTTTGGAGGAGAGACGGGACAAAATTGGGTGTCAACAGCGGGCTGCTTATGATTTCACCGCGCCTGGAAGGCCGGACAGACCACCACTAGTGGGCGGCGTATGATGGTTACCCGGACGCGGGTTAACGACGAGGGTATATGTGATATGATAAATTTGATATGATGATATATGTGATATGACTAAAATGCACACACTCTTACAAGAATGTCATTAATGAGGCAAGGGCCTTATTTGGCTAGTTGGATGTTGTCTTGAAATCCGAAAAAGGCTCCTCTTGCACATATAGCCATCATCCAATCCTCAAGCTTGCAATTGTGACCCTTTTGCATCTATGGCCCTTATTTGCACGTCTTGCCACATTTGTGTTTCTGTCCCTTTGTGACTCTAACCACTTTGAGTGTTGGCCTTCTCTCTTGTAGCTTCTTCTTTCATCCCTCTCCAAGCTACTTTCCATACTTCAAAGGCCTTCTTATGGGGATTGTGTGCCTCTCCATGGGTCTCCAATGCTCCTTTGGTCATCCTCCTAGCTTGAATGGATTGGAGTCCCATGCTTTGGCCTTCAATGTGAGCCTTCAAGCGAGGTGTGCCTAGTAGGGTCATATCAATAAAGGCCCTAATACTACTCTCACTTCATCCTCAGACCTCTAATTTCCTCAAAGTGAGACTGTGCAGCTTGTATACGGTAAAAACCGATTATGAGGCAAACCGGTGGAACGAGGAGCTGGCGGAAGAAAGGAATGAAAATGCGCCGGATACTATTCGCCCTTGACCGGGGGAACGCTTGGACCGGAGCTAAGCGAGGGGCACCGACTGATCTGCCTTCTTCGTCATTGAAACGGCCAAGTCCGGTGACCCGAGCATTTGTGGCCGTTGGTCCGTATAGCTGTTGGCTCGCATAGCCGTTGGTCCGTGTGGACGTTGCATGCGAGCCACGCGCCAGTAGCGTCCTGTCATGGTAAACTACCCACCATGCGTGTGTCAGACGACACCGTCAGTCTAATCCCACCAAATCCGTTCAGAGCTGTCCTTGTTACTGTTATTTTATTAATTCACATTGTATGAAACCCATGGAGGTCACGCTATAAATAGAGCACATCCCCCTCCTTTGTAAGGGTTGACTCCTTTACTTTCTAAGAACATTCGCAATAGAAAAATCCATATTTACGATCTCTCTCTCTAAATATCTGATTTGGCCGTGATCATTTGTCTCCATTTTACTGTGCGTCTCCTACCAAGTGTCCCATATTGTTTATAAACGTTTATATTCATAGCAAATTGTCATCATTAGCCATTTTATTGAAGAACTGTCATATACATATTTTCTCTATCTAACACACATCAAGACCCAAACACATATCCTATACCTACTTACAAATTTAACTGATTATCCGAATCCGGGGTAAACAGTTTGGCGCCCACCGTGGGGCTAGGATAATAGTGATCTTTGGTCTTGATTTCTATCATATTCATCAAAATCAAAAACATCTGAAAACGGACTAAATGGCCGACATCGAACAATCCGGCCATGTCAACAACACCGAGATTGTGGCAGAAAATGAAGGCAGCGGACTACGGGGATTGCCAAATCCCGCTAACCCGAACCTCGTCGATTCGAGGGAAGGGCTCAACCGGCAAAATACCGTGGACCAGGAGAATGCCGCCCCACCGACCACTGATCCTCTAAATACTCACAATTCCGTTACACTGTCACGGACCCGGGGCCAGAGAGAACCGGACACACCAAACGACGGTGTTAACTTACGTTTAATTTTTGAAATGTTGCAGGAACAAAGAGCGGCAATCGACGAGCAAGGAATAGCAATTGCCCAGCTGCAGAGCGGAAAAGGTGAAGCAGAGCCGGAAAATGCAAAGGGTACTACCGAAACCGGAAGAAACGAGGCGCGAATGGTTGAGAGCGACGGCTCCGGATCCAGCTCCTCTACCGAGGTTCTAAAGATGCTCGCAACTTGGGCGAAACGGGTAGACTCAACCGAGAAGAGGGTCGAGACATACAATTCTCGGGTGGACCAGATACCGGGGGCTCCACCTTTGCTGAAGGGGCCAAATTCAAAAAGGTACATCCAAAGGCCTTTTCCTCCGAGTGCAGCCCCGAAACTGATCCCGAAGAGGTTCAAAATGCTCGATATACAGAAGTATGACGGCACAACGGACCCGCACGAGCACGTGACCTCATATACCTGTGCCATAAAGGGCAATGATATGGAGGAAGATGAGATTGAGTCAGTGTTTTTGAAAAAATTTGGGGAAACTCTGTTGAAGGGGGCGTTGACGTGGTATGACCACCTACCCGAGCATTCGATCAATTCTTTCGAAATGCTCGCCGATGCCTTCGTAAGGCTCATGCCGGTGCCAAAAAGGTGCAGGCCCGCAAGGCCGATATCTTCCGAATAACCCAAAGGGACAATGAGTTACTGCGGGAGTTCGTCAACCGGTTCCATATGGAACGGATGGAACTCCCCCCGGTTCCAGAAGAATGGGCCGCACAAGCTTTCACAAAGGGGCTCAACATGCTAAGTTCAACTGCTTCGGCCAAATTGAAAGAAAATTTGCTGGAATACGAGGCTGTGACATGGGCCGATGTCCATAACCGGTATGAATCGAAGATTCGGGTGGAGGATGATCAGTTCGATCTCCCCCCGGTCCCTGTAAAAATGGATAGAAGTTTTGAAAAGCCAAAGAAGGGTTATGGAGCAAAGGCCAAATCGTCGAGGGAAAGGTTTCGGCCATACTCCCATTCGGAGAGACAAAATTTTAGGTCGGAAGAGTCAAGGGAAAGCCCAAGCCGTTTCTCGGGTCGGGGTAGCAAGCGGGTCGAACGGCCGACGAGTAGCCGGGGGCTCTCGTTCAGGAGTGATGCCGGAAGTTCTGCCGGTAATAAGGGCCCACCGAAGATTTTGGAATACAACTTCAACGTTAGTACTTCAGGCCTCGTCTCGGCCATCGGCCGCGTCCCGGACGTGAGATGGCCGAAACCGCTAAGGTCGGATCCAGGCCAACGGGATCCGAACGTGGTGTGTGAGTATCACGGAACCCATGGCCATAAAACCGAGGATTGTCGCCAGTTGAGAGAAGAGGTAGCCCGCTTATTGAAAAACGGTCATCTCCGAGATCTGCTGAGCGAGCGAGCCAAAAATCATTATAAGGAAAGGGAAGCTCATCGAAGGGCCGAGCCGGTCGAACACCAGCATACAATCAACATGATAGTTGGGGGTATTGACGCCCCTCGGGGGCCGGTAATAAAACGGACAAAGGTTTCTATTGTTTGTGAAAAGCGCATCCGAGACCATTCAACCGGGGGCTCTATTTTCTTCAATGACGAAGACGCGGAAGGCATCATCCAACCGCACAATGATGCATTGGTAATTTCTACACTTATCTTTAAAACTAAGGTTAAACGTATTTTGGTTGACCCAGGTAGCTCGGCCAACATCATCCGATGGAGAGTGGTCGAACAACTAGGGCTGCTCGATCGAATCATATCGGTGGCTCGGGTACTCAGCGGGTTCAATATGGCTAGCGAAACCACTAAGGGAGAGATCTCGTTGCCCGTGAACGTGGATGGCACCATTCAACAAATGGTGTTCTATGTGATCGAAGGGGACATGAAGTATAATGCATTATTGGGCAGACCCTGGATACATAGCATGAGGGCAGTACCCTCAACACTGCATCAGTTGCTGAAATTCCCCACCCCGGAGGGGGTGAAAACCATCCGAGGTGAGCAGCCCGCAGCAAAGGAAATGTTCGTAGTAGAGGTGGCGGCGCCCCGGCCCAAGGAGCCGGCTCAGGAAGAAAAGGGTGTAACCGGAGGAGAGGTCCCCCAATAGCAACCAAAGTATACCGGGCCAGATCAGTGCATGAAGAGGATGATTTCGGGGTACCCAGATCTTTTGTCATGCCGGATGACTCGGACGCGACCAAGTCAACCGTAGAGGAGCTGGAACAGATCATCCTGTTCGAGTACTTGCCGGACAGAAAGGTATACCTGGGCACGGGGCTTACCCCGGAGCTCAGGCGCAAATTAATTGAGTTTCTGCGAGCTAACGCCGATTGCTTTGCATGGTCGCATATAGATATGACAGGTATATCACCGGAAATAGCATCTCACAAGCCCAGCTTGGACGGGAAGTTTCCCCCGGTGAAGCAAAAAAGAAGGCCCATGGCGGAGCCAAAACACGCCTTCGTAAAAGACGAGGTAACAAAGCTTTTAAAAATAGGTTCCATCTGGGAGGTGAAATACCCGGATTGGCTTGCTAACGTGGTGGTGGTGCCCAAAAAAGGTATTAAATTTCGAATGTGTGTCGATTATAAGGATTTAAACAAGGCATGCCCAAAGGATTCATTTCCATTACCTCACATCGATAGAATGATCGATGCGACGGCCGGACATGAAATGTTAAGTTTTCTCGATGCTTACTCCGGGTATAACCAAATCCGGATGCACCCGGAAGATCAAGAGAAAACATCCTTCATCACCCGTTATGGGACTTACTGTTATAAATTCATGCCTTTCGGATTAAAAAATGCTGGTGCAACCTACCAACGCCTAGTTAATGGAATGTTCGAAGAACAAATAGGGAAAACGATGGAAGTTTATGTTGACGATATGGTTGTTAAGTCCCTGGAAACAGAGGACCATTTAAAGCATTTGCAGGAAACCTTTGATGTGCTTCGCAGATACAACATGAAGCTCAACCCAGAGAAATGTGCCTTCGGGGTAAGGTCCGGTAAATTTCTGGGTTTCATGGTGTCAAATCGGGGAATTGAAATCAATCCGGACAAGATCAAGGCCATCGAGGACATCGAGGTTGTGAACAACATAAAAGGGGTGCAGAAGCTCACCGGAAGGATAACGGCACTGAGTCGCTTCATATCGAGGTCCTCGGACAAGAGTCATCATTTCTTCTCTTTGCTCAGGAAGAAAAACGACTTCGTTTGGACACCGGAGTGCCAAGAAGCTCTACGAGAGTTGAAGAGGTACTTGTCTAGCCCCCCGTTGCTGCACACACCGAAGGCCGACGAGCCGCTTTTCCTCTACCTAGCTGTCTCCAAAGTGGCGGTAAGTGGCGTTTTGGTTCGAGAAGAATCAGGTACGCAATTCCCTGTCTATTACGTGAGTAGAACTTTGGGGGATGCGGAGACCCGTTACCCCCATTTGGAAAAATCGGCATTAGCACTGGTAAGCGCTTCCAGAAAGCTCAAACCTTATTTTCAATGCCACCCCATATGTGTAGTAACCACCTACCCTTTGAAAAATATCATGCATAAACCGGAGTTGTCAGCTAGGTTAACAAAATGGGCTGTAGAAATTAGCGGTTACGATATCGAGTATAAACCTCGAACGGCTATCAAATCCCAAATCTTGGCCGATTTTGTGGCAGACTTTGCCCCAGCTATGGTACCCGAGGTCGAAAAGGAACTTTTCCTGACCTCGGGAAAGACCACGGGCATTTGGTCTCTACACACGGATGGGGCCTCGAACCTTAGAGGTTCCGGACTAGGATTGTCCTTAGGACCCCGGCCGGGGATGTCATTCGACAATCCGTTAGAACTACTAAATTGACTAACAATGAAGCCGGGTATGAGGCTATGATTGCAGGTTTGGAATTGGCTCGAAGTATGGGAGCCGAAATAATCGAGGCAAAGTGCAACTCGCTCTTGGTCGCAAACCAGGTGAACGGCGTATTCGAAGTCAAGGACGAACGGATGCAGAGATACCTCGAAAAACCCAAGTGGTGCTTCGTCAATTTAAAGAATGGACCATGCAGCACATACCGAGGGAGCAGAACAGCGAAGCCGATGCATTAGCAAATTTGGGATCCTCGGTCGAGGGGGAGGAAATCAACCCCGGGGCAACGATGCACTTATCGAACACGACCATAGAAAGCGAAATATACACAATGGGCTTAACTTGGGATTGGAGCAACAAGTACATTGACTACTTGCGTGATGGTAAGCTCCCAAGTGACCCGAAGGAATCACGGACACTACGGACCAAGGCCGCCCGTTTTTGCTTGGTGGACGGCCAATTGTATCGACGCTCTTTCCTTGGTCCCCTGGCTAAATATTTGGGCCCCGGTGAAATGGAGTACGTGATAAGGAAGATACACGAGGGAACCTGCGGCAACCACTCCGGTGCAGAAGCTCTGGTTCGAAAGATTATCAGGGCCGGTTATTACTGGAACCGGATGGACGAAGACTCGAAAAGTTTTGTCCGAAAATGTGACGGGTGTCAGAAGCATGCTTCGATGATTCACCAGCCCGGGGAGTTGCTGCATTCGGTGATCTCACCTTGGCCTTTCATGAAGTGGGGAATGGACATTGTGGGTCCGTTACCTCGGGCACCAGGTAAGGCCCGTTTTGTTTTGTTTATGACTGATTATTTTTCTAAGTAGGTTGAAGCGCAGGCCTTTGAAAAAATCAGAGAGAAAGAAGTCATCAACTTCATATGGGATCACATCATCTGTCGTTTCGGCATCCCCGCCGAGATAACTTGTGATAATGGTCCTCAGTTCGTGGGCGCCAAAGTCAACAATTTTTTCGAGGGATTGAAGATCAAGAAAATCGTGTCAACCCCGTATCACCCATGCGCAAACGGACAAGCAGAATCCACGAACAAAACGGTAATCCAAAAATCTGAGGAAAAGACTTGAAGCATCAAAGCACCATTGGAGGGAAGTATTGCCGGAGGTGCTGTGGGCTTACAGAACCACGTCCAAATCGAGCACGGGGGAAACCCCATTCTCTTTGGTCTACGGGGCCGAAGCCCTTATCCCCGTGGAGGTTGGCGAACCGACCCTCCGTTTCAGGTACACCACCGAGGAGTCAAACGAGGAGGCCATGGCCGTGAAGCTCGACCTCACAGATGAACTACGCGAAAGCGCGTTGGTCCGCATAACGGCCCAAAAACAGAGAATGGAAAGATACTACAATCGAAGAGCCAACTTTCGACATTTCCAAGTTGGGGACTTAGTGCTTCGAAAAGTTACTTTGCACACCAAGAACCCCAACGAGGGAAAGCTGGGTCCGAACTAGGAAGGCCCGTACAAGGTAACAGGTATAACGGGCAAAGGATCGTACCAATCGGAGTCCATGGACGGGCAACACCTGCGTAACAACTGGAACGTGGCTCATCTGAAAAGATACTACTGCTAAGGTATGGCCTCCCCATATTATCTTATTAACCTTTCTCTTTTGCAGGGAGTCAAGAACGGGGTAAAATTAGAATTTAGGCCTGAAAACACGTGTTGCACTCTTTTCCTTAGTACGGTTTTGTCCCGAAATGGGTTTTCCGACAAGGTTTTTAACGAGGCAACAGGTACAACGTGTTACTCGACAAAGATGAAAGACCAGCGCCCGGAAATCCGAGGTCACACCCTCCGATTGGGGACTTAATAGCACTCACCCGACCTTGCATCTCGGATAAGTGCTAGGGGAATACCATGCCCGCACCGAAGATGACCCCGGTCAAAGAAGATGAGGAAACTCAACATTTGCTACGGCAAAACTAAGGCCCGGCATCGGCCATAGCCTTCGATGTAAGGACCAAACGATCATAATGAATCGTGTCCCATTTAGCATTTGCTACGGCAAAACTAAGGCCCGGCCACCGGCCATAGCCTTCGATGTAAGGACCAAACGATCATAACGAATCGTGTCCCGTTGTATATTTGCTACAGCAAAGGTAGAAGGAATTAAAATTCTCATATATACAAACATTTTGCAAACACAAAGTTATCAAAAGCTTGGATATCAAAATCTTGGGTGTCTTTCTGTTAAAAGGACTTTGCCCTGATGGTAACCGCCGTATTCTGGCACTGCCTCATTCACATACTCTATACCAAGGATTGTGCCCGAAATTCGACAAAGGCAACAAGGTCACAATGATCCGAGCCAAAATTCGACAAACTCCCCCAAACGGGGACTGCTACATCAAAAATTCTGCCAAGGCTGAAAAAATACCGACCCTAAAGGAAATGCCTATCGTAAGTCGGAGACGTCTGAACTTATGAAGCATCGGATATGGCAAAAATAATAGCAAACATTCAAACGAAGAAACAGGAAAAAGACATTCTTTATATATACAAGGGATGCTTTTTACATCAAAAATTAAAATCCTACAAAGGCAAAAAATAAAAACAAAAGACGAAGCACAAGCCTTATGCTATCCGGCATGACTAGAAGTGGATGAGTGCTCGGACTCGGTCCACTCGGAGTCGTCTGACTCGGACCCGAGAGCACGGTTGGCTTCCTCCTCCATCCTTTTGGCTTCGAGTATCAGGGCCGGAAGATCCGAAAGGCCGTGCTCAGCTTGCTCGAGGGTGATCCGTCGAGACTTCCACTTCTCATACTCGGCGACAATAGAAGTATGAGCCTCGGCCGCCTCTACACTTTTCCAGGTTTCCTCCAAATCGGACTCAGCCTTGGCCAGTTTGGCTTCCAGATCAACCCGGTTCTCCTCAAGGATACTTCTCCTACGGGTGGTCGCCTCTAGCTCGGCCTTAAGGCCGTCATTGGCAATAACCGCCTCCTCGAGCTCAACTCTTAGGCCTTCACATATCCGAGACCGCTCCTCGGCTTTCTCCCCGAACACCCTCCTGCGCTCGTTGAACAAAGCAGCCTCGGACTCGAGCCGTCGGTTCCTCTTTGCCAAGCCCGTAGCATCAGTTGGCCTCGAAGATCGTCCATCTCGTGTTGGGCACGGATGAAGGCTTCGTTGACCAGCACCACACTCTGCAGGTAAAACAAGTTAGAAGACTTAGGCAAAGTAAGGATAAAATCCTCAGATAAACTATACAAGGATGGCTAAGAATCTTACCCGGTTGCCCGCATGCATACCCTCGTTAATGAGGCACTGCCAAGTGACCCCAGTCATTTTGCGCCTGTTCGAGTCAGAGACAAGGGGTCGCAAATAGCTGGCTACGCCCACCAGACGCGATAGAAAGCTGCATTCCTCGGGGACGGTGATTACGGCCGATCTGGTTCTCCTTGGCTCCACGCTCGGGGCCGGGAAGATATTCACCAAGCTATCCCTGGCACCAGATTCAGAGGTCCGGTTGGCCGACCTCGTGGCCCGGGGAATAGGGAGATGACCAAAGCCCGCAGCTTCGCCGGTGGCGGGGGGAGTGCTCGAGAACATATCATCAAAATCATCTACCCGCGGAGCCGGGGTAGATGAACTTGGAGCAGCCTCAATATTTTCGGCAAAGGCCGGGGGCTCCGCAGTTGTAGCAGGCTCATGCTCGAGAGACGGACGAGCGCCTGTGGGGGCTTCGCTCTCCGGTACTAGGACGGTTCTTTGATCGGCTTCAGCAGCGGACGCTTCCCCGGACCCCCTTTTCCTTTGCAGGGGAGTATCTTCCGAAGAAGTTTCACCTGAAATGTTGACAAAGTCAATCAACCGAAGAGGAGCCGGGGAAAGTATTTCTTCCGCACCTGAACGTGGAGCAGGAACCAAGAGACCTTCGCCGATAGAAGGAAGGGGTGGAACGGAAACCGCCTCCTCCAGTATTGAAGCCACGGAGGGAACTGAGCCGACTCTCCGAAAAATGATATCGGGCTCCGTCTCTTCCCTTGAAGACCGAGCAACGCTCCTTGCTTTCTTCTTTTTTGGCGTCTTCCCCTTTTCGGAGGGCCGATTTCTTTTTGCAGCGTCGGCGAGAATACGGGAAGAACCCACCGTGTCAAACTCAGACGCCGGTGCTAGGGGAGCGGTCCCCGACTCCGATCTAGGGGCTGCCGAGCCCTTAGGCAAACCTGAAAAGATAAGATGTTAGCGAAGGTCGAAGGACGGAACGAACAGAGAAGGATGCAGTAGAATAGAAGTAGAAGACTACCGTGATTCTGGGCGACCCATCGACCACGTGACAGGTGGGCCCATGTCCGGTTGTCATAAGGATGCTGGTCGAGGAGTACGGTGACCCAGTCACTCAGATTCTGAATGACCGGAGGAACGTACCCATTGGCTGATAAAAGTAAGGAAGAAACAGTGAGAAAGAGGAATCAAAATTTGACCAAGCATGATAAAGCAATTATTCGAGGTTTCGGACTTACGCTTGTTATTCCACTTCTCCGGGAAAGGCATGTAATCGGCTAGAATAATTTCCTCGGTCTTCACCCGGACGTATCGCTCCAACCATCCCCGGTCTCTGTCTTCATCCATTTTTAAGAAAAATGGATTCTGGCTGCTCTTGGCCAGTTTCATTACGCCACCCCGGAACAGCCTCGGGGAGTATAGGCGTATCAGGTGGGCCAGTGTGAACTCTTTCTCGGCGTTGTTGGCCAACAACCGGAGATACACTATGACCCTCCAAAAAATTGGGCCGATCTGAACCAACGTAACGCCGTAAATCCGACACATGTCGAGAATGACTGGATCCACCAGAGGGTCAAGTTTGAGAGTGAAAGGATATGTGTAAACGTACAGAAACCCTTCACGATGGTCAGTAACAGATTCATCTGGTCCGGGGACGAAAACCCGAACTGGACGAGTGTCCCACCTGCAGTCGACCCGGACTATATCGAGCTTCTCCTCGGTAATAGATGAGGGGTACCGCCTCACGTCGAACCCCCTGTCTGAAACGGAGGAAGGCTTTTCGACCTCGAGATCTTTGTTGAAATTGAATTTAGCCGGTATGATATCCGAAGCCGTGGGCTCGAATTTAGCCGGAGACGCAGGCTCGGCCCCCGGGGATGACACCAGTGGAGCATCATGGGACGTGAATTCAGACATCTCGGAAATATGAAGGAAAGAAGATTCAAGAGAGGAATTTAAGAAAAATGAAGGAACTGGTGATTCGAGGGGTGACAAAGTACGAAACAGCAATACTCGAGCAAAAATAGTTGACAGAAATGGTGACAGAGTTGGTTCTTTTGCACGTGGTATGAAGCGACGAATCAACAGCAAAACAAATATGAAGTTAATTGTGTGTGGTGCAGATGAGAAAACGCAGAAATAGAGTGGAGTTGAAGAAGAGCAAGGCGTGAAAATGATAAAATGAAGAGGTAAAGAGTCTTATATAGGCATGAAAGAGGAACGGTTATCGAGGACGACCAATCAAGGGGCGCCACGTGCCCCATCATTAATGCGAAGCGACTCGAAACGACGTGCAAAGGGCGGTTGGCAGAAGCAGACCACCCGGGGTGAGACACGTGGCCGATAAAAAGGGAGGCGTTACGCAACCGTTCCCGCCAAAATGAGAAGATAACGATGAGCTGACAGAACCACCAGTTTCAGAAGTTATCCACTCCCCGTTACTCCGATAGATCGGAGATCCGGGAAGTGTGGTGGTCATCTGTATACGGTAAAAACCGGTTATGAGGCAAACCGGTGGAACGAGGAACTGGCAGAAGAAAGGAATGAGAATGCGCCGGATACTATTCGCCCTTGACCGGGGGAACGCTTGGACCGGAGCTAAGCGAGGGACACCGACTGATCTGCCTTCTTCGTCATTGAAACGGCCAAGTTTGGTGACCCGATCATTTGTCTCCATTTTACTGTGCGTCTCCCACCAAGTGTCCCATATTGTTTATAAACGTTTATATTCATAGCAAATTGTCATCATTAGCTGTTTTGTTGAAGAACTCTCATATACATATTTTCTCTATCTAACACACATCAAGACCCAAGCACATATTCTATACCTACTTACAAATTTAACTGATTATCCGATTCCGGGGTAAACACAGCTGAGTACAGAGCCTCCATTAGAACTTATAGCAAAAGCTTTGAAAAATCTACTGCAAACTAAAAATGCCTGCTGCAGCCGTTACTTTGGTCACCAAATGCACCATTTTCCCCTCCCAAAAATCATCTCTTCCTGACCTCAAACTCTCTGTTTCCGATCTTCCAATGCTGTCTGTTCACTACATTCAGAAAGGTGCTCTCTTTAATCGTCCCCCTTTTCCCATCACCCGACTCATTTCCCTTCTCAAACTCAGTCTTTCTCAAACACTCACTCACTTCCCTCCCTTAGCCGGTCGATTCGTAACCGACCCAAATGGCTACGTCTATATTTCTTGCAATGATGCTGGCGTTGATTTTGTACATGCTACTGCCACTCACATTTACATTCGCGACGTCATAGGTTCCATTGACGTTCCTCATCATGTTAAAGAGTTCTTTCCGTTTGATAAAAAAGTGAGCTATCAAGGGCATTTTAGCCCTCTGCTTGCTGTCCAAGTGACGGAATTAGCTGACGGTGTATTCATTGGATGCGCCATCAATCATTCCGTCACTGACGGGGCGTCCTTTTGGAACTTCTTCAATACATTTGCTGAAGTGATAGAGGTGTGAAAAGGATTATAAGGCAGCCTGATTTTACCGGTAATTCAATTTTGATCTCAAACGCTGTGCTAAAACTCCCTGCCGATGGCCCTAAAGTCACCTTTGCCGGCGATGCCCCATTGAGGGAGAGGATATTTAGTTTCAAAAGGGAATCAATTCTAAGACTCAAAGCAAAGACCAACAATCAGAAATTGAATTTTGACGGAGAAATTAACATAGTTGAATTGATGGAAAAGCCGAGAAATGATCCCCTGAAAATCGATATTAAAGTAGAAACAGAGACGATAAATCCAACGGCTGAGATTTCATCATTTCAGTCACTTTGCGCTTTGCTGTGGCGTGCAGTGACACGTGCAAGGAAGTTCCCATCTTCCAAAATGACGACATTCAGAATGGTTGAAAATTGCCATCACCGTCTCCAACCGAAGCTAAATCCGTTATACTTTGGCAACGCAATTCAGAGCATTCCAATTTACGCGTCTGCCGGGGACGTTTTATCTAACAATATGCATTGGTGTGCGGAGCAATTGAACGAGAATGTGAAGGCGCATGATGATGTTATGGTGAAGAAGTTCGTAGAGGATTGGGAGAGGGATCCACGGTGTTTTCCGTTGGGGAATTTTGACGGAGCTATGCTGACAATAGGGAGCTCGCCGAGGTTTCCAATGTATGACAATGATTTCGGGTGGGGCAGACCAGTCACAGTTAGGAGTGGGAAAGCGAATAAGTTTGACGAGAAGATATCAGTGTTTCCAGGGAGAGAAGGAGGAGGAACCGTCGATTTGGAGGTGGTCTTATCTCCTGAAACAATGGAAGGCCTTGAGTTGGACACTGAGTTCATGCAATATGTTACTGGGTACCGAACACCGTTAGGTATTTGGTGTGAATGGGAAATGAAAGTTTTATTTTCTTTTCAGACAATTTTTTTGCCAAAAAGGCACATGCCTTTTCAGAAAAGACACAACTATTTTCTTAACAGACACTTGTTCTTGGCTATAAATATCTAGTCATCCCTTCAGATTTTCCTTACGAATTTTCTGAACTTCAAAACTTCTTCTTCTTCTTCTGCACAAATAAATTCTAGTGTAATTTACTGACATTGAGTGGTTCGCTGACACCGTGATTTTAGATACCGATACACCGGTGAGTACGATCGTTCTATCCTGGAAGGATATATTCCGTTAACCTCGGGTACTTGAGGGGAATAATTTCCTTAAGGACACACTGTGCATTCAGTGGGCTCGAATTTCTTCCTTAAAAATATCTTTCAGATATTGGTTTTGATTGTTTTCAATTTCTAGTTTTTTTGTTTTGTTTTTCCTGTTTTCTGTTTCAGAAATTTTTTACGTTACTGTTTCAAATTTGCATTACAGATTGGTAACAATCTTAATATATATTATTTATCAAATGATTAAAAAAAAAATTGGAAGGGGAGAAGTGGCAAAGTTGTGGGATGTGCGTGGAAAAATTAAAGAGATTTTCTCATGCAAGGATTTGCCTTTTGTTTTGATCCTGTGAGCATGTTGGTGCCTGAGAGATTCTTTCTCCATAGTGATATATGAAGAGTTGGATATATGGGAGTAAGTTGTGTAACAAATCACACTAAAATATAGTACAACTTGCCAAAGGCCGCTTGTCATGTGGTTTTGTGTGACATAATGATGGAAATATAATCACTAGTTTTCATATCACATATATCATCCTTTTCCATAGTACTTACAGCAGAGAAAAAGTAAAGATGCAGAAACTGGAAAAGAAACGTGTAGACACCGGACAATGATTCATCATGATGAATCGACACTTGACTTATAAAGTGCTACTCCAGAGATTGATCGGTAAAATTTTGGCAATTTGTTTTGTTCGTCGCACTAGTTTAAAGTTGGAGAAACGACGCAACAATTCACAAAAACAGAAGCCAAACATCTTATGGTGATTGAATCAAAACAATGATTAATTGAGATGGAAAAAAAAAGTACTCATTTCAGAAGATAAATGGTACTATTTTCAGAAAGAAGGTACTCTTTTTGGAGACTAAACCTTTGTGGTTTCTACTCCGCTGTTTGGAGATTAAAATTCTACTCCAAGTTACTACTCGGTTTAAAGAATATAAAAACTTTACCGATTTAGTAACGTTCGTTGGTTTGAAGATATAAAATCTTCGTTGTTTGTTTATTCGGTTTGAAGATATAAAAATTTCACTAGATAATTAAATCGGCTTGTCTTGTATTCGGTTTGAAGATATAAAAACTTCACCGGATAATTAAATCGGCTTGTCTTGTATTCGGTTTGAAGATATAAAAACTTCGTTGTTACTGGAGAATAGCGAAAATTGAGAACAACCGAATTAAAATATGTGGAGGATTATTTACGAGGTGGTAAAACATGAATTAGGCTTACATTAGTACTTGAAAATTATTCTTGAGATCATGAAAATAAATATTTATATCTCTTTGGGCCAATAAAGATATACGTATGTTAGTTTGATAAGACTAAGAGATCAAACTACTAAAATATTTTGTTAGAAGTCTTGTCTTGACAAATATATACGGAGTTAAAAGATGGATTCATTGGTTGCGTTCGTAACACCTTGCAATTTTAGTTGCAGCACTGATTATTCCAAGGATAATTTCAAGGCAATTTAAAAAAAAAAAATTAGATCGTGCCCTTGGAGTTACATTCACCGTGAATTACCAGTCACTTGGAGACAAAATCTTTCAGTGGTTAATGTTTTGAACTCTTAAATATAAAGGGCATACAAAAAAAAAAATATTAGCATAACCATGACTTTGTTTCAGCATATATATTTATTACTTTACAGACGAGAAAAGTAAAGAAACAAGGATGGAGAAATTTCGAAATTGAGTGAATAGTTGTTTGTCCACTACAGAAAGAGATGAACAAAGAACTTTGTTCATTTGATGCGTTCACTCCAGGTATCATTGCAGGAAAATTTGGAATATAGCATCATTCATCAAACAATTGCTCCATACACGCCACAATCTAATGGGGTCGCGGAAAGAAAGAATCGAACTTTAAAGGAAATGATGACTGCTTTATTGATAAGTTCAGGATTACCGCAGAACTTGTGGGGGAAGCTTTACTTACAACTAACCGAATACTCAACCGAGTACCTCATAGCAAAACTCAATCCATTCCATACGTCGACGTGTGGGGGTGTTTGGAAAAGGTGCAGGTTCCTAAGCCCAAGTGAGTAAAAATAGGACTAAAAACCTTTAACTGTGTTGTCATTGGATATGCCAATAAATGTAAGGCATATCAATTTTGGTGTACAAATAAGAAAATTCCGACATTCATGTTAATACGGTAATTGAATCATAAAATGTTGGAACTATTTATCCGTATAAAAAGGAGTGTACGTTGTCTAGCGAAAGATCTATACGACCTCGAGAAGAAACAAAGGAAAGTACACATAAAAAGGAAAATCCAAGGCGTAGTAAACGACAAAGGATGTCTACGTTCTTTGGGCTAGATTTTCTAATATTTTTGTTGGAAAATGAGCCTCAAACTTCTTAAAGAAGCTATGACTTCTTCTGAAGCTTAATATTGGAAAGAGGCAGTCAATAGTGAAAATTGAATTCATATTGAACAACCATACATGTGAATTGGTTGATCTTCCTCCCAGAGACAAACCTTTGAGTTCCAAATGAATTTTAAAAGGAAAATAAAAGTTGATGGCACTATTGAAAAATACAAGGCAAAACTTGTTGTCAAATATTATAGATAAAAAGAAGGCCTTGACTATTTTGACACAGACTTGCCAGTAACATGGGTTACATCCATACCGTTGTTAGCAGCACTGACAAATTTGTATGGTCTTGAAATCCATCAAACGGATGTTAAGACAACTTTCTTAAATGAAGATTTGTGGAAGCAATTTACATGGAACAACCTGAGGGTTTTATGGTTCCTGGTAACGAAAAGAAGGTGTGCAAACTTGTTAAGTCGTTATACGGACTAAAACAAGGACCCCAAACAACGTCATGCTAAATTTGACCAAACAATGTTGGCAAATATGTTTTAAGTTTAATGAGTGTGATAAATGTGATTACATTAAGAAATCTCTAAATCATATAGTCATTGGTTGTTTATTTGTTGATAATGAGTAAAGACATTAATGACATAAATGCTACTAAGTGTATGCTTGTTAGCAATTTTGATATGAAAGACTTAGAGGTTGTCGATTTAATTTCAAGAATTAAAATCCACCGAACTTTTTAAAGTCTAGCGTTGTCTCAGTCTCATTATGTTAAAATGGTACTTGAAATATTCAAGTATTACATGCTGATTAATGTAAATCTTGCTATTGCAAAGAATATTGGTGACAACAAGTCGCAATTGGACTATATGCTTGGGTATTAAAGAAGCAGACTTGAGTGTTACAATTGAAATCTGAATTATTGAACGTGCAGCTACTGAATAGAAGTGGAATGGTTGAAAAAAAATATTGTTAAAAGTTGTGGCCACAACTATTGCCAACTATCCACATGCATTGTTATAATGATGCTACCTCAAGTTTAGCTAATAATCAGATATGTAAACTCAAGATGCATGAGTCTTCGACATACTTAAAATTTTATATTGCATTACAATAAATATCTTGCGGTTGTTGAAGGATATAGTGATGCAAATTGGATCACTGGATGAACTGGATCGAAATCCACAAATGAATATGTTTTCATCAATAGCGGAGGAGCAGTGTGTCACGACCCAACTAGTGGGCCATGACGGGTACCCGGAGCCGGCTACCGAGCACCACTTACAATGCCATCTATCATACCCAACCTGGACATAAATCATTCTCAAGACAAAACTCTTCATAAGATGGTCATTAGCATTTACAAAACATATATGTATATACACATTAGCCCGCGAGTCTACCAAAAAGGATGTACAAGACATACACTAAGGAGGTCACATAACATCTATTACCCACACATAAGTATTTACGAGCCTCCAACTGGAACACTGTAATTGTAATGATGGGACAGGACCCGCTATGCCCCACTATGTACACAAAAGAATATACCAAGAGGTGGCAACTCTGGAGTAGTGGAGTGCTCCTGTAGATCTGCTGAGTAAGCTCCTAAGCGTCTGCGCCGTCCCTCTGTCTACCTGTGGGCATGAACACAACGTCCATAAAAAGAAAAGACGTCAGTATGAACAATGTACTGAGTATGTAAGGCATGCATATCAACATAATAAAGGAGTAAGAGAACATGAGATGAAGATATAACCTGTAACTGATAGCCTCTTATGGCGGAATCATGCATGCTAATTTATATAATCATCAACATCATATCATATAAGCATATATATAACTGCCCGACCATATAGGTACGGTGTGATCATCATTAGCCCGCGTCCGGGGTAAACATCTCATGTCGCCCACTAGTGGTGTCTGACCATGCTATCTAGACATGGTGTAATCATCATCATAGCTGCCCACTACGCCTATCGTAGTGGTGGCTGCCCGGCCATAGAGGCGCGGTGTAATCTTATATATACATAATCTAAAGCATGCATGAGCGCTAAATTAAAACTGTAACTCTATCGGGGTGACGTAAGGTCGGGAACCTCCGATTACATTATGGAATAATCCTCATCACTATATCTCACCTTAAAGGAACTAATATCATGAGGTGAGATAACAACAAGAAGTAACATCAATGAAATCATAAAGATAAGAATATCGGGCTCATCATAGCATCATTATCAACATCATTATCATGGAGCATATCTCAACTCTATCTCATAAGAACCCTTAAGAAGCTTTAACCTTCATCTTTTAGGATGTAAGAAGATCATGGGATTATAGAAATGGAATCACAAAATAAGAATCATGCCTTTGAAAGAAAGGGACTAGCCTTACATACATTTACGTCTCTCTAACCTTGCCGACTAAATGCTGCCCTCCAAGTTCACGATTCTACATTCAAGAGAATTCGTACTAAGATTAGGTAACCGGAAACATACTTGAAGCTAAGCTAAGGCGACTAAGGGATAATGAAAATTGGGCAGCATTTCCTTTGTTTCACTGACTTCCTCCACATAATAAACAACTCCCAAACATCAATAACAACACCCACAATATCATAATCAATAATTTCATCAAGCTAGACATTATTCAATTCTCAACATTCCCTGTCAAAATCATTCCTAACCATAACTATGGTACACTTCCGTATCCATTCTCATATAATACTTCTTTAACACCATTTGCATCATTCACAACAAGATTTGTGCTCATGGCATGTCAAGAATCATAATTCATGTCAAGCTACTATTCAAGATTACCATTATTTCTACATTTGATCTCCATATTCTGCTTTTCTTCCTCAATCCAAGACATTCAAACACTCCATACTCTTATTAGCATGAAATGAATACAAAACTCACCTTTGATTATGTAGGAACAATCTTTGAATCAAGATACTTCACTTGGAGAAAACCCTAGCTTTAATTTCAAAGGAATTCTTGATTTCCACAAGACCTAGAGAACATCCTTGCACTTGATTCTACTAATTTTTGGTGTTTAATCCTTGATTTATCATGGGTTTATGTTCATATAGTGGGAGGAAGGTTCTAGAGATGTGGAGAGGGTTGGAGAAGATGAGGAATTAAAGAAATGAATTTGGGGTCCCCTTATATAAAATTTAAAAGCTACCCGTCGGGTGTTATACGGTACGAATGCCGAAGCGTCGATCTGACCGTCAAAGTCGTAAAATTTCCAGTGAGCAACTTTCGTTTTCTTTCATTCTATGGTGAGAAGGATGGTCCGTTGAACTGATCGACGGAGCGTCGATCTGCTCCGTCGAATGGCCTTTGCGCTAAATAAATTCTATAGCACAATCGACGATGCGTCGACCCGTCCGACGGTACAAAGAACGACCGTCGAACCCCCCTTTCGCAGAACTGCAAT
This sequence comes from Lycium barbarum, assembly GCF_019175385.1. NCBI lineage: Eukaryota > Viridiplantae > Streptophyta > Magnoliopsida > Solanales > Solanaceae > Lycium > Lycium barbarum. The sequence continues at coordinate 9,371,330 of NC_083341.1, forward strand.
GAAGTTTCATTTTGACGAACTTTCCTCTCTTGCCTCAAATGTCTTTGGAATCTTAATTAGAACTATTAAGTATTCCTTTTTACTTCTAGTCACATCATATACACCTTAACTTACGTTAGCCTATTCACCGCTCAGCAACCCGAAATTCTGAGGTGTAACACAGTGTCTTGAAAATCATCTAAATAGACATGTAGTCTGAGTTTATAGCTCTAGACAAGGTCGGTGAAGAAGTTAAATGGCTCCAGCATTTCTTGGAGGATATTCTTTTTGTCCCAAACCGTTGGCACATATATGTATACATTGTAATAGCCAAGCAGTAATAAGAAGGGCAGGAAGCGTTATGTACAACGGTAAATCTCATCATTTACGACGAAGACATAATATCGGTAGACAACTACTTTCTAGTGGAGTTATCACTATTGACTATGTAAGGTCTAGGGATAACGTCGCGGATCCCCTTACAAAAGGCTTAGGACAAGTCATCATGGTGGTAACTCTACCTAGTAGACTAGGGATCCCAAGAGCTAGGTTCAAAGAGATCAAACAAAGTTATGAATGACGGTTAGACATTGTCAAATACCTCAATCCATTCTCGTAATAAAGACAATGTTCAGGAACAAGGATACACCATTAAGGCTATTTAACGAGTTAATAAAGCTTAAGTTGTTTAATGGTTTCTAAGTTTGGCAAGTATGACCAAATAGTGTATCTACGTGATGACACGTTTGAGGAATCACCTAGATGAGTGTGAAGTGTAAGCCGCTTCAAAGAGAATGATAGAAAAAGCTCATTCTCTATATACTCATGAAACCAGGCAGTGTTCATGGATGAAACGAACACAACTGTTACACCTCGGAAAAATCTTCTGTTGGTACGCAAGTGAATGAACTAGTGATGAGTACGAGCGTACGATGTTTCAGCGAGTAAGAAATAACATTTGACGACCCTAAGTGAGATTCCGAAGGCAATCGCAATAAGAGAGAGGTTATGCTACGTAATGAATAATTATAGGTTTTGGAAATGTGAAAAGTTTCAAGTTTGCATTCTGGCCAGTTGGTCGTAAAGTGAAATACGGACCGTAAAGTGGTATACGGTCCGTAAACTGCGTCCGTAAATCACCACATCTCAGTTTGAGTTTCTGGTTCTGATATGATTAAATACGACCACGAAAGACGGTCCGTAAACTGGAATACAGACCGTAAACCAAGTTTACGACCACTGTGTACTTCAAATCAGATTTTTAAGTCATTAAATAAGGGGACCAAGGCTTATTTCATTTCACTTCTACATCACACCCCTTCTCTCTAGAACATCTCTCTACATATATTCCACAAGAATTCAAGGATATTTGGTGATCAACAACATAAATCAAGGGAATCAAGTGCAAGAAAACCATCAAGATCATCCAAGGTCAAGAAATCCAAATGGAGATAAACTAGGGTTTTGCTCAAAGTGGAGTATTATCAACTAAAGCTTGTTCCTACAACATTTAAGGTACGATTCATGATATTTATATGTTGTTTAAGGTAGTTAAGAGTTGAAATACTTGGATTGTACAAGGGTATAGGAAAATGAGTCATGAATATGGAATAGTGTCATTTTGAGAAGTAGTATGAATTGAGCTATGGGTCTTGATGTATTGTGATGTAAATACGATATAAATGATATTGAGAACATGAGATGAACAATGTATGTAAATGGACGTCGTGTGTGTTATGGCCATGGTTATGGATGAATTGAATGTAAGTCTAGAAATATGGATAATGTGAATGAGTAATGGCTATTGTTATGGCATCGTGAATTTATTATTGACGTTTGGGAGTTGAGATACGTTATGGAGGAGATGCTATCCGATTTTCTCTAGTTTTAGTCATAGATGCTAGCTATCGATTCTAATGATAGTATGACTTTAATGAAGGTAGAAACACGATCATTGAAGGGGAAAGTACAAGCGATAAATAGTCGAACGGAAAGGTATGTAAGGCTAACCCTTCTTTCATAAGGCATGGTTCTTTGGCCAAACATCTAAATCCTCTATACGAGTACGTTGTCTTTCAAATGATTTGATCTTCCGAGCTTGTAAGTTCATGATTCTTGATACGCTACGATTGTACTAAGTCCCTCGCATGACGAGTAGGCCTATTAAGGTAGATGAAATGAATGATGATGATAGTGATAACGGTATTGATGATGGCTATAATGATAAAATAACGATGACGATTATGATAATGGGGTTAAAAGTAAAGATGATTATGAGCTATTGTGTATATGTATGACTATTATGGAACACCGAGCTTATATGGCCGGGTAGTATATGTATAGATGTATATGTATGTATATTTACGTAACGTGCGCACACCACTGCAGTTGGGTATGGACAACACTGAGCCTTGGTAAGGCCAGGTACGTGTAACACTGAGCCTTGGTTGGGCAGGTATGTATGATCACCGAGCCTATATATGATCGGGTACGCGAAACACCGATCCTACGTGGTCGGGTATGTTATATAAGGATATGTATGAAACACCGATCCTACGTGGTCGGGTATGCTATGTAAATGTTATGTGTATGACATGATTATGTATATGATATGATTACGAATATGATATGACCATGTATATGTATGCGAATAAGGGCATGTATACGAATACGAGCACAAATATGGTACGGGTATTATGGTGGAGTACGGATAGTGGTGTATGCACACAAATACTATTAGCAAAGGAAAGTTCCTATGAAAGGCAAGTAAGTGCATATGACGATGATATTGCCATTTCCCATCCTATGCTATTTCTTATGTTGCTATCTATGCTTCTATATTGATATTGACTATGCTTTACATACTCGGTACATTCTTCGTACTGACGTCCTTTTGTTTGTGGACGCTGCGTCATGCCCGTAGGTGCACAGGGAGACAGGCTCGATCCATAGCTACATTCTCAGAGACTACACAGCAAAGCTCCATTTCCTTCGGAGCCACAACTTTTGGGTACTTATTCTTTTGTGTACATGATTATGGGCATAGCGAGGTCCTATCCCGCTTATGTGATATGTTCTACTCTTCTTAGAGGCTCGTAGATATGTGTATGTGGTTAGATGTGCTCGGCCTTGTCGGCCTATATTTTTTATACCATTTTGTTAGCCTTGTCGGCCCATGTACATTGATGTGGCATAGATGCCTATGATGATATAAAGGGGTTGTTGTCCGAAAGGTCTAGTATGATCGATGGATAGAAATGTATGTTTTACTATGTGGCTCACCTAGGTGTTATGTGAAAATATGTCAAGGGGTGCCCGGGTGGGATAGCACCGGGTGCTCGTCGCGGCCCCCTAATCGGGTTGTGACAACAACCTTGAGAACTATAGACGGTAAAAGGTTGATTGTGTGACATGTGGTTGTATAGGTATGCACCAAAGCTCGACGGTTCAAAGATATCAAATCTACTGATTGACCGAGTATATCCGACATATGTTCACTACGGAAAGTTCAAAGGGAAACCTACTTATCCAGATGCAATTAATCCTTGCTTGTAAATCACACACTCGTTCGTGCATTCATTTTTCTTATAGTCATTCCCCATTCATGTGGGGGATTGTTAGGTATTTGGTGTGAATGAGAAATGAAAGTTTTATTTCCTTTTCAGATAATTTTTTTTGCCGAAAAGGCACATGCCTTTTCAGAAAAGACGCATCTATTTCCTTAACATACACTTGTTCTTGGCTATAAATATCTAGTCATCCCTTCAGATTTTCCTTACGAATTTTCTGAACTTCAAAACTTCTTCTTCTTCTGCACAAATAAATTCTAGTGTAATTTACTGCCGTTGAGTGGTTCGCTGACACCGTGGTTTTAGGTACCGATACACCGGTGAGTACGATCGTTCTATCCTGGGAGGATATATTTTATTAACCTCGGGTACTTGAGGGGAATAATTTTCTTAAGGAGAGACTGTGCATTCAGTGGGCTCGATTTTCTTCCTTAAAAATATCTTTCAGATACTGGTCTTGATTTTTTCAGTTTCTGGTTTTTTTTTGTTTTGTTTTTCCTGTTTTCTGTTTCAGAAATTTTTCTACGTTACTGTTTCAAAGTAATTTTGCAATACAGATTGGTAACAAACACTGTAAAGCAGAGCATTGTATTAGTAAAATATTACTTGCTGTTTTTCTTGTGCTATTATAATTGTTATGATTAAGTTAATTTAATTGATACTATGTTTTATAATCCTTATGGATCTGACAAAACTGCTTAACAGAAAGTTGATTGCACAAAATGGGAGAATTGTAATTAGCTAAACTACATTGAGAACATTACTGTCGCAGGAATTACCGGTATGATAATGAATACTTTCATATTAGTTTTGCATAGCAAGTGCTTCATATATGACTTATTGAATAGGTTAGTATTACTAATTGCTACGAAAATGTAATCATTTGGCATAATAAATTACGTGATAAGAGTTATTTGTTATTGTTAGACGCTTAGTTGAGTGAGTTCTGTTTCAGAGTTAATCACCTGCAGTCTTTCAAATGTTAGTTTCCAGTTCTAATGATATGAATTAGCACTAACATACATGTTTTGAGGTAAAATGAAGTGTAACATTAATAAAATATTTCATAAGTGCTCTAGAACTGGCCAAGTTCAGAAGTTCTTGTCACATTAATCTTTCATTAACTGATAAAAGGATTAAGCATCAACTTGACCTACAGAGTCAAACGATTAATTAATATTATTGACTAAGCTACAATAATACATGTACTATAGTAGAGTTGATACTTCTATGGAAATGTGCTGTCTATACTCTGTTTTTATATTTTGCCTGGATTAGTTAAGTTAGACGCCGACAAATCGCAAAAGACGGTTGTGAATTAATCCGGCCATTTTCAGAGGATAATCTAGAACACAAGCCATGTTCAAAGTCTTCTAAAGTATTTAAATCAAAAGATGAATTAATTAATTAATAAAAAGTGATATGGCGAGAGTTTGAATATGTAGACGCCAACAAGTACTTTGATAAAGTATTTATTTTAAGAGGGAGTGATTGCAACCCAACTTTTTGTAGGCGCAAAGAGGATGACAGCCGCCATACAGATTCTAAGATCAGGATGTTGGATTACATTGTAATAAGTTGAGAAAATACATCATTTCCCTCCTAAACTTGGCCGCACAATTCACTTTAACAACTAAACTTAACCCGTAATTATATATCCCCTAAAGAACATAAGTTTCAATTATTTTCAACCTCAAGTTGCCAGACCAGTTAAGGGCTGGGTGATGTTTGACACGCGCTATATTATTGGTCCACGTCATTATTATTATTAATTAATTAATATATTTAATTTTTTAACCCACCCCCACCTAAATAACCAGACCCATCCCAAACAAATACCCCTAATCCTATTCCAATCGACATAACACTGTTTCACTAATGTCACGACCCAATTTAGGACCATAACCGGCGCTATGGGGTAGGATTCCCAAAGCAAGCCTTAACAAGAATTTACAGAAAATCGGACAGAGTTTCCCCAATTTTTATGACTATCCAAAATTTTCCTGTCTCAAAATCAACAATAGAAACATCCAATCTCAACCAAACTAAATGCAATCAACCCGTTTCCAACATAATGATACTAAACCATCTCTGGAATACAGGAAAAACGCCTAATACTAGTCACCAGTCTATAATGAATAAAGAATACTCATGGAATAAATCAAATGACTATGGAGCAACTCTAAGAATTCAAAAGAAAAGACCATCATAGATAATAGAATCTTGGCCCACGCGGACAAGTGCGGGGCTCACCAGGAACTTTCAACTCGTGCTCTCTAATTACCGTAATCCTCACCAACGTCATCTGCGGTCTCTGGAAAAAAAATAGCGAGGAGTGAGACGCTTGCTCAGTGAGTAATAACACTTAACCATAACCGTTTTTATTGGGGACAAGTCAGAAAACATGCTTATATAATATTCATAAAATAGCACGAATAAATGCCCTTTTTGCAAAAACAGTAGCAATAACCAATCTTCTCTATTTTCATATAAGCAGAAATCATTTAACAGTTCAAGAATAAACTCGGTAAATACTGTCATATCAACTCTTATATCTGGGAGGTTTCCAAGAAAGGATCATGTAATCTATATCATGTGAACCCCTTCATAAAAGGAGTCAAATATAACTGTAGGTCCCTGCTCGAGGGAAAATGGTACATGCATGCTAGTTCTACCTTCCCACTAGCGAGGGTTGTAACTGTAATCTGTAAATACAAGGTGCACCAGGTCTAACGAACCCGCCGTTAGCTACGGGATCCTTCAAAGTCTCCTCCCATTAATACTTTTATTTGTAAATAATAAATACTCATATGAAAGCATTCTCAAACAATACAGGGCATTTCAATTCTTATCAAATCATGTAATTTCATTTCAAAAACAGTAATCATATCTCAAGTAACGGTAAAATATATCTAGTAACGATGAAAACAATTAGAATAACTGGTAACCATCTCAAGTAAACTGTTCGGTACTATATCAAGTAAAGGACTTGTCCCACATGCAATTTTCAAAGCATCAGTAACACATTTTATTTTCAAAATCATGTATAAACCATGAAGGTTATGAAAATACAAATTGTAGTAAGATTACTACTCACCGTACTCATCGAAATACCAAGCCGCCAATTCAAGCAGTCTGTATGACTCCTTTCGATCAATCTATATTATCACAAACACGAGTCTAAGTATCAAGTTCATGAGCCACCAAAAAATCGGGTCCTATTCTATCAAATTCTTCTCGGTTCCATTCCAAAATAACCTCTGTTAGGCTACCCATAACCATATAAATTAAGTCTCAACACTTGTCATCATTTCAAATTCATGAGACATTTATCAAATAGTTGGTTTCCCATAGAACCCATGTTTAAAGTTACCCGCTACTGGTTTAAACACTACATTTTCTCCTGTATCAAATTAAAATTCAAACTTATTAATAAGAATAAGTTTTGAAAAATTACCTTCTTTTTCTCCTTCTCTCTAATTAATTGATTCCTGTGTAGAATTCTCCTTGCGCTTCTTCAGTGGAATGAAAAAGCAAACTCACGTCCTTTTCTTTCTTTGTTTTCAAAGGTGGCTGGCCACTTCCAAAGAATTCTCTTTAGTTTGCCCTTTTCTTATTTCATATCTGACGGGCTAAGGCCCATTAATTGTATCTTTCTTTTTTTTCTTTCTTTTGGTTTTTGGTTTAATTATTAAACTAGTATCACTATTCAAGTATTTGCTAATTACGTATATACCTTTATTTAAATGTGGGATATTACAACTAAACACCCGATCGATCTAAAGTCAAAAACCCAATCGTCCATACCAAAATATATGCAAACCTTGTCGTTTCAGAGTGATATTGAAGACTACTTACACACAAAGGTACACGATTTTTGTATTTTGAAGTTAGGGTTTCTCTAGAATCCGATTTTAGGGTTTTACTTGCAAAAAACCTTTATCTTTAACTTGTATTTCATTTTTTTTTTGGTGAAAATGGTTAACTGATTCTTGTAATTTTTCATTTGTTTTCGATTTTAGGTTCTGTGAAGAAAATGGACGATGTGTTTGTGACTTTGGGTTTCACCACGAAGGTTATTTAGAAGGAAAAAAAACCCTCGTATTAAGTATGTTGGAGGTTGTGTGACTGATTGTTTTGATGTTGATGTTGATAAATTCTCCTATTTTGAGCTTGTCGGCTGTGTTAAAGAAATAGGTTACAATGTTTCATCTTGTTGTGTACATATTAGACCACCTAAATGTCAGTATCTAGTAGAAGTTAAAAGTGATAAGGACATTATTGGTATTGTACCTCAATTAAAAAATGGAGATATTGTCGAACTTTTTGTCACTCATCTTGTTGAGGAACCTGTTGTGGTCCCCCCTACTCTTCCACCTATTGCCCGTGTGGGTGGAGAATCTTTTGCTGCTTTTGATAACCCCACATGTGAAGGTTTAAATTAGGGTGTTGGGGTAGGTAAGGGTAGTCAAACATTTGGAGGTAGTGAAGGCTTAGGGTTTGAAGAGGCTGTTGGTAGCATTTGGGAAACTGAGAGTGAATCTGAGGATCTGACAATGTAGTGGTAGAGGAAGGTGAAGAAAAAGAATTTGATAGTGATGTTCATGAGGAGGATAGGAATCTAAAGAAAGAAAGGGTGGCTGCAAAATCAAAGAAAAAGAAAGAAAAAACTAAGAGATCTGAAGGGATAGATTTAGGGCCAAAGGGTATAGATATGGGACATGATGAATATTTATCTAGGAGTAAGAGTACCTTTGAAGGAAAATTGGGTGGGGATGAGCCATTTTGTGACTCAGATGAACCTGTTAGCTTTGAAATAGAGACTGATGATGAAGGTGAAGGTGTGGTTGAAAAGCCTACCAAAAAGATAAGGAGAGCAAAAAGAAATAGAAACAGGGTTATATTTTATCCTAATTGTAAAGAAATAGTTTGGGAGACTGGTCTTGCATTTGAAAGTGTTAAACAATTTAGGAAGACAATTACTAGGTATGCAGTTCAAGAACATGTAGAGTTGGATAAATGTGTTAAATTACCACTTAATCAATTTTACAATTCTAAGTGTTGACAACTTAAATGTGACTTAGGCTTCTGATGCAAGTGCATCAGTTACTGGAAGAGTGGCACCCTTTAAAAGGCCAAGAGTTGTTAGAATGGGAGTGCTTGAAACCCAAAGTGGTTTCAAAATTATCAATGTAATTTGCATCCTCTTTAACCATTTTCTGATTAACTTACAATTTTCTGATTTTTAATGCAAACAATCAAGCCTAAGGGAGTTCTATTTTGTTAATGCAACCTGGAATGCCAAATCAGTCTTCAACCATGCCTATAAATTCAGTAGTAGTCACTGGTAGTCTTGGCCATCACAAACCAAGATCAAGAGGACTGAAATGGAAAAGAAGTCCAGCTATAACACAACAAGGTCTTCAAGAGATAAGAGGACAAAAGAGAATGAGAACAAAGGCCAAAGCTGCTGAGTTAAATCATTTAAGCCAAACAAGTTCATCAGCTGCCCAGAAATGAAATGAAAAAATGAAGTTGAAATAGTTTAATTGTGTATGTCTTTGGTACTGACTGTTATGCAGCAGTGATTGCAGAATTTGATGTTGTTTTTGTGAAACAATTATGCAGCTGTGTCTGCTAGATTGTCACGACCCAACCCCGTAGGCCGTGACTAGTGCCCGAGCTGGACACTCGTATACGTACCTGTTAGCTATAATCAACCCGAGACCAAACATAATGTGGAAACTTGTAAAAACAATACGTCGTCTCAGAACTGTCACATATATACATCAAGGTAACCTGTCTCCTGAGGAGTCACAATCAATCAAGCATGACATAATACGCAAGCCGACAAGGCTGTCACTACATACGGGAACATCCCCAAAATATATATGCAAGCCGACGAGGCTGCTATTACATACAACATCCCAATATATATATATATATATATATATATATATATATATATATATATATATATATATATATATATATATATATATATATATATATATGCAAGCCGACAAGGCTGCCACTACGTATGGGAACGTCCCGAATATAAGTCATGCTAACACAGCCGAACAACATCTATACACAACCCACACATATGTCTACAGACCTCTAAGAGTATCAACAGTGACATATGACGAGACAGGGCCCTGCCGTACCCCTGGATAACATATATATACATAAAAAGGATCTGTACCAAAAGTCTAGGCTCCAGAACAATAGAGCACTCCAAGACAGCTGAGTAGAAGTCCTAAGCTGGAGGATCACCAAAGCGGGTATCTGCACCTGCGAGCATGAAACGCAGCCCCCCCCCCCCCCCAAAGAAAGGGGGTCAGTACGAGATATGTACTGAGTATATAAAGCATGAAATACATTAAGGAAGATCATAACTGAAGTAGAGATTCCAGAAGACATAATCATGGGACTCGGTGAATAAAGTCGTGTACACGTATACCATACCCGGCCCATCATGGGACTCGGTGCCATAATCATATCATCATATATATATACCGTACCCGGCCCGCTAGTGAGAGACTCGGTGAACAATGCAGTGAAACTGTGCACGAATACATACCCGACCCGGGACTCGGTGAACGACACAATAACAATATGCACAAGTAGAATATCATGAGTAACCACATGCAACTAAATCATCATCTGAGACTCAATAGAATAAGTGGAATAACTAACACTCGAGTATCAAAGGCAATAGTCATGTTGAGTACCCTTTAAATGTCACTATGGACTATATCAAATAGAGCCTCAGGAATCATAGACATGTATCAAGATAATATGAAATAGCTTATAGAAGTCAAAGACATTAGTCATCATAGAGTCTCTAAGAATAGGAGCTTATACATTCCGCTACTATCCAACGTATAGAAGACTTGAGAGGCAATAGCTCAATTACCTTAAGAGTTCTAACATCAAGAAGTGAATAAGAATCATGAATCACACTCGAAACTTATGAATAGAATTACCCCAAAGCTCATATCATACGTCACTTATATCTAAGACATGCCAAAAGAAAGAAGGGATAACTTTACATACCTTCAACGCTTATCCGTAATACAATACGTATACGCTGCACGTAGTGTCTCAACCTATATTAAGACGTTAAGAACTATGGCTAAGCTATGGAAAGGTTCAAAACGTATTCCAACGTTAGTAGTTCGTTTCTAGAAGATTAGGAGGCATTTCCCTTATATTCAAGCCAACTATAAAACAACCAAATCAACATCCATAACCACACGTTTAAGTACTATATCAAGGCTAACCGAGACAAGGTTCGAGAATACTCCGAACAGCCCGCATAACATTTCAATCAGCCCACATATTACAACATTCGATAATAATCTATATACGATTACGACATATCCATTTTATTCTTAATAACCTATACCCATAATACTTCATCAAAACGATTTTATAACAGCCCAACCATTATAGCAATACAATGTATAATCTTAACTATACTTAATCTGCCCATTCAACGAGATTAACAACACGCCCAAAATAGCCCCTAATTAACAACATAGAGATGTCCGATAATCTTACGAACATCTACGAATACACCAAGCAAACCACATACGCTTCTTATACGTTATTTCATACACTCCTTTAATCTAAATTAGTGAATTATACCAGCAAACACACGACAACAACATCATTCATTCATATGCAAGAAAACTACATTAATATCACAATAAGTCCTTACAACAGCCCACAAAACAAATTCAACTTCAACTTTAACCATTTAATTCCTTCACTCTCATCATATAATCTATGACAACAACAACCAAAGTACTAATTAAAATTAATTCACCATTTCCAATTAAAACAACCCCCTACACGGCCTAAACAACATCTCAACATCAACATACATAATTCCTTATATCCAATTCACATTTACCAAATTATACAAGGTCCAAATCACCCCTAAAACATGTAGAAGAGATTTAAATCTTACCTTAACAACTTAACTCCTCAACGTTGCTGAAATTGTGGATTAAGAGGACAAGTATTCTTGCTGCCCCAAATGATTAAATTCACGTTACTATGGCCTTCAATTGAGTGGAACGCCTTAGAAAATTAGTGTTTGATATCAACTTTGTGAGCTTGATCTAGCTCAGCCATGGCCGTGAGTTGCCATGGCTTGGACTCTCTCTCTCTCTCTAACCTTACTTTGTTGAAGATGAATTGTGGATGAATACCATTTAATTAGTCATCAAATTAGAGTTTTATATGCTGTCCAAGGGCTGGACACGTGCCCCATTTATGGCATGGGCCAATCAGATTTGGCCATGCCATAGTGGGGTCCACTTGGCCCACTAATGTCTTGATTTAATGTTAATTTAGTCTCTAATCCCCCACTTAATAATCTAATCATGTTTAATTAATTCCTAATCTCCACTAATATTTCTATACCAAATAAAATTTATAAGCAATTCGTGCATTAATTAAAAATCGGGGATTAAAAGTCTCTATTTCATATCCCAAAATAATCTTGTCCTTAACTCATCTCGATTAGCTTAAAAATATTCCAATGTACAAAAATACGGGATATAACATAGATGATGTACTTTTTTGTGAAACGATTATGCAGCTACGTCTGCTTATTTTAGTCTATATCAATTCTGCAACTCTGACTGCAATTTTGCCTTTTATTGACAATCAACTCTTGCAATATTAAGCAGCTGTGACTGCACTGATTCGCCGTATATTTTCTGGTTTGTGACAATGCGGTCTTGTAATTTTGTGTATGACACTAAATGCATTATACAAATTTGAGGTGGTCAAACACATTGAATGGATGCCACTAAATGCATTATGCAATTTTGAGGTGGTCAAACACATTGAATGGTAGTTGGTAGTTGGCACTTGGGAATGGTGGTCAAACACATTGAATTCAAGACACTAAATGCAGCCTTCATCTAACACTCAACTCATATAACTCAACTATAAATGGGCCTTCATTCTATCTCTCTTTCACTCAACTCATATAACTCAACTCATATAGTTATATAAAAGAGGCAGCCTTCATCTAACATGGATGACACTGAAATGGCCATATGTTTTGTCAAAAAGTTGACAAGATAATATGTAGAAAACTGTTTTGCACCTTCTAACCAATGCTATCTTTACAATTTGTGGTGCAATATACACTGATCTAACACACATAAAATGCAATCCAACTTTTCTAGTTTGTGGTGCAAAAACATTCATCAAAACACACTACACCATATCAAACACAATGAAACTTATATTACACCATAACAAAGTTCATACAACCATCATCAATGATGTCTAGATTACACCATAACAACAAAATACTTCAACTACTCATCTTCCATGACATTTAGATTACAAGAAGAGTATAAAGTTCTTAATTTACCTACTACACGATTACAACATACAACAACATAAATTCAGTTGATTAAGGACGCAGCCAGAAAGCCAATAAATATTCCCCATGAAATCAAAAGCAACATCCTTGTATTTGCAAGTTTCTCCTCTAAGTTTACAACTTTTTTCACTTCAAATTGGTGTTTACTCTCCAAGGCAATTAATTCCTCCTCCATTTTGTTCACTTCAAGTAGATGCCTAGCCTCAATGGCAATTAATTCTTCTTTCAATTTGTCCCTTTCGATCTTGACCGCATCTAACGACAATGTTAAATTTTGAACATTATTCCAATGAGTTTTAAGGAACAATTCATCTTCCCATTCCCAAAATCCACAGGAATTGCCCTATCAAAAAAATATGCAAGCTCTTGTAACATTGCAACACTAATAGTGTAAATTCAAGTAACAATAAACTTTAAATGAAAATTGTGAAACACAAAATCTAACCTTAGGCCTCGGACATTTGTAGTATCTCCGTCCGGGATTACTCGGAGTCGATGAAGTGAGGTGTTTAGCAATGGTGCCACAATTACGTTTTACGTGAGATGAACAACTTCCTTGAGACATTTATGAACCCACAAAATTATCGAATTTGAAGAGAATGGAATTATGGACAGAAATTTGGTGGAGAAAGAGACGGCTTCAATGGAGAAGACGAGGAAGAATACATATATGAAGGAGCAATTTGGGTTGATTGGAGGTGTGAGGAAGAAGAAATTTCATGAATGGAGGAACAATTGGAGCTGATTGAAGGTGTGAGGTAGAATAATGAATTTAGGGTTCTTAAAAGAGATGGGTTGGGTGAGGATTTAAGGGGGAACGGTAATGTAATAGTTACCCCCATTTAAAAATTATTTTTCTATTAAAAAAAATTAATCGTTAAAAAAACCAGTTAACGCGCTCATCAGCAATTGTTTCATACGCGCACAGGTCTGGGCAACTTAAGGTTGAAAATAATTGAAACTCATGTTCTTTAGGGGGGTATATAATTACAGGTTAAGTTTAGTTGCTAAAGTCAGTTATGCGGCCAAGTTTAGGGGGGAAATGATGTATTTTCTCTAATAAGTTCGAGTCAAGATGATGGCCTATGCAGATGCGGGGTATTTTCAGTTTCACACTGAATTTGGTCTCTAACAAGTATTTAATTATTTGTCGAGTTCAATTGTATCATGACGTTCAACAAATGCAAACTATAGCAGCTACTTCAAATCATGAAGAATGTATATCATTGAGATCAATGACTCAATATATCAAGTAATTATATTTTTCTTTGAAGATGAAGATTCCAATAATATTAATGCATGAAGACAGTTTTGTTTGCATAGTTCAACTGAAGGAAGGATGAATGCATTAAAGGAGACAAAACAAAGCATATCCCATCAAAAATAAAAAAATTCCGGCAAGATCTTCAATAGAAGTGAAATAGATGTACCAACAGATATTTGTGTGCAAGTATAAAATTTGGCAGATTTGTTAGTTCACTGAGACATTACCAATATTGACTTTTGAGAAGTAGATCTTAATAGATGTTCTAACAGATATCATATTTTCATGCAATAGTGATTTTTTTCTAAAATTTATAAAAAAAATAAAGCACCTCTCATAAAAAATAACACTGCGATAAATATTTTTTTAGATGAATATGCCAAAATTTGATAGGATAGAGATTCTATAGCGTTATTTTCCTCGGGCAACTTAATTCATTTTTTGTCATTATTCTTACACTTTTTGCCCTTCTCTTTGTTTGAAATATATAAACAAACAGTGCAACTATTAGTTGATGATGGGAAAGACTAGTAGATTTGGAGATAAATATAATGATGAAGTGGATGATGATTTCATTTTAAAGATTATCTCGGTTATTATCATTTTTTGTGTTGTTACCTTACTCAAATATAATAATTATATGAAATTTGCTTTATATTATTGGTGCTTTATTTGCAGAATTTTAATGAAAATCTTACTTTTACTTATAAAATTATAGAAGTGAATATAGATGAGACTTACACACCCTAGACCCATGGGACTTAACCTCATGATTTGGGACGTACACCTCGTCCCGTGCGGCATAAAAACCCCACATCCCCTCCCCCCAAAAAAAAAAAAACATTGATTAAAACCTACAGAATTTTTATTTTTATTTTTCGAGAAGGATGAAAAGCGGTCCTCATACATGGCTAATGAAATTGACAGGTGAATGAACACAGTTCAGCTGAAAAGTGGTCCTCATAATCGTAATATATGTATGTTGCTCAACATTAGTAGTATAGTTCGATTAATTGAATAGGCCTAACATAAGTCATAAGAGTGACTATTATTTTTTGAGAAGGATGAAAAGCGGTCCTCATACATGGCTAATGAAATTGCCAGGTGAATGAACACAGTTCAGCTGAAAAGTGGTCCTCATAATCGTAATATGTATGTTGCTCAACATTAGTAGTATAGTTCGATTAATTGAATAGGCCTAACATAAGAGTGACTATTATAAGGATCCGGCTCCTCTCCCGTGGCTAATCTCTCCGGTTTGTCCAGTTGGGTCTTGAATATATTACACGTGTCCCTTTAATCCGGCTCCTCTCCAGTTTTTCTTTTTTCTTTTAAAAAATAAAAATAAAAATTCTAAGGTGAACTCATTATCTTGAAATCCTGGATTCGCCTCTGATTTTAATGACTAACCTACAATAATACATAGCAGTAGTAGTGTACGTAGATATTTGAATAAAAGTTTGCTGTACACATACATACAGTGTTGTTTATATCCAAAGTGTTACTTGGACTAAAATAATAACATACGCCGACAAATTAAGGATGGCTTAGGATCACCATATGGATTAAAGAACCAGGCCGTTTTTCAGTGTATAATCTAGAACACAATCTATGATCAAAGTCTGTTATAGTATTTTCATTAAAAGTTGAATTAATTAAAAAGTGGTAGGCCATAGTTTGAACGTGCAGACTTTGACTACAAGTCTTTTGATTAAATATTGGCTATTATAAGAGGGAAAGAATCCAGCCCAACTTTTTGTAGGTGCAAGGAGAATGACAGCCACCATACAGATTCTGGAATCAGGTATTCGTCTTAATTGTCCCCCTATATATTCTCATTTATACACTAGTACTAGTATTATGTTAGTTTTAGGGCAGCTCAATGGGGACATTATTGAATTTGACGACTTTTATTCAATACATATTTTGTGTTAGCCTATTTATCCCTTTGAATTTAGTTAGTTGATAGCCTCGATTCCCCCTTGGATGCTTACGTAAAAATAGACTTTTAGGCGTGAGAGGGAACGAAAATTGAAAAAGTAGGTTTCAAGTGCAGTACATTTCAACTACTCGCATAATCAAATATAATAATTTGTTTTTTCCAATAGTTCTCCTTGTTTTTCTTAATATACATTACATATTTTATCTCATTATGTTTAAAAAAAGTTCAAACAGTATATTTTCTAGAGGAAGAAAAAGAATTGTATATCTCTTCTTCACATGTAATGACTATTCGTTTCAATGGTGTATTTTTAAAAAAAAAATCGGGCCACATTTGAAAAACCTTTGGAATATTATAATTTTTAGCCAAATTGTTTAGCCAAAATAATGGAATTTTAACTACGTATTTCTTTTTTGTTTCTTCTATAATGCAATGATTATTTGTTCTAATTGTGTATTTTTTTCTTTTTTGCCAAATAAAAATAACTTGATTATAATATCATCATCTATAGCCAAATAACAAAATTACGTTGTTCCAAGTTTTGTTACATATTTGACTCAAAAAAGATGATTCAAATAATTGGTCGACTTAAAAAGATAAAAAATTATATTATATCATAAAAATATTGTGTGTGTGACACTTTCATGGGCTGAGATCGTCTTGGAAGGTCGATGATAGTAAAATATCTTGTTCAGTGGTAATTAGACCAACGTAAAACACAAATATACATCGAATAAAAATCGTTAAGTACAGGATGATCCCGATCTATTCTGCCTAGTTGTTACTATTATTTAATGAAAAAACAGCTTATATCAAGTGGAACTATATAGAGTTAAACCATTAAATAATACATAGACCATAGTACGTATAATAATACTAGTAGATAGTGTTGTGTTCTGCATTTGGTTAAGATATATATATAACTATTACTATATAGAAGCATGGGGTTCGTCGTCTACCTTCGTCGTCAAAAAAGCCAAAAGTAAAACAAACAAAGTGGGAAATGTCAATTTGAGACATCAATTTAGGACCCACATGGTCATGATGCAGAACTTTGGATATTGCAAAGCCAATGCGTGACATTCAAATACAAGTGGACCCAGTGTATAGCAAATTAATACCCACGTGAACAAGTGATAAGGCATCAAGTACAACATTTTAAGGCATACAAATCTTGAAACAACAACTAAAATTAAAAAAAAAAAAAAATGGGCCCCATATATATTAAACAACAACTAATATTAAAAAAAATTGTGGGCCTCATATTAAATATCAACCCGTATTAAAAAAAAGAAAGAAAAAAAGTAGAACCCATCACATCCAAACTCAGGGAAAAAAAAAGTGGACCCCATATTACAAAAATCAAGCAATATTAAAAAAAAAGTGAATCCCATATTAAAAACAAAACAATGTTAAAAAAATTTGTGGGCCCCATATTAAACACCAACCAGTATTAAAAAAGAAAAGAAAAAAAAGTGGAACCCACCACATCCAAACTCACGGGAAAAAAAATGGACCCCATATTAACAAAATCAAGCAATATTAAAAAAAAAAGTGAATCCCATATTAAAAAAACAAACAATGTTAAAAAAAAATTGTGGGCCCCATATTAAACACCAACCAGTACTTAAAAAAAAAAGAGAAGAAAAAAAAGTGGAACTCACCACATCCAAACTCACGGAAAAAAAAAGTGGACCCCACATTAACAAAATCAAGCAATATTAAAAAAAATAATGTTAAAAAAAAGTGTTTAGAAAATCAAACAATTAAATCAATAATGATGGACTCATTGCCACATGCGTATCAACCCATTAGTGAGAGTAAATGAAATTATTGTACAGCAACATACTTAAAATACTTATATTGTCACGACCCAACCTCGCAGGCCGTGACTAGTGCCCGAATTGGGCACCCGAACATACTTATCCAATCCGAATCACATACAAATAGCATATACTGGCACAATTGTCACACGATGCCTTAATTATATCAAACTGTCTCAAACGCATTTCAACACAACCATAGACATATATATATATATATGTATCAAAAGCCGACAAGGCTATCAAATGGCTCAACGGCCCCAAAACATATACGAATGCACGCCGACAAGGCTGCCATAGCGAATAGGATCATACAAACACATCTGAACAGAAGTAGGCACACACACACACCCACAAATACGTCTACAGACCTCTAAACAGACCAATCGAAACATATGGCGGGACAGGGCCCCGCTGTACTCCTGAACAAATATATACATATGTAACAAACGAACATATATACCAAAATGTAGGCTCTGGAATGAGAAGAGCACTCCAAACAGCAAAAGAGGGTGTCCTAAACTGGTGGATCACCAAACTGTGCGTCTGTACCTGCGGGCATGAAACGCAGCCCCCGAAGAAAGGGGGTCAGTACGAAATATGTACTGAGTATGTAAAGCAGAAGATACAGAAACAAGATACAAAAACAAATCTGAGGCATAAACGAAATAGTAGTACAGAAAATAAGTACAAATCCAATATATCAAAATGTTTAATTTTCAAAATATAAGTCATGCATAGGGTACAGAAGAATATGGTCGCCCGCCCATCAATGGCGCCATAACACAGCATAACACCATAAAGGTTTCGAATCTCCGTATCCCCGTCACATATCATAACACAACATAACGCCATACACAGCATAACCCCAAATATACGTGGAACCTGGCCATCTAACGAATGGCTCGGTAAATCATAAACACAGCATAACTCCGGAGTACATCAAAGCGCGCACGACAACAGAACCGGCCCTGGACTCGGCGAAAGATGTAACAGAATGCACGAGTAGAGTCGTGAGTAGTCATATGCATAAAATCATTATCATGAACTCAAACATAGATAAAATGATCATACTTGAAAATCAAAATAATAGTCATACCAAATTCTTCCAAAAATTCTCCGAATTACATAAAGGAAAGTCGCGGGACCCACGGACGGGTATTTTCCGAGTCGGGCCCGCCTATGGAAAACATACTCATTATACATCATGCAAACTCCTATAAAAATATTGGAGCAATCCGAGCCTTTATGCAAAAGATATGGCATTCAAAAATTACGAAATTCTTTAAAGTTAAACCTTTCTATGCAAAGTTCGGAAAACGATTATTTCAAAGACATAATGGTTCATATTTCATCAAATCATACATAAGAGTGCCAAGGAGTATATATAAGGATCATAACATGCTCGAATTTCGAATCTTAGGATTTTCCTCAAGGCTTATAATCTAGCCTATTGAAAACTAAGGCATGCCAAAAGAAAGAAGGATTGGGCTTTACATACCTCGTACGCACTCCAAGTTAGCCAATCTAAAATTAATCCCAATCTACGCCTCGGGCTCCCCAAGGTCTACAAATATGCCAATGAATATCACACATTAGTTATAGGCACTTAAGCAATTTATTCCAAACCAACACGAAAATTCTACAGGAAATTCGGCAGCATTTCCCCTGTAAATAGGCCAACCCGAGAATTTAACTCGTCCAAAATCAACAACAACAACAACAACAATAACCAACCTAGCAACTCCAACAACCAATCTGAAAGGCCATATTACATTAATAACTCTCTTTTACACCATTCGACAACATTCATAATATTCAATTCAACGGCTTACATTCAAGCCACAATATCGCTCATACATTCAATTTCCAACCCGAATCCTTACCAACAATATTCAAGAACATCCTACATAATTCACATAATATTTCCAACAATCCAATAATTTTTCCCACTTTGGCCGAAAACAGTCCCCAACCGAGAACAACCCCTTTTAACACATTCCTCATTTTCAAATCATGATTTGTGTCGACAATTCACAATATAACGATACCATTTTCATGGATATACAAATTACGTCAAACGCACAATAAGCCTCAAATCAGTCCGCACAGTTCACCATATCATTTCGGGACATTAAACTCTCATTTCCAACATAAAAGTCATCACAACAACCATTAAAACGCTAAGCGACATTAGTGTGTTCTTTGGCATATAGCATGACCCATATTCATCTATCACTACACATATACATATATTGATGATTCTTAGCCATCCTACACACTACAACAATTTAACATACTACAAGGAATTTATTCAACAACCCAATCACAATACCCATTTACACGGCTAGCACACCCATCACACAACCCACTTCCAACATAAAATATTTCATGATTTCATCCATATTAACATACTACAATATGCATAAAACATTTATAACCCATAAAACAATATCAAAACTCACCTTTCTTCTTCAATCCACAAGAAGGCTAGGGTTTGCAAATGGTCACAACGAATAGTTGAATGACCCAAATAACACTTCCACGCTACTTAGGGGCCTCAAAATAGTTGATTCGAACCAAAGAAATAATTTTTGGATGGCTAGGAATGGAGTTGGGTTTTTCTCCTCTTGGCCGTGAGCTATGGGGGAGTTGTTCTCCAATGGCTTGATATTTTATCTAAGTGTTGAAATGGTAAGAAGATGACTTAAAAGTCATCTTTTAGTTACCACAATATTTCACCATGTGTCCATGGCCCACACATGTGTTGGACCAATTAAAATTGGCCACAACATGTGTGGGACCATTTCCAAAGCCACACGGCTAGGACCCCATTTGTGCAAGATTTTTAAATTTCCAATTTTACAACTTTGGTCCTAAATTTTCTAAGTGTTCAAAGCCAACAAATTTTATGCACAACTTATGTCTCAAAATAAAAATCAAAGATCAAAAGTCCCGACTTCAAATCCCGGAATAGTCTTGGCCCTAAATTATCATAATTAATCCGGGTTGTCCCAATGTATAAAAATACGGGACATAACATATATATTAAAATAAGATAGAATTTAATTACTTTTTCATTTTTTCCTTACTCTAATAAATGTGAAAAGATATTAATGTCATAAAAGAAAAAATAATATTAAATGGAGATCAAATAATTAATAAGGTAAATTAGTGAAATTATAATTCTAATTGACGTTTCCTTAAAAAACCGTGTAAAAAATAACATGACAAGTAAAATGAGTTAAACAAAAAATATTTACTAAAACTTAAAAAATAGAAGTTCTTCATTTAAATAGAAAATCAAATTTCTACTTTGTTTCATTTTAAACATGTAAAATTAATATAATAATTTGAATTAGAATTATCCAAATCAAAATTTGATAAAAAAATTATATGTATTACTTTACTATTACTACTATATAGAAGAGCTGGTTTAGGCAAGATCTTCGTCCGTGTTCGGTCCTACTTTTTTATTTAAGGGTAAAAAAATCTTTTGTGGTCCCACCCACTTTTTTATTTAAGGGCAACGTCCACCTCATATATTAAAAAATCAAACAATATTCATGTAATTCCCAAAGTATCCCCGTCAAGTCAATAATAGTGAATTCATTGCCACATGCATATTAACCCATTAGTGAGAGCAAATGAAATTATTGCACAGCAAAAAACGTGGACCCCATATTATTACTTTTCTTCAAAATATTTAATTGTTGTATTTGCTATTCCGCCATGTCATTTATTTGTTATGTTTACTAAAATAAATATACTTAAAATATATATATTTAAAAAATAAGATACAATTTAATATCAAATGAAGATCAAATAATGAATAAGGTAAATTAGTCAAATTATAATTCTAATTCACGTTTCCTTAAAAAACCATGCAAAAGACAACATGACAAGTAAAATGAGTTAAACCGAGAATATTTACCAAAAATTAAAACATAGCATTTCTTCGTTTAAATAGAAAATTAATTTCTACTTTGTTTCGTTTTAAACATGTAAAATTAATTTAATAATTTGAATTAGAATTATCAATGGATATTTGATAAAAAATAATAAGTATTTTACACTTTTAAATTAATTAAATTAAAATTGAAAGATCAACTGATGCTTAAATATTGCTATTATTTTATCTCAAAGTGAGGAAAATAGTTTTCTTTTAAATAAGTCTTCTCTTTTAAAAAGTATTAATAAATGTTCGTAGCAAACACGAATAAAATAAAGTTTTAGATACGGAGCACAGACTACAATGTTATATTAATCGTATTTTGAACATAGTATATATATATATATATATATATATATATATATATATATATATATATATTATAATTTGAAGTGTTGGGCCCGTGCGCAGCATGGGCATAGCCCGTCTAGTATATTTATAAGTTGTTACTTGGGTTAAAATAATAGCATGCGCCGACGAATCAAAAAGACGGTTTTGAGTATCATTGTGCATTAATAAACTGACTTTTTCAGTGAGTAACCTCTAAAAGAAGCTAAGGTCAATGATTAAAAAAATAATAATACCTTTTTATATTTAAATAATTAAAACTAATAGGAGTATTTTTTATTTCATTTTTGATGACATGACTTTTTAGGCATACAAATATATTGAAGATCGTAAATTCCAAAAGTCTTTATTTTTTAAATTTCATATCTAGACAAATAAGTTTAAGTAAAATAAAATGGAGGGATATCGTATACCTCTTCCATTCTATTATGTGATCTAGTTTGATTTTTGAGGTCTAAGTTGCCAAATTTAGAATGTCAACTGATTAATTTTTGTTTTAATTAAGTTCGCTTTTTCGAGTACAAGATCTAGCACGACTTTAGCTAGGGGTGTACTGTTAAAACTCACCATTTCAGTGAGAAATACTAGATCTATGAAGATATTGAAGCCAATATGAACAGTTGACTGCTAGTTTATAGAGAAAGAATTTTATTCATTTTGTTTACAATGTAATGAGTACAGAATATCCTAACTAACCGTGTATACATAAAGTTACAACTAACTCCACTAACTAACTCATTAATTGCAACTAAGTCCCTACACTAACTGCCACTAACTCCTTGTACTTCTCTGTATTTACAAAACTACCATCAACTACATTATCATTTCAACACCCCCCTTCAAGCTAGGTGGTGAGAAAATATTCAAAACTCCTAGCTTGGACAGTAGATGATAATGTTGAACTCCACCGAGTCCCTTTGTTAATAAATCTGCCTCTTGTTCTCCAGTTGGAACATACTCAAGATGAATCAAGCCTTGCTGCACCTTTTCCCTTATGAAATGGCAATCAATCTCTATGTGTTTCGTCCTTTCATGAAACACAGGATTGTTTGCTATTTGCATAGCTGCTTTACTATCAGTGAGCAACCGAATTGGGGTTGGAATATTGACTTCCAGAAATTTGAATAATCCTAGTAACCATATTATTTCTGATACTGTCAAAGCCATGCTCCTATATTCTGACTCTGCTGAGCTCCTTGCCACTGTATTTTGTTTCTTAGACTTCCATGAAATCAATGAGCCTCCAAACTTGACAAGATATCCTGTAACTGACTTCCTTGAATTTGGACAACTTGCCCAGTCAGCATCACAATATGCTACTAGAGATGCATCACCTCCAGTTTTCAGCAAAATTCCCAATCCAGGTTCATTTTTGACATACTTCACAACCCTGGAGGCAGCTTCCAGATGAGACTTTTTTGGGGTCTGCATGAATTGACTAAGAGTTTGAACACTGTAGGCTATATCAGGTCTGGTCAATGTCAAATACAACAATTTCCCAACCAATCTTTGATACTCTTTCACATTATCCAACAATGGATCTTCATGTTCCTGAGCTTCACAATGCTGATCATATTCAAAACTTGTGAGCTTATGATTCTGCTCTAGTGGTGTTAATACAAGCTTGGAACCTGCCAGTCCAAGCTCAAAGATAAGCTCCAACACATACTTTCTTTGACACAATAGGATTCCCTTTTGGGATCTGCAAACTTCAATCCCTAAGAAATACTTCAAGGTGCCAAGACCCTTGATTTTGAAGGCTTTGTGTAATATGTCTTTGTCCTTCTGAATCAGTTGCTCATCATCACCTGTGATTAAAAGGTCATCCACATAGACAAGAATAATCACCTGCTTGCCAGACTGTGTTAGTGTGAACAAAGAATGGTCCTGTTGACTCTGAATGAAACCAGAAGTTCTAAGAGCATTAGTAAGCTTCAAGTTCCATTGTCTTGAAGCTTGTTTAAGACCATAGAGGGATTTGAGGAGCCTGCAACCTTTATTCCCCCCTTGGCTACCAAATCCAGGTGGCAGTTGCATGTAAACCTCTTCTTCAAGGTTCCCTTGCAGAAATGCATTGTAGACATCCATTTGATAAAGACTCCAATTGTTTATGGCAGCTAAAGCAATAACAGCTCGAACAGTAACCATTTTAACAACAGGGGAAAAGGTCTCATGATAGTCTCGGCCCTCTTGTTGACTATACCCTTTGGCCACTAGCCTAGCTTTAAACCTCTCCACATCCCCATTGGACTTGTATTTGATTTTATAGACCCACCTACAACCAATAGGCACTTTGCCTTTAGGTATATCAACTACAACCCAAGTATTGTTCCGAACTAGAGCATTAATCTCATACTGCATAGCTGCAACCCATCTTGGGTCCTTTAAAGCAACTTCATAGGACTGAGGCTCAGCATCAAGAGAAACTGCAGTAACAAAGGCTTTATGTTGGTTGGATAGTGAACTGTAGCTCAAGTAATTAGACATAGGATAAGAGAGATTCGACTTGGATTTTCCTGAGCTTGGACACACATAATCACTCATCCAGATGGGAGGTTTAATACCTCTACTAGACTTCCTCAAATGGGAAGCAGGCTCAGCTGGTACAGTAGCAGCAATGCCATGATCAACATTGGCAACCAGTTCTACTTCCTCTACTGGAAACTCAGCACTTGGTAAGGGATTAGCCAGATGGTCAGTTAGCAAGTGATGTGGGGCAATATCTGGAAGTGGTGATAATGGGTCATGATCAGTATCTATATCTGGATCTGCAGGAAGATGTGTGGGGATATGTGTATGAGAATCAATAGAATGTGTATCAACTTCTAAGAACAATGGAGTTGTGTCTGCCTGTTGCATCAGCTTGAAAGGGAATACATGCTCTCTAAAGGTAACATCCCTACTAGCAAAAAACTTCTTGTTCCTGAGATCATACAATCTATATGCCTTTTGAGTCGTGCAATATCCCATATGTACAGCTGCAACTGCCCTTGGTGAGAATTTATCCACCCTCTCAGTCACAGTAGCAAAACATAAACACCCAATCACCCTTAAGTGAGTCATGCTAGGATTGCATTTATGGAAGACTGCATAGGGAGATTTGCCACCTAAAACTATAGAGGGTAGTCTATTGATTAGGTAAACTGCAGAGAGGACACAATCTCCCCAAAATTGTAGTGGTATGCTCCCTTGGAATCTTAAGGCTCTTGCAACCTCCAAGAGGGGCATCTGTTGACACCCAATTTTGTCCCTCCTTTATTTAATTTTATTCATTCAGGCTTCTAAATTTATTGACGAGATAAATACTTTATTTTCATTATTTTATTTCTTATTGCAACTATTATTAATATCGCTACTTTTATTTTCAACATTACGAGTATTACTTTATCACAAATTTTAAATGGTTCGTAATCGTTTCATTTTCGGGTTTGGAATCGTTAAATTAATTACAAGACAACACTTTGTAAAATCTTTATTGTCTTTACATAGTATATATTGTACTAGTTATTAAATTAGAAGCCCAACAATAATTAAATAAAGGAGGAAAGATCAACAATTTTCAGCCAAATTAATGACCCGAAATACAAATACAATATTATTTCCCTACCCAACTAAACAACCCACATTTTCAGCCCAAATTATAGCCCACAACGTCTAGCCCAATTCCATTTTTTTTACCCGGCCCGACCCGGTCCGGCCCAACCCCTTTCCCCTTCTCTCTAAAACCTAATCTCTACCCCTCCCTTTCATTTTTTCTTTCCTTTCCCTTCAACCAGCCGCAACTCACCCCTTTCCCCGCTCCCCTCCACTCACCGACGACCCCACCTCTCCACTCACCGCCGTCACCCCTCTACTCACCGCCGCTACCCCACTCCACGCTCCTCACCCGCTCCTCTCTCTCCTCAAATTTCCCCATAAAAGGGGACGTTTCTACCTTCTTGAAGGGGGGGGGGGATTTTTAGCAAAAAACCTAATCAACTTTAGACAAAAACAAGATCTGGGATCTATAAATTCCCTTACAAGACACTTTTTTTCAGTCGCATCAACTCCTCTTGAAATAGATACATTTTTTATCACTATATCTCAGAATATTTTGAAAATATTGAGTGGTTTCTCTTTCGATCCGGCTGGTTACTTTGCGATTGAGGGTAGATCCGAGACCCCGACGCTCAGTTCATTGCACCAACAAGAGGTAAAATTTAACCCTATTCTTATTTTTCTTTAGTTTAAAATTCTGCACCCATTTTGAGAAAAACCATCTCTTGAGGTCCTGTTATGTTCGTTTCTATTTTTTTGTGACCAAATCAGATGATTGGATATTGTTTTGAGTTCCTGTTTTGACAGTGTTTTTGAATGGAATAGTATATGTATTCCTACGAAATTTAAATATCAATGCCGTACTAGAAGTCATGTCTTAATGTAACCGAAAATCAGTCTCTAGATCTATTCGAAAGATTAGAATCTCCGTTAACTGAAACAGAATATTTATGTTAATGACTCTTTGTAGGTTGAATTGATATATGCCATAATGTGATTTCCTCTCAATCATGGTAGTTGTTTATTTCTTAAACTAGTAGGCATCAGTTGAGTTCTGAAGTTGCATCATATAATTGAAAGTTTAATTCAGTCCTGTCTGTTTGTATTTAAGTGCCCATTGAACTATTAGTTTGACATCGTGACTTGAGCATGAGGTTAAGATATCAATTTGTAGCTTGATTTGGCCTGCCAAGTAACACATTGGATCTGTGTTAGTATGCATTGTTAGCTTCCTATTCTTCATGGCATAGCACTCTTTAAAATTTGATTATGATAGTCCTCTTCTGTGTCAAATAAGTTTATCGAAGAAATCTTACACATATAACTGCTTTTTACGGTTTTTTTAGGTTCTGAATATCATGTATAGCATTCGTGTTCTGTCTCTTAAATTGCCTCTACGAACTCCCTAAATGTGTTACGACATGGTAGAACTTCCTTGTTTCGTGAAACATCAGCTTTGTGGATGATCCATTCCTCCAAATTCTGCCCGTGACCAAACTGAAAGTATGAGACTTGAGTACTATCATAAGTTGAATATATAAAGCATGTCCTGGCCAAAATCTGTTAGACAGTAATATATCTTATCTCAATTCTGTCCATGCCAAAGGGCCACGAGTGTTGCATTTTTGATTCTGTCTAGTTCTGAGGCTGCTTTGTTTATATGCCATAAATGTGCCTGTATCGGTTATATGTTGAACATGAATCCAGTAGGCATATTTGATTAATTGCTCGCTGAATGCTGTGTCCCTTTTGTGGAGTGCCTTTGTATATTCCAGAATAATCTCCCTAAGTATGTTGAACAAATTGAAATCAGCGTGTCTGGTAGGAATGTTTGGTGTCACTATTTTCCAGTTAAATTTTCGCATAATTAGGTAGTATTTGATCTTTTTCATGCCATCAGAGGAATAGCCATTAGTTGCTTGCTTAATTTGAGTTAATTGATTAAAACAGCACACCAAAGAAAATTTGCCTCTGCCTTTGTCCCTTAAATATCCGAGCATGCGTTTTGTTTTAGTTTATGCTGGGTTGACAGTTTAGTTTAAGATTTACAGTCTCAATCAACTTGTGCCTATATGAGTGATAATCTTTTTTTCCTTCGTTTACATGTACACTTCGGAGCGAAATGGAGTCTTCATAAAGACTCATTATCCGAACAGTCTCATTTTGAGACTATGCGGCATTCGGACTTTGCATGCATCTTCCTATTCAGCTTTCGTTCTCTCGACCTTCATCCGAACAAAGAGGGTGGTTAGCCAAACGGCGGACCACTGAAAGCGTTACTCTTCTATGGGAGCTAAATGTGGCTTTAGTCATCTTACTTTCATTCCCTAATGCTTGTTTATGTGTGACTAACATTTTATCTAGCTGTGTGATTGTGATAAATACTTAATTGCTTATTTTTAACCGAGCCTATTTTATATTAGGATGTCTTAATTAGCAAATGTAGGTCTTAAATTAAATGAAGTTTAATTGTTCTCGTAAGTTTGGCATTTTTAGTTAGAAGGAAAGATATGCTTCCAAAGCATCATAAATTTTACACACTAGCGTTAGCCTGTTTTGAGAAATAAGAAAACGAACTAGTTTTCATAGATAACTGCTCCGCTTTGACTCCTTTCTAACACTTGAAACATGTATTTGTTAAAACAACCCTTACATTGAACTAATAGTCTTTCTATAAAAACTTTAAACTTAATCGATATTAATCTTACAATAACGCTTTTAAATTTGTTAGTCGGCATAACCTACTTTCTCCAAATACACGTAAACGTTACACATCCCGCTTCTTTAGGTTTATTTATAACTAAGCTTTTTTTATGCACATCATTATTCTCTACAAATTTTATTTAAAATAACATGTTTATATTTCTATTATAACCTTAGCAATACTTATAAAAATATCTTCTTAAATATTATAAAATATTACATCTACATTCTTAGCCTAATTAAATTTGAGTCCGGTCGGTTAACCATTATTAATGGAATTTAGAGGATGACTAATACCTTCCCTCTAGGTTAGTTGAACCCATACCTAGAATCGTTTGGTTTCGTAGACTTTAAAATAGAGCTGACTTTAGATAAATAACTTTAATAAACTTTAGATGCCCTAATTCACCGTAAATAATTAGGTGGCGACTCCTCAACTTTAATGAACTCCTTAAAATAAACAAAAAATAGGAATCACCAATATGTCGTACTTCTAATTTAACCCGGTTAAAAAAGGGTATGACATGCCTATGTCTCCTCTCCACCACTCCATTCTGTTGGGGAGTGTGTGGACAACTACTTTGGTGCCCAATCCCATTACTAGCAAGAAATCAGTGCATTCTTTGCTGAAGAATTCAACACCATTATCTGATCTAAGCATTTGGACATACATACCAAACTTCACATTGACCATCTTAACAAAAATTTTAAGCAAAACAATAGAATCACTTTTCAATTTCATCAAGTAAATCCATATCATCCTTGAGTGATCATCTACAATTTTCAGAAAGTACCTATAGCCATTATAAGTGGGAACCTTGAATAGGCCCCAGATATCTATGTGTAACAATTGAAAAGGCTTAGATGATCTAGTAATGCTCATAGGAAATGGTTTCCTTACTTGTCTAGCCATGGGGCACACAGTGCAGTTATTGAAATTACAAACAGAAACTTTATTCTTCAAAAAATCTAGTTTCTTCATGACACTTGCTGGAATATGTCCAAGTCTCCTGTGCCAAACTTGAGCATCTGTTGTGCCACTATCTACAAAACAACTTGTTTGTCTTATGTTGTCACCATCTCCTCCTTTAGAGTTCTGTGAAAGCAAGAGATACAGACCACCTTCTTCTCTACCAATCCCCCTCACTTTCCCAGTGCTTAGGTCCAGGAATATACAGAAATGTGGAAAGAAAAGCACTGAGCAATGTAGCTCTTTAGTCAACTTTGACACAGATAAAAGATTGTACTGGAAGTCAGGCATATATAAGACATTCCCTATAGTATATCCACCTGTAATACTGCAATTCCCTTGATAAGCGATTGGAACAGTTTTACCATCTGGGATATGTACATTACCTTTCTTTGAGTTAGGCAAATTAGTTATGTTTGTCATCAATTTGGGATTATTAGTCATATGATCAGTTGCACCATTATCTACTATCCAGGACTCATCATTTGACTGTGAATTAACATTAGTTGCTATAGAAGCATTACCTGCCATGTTGGCTGAAGTTTCCACCTTTTTTTCCTTACCTTTAAGTAGCAACCTCATGATTTGATTATACTAATCATTAGTGAAGTAATTCTGAGTGCTTCCACTGTTGCTAGAGGCATGAATCACCCTGTGAGATTGTTCATTATGAGCAGCAACTGAATTTCCTCTAATTTCTGCACCTTCCTTGACTGACATATCATCATTTATCACCATATTTGCTTGTCTATATACTTGTTTCTTCTTTCCCTTAAAACCTGATGGATATCCTACTAATTTATAGCAAGTTTCCTTTGTGTGACCTTTAGCTCTACAAAACTCACAAACCAGATGACTAAAGCTATTAAACCTCTTACTAGTACTGGCTGTGTTGTCATATGAAGAGTTACTGGAGGAACTACCAAAGTTATTGAAACTGTTGGAGGAACCACCAAGGTTATTGAACTTCCTATATCTCTGCTGATTGTCACCAACACTCATCAACACTATGTTCTCATGTATCTCATTGACAACATTTCCTTGTGAACTAGAGCCACAAATCTTCCTTTGACTCTCCTCATGAGCAAGCATAGCATGAGCTTGGCTAACAGATGGTGATGGTGACATGAGCAAAATTTGACTTCTAACAGCACTATATGTTTCATTCAGTCCCATCATAAACTGAAAAAGCTTTTGTTGCTCAAGGTGCACCATAAAATCCTTCGACTTATCGCATCCACAAATTGCAGGGATTAAGGAATAATATTCATCCCAAAGTGAACGCAGTCGAGTATGATAAGCAGAAATGTCAGAAGTACCTTGAGAAATTGTGGCTATTTCTCTATGAATATTGTAAATCCTCGATCCATTGACCTTGTCAAAACGCTCCTTAAGGTCCTTCCATACCGTATGGACATCGTCTGCATACACAAGCCCACTCACCAATTCCTTTGAGACTGTGTTCATAATCCAGGTAAGAATTGTAGCATTCACACGCTCCCATTCTTCCTCCAGATCGTCTTTGAATTGGTCCTTGGTGCAGGTGCCATCGATGAACCCTAATTTGCGTTTAGCTCGCAATGCTAACCTCATTGCTCTGCTCCAGGTAGAATAATTCTCAGATCCTTTCAGCTGAATCGAGATTATCACATTTCCAGAATTATCCGACGGCTGTAGGTAAAGAGGATGACGATGATCATCAATGTCTATCTCCGCCATTGTTAATTCTCAAGAATGAAGGTTTTCGACCAAAGTTGAAACAGATTTTCACAAAAAAAATAAAAAAAAAAAGTTGAAGTTTTCGATCAAAATTTTGAAACAGATCTTCAAATTTGAACACAATTCTAGCAATAACTAGTTTCGATTTTCCTAATCCAGCTCTGATACCATGTTAAAACTTTCCATTTCAGTGAGAAATACTAGATCTATGAAGATATTGAAGCCAATATGAACAGTTGACTGCTAGTTTATAGAGAGAGAATTTTATTCATTTTATTTACAATGTAATGAGTACAGAATATCCTAACTAACCGTGTATACATAAAGTTACAACTAACTCCACTAACTAACTCATTAATTGCAACTAAGTCCCTACACTAACTGTCACTAACTCCTTGTACTTCTCTGTATTTACAAAACTACCATCAACTACACTATCATTTCAACATGAACAAAGTAAACCGATAAACCGCACCAAATCGATAAACTGAGTCAAACCGAAAAAAAAACCCGACTAGTGGTTTGGTTTGACTTGGTTTGGTGTTGGAAAAAAAAAACCCGATCATAATTGGTTTGGTTTGGTTTTAGCTAAAAAAAAGTCAAATCGAACCAAACCAACCCGACATTACATGTATTCAATTTTTAAAATATTTTATACATAAAAAAATTTATTTGTAATTTAATTTATAAATATTTCTTAATTTTTTTCATAGTTTTTCATCTATTATCATATTATTCAAGCTTGAACTTAGGATTTTGAATGTGAATAAGTTTTATATCCTATGGATGTTAGTAACTCATATAAAGTCCAAACCAAAACCAACTCAACACTAATACTAACAAAAGAATTTCAATTTACCCATAGAAATGACAATAATGTTGGATATCTATTCTTTAGTTTTGCATAATTGGTTTAGAGAGTGAAAATACAGAACTTAAGTTTTTTTTTCTTGTCATGTAATTAATACTTATTAGCCGTACTTATTTTAGCATGACTTAATATTTTTAGATTATGGTCATTTTCTTTATGGCTTATTAATTAGCAATATTTATTTTAACCGATTTTATTATCTTTTGTTGAATATTTTAATACAATGTCATTACTCTTCTCACATTTTGTTTATATTTTCTTATGAAACACCTTAATTACATAGTTGTATCTTACTAGGACTAAAGAAATATTTGACGTAAAAGTTATATGTTTTGTATCAAGATTATTCCGAAAAAAAAAACTCGAATAACCCGAGAAAACCCGAAGTTGAAAAACTCGAATTTTATTGGTGTACACCCCTAACTTTAGCCATAAGTTTCGTGTTCCAGTTTTGGAATAAAATTTCCTTTAGAAGGGAATACTTTACACTCAAAATGAAACTTTCCAATGCAAATTTGAATTGATAGGGTTCAAAACCAATATCACACACCGGCTGGGATAACGTTAAAATTAATTATTTATAGTTGGAAACGTGCCAGCAAGGCAGTCATATCTCTGAAGTGCAGTCCCCCATATACATCAAAATAAAAACAAAAATGAATGCCGGGTCAACTTCTCCCATATTTCAAACTTGACAACAAACACAAAAACAGCAAGTGCCACCTCATCAAATGCATGAATCAAGTTCCTTAAATCTCCTATAAATAGCCCCTCTTCTTACTCTCACTTCATCCTCAGCAGCTTTCATTCCTCATAATAAGCACTAAATTCCAAGTACAAAGCTGCCACAGCACATTCACTACAATGCCTTCTGCAGCTACAACTTCGGTCTCCAAATGCACTATTTTCCCCTCACAAAAATCATCTCTTCCTGATCTTAAACTCTCTGTTTCCGATCTACCAATGCTGTCTGTTCACTACATTCAGAAAGGTGCTCTCTTTACTGGTCCCCCTTTTCCTATCACCCAACTCATTTCCCTTCTCAAACTCAGTCTTTCTCAAACACTCACTCACTTCCCTCCCTTAGCCGGTCGATTCGTAACCGACCCAAATGGCTACGTCTACATTTCTTGCAATGATGCTGGCGTTGATTTTGTACATGGTACTGCCACTCACATTTACATTCGCGACGTCATAGGCTCCATTGACGTTCCTCATCTTGTCAAGGAGTTCTTCCCTTTTGACCGCACTGTTAGCTATCGAGGGCATTTTATCCCTCTTCTCGCAGTCCAAGTAACGGAATTAGCTGATGGCGTCTTTATTGGCTGCACCGTCAACCATTCGGTCACTGATGGGACATCTTTTTGGAACTTTTTCAATACATTCGCTGAGGTGAGTAGAGGTGTGAAGAGGATTATAAGGCGGCCGGATTTTACCCGTAATTCAATTTTGATTTCAAATGCTGTGCTAAAACTCCCAGCTGATGGTCCTAAAGTTACTTTCGCCGGTGACGCCCCCTTGAGGGAGAGGATATTTAGTTTCAAAAGGGAATCACTTCTAAGACTCAAAGCGAAGACCAACAATCAGATATTGAATTTCAACGGAGAAATTAATGTTATTGAATTGATGGCTAAACAGAGGAACGATCCCTTGAAATTCGATATGACAGCAGAAACGGAGACGATAAATCCAATGGCTGAGATTTCATCATTTCAATCGCTTTGCGCATTGGTGTGGCGTGCAGTGACACGTGCAAGGAAATTCCCATCTTCGAAAATGACGACATTCAGAATGGCTGTAAATTGCCGTCACCGTCTCCAACCGAAGCTAAATCCCTTATATTTCGGTAACGCAATTCAGAGCATTCCAATTTACGCATCAGCAGGGGACGTTTTATCTAACGATCTGCATTGGTGTGCGGAGCAATTGAACGAGAATGTGAAGGCGCACGATGATGTTATGGTGAGGAAGTTTGTAGAGGATTGGGAGAAGGACCCACGGTGTTTTCCGTTGGGGAATTTTGACGGAGCGATGCTAACAATGGGGAGCTCGCCGAGGTTTCCAATGTACGATAATGATTTTGGGTGGGGCAGACCAGTTGCAGTAAGGAGTGGGAGGGCGAATAAGTTTGATGGGAAGATATCAGCGTTTCCAGGGAGAGAAGGAGGAGGAAGCGTAGATTTGGAGGTGGTTTTGTCACCTGAAACAATGGAAGGTTTAGAGTCTGATCAGGAATTCATGCAGTATGTTACTGGGTATTAAATGTGGGGTGAAAAAACTCAAAAAGGATGAGTATGTACGCCTGTATTAGCTGTTGTGGTTCGTGTTTTTCTTCTCAGCTTGGACTGTTCTGATTCATTTTATTTCATGTAGTATGTTCCATAGAAGTATGAAATTGTCAAATTCTCTAGCTGATTGTACGAATTGAATTACAAATTATGTGCTTGTAAAAATAATTCAAATGGACAAAACAAGAACTGGAACGTTAAAACCTGTCATACGAGTAATATTCTTCAGTCTTCAGCTGGAAAAACATTAGTGTCCAAGTTCTTAATTAGTCTCATTAATTGATAAAAAAACTGAGAAATCACATGACCTGCAGAGTCAAACCATAAATAAATATTACTAATGACTTGGCTACAATAGCACTTAACAATATAGCAGAGTAGATATTTCAATGAATGTGTGCTGTATATCTTGAGTGTTTGGTTTATATCCAAATGTTTGCTTGGATTAAAATAATAGCATACGCCGGCAAATCGAAAAAGGCGGCTTAGAATCACCATATGGATTAATAAACCAGGCCATTTTAATTAGTGGATAATCTAGAGCACAAGCTACAAAGTCTTTTTAAAATAATTTATTTAATAGTGGTATTAATTAAAGTAGTCCTGCGACAGTTTGAATATGCTGGCATTAAGTATATATTTCGTTTAATGTTTATTTTATTGTAAGAAGGATAGATTCCAACCCAACTTTTTGTAGAATAACAGCCACCACACAGATTCTGTGGGATCAGGTATTTGTCTCATTTGTCTTCTACTATATATAGTCTCACATGCATTCACAGTTTAAGCTGTTAAGACGGTTTATTCCATGCAAATGCAGTGTTTTTATACCCCCAAGTATTTTCAGTAAGAAAAATGTTCAATTTATTCCTAATATACACTCCTTTCATTTCAATTTATATGAACTCATTTGACTGGGCACGACATTTAAGAAAAAGGGAATACTTTTGAAACTTGTGGTTCAAAATAAGCCTTGAAAATTTGTGTGGCTGTAAATCATTCATAAAGTGAATTTATTTCCAAATTAGAAAAGATGTCATTCATTTTGGCACAGACTAAAAAGGAAATAAGTTTAAATAAATTGAAACTGAGGGAATATTAATTAACTATGTCATCATCCGGTAGAAATTGTCAACAAAAGAACTCTTAGTCTTTTACCATTACTCAAACTTTTCATATTTGCCCTTATTTTCCAAAGCAGCTCAACTGACTTATTTTATCCTTATTGCTCAAGCTCATTAATCCGTTTATTATTGAAGAGGATTTTTTCATATTGATTGCAGTGGCTACCTCAAGTTAGTGGCGAAATCAGGATTTTGTTACAAAAATTTAAAGTTTAATGTCCATATGTATAAAAAGTGATTTTTTCATATACATTGCAATAGCTACATGACTGAAAAGGTTTAGATCGCGGTCATCAATGGCTATGAGTTGAAATTCGGATCCCAAAAAATGAAAGAATAGAATAATGCCTATTTGCCTAGGATCATTATTTACCATAACATATATAACTTCGATATATCGAAACCTAAATAATTTGTTTCTACCGAAATTCTTTTTATTTTTCGAGATGGATCAAAAGCTGCCTCATACATGATCAAGGAAATTCACAAAGACGAATTGCACAGTTCAGCTGATTCAGCGTACATAAAAGAGTATACATTTTTCACATCCTAATCCGTAATATGTATTTGGCTCCACATTAGCATTATAGTTCGATTAATTGAATAGTCCCAACGAAAGTGTGACTACTATATTAAAAAATTTCTTCCCAATTGCTCGTAAACTGTCGTTCACGTGGAAGCTGGAACTTTGCTACCTTAGTTTTTTTACTACTATTAATTATGAAATGACAGCATATATCAAGTGGAACTACGTGCAGAGTCAAACCATTAAATAATACGTAATTAGTATACTCTTTTTGGTTTATATCCAAATGTTCCTAGTTGGATTAAAGTAAAGCTTACACCGACCAATCGAAAAAGACGGTTTTGAGGATCATCCAGTGCATTAAAAATTAAAAAAAAACAATCTCTTAACTGGAATCATCTAGAACACAAGCTAAGGTCTATTATTAGAAGTATTTTAAATTAGTAGTGGAATTAATTAATTAGCAGAAGTATTTTGATTAATAGTGAGGAGAATGACAGGTCAGATACAGAGCGTTAAAAGACAGCACTCATGGATTATTATTCTTTATTAGGATCAAGATTTGTCTCCTTCTATATATCTCACAAGAATGCAGATAATTAAATATCTACTAAATAATCTTGATATTATGTAATTACGGTATTTTAATCCTCACACAATGAATTCATTATAACTTGTTCATAAACCAAATGGCCCCTGAGGGTTTACTCAATGTAAATCCAGGGTTGTTTTTATTTAGAGTTGACGTTCAATCTACGAACATGAAAAAATATTTTCATAATCAAGTCATATATAAAGTTATGACATATGAATATATACGATAACATTAATTATTAACTTGGTAAAACTGATAACTAACTTGTTATCTGGGGTTAAAATTAATCAGTACTCTCAAGAAAATCTTTACACTATCATTATAACTTAAATTCTTTTATTTATGTATATAATACGGACTCCTTTCCGTTTTTGTATTATATATAGTTTGACTTTTGAATTCCATGTTGCCAATTTTTGAACTCAAATTGATGTCAATTGATTCAACTCATTAAACTTTTATCGCACGAGTAAATCGTGGATTTCTTTTCTATTTTAATTGAGTCCACCTAGCGCGAATGAATTTTTGTACCAAAAAAAAAAAAAAAAAAAGACGTAGCGCCACTTTTCTTTATGTGAAATTTGTCCCTTGCTGATCAACAGCTACATTTTTCCCATGTGGAATAACTTCTCTTTGTATGAATTTTTTTTCTCAAGCAAATATTTCATCTGCCCATATATATAATTCAGACACTAATATCAACAATTAACAGTGGGACGATAAGTACCATTACATTCTTAACTAAAATTTCGGATGAAACTATCAAGAATAAAAGTCTGATTAAATAGAAAATGCTTTAATTCAAGTGCAAAGGTGCAAATATACACATCAACTTTGTGATTTAGAGCAGATATATCGTCGTTAAAAAGTGGTGCACATGTACCTCTGCCGTTACACAAATAATGCAAATATATGTTTGCCGTTACACAAATGGTGCAAATATACTCCTTTTGTTACACAAAATGGAGCAAATATACCCCTGTTGTTACACAAATGGTGCAAATATACCCTTGCTGTTACGCAAATGGTGCAAATATACCCTTTTCGCTGATGATTTTTTTTTTTTTTTAAATTAACTTATTTTTTAAATAAAAAATGTCACGTGGCTTTAAGAAAATAAGTCCACACTTTTTTTAGTGGACTTATTTATTTTTAAAAAACATAATAATTTTCTTTTTCTAGTGGGTCGGGTCTTGTTCATTTTAAAAAATAAGTCTACCTATTTTTTTAAATGAATCAGACCCAACCCACCAAGAAAAAAAAATTATTGTGTGGCTTTAAAAAAATAAGTTTACGAAAAAAATGGATAGACTTTTTTTTTCTTAAAGAATGTGATATTTTCTTAATCTATATCTATCTATCTATCTATCTATCTATATTATTTTAAAAGTATGAATATAAATATTGGTTGACCAAAATATTCTTCAAATATTTAACGATATTTATACCCTTCAAGATGAATTATTTTTTCAAAATATATGTACTGGATAAAATTACAGTTTAAATTTCCCCTAATATTAACTTCTATGGAATTCTAATTAGGGCTGTTCAAAACCGAATTGCCACCGATAACCCAACCGTAAAATTGGCTTATTGGCTTATTGGTAGTGGACTATCGGATTAGCGGTTGGGGAATGGATTAAAATCTTGTAGTTAACAGCTTATCTGTGCGGGGGCGGATTACACAATTTTCTTATTGGGCAAACCGTTAACCCGTTAAGAATTTATCATATAATATTTTTACCCCTAAACATATAAAATATGTATTGTAAACCTAAAACACTAAAATCTAAAGCTAAAGCACTAAATTGAAAAGTCTGAAGCATCAGTAATTATCTTCGGTAAACTCTTCCATTAACCATAAATTATTATTATTATTATTATTATTATGTGTTGGAAGTTACTATTGCAATAATTGTGGTTCCAGAGAAAGGTGGTGAAGTGATCACCATCGAAAGGGTTGAGATTAAACTTGTGAATTCTTAACTGTTAAGTCCTGCCCTGTGGCTATGGGGCTTAATTGACTCCCTAGTTGTTAAATTATGAATAAAACGTTTGTCTTTCAAGGCAAAATAAAATAAAATAGTAGTTACGTAATTTAACCGATACACCGCCCGATAACCGTCCGATAATTGCTAACCCGATACCGAACCAACCGATATCTT
Organism: Lycium barbarum; assembly: GCF_019175385.1. Classification (NCBI taxonomy): domain Eukaryota; kingdom Viridiplantae; phylum Streptophyta; class Magnoliopsida; order Solanales; family Solanaceae; genus Lycium; species Lycium barbarum. The sequence goes on from NC_083341.1 coordinate 9,410,120, forward strand.
ATCGGTTGGCTAGCGGATTAGTACTTTTAAAAGCCGATAACCGTTAAGCATAGTTATCCGCCCAATCCGCCTGATAAGCAGCCCTAATTCTAATCACAATCACGTTTCAACTTCTTACGTACCTATTATTTAGTATTTCGGACTCCAAAGTAAAATTCTGAAAGGATATGAATTGGAGGACAAAAAGGTAATGCCATGAAAGTCATATCAAATGCGAGCAACTTTTTAGTTATCTTTGTTTGGTCCATTATTAATGAATTCTTGAGAATATGACTTTCATATGCCAAAATCACAGAGGCTTAACTACAGTGAATCATTTCATCACGGAAAAAATGTTAAATATTGTTGCATTAGTCAAGTGATTTTACATCTTTAATGGCATCACTTTGTGATTTCGGAATGTTATGTTCAATTTAATTTATCCTTTGATTGTGTCAAACTTTTTCAGTAAAGTTGGTTTTGGTTATATGTTATATTATTTTATTATTTATATTATAAAAGTACGAATAGCAATGTTTGACGATAAAAATATCCCTAAAATATTGATCGACTTACATACCTTTTTAGTCTAATTCTATCATATTTCTATCGACCATTTTGGTAAATATAAAAGAATATCACAGTTAAAAATAGAATTTAAAATAAATACTATTAACTTCCTGAATTTCGGCTTCCAATCTGATTAATCAAAGAGTCTGAATCTCAATATTAAAAGGATTTAGTTGTGTTAATTTCTTAACTAAGTTGTATAATTTTAGGTTTAGTACTATTGGACCTCATGCAATTCATCTTTATCACATGTGTTTTCAATGTAAATTGAGTATGGAAAGACTTCTTTCCCCAAAAATAAAAATTTGAAAGCCTTAGATTTTTAAAGCCACTTGATATTTTTTTAATTAAAAATAAGTTAAATGATTTTTTTTTAAAATTCTGTCAGCAAAAAGAGTATATTTGCACCATTTGTGTAACGACAGGGGTGTATATACATAATTTTTTTTAACGAGGGGTATATCTGCTCTAAATCGCAAAGTTGAGTGACATATTTACACATTTGCCTTTTTTTATTTTACTATAATACATTTAACTTATTCGGCAAACAAATGTTTGGTATTCTGATTTTGCATAATATAATAAGTTTCAATATAATGAAAATAAATAAAATATATGGTCACTAGCTCAATTCCTAATTTTGGGTTATTTTAGTCATAATTTTTTTTCCACGGAGGTAAAAACATAAAGGATAATGAGAAGTATTAAGTGGATAAGATCAAAACATATTTTTGTACCTTATTAAATAATTAATATTTAATTCCAAATAACACCATCTAACATTTGAGAGATTGACAGGGAATAACGTGCGAGGCACGTTCGTAGAGAATAGTATTATTTTAAAAGCATGAATATAAATGTTAGTTGACCAAAATAGCCTTAAAATATTGAACGACTTTTATACCCTCCTATTACTACTAACAATACTGATTACTACTAAAATCCTATTTCTATTGAACTACCTATGAGCCGACTTTTGTACCCTTACTTTACTATTACTACCAATGTTACTAATTATTGGCCGTATAATACGGTCCAACATACTGGCCGTATATTCTGCCCAGAATGGCAGCCCTCACTAGACCTAATCTACGGCCACACATACGGTCCATATAAATTATACGGACCGTATGTTGGTCCGTAGATCTGGGTCGGGACAGGTTTTAAAATTAATATAAGGGACCCCAACCTCATTCAATTCATTTCATTTCTCACTCTACACCTCAAGAACTCTCGAGAAAGCTCTCCACACTTCTTCCATAAGAACTCAAGAGAAATTCATGATCAACTTCATCAAACCAAGAGAATCAAGTGTAAGAAACTCATTAGGGTTCATCCAAGGCAAGAAATCCCATTGGAAGTGAACTAGAGTTTTTGCTCAAGTGAAATATTTCCATTCAAACTCATTCCCACACTATCTAAGGTAAGTTTTATGATCATTCCATATTGTTTAGGGTATTGAGGGGTCGAAAGACTTGGATTATGAAAGGAGATAGAAAATGGGTTACAAAGATGAGAATAATGAGATTTTGACTAGTAGCTTGGAATGAGTCATGATTCTTGATGTGTTGTGATTATAAATATGTTATAAATGATATTAAGAACATGGGATAAACATTATATGTGAGTAAATGTAATAGTGTACTATGACCGTGATTATGGATGAATTGAAGTGAAATTGGGAAATGTGGATAATGTAGGTGATTGAAGATTGTTGGTTATAATATTGTGAATGTTATTATAGACGTTTGGGAGTTGATGCATGATATGGGGAAAGTTGTATAGACAAAGGAAATGCTGCCCAATTTTCTCTAGCTTTAGTTGAGCATGTTCATGTGATCGATTAGCTAATGTCAATACGAACTCTCTTGAAGGTAGAAACGTGAGCATTGGAGGAGAGCGATCAAGCGATAGAATAGCTAACGAAAAGGTATGTAAGGCTAGTCCCTTCTTTATAAGGCATGACTCCTATGGCATGAATCCTCCTATTTTTCCATGACTTTCCTATATATCGAAAATTATGAGTCTATGATTATAAAGAGCTTCTCATAAGATAAAGGAAAGAGATATGATACGAATATGATATGATGTTCTATGAAGTTAACGATCCTAAGTATGGTTCCATTGATGTTGTTCCTTGTGTACACTCACCTTAAAATGTTAGTCCCTTCAAGGTGAGAGATGATGATTATGATCACTCCATAATGTAATCGGGGGTTCACGACCTCACGTCACCCCGACATAGCTATAGTTTACCTTCAAGCTCTAATGTATGTTTTATGACAAATGTATGATGATGATAAGTTTATGATGAGTATATGATGATATGGTTCCACTGTGCCTAGATGGCCGGACATGTCACCGCTAAGGCGGGCTGCTTATGGTTCTACCGTGCCTAAATGGCCGAACATGTCACCGCTGAGGCGGGTTGCTTATGATTCCACCGCGCCTGGAAGGCTGGACATGACCACCACTAGTGGGCAGCGTATGATGGTTACCCGGACGCGGGTGAACGACGAGGGTATATGTGATATGATAAATGTGATATGATGATATATGTGATATGATTAAAATGCACACTCTCTGAAGAGTTAAGCAGGTTATATCTTTATCTCATGTCTTATGATTTCTTTATTATGTTCATATTATTCATGCCTTACATACTCAGTACAACGCTCGTACTGACGCCCTTTTTCTTTGGACGCTGTGTTCATGCCCACAGGTAGACAGGGAGGTGATCCAGATTCGTAGGAGCTATTAGCAGGCTTCGAGAGCACTCCATTGTTCCGGAGGTGCCATTGATTATTGTTTTGTGTATATATATGTTTTGGGCACGACGGGGTCCTGTCTCATCCATATGTCTAGTACTCTAGTAAAGGCTCGTAGATACGTATGTGTGGGTAGTATGGTCTCATGATTTCCCCATTGTATATGTACTATTTTGATAGCCGAAGGGCTTATGTATATAAAGGTAAATACGTTTCAAAGTGAAAATGGTTTTCCTATGGTTACAAGCATGAGAATAACGAATGAACGCAAGATGAGTACGATGAGTAATAGAATGAATGGTGCTCGGCGGTTAGCTCCGGGTACCCGTCATGGCCCGTAGTCGGGTCGTGACATATACATATAATCTTGGCTAATATTTAGAGTCGGAACCAACTAAGGTTTGCCATATAATTTTTGCTAAATATACTTTGTCATTTCCTTATTGGATTTTCTTGAAACATATATAATCGTCTCCCAAAGCTATTCAAATTTCAAAGTTGGAAACCATATTGCTTTCGAACCAATTGATAAGCGTTTCAGTTCTTTACGGAATTAAGTCCTTTTACTAAAAGAATTCCCAATCTCTAAAGTCTTAAATTCTTTACAAATCGTATTTGCCAGCTTAAAACCAATAATTTTAACAACTTACCCAAGAGTTTCTCGGGTTTAGAAATTAAGCTTTTGATGGACAATAGGATGAAGAGTTAAATTATTAATATGGAAGGGACGTAACTAACTTTACGATTAAGAGTTTTAGTTAAAAAAAAAAAAGACTTGGGAAGATAAAGTAACGAGAGGACACGACAGATGATAGGAGTACTTGCAAGAACTTCAAAGATATAATAGATCTAGATGTACCGTTTGGTGAAAATTAATCAACAAATCGATAAGAGCAAGGACTATAAATCCTAGCTTGGTAAAATCATATTTATGGCTTCAAATGAAAATATATCAGCTATTAAGAAATATGAGAGTAAGAACAGATTCTTCATTCAATGATTTCTTGCTTCGTGTCGAAATTGGAGAAGAGCATACAACAAAAGATGATTTGGTCCTTCTCTTAATTAGAACGATTGATTATCAAGACCAATGGTGACATTAGTGGTGAAGATCGCTAAGTAACGAAAATAGTTCATCATTTAAAGAAAACGAAAGTGGTGCAAAGTTACATGACATAAAGAGCAGTCTTAGCTAGCAAAAATAAATATGTTGATAAACTGAATGAGATATTGATTTTCAAGTTTCATGGTGAACGCTAAATATTTCTTAGTCTCGACTTAGCAGAAGATGATACTAATAACTACTACCAGGAAGAATACTTAGATACTTTAATAACGTCTGGCCATATAGCACATATGTTTGTTGTCAAGTTCATTAATTACTTCTTATGTATATTAGTGTCATGTATGTAACAGACAAAGTATAAAGTGGATATGATCAAATTTTTTGTACCTCATAAAACAAGTAGTATGTAATTTAAATAATGTTACCTCCCATTTGTTATGATTGACGGGGGATAACCTGTGAGACACGTTTATAGAGACTAATACTATATTAAAAGCACGAAGAGCCTTAGAAATATTGTTTGAATTTTTTGCCCTTCACTAAAAAATTTCACGGTAGAAAAAAACATCATTTACTATCTTCTTAAATATTAAATAAGTGTACTTTTTTGTGTAATTAATAATAGGAGTCTGTACTTTAATTAGATAGGTAGTAGAACTCAAATATGGTAGTTTAAAGAATATCAAATTTTCAAATCCAAGACTTCTTTTTGCCATATTTAACTCTAGTACCTAATATTTAATATTTAATAATTTAAGCTCAAATCCCTAACATTTAATACTTTAAAGTCGATAAAAATTACTTATTTTGGTGAAATAATAATTCACTAGCCCTGTATAAAATATTCTAAACGTATGACTCCTTTTTGCTTTGAGTCCTTACTCTTTTTTAGATCATCACTGCCTCTGGTATGTTGATTTTTCCCCAAACATGAAGCTTTTGATCAGTTTGTGTTCATGACAATAAGATATCATATTATTTTTTGCCTTTGCTTTATCTTTTTGGTTAGCAGAATTTGTCTTTTCATGGCAAAGATTACCGAGATAAAAGTTAGTAACATCTCTAATGACCAGTTCTGCTTCATGCATTCAACGATTTTTTTTTCATTAACTTATGTTTTTATCTATCCCTTTTGTGTATGAATGCAGCTGTTATGGTACATAAATGATCAAATCTACCCTTTATGTATGTTTTCGTTGAATTGATAGGTCAAAAACTATTGCGAATTGCAGGAAGAGCTATAGTACAGTAGGTCTTTTTAACCGATCTAATTTCTTTTATCATTTATGCATGTTTTCGTGGAATTCATAAGTTAGAAACTATTATGAATAGTAGAAAGAACTATAGTGCAGTAAGTCTCTTTAACCGATCTAGTATGTGTCGTCATGCTACACTATGTTATTTCATCTACTAATTGGTGATTATATTGTCATAAGTTTTAGTTGGCACAAGACTCTATTTTGGCCAAGTTACTAGAAAAATTTCACCTTGAAAATAATAACTAATGGTTAAGAAGTCAATTTGTAGTTTCTTTCTAATTGAATTAATTTTTTATTATCAATATTTATTATCTTCAATTATCTACGCTTTCATTTCATGATTCAAACTCAATTTTCAACGTAATTATATTTCTTTAAAAAATTTAATATTTTTAAAAGAGACTCTTTTTACTTATACGGTGTAATTTCCCACAAAAGGGTTCGATTGACCCGCTTAACACTACTTCGGTCCGCTGATGGTATAGAAGTAACACTTCCGCCGCTTGTTGACATGGGCATAAAAGTGCTTAAAACGACCTACAAGGAGGGTTTTGGCCATGACAGAGCAGCTGAATCGATAAAAAGAAACATACACAAGACACGTCATCAACAAAGAGATGTTAGATTGATGAGATACAACATACTACACCATTATCTCATACAACAAAATATCTGTAATTACAAAATATAATATATATAACTAACTTAGCTAATTTATTAGTTTTGCATGTTGAGAAGATACCTCATTATTTTGAATTCAACTATATAGTTACTGTAAATAACATTTATTTATCTATTTAAATGAATATTACATTTATTTCGACGTCAATTGCTATTACACGTATATAATTCGTTCTTATTCTATATCATTGCTTTACAACAAAAACAACATATTTAAATGTAATTAATTTTTGATAGACGCAAAATACACGTATAACGCACTTATGCTAAACTAGTTATAAAATAAGTTGCACCACTTTTTTAACAAAAAATATATCTACTTTAAATCACAAAGTTAAGTAGTATATTTGCACCTTTTCCCTTAACTCAAAGTGAAACTTTTGGTTTGAATTCAGATTAATCCGGCTAAAAGAAAATAGTGAACATCAGGGTGAAAGGTCGGTAACGATATTTGACTCAATTGTTTGTAGTTGGGCACGTGGCAGCCAGCCAGTCCCCCAAATCAACATTAAAACAAAAAAATTGAACACTCGGTCAACTCCCTCCATGTTGCAAACTTGCCGACAAAGAGAAAAGACAGCAAAGGGCCACCTCATCAAATGCACGAATCAAAATTCCTTAAATCTCCTATAACTGCAAATTAAGTTAATTTAATGACTAGCAATGCCTTCTTCAGCTGTAACTATGGTCTCCAAATGCACCATATTTCCCTCCCAAAAATCATCTCTACCTGATCTTAAACTCTCTGTTTCCGATCTTCCAATGCTCTCTGTTCACTATATTCAGAAAGGTGCTCTCTTTACTCGTCCCCCTTTCCCCATCACCCAACTCATTTCCCTTCTCAAACTCACTCTTTCTCAAACCCTCACTCACTTCCCTCCCTTAGCCGGTCGATTCGTGACCGACCCAAATGGCTACGTCTACATTTCTTGCAATGATGCTGGCGTTGATTTTGTACATGCTACTGCCACTCACATTTACATTCGCGACGTCATAGGATCCATTGATGTTCCTCATCATGTCAAAGAGTTCTTCCTTTTTGATCGCACTGTTAGCTATCGAGGGCATTTTAGCCCTCTTCTCGCCGTCCAAGTCACGGAATTAGCTGACGGCGTATTCATTGGTTGCGCCGTCAATCATTCCGTTACAGACGGGACATCTTTTTGGAACTTTCGCTGAGGTGAGTAGAGGTGTGAAAAGGATTATAAGGCGGCCTGATTTTACCCGTAATTCAATATTGATCTCAAACGCTGTGCTAAAACTCCCTGCTGATGGCCCAAAAGTCAACTTTTCTGGCGATGCCCCATTGAGGGAGAGGATATTTAGTTTCAAAAGGGAATCAATTCTAAGACTCAAAGCAAAGACCAACAATCAGAATTTAATTTCGACAGAGAAATTAACATTGTTGAATTGATGGCCAAACAGAGCAACAATCCCCTGAAACTCAAAACAGAGACGATAAGTCCAACGGCTGAGATTTCGTCGTTTCAATGCCTTTGCGCATTGCTCTGGCGTGCGGTGACACGTGCAAGGAAATTCCCATCTTCCAAAATGACGACATTCAGAATGGCTGTAAATTGCCGTCACCGTCTCCAACCGAAGCTACATCCGTTATACTTCGGCAACGCAATTCAGAGCATTCCAACTTACGCATCAGCTGGGGATGTTTTATCTAACGATCTGCATTGGTGTGCGGAGCGATTGAACAAGAATGCGGAGGCGCCTGATGATGTTATGGTGAGGAAGTTTGTAGAGGATTGGGAGAAGGATCCACGGTGTTTTCCATTAGGGAATTTTGACGGAGCAATGCTAACAATGGGGAGCTCGCCGAGGTTTCCAATGTATGACAATGATTTCGGGTGGGGGAGACCAGTTGCAGTAAGGAGTGGTCGGGCGAATAAGCTTGATGGGAAGATATCAGCGTTTCCGGGGAGAGAAGGAGGAGGAAGCGTTGATTTGGAGGTGGTGTTATCGCCTGAAACAATGAAGGAACTGGAGTCCGACCATGAGTTTATGCATTATGTTACTTGCTGTTGAGTGGTGAGCTTTGCGTTTTGGAGGAGGGACTATAATTTGTGGGATGAGGATGTAAAATATTACATCTGCTGTTCAATTGTAATTTTACTCAACTGTATTGGTTGTAATTAGTTTAATTATCATCAATAAGTTTTTGTACCTTTATTTAATTCATCAATGATTATCTTTGAAGTTATCTATATATAATATAAAGTTAGGGATAGAAAAGATGATGCGACACATCTCTATGATTAGCATTCATATTTATCTTTTTTCTCATTTTTTTTTTGGTTTTTCTATATATATATATATATTTTTTTTTTTTTCCTGCTAAATTTTATGTATTTTTGTTACAACATTAATGGCTAAATAATTAATACTCCATTATTCCTTCTCTTAAACTCTCACTGATGACATTTACCAGCCCACTACCCTATCGATTAAGGTCGGTTAAGGCAATTAATATACAATTTTATTGTCTAATTAAACTGAAGAATTGATGCATATTAATGACTATGCTGTTTTATCTTCTTTTATATTCTTTATCTGAGCTCCCCTCATCTTTCCTAATTCACTTGCTATGTGATGCTTCACTTTTGCAATTCTCCTCTCATACTCGAAAGTTAGAGAGGATTGGATCTTCTAATTTGATGATTTTTTCATTTGCTCTCTGTACGTTATATTTTTTTTTAAGGTATGCATAATTATTTAAATAGACTATTAAGTTGTTATCAGTACTTATTTTATGTTACATTAGTATAGGATTATGACTTATGTAAAGGAAGTGATATGTTTTGGAGCCCCGCTGTCGGCTTATTCTCAGCAGGGAAGCCGAAGAAATAATGCTGCCATGCTGGGGAGCAAGATTGGAGTTAAATTGTAATTAGAATGCTTTTAGTCATTATAAATCTACGAAACGGTATGCTATATTAATTCTTATGTGAGATGCCAAAGGATAGGGGTGTATACATAGCAATAATTATTGATACTTCTCGCTTTTCATTGGTACTTCATTTTTCACATACTCTTTTGGTACTTGCTAAAGAAAAATGCACCTGAATTCATTGAACTTCTAATGGAGCTTGCAAGAAGGGAAAGGGATACAATGATTTATGTTTATGATGGTATGAATATTTAGTTGACTTTTCAATATGATGATGGTAACATCTTAATCCATTCGTTTATGAAGTTTTCTCTTTGTGATGTTACGTTGGTTGATATTTTATTATTCTTGTACTAAATTTGCAATAGGCTTTTTATCTAAGTGACCATCATAGGCATCTTCATAATGCCTTATAATTTAATCGCTCATTTGATCTCTATTATTTTTAATTTGAATATATTTGTGTTAGCAATTATGTAATTACTAACGTGATAGTGATACTTTTTTTCTTAAAACCAATTTTAGGGGTAGTCCGGAGTGATTTAAAGGTAATTATAATAAGTAAAGGTCTGTTGGAAAGAGTTGTTAGGAAGTGATGATAAAGATGCTAATATGATAGTGAGAGGGTTTTATAGATAGTGCGTGCACACTTATATGTGTTGTGTTTTTTATAAAAACTAATGCATTTGTCCGCGCTTATGCAGATTAAATTTACGGAACAATCCTTTTTAATATCTGATTATAATAAATATTTTAAAAATTCCTTTTAGACATCAAAACAGATTAATTTTTAAATTTGAACCTCTTATACTATGTAAGTTGAGAATTCATATAATCAATTGTAAGTTATTACAGATTGAAACAATTATTATTGGTGTTAAACATAAAAGATTAAAAATAAGGTCAAGAAAAACTCAAAATAATACGGAGATCTTGATCGAGTTATCTTGCTCTATTTAAATTGGCATTGAAAGTTGGTTGTTAAGTTGTTGTAGGAAGTTTTGTGATTTTATTGTAAATTTATATAATTATGGAAATGAAATTGTAGGGTGCAAATTATGATTGTTGTTAATGAAATTGGGAGATAAAAATTAGTTGTGAATATTTATGTCGAAGGTTGGAGGTTTCGGGTGAATTATGGTTTTGGTGGAATTTTTGTATATTTTGTAGAATGATATGAAATGCTTCCGAATTGTATTTGAATGATCTTGAATTAGTAGATGAATATGAAAACGTTGATATTGGTTTGAAAGTGTGAAGTTGGAGTAGAAGTTGTTGTATTATGTAGAGAAGAATATTACATATGTTAATTGATTGTTGATGTTGTTGGTATTGTTGTTGGTGTGGTTGTTGTTGTTTTGGCCGAGTTAAATTCTCGGGGACGTTGAATTTACAGGGGAGATGCTGCCGAAATTTCTGTAGACAAGTGTCACTTTAAGATTCAACTCCTAAGGGCTTACAGTTAATGTTTGGTATTTATGACCAATTGTAGATTTTGTGAAGCGCGGAACTTGAGTATGGATTGGCGTAAGGAGCAAGTAAGGTATGTAAAGCTTTACCTTTCCTTCTTTTGGCATGTCCTAGACATAATAGGTTATGATACGAGCCTCGGGGGAAACTCTATTCTTAGAAATCCGAGCCTAATTTTGACCTTTATTCATTCAATGTAATTGAATTAGGTACTTTATGCTTTGATAGAAAAATAGTTTAAGCATTCGTAACTTTCTCAAATAGAACCGGATTGCCCTAAGATTTTTTTGTAGATGACTCCATAAAGTCTAATGTTCATAATTTATGCATACCACCTCGACTTGACCCGAGGTGGGCCCACAATTTCCGAGACCCTTTTGTATTGCTCTATTTGACTTATTTCCATACGGTATTAAAGGAAACTTTTGGCTATTGTCCCGGCTACTAAACGATAGTTGTTTTAACTATTCCATTGAGTCCCATGATGAGTTTTGATATGTACAAACGATCTCAGAAGTTTTGTTTTAACATAATCCATCGTAACATCCGAAAGGTACGTACTACAACTATCGTCTGATTCTTTTCTAAATGACCTATCGTTCGGACTATTCTATCGAGTCTTTGTAAATGTTTTGTGATGCATATAGTTTCTCACTACTCTACTCGTGGATGCCTCAATGCTTCCTTCACTGAGCCCGGGCCAGGATATGTTATCACGCGTATTCCACTGCATTGTTCGCCGTGCCTCGATGTGAGGGGGTAGGTATGACACGTACATGGGTTCTGGAGTTATGCTGTGCCATGTACATATATTCTGATATTTGATGATATGATATGATATGATATGATATGGCCATCTGATATGTTATGATATGTTACGGAGCTATTCCCTACTCTGGAGTTATGTTGTGTTGTGGCGCCAGTGACGGGGTGGCGGCCACGTTCTGTTCACCGAGTCCCATAATGGGGCCGGATATGGCATATGTTTGATTCATTATCTATGTTGTATGAGTAAGCATTTTTGATATTCTGGTTATTGCATTCATTTTCTGTACTTCCTGTTCCGGTTATGATTCTGTTTATTGTACTTCATGCTTTACATACTCAGTACATATTCCGTACTGGCCCCCTTTCTTCGGGGGCTGCGTTTCATGCCGCGCAGGTACAGATACCAGCTTTGGAGATCCGTCCGCTTAGGACATCTACCCTGCGGTTTTGGAGTGCTCCTTTGTCCGGAGCCCACGTTTTGGTATAGAGTTTTCTGTTGCGTATGTATATGTCTCTATTCAGGGGTACGACGGGGCCCTGTCCCGTCTTATGATTCTGTTCTTGTTCGTAGAGGTCTGTAGACATACATGTGGGTTGTGTATATGTTTTGGGTTGATATGTTCTGTGATAGCCTTATCGGCTTTCACGCGTTATATCTGTTTATCTATGATAGTTAGTAACGCCATTCGACTTCTATATCTGTATATTCTGCTTATATACCGGTTTGGGTTATTGGGTACGTACGGGTGTCCAGCACGGACACTAGTCGCGGCCTACGGGGTTGGGTCGTGACAAAAGTGGTATCAGAGCGGTTCGTCCTCGGAGTGTCTACAGACCGTGTCTAGTAGAGTCCTATTTATCGGTGTGTTGTGCACCACATCTATAAACAGGAGGCTACAGGACATTTAGGATGTTACCTTCCTTCGATCTTAGATCGTGCGTAGAGTTGTAATATTAGGATGGTTTCCTTCCAACGAGTTGTTGTGTCTACAGCAAGGCTCCAAAAGAGCGATAACGTCAGTATTTTGGGAAATTATTTCTGATCTTCTTCCTGAAGGTGGTTGTAGATTGACAAAAGATGAGGAGGAACGCATTCCACATGGCAGCTCCACAGATCAGACCCGAGACCAATCGGCTACAGGTATATGAGTTTCTTGGCATTTTCTACGTATGTGCAACTTCTGTAGGATACTATTTAATGACGGCAAACAAAAATTTAAAAAGGGCCAAAGACCCAGTAGTTATGAGTAATGGCGACTGGGATGTCTCCGCCACCAGTGTGAATTTAGAAAACCCCGGATGAAAGATAATCATGTGTAGAGATTAAAGTGAATGTTGAGGATTCAGAAGGGCAATATAGTAATTCTATGGCCAGGAGAGTAAAAAGATCCTCTCTAGGTCGGGGTGGGACCCGCTACGAGAAACGTTTTTGAAGTTGTCAGAACCCCGACTTGCCTTAAATTACGTGATAAATGTCGTGCGAGGCAGTCGACGAAATTATACCGGCATTAACGCATCTGAATGTATTGAAGTTCTAAGGTTAAGCGTGCTAGGGTCAGAACAATTCTGGATGGGTGACCCCCTTGGGAAATATACTAAAATTTTCATAAGTATAGGTATAAGAGACAAATGGGAATTTGGGGTAACCTAAAGGAAATTGGAGTGTGCGGAGTGGCTAGGAGCACTTATAGAGGTCGCGTAGGTTGAGGCGGATTAGATTGGTGAAAAGGAAGGAAGCGCAACACAGCTCGAGAATCAGAGTAAATTTGAATAGCGGTTGGAAATGTTTGTAAGCGAATGGTGGTAAATGTATGTGTGTGTGCGTATGACCTTCCACCGGTGACTGTATTGATCGAGAGGTGAGTTCCAGCAACTAATGTTGCGACATACGAAAAACGCTAACTGAACGGAATTCAAAGGACAAAGCGAAAGGTAGGGTACAGATGTTATGAAACAAACGAACGCTGATTTCGCTACAAGCTAAGGTCGGAAAAATTCCAACACAACGATATTTGGAAAGGGAAGTGAGTGAGTAAACGGAAGGCAAGGAAATCAGAATGTCAGAAAGGTGACAAGTAAGAGACATAATTAAGCAAAGCCTTAAAAGAGCCGACAGGCGAAGCATGAAACCATTTGCGTAAAAACTTGAAGAACAAGTTTGTAAGCGAGCTATAGAATGAAAAAAAAAGACTTATTAAGGTTGGTAGAGAAAGTGGGGAACGAAGGTTATATGTTGATGGGAAATAACGATAAGAACAGGAAAGGAAAGAGTAATAGGCTATGTTAGACCAAAGCTTTAAGAGACACTTCCCACATTATCCATAAGAGGCAACATTTTTTTTATTTGGGGAAATCTTGCTTGAAGAAGCGTATATGAGCAGCGAATTAGCAAGTCATTTAAACGGGCTAAAGTACGTTCCAGCCACATTGTGCTGTAGAGAGAGGATTATATTAATGGGCAGTAACGTCTGGTGATCGAGTGTTACCATATTGAAGGAGTGCAAGTATACAACCAGTAGTTGCAACCTAAATAGTTCGTTCATGACTCAAGAATGAATCTGAAGGTAAACCATGCGAATCAAGCACTAGGATGTCCTGTGGTGCTTGTCAGATTCTAGTTCCTTCTGATGGTGGTTGAAGAATGTTCCCTAATAACAACTTATTAAATTGCGATCAACTAGTTGGAAATGGAATTCGTGGAAGGAAGAAAATAGACATAGACGAGAGAAATGGAAGGAATATCAAAGGTAGCACTCAATATAGGTGGAGCTAATTGACTATGAATATAGGCTAAGAGGGAAATATATATAGTTATGGACCGAAGGTGTACCACGACAAAAGGCCATAAGACAAGACCTCTACTAAGACAAGGTTAGTATGAATTCGAGTGAGATTGGAAGTTAGCAATGAGTATAAGAGAAGAGTGAAAGAGCATGAGACACAAAGGAACCCTACATACTACGTATATATGGCCTCACCTCGGGAGTAATGAAATCCTTAAGAGACAAGGATTGGGAATTTACGAAACAACTAATTGTAAGTATCAGAAAGAACAGACGGTATCCATTGGGAGGAAGATGGTGTTATAAGAAAGCTTGGAACACTTATCGTCAAAATATAAATGCTACCGAATGGAGAATTTGAAACGATGGTAAGCGCTAGTTAACTATTGACTGGAATTAATGGAATATAGCTTTAGATAAGTTGTTACAACAATGATGTTTTTCGAGCACTAACCATCAGACTAGATTTTGTACGAGATATCGAGAGTTCTTGTCGCCTCGTGATTGTGTTAGGACTTCATACAGGGATAATCTAAGTTATAGGCGATATACACTACTAGAAATTAGATCTATGGCAACAGTTTTTTTTGCAATGGTTATATAGCCGTCGGGATAGCTATCTATTGCAACGGTTTTGGGAGTTGCAAAAAGATTTGGGTTCTATTGAGACACTATGCAATTAAAGCTTTGCATTTGCAAAATAACCGTTGCCATAGAGGTATGTACTGCAACAGTTGTTTTAACCATTGCAATAGATAAATCAATGGCGACGGTTTTCTTAAAATTTTTACCTACTGCAACGTTTCTTTATTCCCTCCATGTTTTCCCTCTCCTAATTTCACCAAAAAATAAATAAGAACTCCATAGAAGTGTACTCACTTATAAGTGTTTTAACTCTCTCGAACACATCGAATATCTCAAGATGAACCCTAATTTTTCTCTCTAGATTAGAACAATACGTCTATTTTTGAATTTAAACGATTTATCTCGGCATAATCGAGAAACGATGCTCTGAAATCTGATATTCTGGAAGAACTGTGAATGAACTCTTTCCGTTCTATATTTCTCATTAGTTATTTGAATCAAAGGAGGAGAACCCTTTATCAGATCTCAATTTCCTGATTTTCAACTTTCTCTAGGTATTTCTTAAATTTCTTATTCTGCAAAGGATTATTCGATGTTGAAAATTTATGTATGGGTGTGTTTGTAGTTAGGGTTTCGAATTTATGTGTATGTTGAGAATTTCTTGTTTCGTAGACTAAATCGAGTATGTACCTTCTTAAAAGAGTTCTCTGTCTCTCATAGTTAGGGTTCGAATTGCATATTTCTATTGATGTGTGTCTATGTCTTTGTGTTGGTTTGCAGAGCCATGCTCAAATTCTCAACAATAAAGGGAAAAGTGAGCATACGATCAATCCTTTCAGTAGTCTTTTCGCCTCAAATTATTCTTAGCTTCACATTGTTTTTGCTACCATATTTATGTAACTATGAATGCATATTTACCAATATCATATGTTAATACTTAAATTGAAAGAGGAAAAAAAGTTATCATTTAAAGCTAAACTAATGCTATGGACACAATTGTCTTTCACACGTTGTCTCCTATAGAAAACTGCTTGTATTATGAATTCTTAGTGTTATATACAAGAGACAGGTTGGCAAAATGGGGAGTGACAAGAAACAAGGCTTGTGTAATGTGCAACCCAGCTGATGAGACTCTAGAGCACCTGTTCTTTCAATGCTCTTTCTCTGCTTCGATATGGACAATGTTGTTGAGTTGGCAAGGTATCGCAAGGCAGGTGTTGAAACGGTCAGAAGAAATGGAGTGGGCTATTCAGCAGGCGAGAGGGAATGGTGCCGAAACTCAGGTTGATCAAATGGTCTCAGCATGCTGCATCATTTATGGCTAGAAAGGAACAATCGAATCTTTCAAGAAGTGGCCAAATCTGGAGATATGAATCGTAAACTTATTGTTCAGGATGTTCATTCTTGTAATGCAAATTATCCTAGGTTGGTTGGTGTGCTTAGTGCTTTAAATTATTGAATTATTATCCATAGTTGAGAGTTGTCATGGTGAACATCTGTAAAGGGTAGTTGTTGTACTTGTGCAGGAGGTTGTTTCTCAAGTTGGGAGTATGTCCAACTTCTGGGTTTTTTTGATTCGCTTATAAATATTTTCCCTATAAAAGTTAATTACCCCCAAAAAAAAAAAGTCTGGCACTTGACATAGCTGCAGAGGTCATGTTAAAACAAAAGCCAAGTAGCTACACTGTTTTTGGACAAAAATGCAGTGAGTGCCTTAATCTGTTTGCAATTTTCTCTTGCTAATGAACATTATTAAATGCTGAAGCTTAACTATTTTGTCACTTGCTATTTCTATTCTCTTTGTGAAGTATGTCCACTCAGTGATCGCTAATTATCCTATGGTAATTGTAGCTTCCCTTATCTTTTTGCATCAGGACACGGGGACTTCTTTGATTGTTGATAGATAGGAGCTCTTGTACTAGTTCTAGCTGTTAGTCCTTGAATATTTATTTGACTTTTGATATTAAATTTTTTAATGGAGTTTAAGCTGATAGTGTGTATATTTGTCTTGTTTGTTGTTACTAACTCTATAGTATTTATCCTACATTACTTTGTCATTAGTTATTGGATATTGCTAAAAGAGATGCAATTTAAATTGGAGTAATTAACTTGTACTAATTGATTGATTAGTGTTGCACCTCTTTATGATGGCTATGTTCTTCAAAAGATCTTTCTGATAACACAATGAGAAACTTCTTCCGTGCTTATTTCTAAATTTAATAAACCTACTTTTTTGTAGGACATACTAGTTTCTAATTTTCAACGTCTATAGCTTTCTTATACGTTCACTTTGTCCTAAGATATTTGTGCAACATTCTAGCTTTAACAAAGCATCTATTTAATTCAATCAAGAGATTTTTCCCGGTCACTTATTTCTCCTTCATTATTTTGGAAATTGCTTGATAGCTGCTCTTTCTCTGTGTGTGACTTTACTATACTTAATTGTGACAAAGAGATAATGTCTCTGCCAGAGCATACTGATTCTTTTGAGTGATAGCTGAACTTGTGGAATATTGCAACATTTTAGAGCCCGTTTGGATTGGCTTATAAGTTGGTCAAACCAGCTTATAAGCCATTTTAAACTTATTTGGGTGTTTGGAAAAAATAGAAAACAGCTTAAATTAAGTAAAAAAGTGTTTAAAATAAGCCAAAATCAAGAAGTTGCCCAACCCCAACTTATTGTTTTTGGCTTAAAAGTCATTTTGGTTTGACCAACAACTTTACCCTTTTATCCCTTATATTTTTTGTTAATTCTAATACTATCCTTACTTCTAAAAACGCTTTAAGCACTTTTATCCAAACACGTAACTGCTTATTTATAAAATAACTTTCAGCACTTAAAAAGTAATTTAAGCACTTATGCTTAAAATCCACTTTTTTCAGCTAATCCAAACGGGGTCTTAGTATAGTTTGAGTTGTCATCTTGATGTGCTTGTGGGTTCTTAGTTGCTGCAAAGAATTCCCTGATTTTAGCTGTTCTTTTTTTACTTTTGATCTGCAGTTTTGAAGCTGTTATTTGTTGATTTTACAAAAGGTATCATTATGTAATGTTTTATGGTCTTATACAGATAAGAGCAAATACAGATGTGAAAGAAAATATATGTGATGGGAGGAGAGGTGGCCGGTAAAGGAAGAAGGAACTGTTGTGTGCATGAGGTGAAAAAGAGGAGTCAAGACGGAATAGAACGATGTTTTTGGCAGAGCGAAGGTGGAAGCCTCTGGAAGAGAAAAACTCTGGTAATGTATGCATTGTTCTCCTCAAAATAGTATTTCATAAAAGTTTAGGCTGAATAAATGTATCAAAGCATGTCTAGTTTCCAATAGACCAAGAGTAAAAGAAAAGGAATCTAGGAAAATGATTATACCTTTATGTTTAGTCATTATCTAAGTTTTTTAAGAGAGTAAAATTACTGGTTGAATTACCTGTCAAAATAATTACTCATGAAAGAAGAAATATTATTGGTCTGAATAATAAAGTTTAGAATAGATAACTTTGAATAAAACTATATTGAGCAGTTGTAATCTGTCGTCATTCTGATTGACTGTGTCACACATTGTGTTTCTTATTTGTCGATCCGGCAGGTATAACATAACCTATCTTATTTGTTCTCCTTAAACAGCCTATTTTTCAATATGTATCTGAGCATATAAAAGTATAAATATGTCAGGTTGAGCTATTTTAAATTCAACTTGCACAAGCTACTACCAAATAGGAAAGCCAAATTATGCCATGACCAAACCTTATAAATGTTGAGTTTTACGCCAATGAAATTTAGTTTTGGATGATGGTAGTTTAGATTTGTATATAAGAGGGAGTCAGATGTGATTGGCCCTTGTGAGGTAAAGAAGCTAGTTTTGGATGAAGGTGGGTTGCTGATTTCATCAATAACTTTTTTCTCCTGAGTTAGTCTTATGGGTGAAAAAGTTTCATCTTTGTCCTCTCCAAGTGATGGCCTCAAAATTTATTTCTGCTATGATATTGTGTACCATGGAATACTCTAGTAACTTCACTCATTCATTAATAGATAGTAGGATTTAAGTGGCTTCATAGTGTAAATATACAAGTCAGGTTTCTAAAAGATATTCACAGTGATTGAAGTTTTCATGGTTGAGAATTGATGCAATGTGTCTGTATTCTTTCTTTAATTTAAATATAGAATAAAATAACGTCAGTATCATCAATTTGCGGTAGTGACAACAAATGTGTCGTCTAACCTCTTAAAGCTCAGAGAAAGTTAACTTAAGCATTGATGAACTGAATTCCTTAAAGTATTTGATCATAGAATGATCATTATAGTGGAGTGGTTCTTTGAATTACAGATTCATCTAGTGCTCCATCACTTTGTTCTACTTTGGCATTACACATCACACTGAATATAAAGTCAGGAGGTTACTAGCTAAGTTGTGTGTATTACGCCATCTTCTCAGCAGCCTTGCAGTGACCATCCACTTTTGAGTTGTAAGGTAGTAGTAAAGACCTTGAACTTTATGTACCAATGTGTAGTTTGTATTTTCAATTATGATCTGAAAGTCCTTACCCAGATTAGTCCATTTGAAGCTATTTTTCATTTTAAGTTACACGTTTGAAGTGATATGCTCTAATGATGTTTCTAATAAAGGTAAGTCTTTCATAACTTGAAGGCATTTCCAGCTCAGGAGAAGTAGATGAGAGTGACTATTTTGTTCTTGAAAAACTAATAAAGCACATGTTATAATCAATTTCATTACCTTTGTAGTGCTATGCATAATGTTTCAAAGTGCGCGGGGAATGGACTGATGAATATGTAGCCGCATTGCGCACCAAGACTATATATGTTGAGAATAAATCCTTTTTGTGAAAATTTTGCTGAAGTATTTATTTGTCATATTTTGTAGGTGGAGCAAATAAATACAGGAGAGACGAAACGAAAAATCTTCTCTAAGAGTATTGATTGATTGTTGTGCCAAAACTCCGAGTGTTCTAGTAGTTTTGAACATTTTGCAGACTTATGTATAGCAATTCTTGAGTTCTCAAACAATATTGTATATTTGATTTTAATGGATATTACTAGTTGGATATTTGGATTATGATTTTGTTTGTGAATAGTTTCCTTCTGTGATTTATATTAATTTTAGTGAGTTATATATTATTATGCAACTAAATAATTATTTAAAACCATTGCAATTGCTCACAGTAGTCGTTGCAATAACTTCCAGGATCGTTGCAATAGGTATTACAAACTGTTGCAATAGCCTGAAAAGGCCGTTGCACAAATAGATATTGCAACGGTTTTTAACTGTTCCATATTAGTAAAATAACTGTTACAGTAGATCAGGCTATTGCAATAGTTTGGAAACCGTAGCCATAGCATATCTATCACAACGGTCTTCCAACCATTACACAAAACCGTTGCAATAGATCTATTGGCACGGGAGCAGATGTCATGGACCCAAAACTGTTGCAATAGGTCTATTGCAACAGTTCTACTATATACTGCAACGGTTTTGGAAGGGTTGCCATAGGACTAATTTATGGTAGTGATAAAGGAGGACGTAGGTATGGTACAGTGTACGAGATAGGTTGGAAAAGAATTATATCAGTTGAAAATTTAAACGGGGGCATAGAATGGAATATAAATAGGTAATGCTATGGGAACACCCCAAAAGGGGGGGAAGTGGATAAGAGAAACGCAAGGGTAAGATGGAATCAACTGACATTACAACACGTTTGGTGTGAACACTTAAACGTCCAACGAAATCCCATGCGGAAGTCAGTTAGTGAAGTCTGAAGATCGTCAATAAACGGATAAAAGCTAAGACGATATTTAAGGAAGTGCTGAGGATTATTGGTAAAGACCTTGAGTAATAGGATATCAAGAAGTGGGTGCTTGAAAAGAGAAAGGGGGATTTAAGAATGGAGCCGATCCGCGTATATAAAGAATACTTTACGAACCTTAGGGCTAATGCTATAAGCAATAAGAGAAGAAAGCTACCCCTAAGAGAAGATCAAGGGTACTAATGGCTCGATCGAAGGAAAATGAAAGTATTTGGAGAGAAAGTAAATAGAAATGATTACGCACCAAAAGAGGTAATGACATCGTCAGACATAAAGAACAGAGATATATCGGAAGGGGAAGGAAAGTAAAGGTTGGAAATGGATTCCCTCATAAATATTTCGATTAGATACGAGGACGTAATTAGTAAAGAGATAGACAAGACAGACTCCGCTATAAAAGAACTCCAGTTGTAAGAGGATCGCGGAAAGCGACAGTTACTTTAAGGGCATAGACGGATATGGACCCTCCTAAAAAAGGGGGGGGGGGGGGGAGAATATACTAGGATCAAATGAATTATGATGATTTAAGCTCCAGAAAAGGAGACTTATCAGCTCGGGGCCAGAGTTCGGGGGATGTTGGCGTACCGTGAAGGGTACAGAGGACATAGAAATGACTCAACAACAAGCGTACCATGAGGTAGACATGGAAAAAAATATGGAAGACACTTGGAAAAGATACTTCATGCTGACACGAACCTCGATATTCCTTGACCAGGGCCTTAATTCCCCGTACTGAGCAGAGCTTGCGTAATACCTAGATATGTAAAGATGTGCCCAAAAGGGTAATAAAGAGAGCAAGGAAACTATATAAGTTAAATCCACAAGATCAATGGAAAGGATGATAAACCCAAGAGCGCCTCGGATGACAACTGTCACAATGAAGTAACCACGGTTGGCAGTTAATAACTTCTCGAAGAAAGGAAGCGCACCTCTTATATGAATGAAAGATAGAAGAAGCCATCGGGTGGTAGAAAATAGTTCATGGATCATAAATCGTACCGAATGTGAGGGTATACGCTATGGAATTGTAAACAACTAACATGAAGCTACGCCCAATCATGAGTATAAGAAGTCCACGTCGGAGAGCCAACAAGGAATAACGATCGATGAAGTGATTACTAATCCAAGGAAGTTACAGACAAATATACTGACATTAAGGAATGTGAGGGAAGAAAACAAGGGGAAAGTTACGAGTTAAGAGATTAACTGGGCTCGAATCACAAGTCATCATGAGTATAGTCGGACTGCGAGGGACAAGAAATGGCAAAGCAATATCACGTATACGTTTTGGATGTTGATATAACTAGCCTTGGAAAGGAATATGACCATTATGTTCGTTAGCGACAAAGTCATAATGAGACGAACACTTAGAATGTAAGATTAGAAGGGAGAGCTCAATTTGAGCTATAGTAGGCTTTATCCGATTGTCCGTAACATTGGCAAGTCACCACATAAGGAATGATCTGTGTCTACAACGGATGGTCAGGCGAGGAAGTTATATACCAACGACAGGGTTTCGGTTAAAATATTGCGGCCAAACAATATGCCTATAAAATGGATGTGTTAAATGATCATGTGCGACAGCTATAAAGGAAACCTCCCCGAAGCATTGTAATATCCCATGAGGCCAATCCAACATTCGAGGACGAATGTTTTAAAGGGGGGGGGGGGGGGAGGATGTTATATCCCGTATTTTTGCATATTCGGAAAATTCGAAATAATTTTGACTTGTAAGAAATAAGGTCATATGTTGATTTTAATTAATATATAAGTGTTGATGTGGAAAAATGGAGGAAGACTAGGGGCAAAATTGGGAATTCCGAAAATTAGTTTCGGGAATTACAAAATAGGACCCATAACAAAATGGGCTTGAAAAAAAAAGAGAAAAGGAGGCCCAAAAATGAAGGGTGGCCGGCCATAGTATTATGGCCCAATCCCATGTCACTTAAAAATCCATGTGATAAATTAAATAAAAAGGGGTCCTTATCATTAGAGCATTCAAGAAAAATTGAGAAGGAGAAAAACAAAAAGAAGAAGAGCAAAAAAATAAAGGCCATTCGGCCATGCCCTAGAAAAATTTGCCCCTTGAAATCTTGTTCCAAAAATTATTTTCTTGTGGTATTCCTACTAATTCAAGGACCCTCTACAACGTGGTGTAGTTGTTTCGGAAGATAGGTCGCTCGTTTCATCGATTTCACACCTTAATCAAGTGAAGAACTTAGGAAGAAAAGGTAAGATTTAAACCCTTTTTGTATGTTATGAAGGATTTGTCTATGTTGTAGTGTGTGGAAAAGAATAAAAATCATGATAATAGGGGTATATGTGTGTGGCCGAATGCATATGTGTGTGTAGAAGGATGAACCAATTTTATTTATGATGTTAATTGTGTTGTTGTGGCCTTGTGGTGTAAATGGAAGAATACTAGCCAAAATTGGCATTGAAAGTTGGTTGTTAAGTTGTTGTAGGAAATTTTGTGATTTTATTGTAAATTTATATAATTATGGAAATGAAATTGTAGGGTGCAAATTATGATTGTTGTTAATGAAATTGGGAGATAAAAATTAGTTGTGAATATTTATGTCGAAGGTTGGAGGTTTCGGGTGAATTATGGTTTTGGTGGAATTTTTGTATATTTTGTAGAATGATATGAAATGCTTCCGAATTGTATTTGAATGATCTTGAATTAGTAGATGAATATGAAAACGTTGATATTGGTTTGAAAGTGTGAAGTTGGAGTAGAAGTTGTTGTATTATGTAGAGAAGAAGATTACATATGTTAATTGATTGTTGATGTTGTTGGTATTGTTGTTGGTGTGGTTGTTGTTGTTTTGGCCGAGTTAAATTCTCGGGGACGTTGAATTTACAGGGGAGATGCTGCCGAAATTTCTGTAGACAAGTGTCACTTTAAGATTCAACTCCTAAGGGCTTATAGTTAATGTTTGGTATTTATCACCAATTGTAGATTTTGTGAAGCGCGGAACTTGAGTATGGATTGGCGTAAGGAGCAAGTAAGGTATGTAAAGCTTTACCTTTCCTTCTTTTGGCATGTCCTAGACATAATAGGTTATGATATGAGCCTCGGGGGAAACTCTATTCTTAAAAATCCGAGCCTAATTTTGACCTTTATTCATTCAATGTAATTGAATTAGGTACTTTATGCTTTGATAGAAAAATAGTTTAAGCATTCGTAACTTTTTTAAATAGAACCGGATTGCCCTAAGATTTTTTTTGTAGATGACTCCATAAAGTCTAATGTTCATAATTTATGCATACCACCTCGACTTGACCCGAGGTGGGCCCACAATTTCCGAGACCCTTTTGTATTGCTCTATTTGACTTATTTCCATACGGTATTAAAGGAAACTTTGGGCTATTGTCCCGGCTACTAAACGATAGTTGTTTTAACTATTCCATTGAGTCTCATGATGAGTTTTGATATGTACAAATGATCTCAAAAGTTTTGTTTTAACATAATCCATCGTAACATCCGAAAGGTACGTACTACAACCATCGTCTGATTCTTTTCTAAATGACCTATCGTTCAGACTATTCTATCGAGTCTTTGTAAATGTTTTGTGATGCATATAGTTTCTCACTACTCTACTCGTGGATGCCTCAATGCTTTCTTAACTGAGCCCGGGCCAGGATATGTTATCACGCGTATTCCACTGCATTGTTCGCCGTGCCTCGATGTGAGGGGGCAGGTATGACACGTACATGGGTTCTGGAGTTATGCTGTGCCATGTACATATATTCTGATATTTGATGATATGATATGATATAATGTGATATGGCCATCTGATATGTTATGATATGTTACGGAGCTATTCCCTACTCTGGAGTTATGCTGTGTTGTGGCGCCAGTGACGGGGTGGCGACCACGTTCTGTTCACCGAGTCCCATAATGGGGCCGGATATGGCATATGTTTGATATTCATTATCTATGTTGTATGAGTAAGCATTTTTGATATTCTGGTTATTGCATTCATTTTCTGTACTTCCTGTTCCGGTTATGATTCTGTTTATTGTACTTCATGCTTTACATACTCAGTACATATTCCGTACTGACCCCCTTTCTTCGGGGGCTGCGTTTCATGCCGCGCAGGTACATATACCAGCTTTGGAGATCCGCCCGCTTAGGACATCTACCCTGCGGTTTTGGAGTGCTCCTTTGTCCGGAGCCCGCGTTTTGGTAAAGAGTTTTCTGTTGCGTATGTATATGTCTATTCAAGGGTACGACGGGGCCCTGTCCCGTCTTATGATTCTGTTCTTGTTCGTAGAGGTCTGTAGACATACATGTGGGTTGTGTATATGTTTTGGGTTGATATGTTCTGTGATAGCCTTATCGGCTTCCACGCGTTATATCTGTTTATCTATGATAGTTAGTAACGCCATTCGATTGCTATATCTGTATATTCTGCTTATATACTGGTTTGGGTTATTGGGTACGTACGGGTGTCCAGCACGGACACTAGTCGCGGCCTACGGGGTTGGGTCGTGACAAAAGTGGTATCAGAGCGGTTCGTCCTCGGAGTGTCTACAGACCGTGTCTAGTAAAGTCCTATTTATCGGTGTGTTGTGCACCACATCTATAAACAGGAGGCTACAGGACATTTAGGATGTTACCTTCCTTCGATCTTAGATCGTGCGTAGAGCTGTAATATTAGGATGGTTTCCTTCTAACGAGTTGTTGTGTCTACAGCAAGGCTCCAAAAGAGCAATAGCGTAAGTATTTTGGGAAATTATTTCTGATCTTCTTCCTGAAGGTGGTTGTAGATTGACAAAAGATGAGGAGGAACGCATTCCACATGGCAGCTCCCCAGATCAGACCCGAGACCAATCGGCTACAGGTATATGAGTTTCTTGGCATTTTCTACGTATGTGCAACTTCTGTAGGGTACTATTTAATGACGACAAACGGAAATTTAAAAAGGGCCAAAGACCTAGTAGTTATGAGTAATGGCGACTGGGATGTCTCCGCCACCAGTGTGAATTTAGAAAACCCCGGATGAAAGATAATCATGTGTAGAGATAAAAGTGAATGTTGAGGATTCAGAAGGGCAATATAGTAATTCTATGGCCAGGAGAGTAAAAAGATCCTCTCTATGACCAAACAAACATAAGAAAATAAGTAAGAAATTTACTTATTTTCCACGACTCAAACGAACATGAGAAAATAAGTTGAAATTCACTTATTTTCCAAGAAGACATTTTCCAGGAAAACATCTTCCTTCATACCGAACTCGCTCTTCATCTTCTTACCAACTTCATTCTTCTCTCCCTTCAGATTTCAAAACCAAGAGCTCCAAGTATCTAACAATGGTGGATCAATAGTTTTTGCCGAGTTATTTATGGACCAGAAGCAGTCAGATACAACTAAATGCTTAGTAATAAACTTTCCGCTATATCAGAAGTCATTATCTATTATGTAGAGCTGCCAAAGGTAAAAGAAGATAACTATTGTTGCCAAAGCTAATTTGAAATAAGCAACTAAAATAACTATTATTGCCGAACCTAATACGAACTAAGCAACTTTCAATTGTCTTCATATTTTGGAACCACCATCACATAATGGTAGTTGGCAAAGAAGCCGAGGTCCTAGTCGTCAATTATAGTGATGCGAAACGAAAATTTGGTCGTCAAGAGAAGGTAAATCGGTAAAATTTAGGAGGCAAGGGGGAAAAGCACTTGCTTATTTCTTAGTCAAATGCCAATTTCAGATTGGAAATCTTACGAAAATATTTATCACGAACATTTGTAGGGAAGTCTTCATAGCTTGAGGCGTGTCAAAAGGCACTGTCCTTGAGGATATTTCACCCGATATGAATGTATCCTCCAGGATTCAACAGGCTCTTCTAGTACAAAATTAGGAGGCAGAAACTAACAAAGATTAAAGAATAAAACTCAGCACGCTATCATCTTAGAAGAAGAGTTTTTCAAGATCTGTTTATTTTTATATATATCAACAATGGAAAGATATATGGATATATATATATATATATATATATATATATATATATAGCCAAGGAGTTTGGACAAGGCTGGCTATTCAATACTAATCAATTGGTCTGTCACAATTGATTATAATGGACAATTGATGATAATGACTAATTATAGAGAGTAATAGACAATTAACGTATAAAACACATAAAGCCTCTGTAGTAATTGTCTTTTTACAATTACTATTGTCTTTAACGGATGAATGACTAGAGACCCATTTGGACAACAGTAAAGGAATGAATTTGGACATTTTTTTGAGATATTAAATTATTTTCTCAACATCTCATCACATCCAGGTTAGGCTAATCTAGTGCCATTATGTATATTATTATTGAGATTATGAGATATTGAGATTATGAGTCATCACGTGATAGAGATACTTGTACACTCATTAGAACTTTTTAGAAATTGAAGTCGTACTTTTTTGGCATAAGTTCTTATCTTGGAAAATTCATCAACTTAGAGCTTAAATTATGCCCCGAGACGTAACTTATATGCATCTTTACTGAAAGTCTTTAGAAATTAAATGGAGGCAAAACTTCTCGTTATATACACTGAAGTTTCCCAACAAGGCAAATTTAACTTGATGATTATTCAATTTATTTATTTTATATAATAATTCAACTAGTTTTGCCTTAAAGCAAAACTTCCTTGCCCCTATAAGGCAAACTTAGCTCGATGATTATTCAACTTATTTTTTACATAATAATTCAGTTTGCCTCTAGGCAAAACTTCCCACGATATACACTTACTAGTTTTGCCACATAAGAAAAACTTAACTCGATGATTATTCGATTTATTTTTTACATAATAATTCGATTAGTTTTGCCTCCAGGCAAAACTTCCCATTATATACACTTACTAGTTTTGCCCCAGAAGGCAAACTTAGCTCGATAATTATTCAATTTATTTTTTTTATATAAAAATTCAATTAGTTTTGCCTTAAGGCAAAACTTCCATTATGAAAACTTACAAGTTTTGTCCGATAAGGCAAACTTAGCTCAATGATTATTCAATTTATTTTTTTTATATAATAATTCAATTAGTTTTGCCTTAAGGCAAAACTTTCATTATGAACACTTACAAGTTTTGCCCAATAACTTAACTCGATGATTATTCAATTTATTTTTTAATATAAAAAATCAACTAATTTTTCCTTAAGGCAAAACTTCCCATTATGAACGCTTACAAGTTTTGCCAGATAAGGCAAACTTAGCTTGATGATTATTCAATTTATTTTTTTATAAAAAAATTCAACTAGTTTTGCCTTAAGGCAAAATTTCCCAACATGAACACTTACAAGTTATGCCCGATAAGGCAAAATTAGCTTGATGATTATTCAATTTATTTTTTTATATAATAATCCAACTAGTTGAGCAATTACACTGACTTGAGCACACATAATTTCATATACCATTTACTAGTACTGGAAGAGCAAATCACTAGTACATTTGTCCCATGAAAATGACTGACTTAATACCATTGAAGACAAGATAGTGGTAAACGGCAAGAAACATTGTTTAAGCACAACTCAAAATGAAAACAAGTTTCGTCCAGAAGAGTAAGTCAACACAAAATGAAAACAAGCCCGTATCTTAATTTATTCTGTATCCTTCACTATCAAACAGTTGCAAGTGCACCTCCTTTATATATTTAATTTGTCACTAGCTTGAAAAAATATTCTTTCTCAGAATGCAACGAACCAACCCCTTGCCAAAACATTGTTTTTTCTAGAAGGCACGCCTACTGCACCTTACTTGCGAGAATACCAATCACAGATTCATGTGTAATGTGTTCTCCACCATGTCTCTATCAGATTTCAGGTAGCGAATGGGTCTCAAAACACGAAATACAGCAAGATAAGTCAAGTTAGATTTAGAGCCACCTATTAGATTGAAAATGAGCCAAGGCTCACATATGACAAGAACAAGGTGAAAGAAATTATCAACCATTGAACTCCGACTTGGAAATTTTTGACAGGTGGATCACTGCAATCAAATCTTACCATGGCTAGTAACGTACTCAAATAATTCGAGGGCTTATGTGGTACTTCGATAAATGTTTGGTGATAAGATGTGCACCAAGGGATTATTCACCCACTGATCAAGAGGCGGATTCAGGATTTGAACTCTATGAGTTCAAACTTAAAATTTTTAGAATTGAATCCATTATATTTTTAAAGTTAGGGATTCATATATATTATTTATTACAATTTTAACAGATTTTTCCACATAAATTTATGACAATTTCAATTGAACCCCTGCTTCATACGCCTCTGCACTGACCCACCAACATTTGCTAGACACATCATTACTAGGTAAGACAATAGTATCGCCGCTATTCTCTGATACAAATAAGGAAGAATCTAGAATATTTATGCGGAATTAAATATGCATTATTCTAGGATTGGTTGTTTGTTACTGCCACCGGTTGTCTTAGAGGTTTCTTACAAGATGAATGGTGGAGTGTTGTAAATACTCTACTGCAAACACGCTCTAATATAAAAATATAAAGGAGTTTCAACTCAAATGTGTTATTCTAGGATTGGTTGTTTGTTACTGCCACCAGTTGTCTTAGAGGTTTCTTACAAGATGACTCGTGGAGTGTTGTAAATACTCTACTGCAAACACGCTCTAATATAAAAATATAAAGGAGTTTCAACTCAAATGTGTTATCTAGATAACCTCAAGTGGGATTTGAGTAATCTAGATAACCTCAAGTGCTCCCACTTTATTAAAGATGAGTCGACTTTATGAAGAGTTGCATAACTCTTCATTTCTTAATTATGGAGTTGCATTGGAATTACATCTTGCTTCATTCATAAACTTGGTAACTTATGAATCATCCATCACGAGCTTATTACACTAGTAACATTAAGTATCATTGTTACTGCAAATATAACTTTGCTACATTAAAACCCAATTCTTTTTATTTCTGTTGAAACATTTCTATTTCCGGAAGGACGAAAAGATGGCACTTACATGTTGAGAGAAATTTACAAGATACATGAATGTATAGATCAGTCCAGCCGTTGATTCAATGCACATTAACCTCTGTTCCTCTAACATTTTAATGAAATGCGTGCATTAGTGTATGCATGCTGCTCATAATCAGCAGTATAGCTCGATTAATCGAGGAGTCTAAACAGAAAGAGTGACGTAATTATAATAAAATCTTCATGGTTGCTAGTGAACTGTCATTCACGTGGAAGCTGGAAAGAGTCCAGGTATACTTTGTCAACTTAATTAGCTGCTAATTAATGAAGAGACTAATTAAACACAAAGTCAACATTTAACTCATATTAATTGAACAACAAAATAACATAGTAGTATTAATAGTAGTTTTAATACTTAAATGAAAATTTGCTGCCAATTGCCCTTAATTTTTGTTTTATATATATATATATATGCAAATCTTACTTGGACTATCTATGGTACGCCGACGAATCCAAAAAGACTGCTTTGAGGATCATTTTGGGCATTATTGAGCCCACATTTTCAGTGAGAAATCTAAAACACAAGTCTTTATAAGTATTTTAATTAGTACTAGTGGAATTAATTAATTCAGAAGAGTGTCCGGGATAGTTTGGATATTCAGAAAACAAATTTTATAGGCCGAAGGAGAATGCCAGCTAACATATGAACGTTAAAAGTCGCCACTCATTGATCATTATTACTACGATTGCACCTCTCGTGGGATCAGGGACTTGTCTCATTGTCCCTTCCAATAGTATGTCACTTGCAAATACACTAATTTTTTTTGTTTTGTGCCAAGCCTTTAATTGTAGGCCGGTTTTTATATTTGTTTAATACATAAGCGGTTTTAAAGAAATTTTACTGATCAAACATTTGGTAGGATAGGAGGTTTTAAAGAAATTTTACTGATCAAACATTTGGTAGGATAGGAGGTTTTTAGTTAGAATAATATTTTGTGGCTTATAAAATCAAGAGTCATGTCATTAAAAAGTCTCTACATATAACACTTTTCGATTTGATTGATCTTAGAGAAAAATAGTTAGAAATATGTAACTTCTCTAAGACAAAATTGTTTTTGACTATGTTCATTAACCTATTTTCGATAATTCAAAATCATTTAAACAATGAACTCATCGTGTTTGGCAATATTTATTTTTTCCGTATCGTGTTTGACAATTCAATCACTAATATATGCAGCAATATTATTGTTTATAGTTGGGCACGTGCCTGCAAGTCATATGATTAAACCAGCTCAAGTCCCCATTCAAATAATTAATAGTAACTCTAGGTCGACTTCTCCAAGTATCAAATGAAGACAGCCAACAAAAATCAAATCAAGAATCTCCATCTTATTAAATGCATGAACTCAGTCTCATAACATTTCGGTGGCAGCCCTATATAAAGGCCCTAATACTACTCTCACTTCATCCTCAGCCCTCTAATTTCCTCAAAGTGAGACTGTGCAGCTGAGTACAGAGCCCCCATTAGAACTTATAGCAAAAGCTCTGAAAAATCTACTGCAAACTAAAAATGCCTGCCGCAGCCGTTACTTTGGTCACCAAATGCACCATTTTCCCCTCCCAAAAATCATCTCTTCCTGACCTCAAACTCTCTGTTTCCGATCTTCCAATGCTGTCTGTTCACTACATTCAGAAAGGTGCTCTCTTTACTCGTCCCCCTTTTCCCATCACCCAACTCATTTCCCTTCTCAAACTCAGTCTTTCTCAAACACTCACTCACTTCCCTCCCTTAGCCGGTCGATTCGTGGCCGACCCAAATGGCTACGTCTACATTTCTTGCAATGATGCTGGCGTTGATTTTGTACATGCCACAGCCACTCACATTTACATTCGCGACGTCATAGGCTCCATTGATGTTCCTCATCATGTCAAAGAGTTCTTTCCGTTTGATAAAAAAGTGAGCTATCAAGGCCATTTTAGCCCTCTTCTTGCTGTCCAAGTGACGGAATTAGCTGACGGCGTATTCATTGGATGCGCCGTCAATCATTCCGTCACTGATGGGGCATCATTTTGGAACTTCTTCAATACATTTGCTGAAGTGAGTAGAGGTGTGAAAAGGATTATAAGGCAGCCTGATTTTACCCGTAATTCAATTTTGATATCAAACGCTGTGCTAAAACTCCCATCTAATGGCCCCAAAGTTACTTTTGCCGGGGACGCCCCTTTGAGGGAGAGGATATTTAGTTTCAAAAGGGAATCAATTCTAAGACTCAAAGCGAAGACCAACAATCAGAAATTGAATTTCGACGGAGAAATTAACATAGTTGAATTGATGGAAAAACAGAGAAATGATCCCCTGAAAATCGATATGAAAGCAGAAACAGAGACGATAAATCCAACGGCTGAGATTTCATCATTTCAGTCACTTTGCGCTTTACTGTGGCGTGCAGTGACACGTGCAAGGAAGTTCCCGTCTTCCAAAATGACGACATTCAGAATGGCTGTAAATTGCCGTCACCGTCTCCAACCGAAGCTAAATCCGTTATACTTTGGCAACGCAATTCAGAGCATTCCAATTTTCGCGTCTGCAGGGGACGTTTTATCTAACGATATGCATTGGTGTGCGGAGCAATTGAACAAGAATGTGAAGGCGCATGATGATGTTATGGTGAGGACGTTCGTAGAGGATTGGGAGAGGGATCCACGTTGTTTTCCGTTGGGGAATTTTGACGGAGCTATGCTGACAATGGGGAGCTCGCCGAGGTTTCCAATGTATGACAATGATTTCGGGTGGAGCAGACCTGCCGCAGTTAGGAGTGGGAGAGCGAATAAGTTTGACGGGAAGATATCAGCGTTTCCTGGCAGAGAAGGAGGAGGAAGCGTTGATTTGGAGGTGGTCTTATCGCCTGAAACAATGGAAGGCCTTCAGTTGGACACTGAGTTCATGCAATATGTTACTGGCTATTGAATACAGTAATTCTAATTAGTAGTACTATTTGAATTGGGATGTGCATGCTCTAATCATCTAGAGTAAAAAAAAAATTGTTTTATATAAGGGTAATTTGGTAAACTTTACACTTTATCATTGGTTTTTTAATATGCGTGTTTTTAACTAAGGTGACGCTTATTATGAGACGGAGGGAGTACGTGATAAGGTTGGTAGAAGTTAATGAGGTTGGTAAATGGTAGGTGAAGTAATTGTTAAAGATATCTACCAATTTATGATTTTTTTTTTTTTTTACAAAATATAGACTTATGGGTCAAATTTTTTATTTAAAATTTTTGAAACTGTGGTTTGAAATCCCAAATCATGTCTTTTTGGATGATTTGGGGTTTGAAACCATGACTTGAAATCATGAGATGAAATGCATGTCTAAACACGGATTTCATTTCATGGTTTCAAATCATGATTTCAAACGCCTACTTAGTTTGCAGTTCTAATGATATGAATTAGCACTAACATACATGTTTTGAGGTAAAATGAGAATTGTAACATTAATAAAATATTCCACAATTGCTCTTGAACTGGCCAAGTTTAGAAGTTCTTGTCACATTAATCTTTCATTAACTGATAAAAGGATTAAGTATCAACTTGACCTACAGTGTCAAACCATTAATTAATATTATTGACTAAGCCACAATAATACATGTATTATAGTAGAGTTGATACTTCAATGGAAGTGTGCTTTCTGTACTCTGTTTTATATTTTGCCTGGATTAGTTAAGTTATACGCCGATAAATCGTAAAAGACGGCTGTGAATCACCATAGCTATTAATAAATCCGGCCATTTTCAGTGGATAACCTAGAACGCAAGCTATGTTCAAAGTCTTCTCAAGTATTTGAATTAAGGGAAAAGGGTCAAAAATACCCTTCTACTTTGGAAAAAGGGCTAGAAATATTCTCTGTTACAAAAATTTTGTCAAAAATACCCCTTTCGTCATTAAAGTTTTCAAATATACCCTTGTCTTAACTAAAATTCCCAAACTAATCCAATTTCATTTTTAAACCCGCTCTATTTAAACCCGACCAACCTAAATAAAAAACCTATATGGGTAACCCGCTCATGTGCCTAGTGGCTCCAGATATAGT
The DNA here is from genome assembly GCF_019175385.1 of Lycium barbarum. Lineage (NCBI taxonomy): Eukaryota > Viridiplantae > Streptophyta > Magnoliopsida > Solanales > Solanaceae > Lycium > Lycium barbarum. The sequence goes on from NC_083341.1 coordinate 9,443,789, forward strand.
ACTCGAGAACAAGTTGATCGCATATGAATTTTTTATGTAGTTGAGTCGGGTTTAAATGGAGCGGTTTAAAAATGAAATAAGGCTATTTTGGAGATTTCCGTTAAGACAGAGGTACATATGAAAACTTTAATGACGAGAGGGGTATTGTTGACCCAAATTTGTAACGGAGAATATTTTTAGCCCTTTTCTCAAATAGAAGGACATTTTTTACCCTTTTCCCTCTAACTCAACAGAGGTACTTTCAAGGGCACTAAATGGTTTATTTGATGATGACAAGTATATTGGGTATGGGATGCCAAAGTGGACTAGTCCTCTGAATCACCTAGCCTATGCTAATGATACAATTATTTTTTGCTTCTGCTGATCTTTACTATCTAGGGAGAATCATGCAGATATTAAAGAAATATGAACAGACTTTTGGGCAGTTAATCAATAATTCTAAGAGTTCATTTTATATGTACTCTAAGGTGGGCAGTAATCTGTTTCAGTCAGTGGAGGACATCACTAGTTTTGCTGAGGGGCAATTTCCATTCATTTATCTAGGGTGTCCTATTTGCCATTCCAGGAAAAAGAAAATTTATTATGCTGATCTTTTCAAGAAAGTGAAAGGAAAACTACACTCTTGGAAAGGAAAGTTACTATCTTTTGGAGGAAAAGCTGTACTAATCAGTCGTGTACTTCAAAGCATGCCAATTCATCTCCTTTCAATGATTGCACCTCCTAAATGTGTAATTAAGGAGCTACATAGGATCTTTGCTAGATTCTTTTGGAGTAACAAGGAAGAAGGAAGGAATAGGCACTGGATTGCTTGGAAGGATGTATGTGTTCCTACATTAGAAGGTGGATTAGGATTTAAATCTCTTTTTGATGTATCTAATGCCTTATTAGCTAAATTATGGTGGAGATTTAGAACCACATCTTCTTAATGGGCAAACTACATGTGGAATAAGTATTGCAAAAGAGAAATTCCTACGTTGGTTCAATGGAAAGGGGGGACTCGAGTTTGGAAGAAAATGCTCCAAGTTAGGGAAGAAATGGAGCATGAGATCTGGTGGCCGATTAAGGGAGGTACTACTAATGTTTGGTATGAGAATTGGACCAAATTGGGTGCTCTACTTTATGTTTTTTGTATTGATATTGTTGACACCCAATTTTGTCCCTCCTTTATTTTAATTTACTCGGGCTTCTAAATTTACTGACGAGCTAAATACTTTATTTTCACTATTTTTTTTATTATTATTATTGCTACTACTAGTAATATCGCTACTGTTATTTTCAACACTACGACAATTACGTTACCACAAATTTTAAATGATTCATCATCATTTCATTTTTTTCGGGTTTGGACTCATTAAATTAATTATAGAACAACACTTTGTAAAATCCTTATTTCTTTACATATTAATTATTAATTGTCTTCATATAGTATACATTGTACTAGTTGTTAAATTAGAAGCCCAACAATAATTAAATAGCGGAGGAAGGATCAACAATTTTCAACCAAATTAATGACCCGAAATACAAATGCAATGTTATTCCCCTACCCAAATTATCAACCCACACTCTAATTAATTAAACCAACCCACATTATTCCCTACCCAAAACAATTCAGCCCACATTATTTCCCTACCCAGCCCAAAATTATCAGACCCGGCCCAATATTTTTACCCTAAAACCTATTCTCTTTCTCTTTCTCTTACTCTTTTCTCCGCCTCCTCTCTCTCTCTATACTCTCCCTCTCTCCCTTTCACCGCCGCTCCCCTCTCCCACCATTTCCGCTCCTCTCACGCTCCTCGTCCCCACCTCGTCGACGACCCCATCACCGTTCCTCACACCACTACCCCACTCCGCTCCTCTCTACCCTACCCCCACTCCTTTCTTTCCCTTTCATCATCATCATCATCGCCTCCACTCACCCGCTCCTCTCCCACACTCCTTTATAAAAAAACCCCCCTAGAGATCGAACAAGAGGGGAATCGAAAGATTCCCCCTACAAAAAATATAAGCTTACACTGTGAAGGGATTATTCATCATTTTTTTTAGAAAATATCCCACTGTTTTTTTTCACACTTGCTTTTCCTTTTCCGGCCAACTTTAGCCGCAACAAAAGGTTTTCAACAAAATTCAATTTGACTTCTCTGATTTTAAAACCTTCTTCTGCGTTGCGTGTTCGGATTTATTGAGTTTCGTACTCAGAAATAATTCGAGTGTCGTTCGTGTTCGAGTTTAGATTTCGAGGCCTTCGACGCCCCATTTCACTGCACCAACAAAAGGTCAGTACGTTTCTCTTTTATTTCGAACTTAAAGTTCTGATGTGTGCATGTTCTATTATATGTTTTGGGCTGTTGGATTTCCTTCGAATCCTTATGTGTTAAGTATCATGAAATTCTGAATGTCCGTTTCTGATTATCGATGGTGTCTGAATATAAGTTATAAACTTGTACGTAATAGCTTGATTTATGCAGTTGATGTTGTTTAGATTATGATGCCAATCTAGTGTCTTTGACTAAAATATGATTAGGCTTTTGAAGTTTTCGTATAGGTCTAGGTTATAAATTAGTTGGTTAATTTGGCCTTGCTGTGGACTAGCATACACCTTAGTTTTGGTCCCAGTTTATCCATCTGTGTTTGCATGCAAGGGTTGGGTTTAAGTTGGCAAAAAAGAATCAGATTTAGACTAACGACGATGGTTTTGCGATAGGTTAGTATGTGTCAGTTGGTTGTGTATGTGAGTATAAAATCTAAATGCCATCATGTGGTTTATTTGCGACTAGTTTAATTCATAATGGTCATTCGTTTAATCCGAATCAGTAATCTTGGTTGCCTGAATTTAGTTATATAGAGAAGTGGCAATGTTTGTACGGGTGTGTTTCCCCTTTATTCCCTGATGCCTAGCTCAAATTTGTGTCCCTTTTATCTTTGGTTTCAGTTCTGTTCCATGAGAATGGGGTAAAGAGGTCAGTTTTGGGTTTAGTTCCAGTGTCACATATTATAGTTTGGGTTGAGAGCAATCTTTACTTTCTACTTCCTAGCGTTTTCATTCAATTCACCAAAAGTGAATACAAAACTTTAGTTCACAAAAATCCGCAATACTTTCGTTCGAACTCGTTTGGCTCAAGGTTCGGGTCTATTCATAACGAGAGAGTAGATTCGAGGCCATCGACAACTCAGTTCACTGCACCCACAAAAGGTCGGGGAATCTTGAAGCTTTAATTTTTCCTCTGTTTTCTTTTTATTGGTAGTGCGTAATGAATCTGTTCGTTTGGAATAAAAGCATGAATTAGAGTTCTCTAGTGTAAAATCATTCCTTCGGAATATGTTAATGTCGTATATCTGATGCTTGTGTTGATTTTTGACATCTGTTATGTATGGTGAGAATAGAAGTCGAGCATTCCTCTAGTTTGATACCTGTGTCGTCTGGATTAAATCATGTGGTTATCTACCGTTTTTTAAAAAACTCTAAATCAGATGGTGTTCGGATGTAAATAGCAGTCGTGCCCTCAACTGAAGATTAAGTGTAGACACTGTGCTAGAAACCATGCTTAGGGGTTATATTCTGGTTTGTATGGAATGAGCTATTTCGCCTTGACGATATGCCGTCGCCTTTTATTTATTCTAAGACTCATAGTCATTTGGAGATGTCTGGTCTGTGTTGAGTAAATCTGATTTTGCTTTGTTTGTTTATAACCCCCCCCCCCCAATGCCTACTGTTTTTGCTGGTTTGGAAATGCCATGTCCATGATTTTATCTTCGTGTGTTCCTAATGCAAATTTTTAAAACATGAAGATGATTCTGCTGTACTTGTTTAACTATGACTGCTGCATATCTATGTTGTCCTGTGCTACTGTTTCCTTCTTATTTTTGGCATAACACTCCAGCTCCTTTTTGACTTGCCTTCTTGTGTTTGTATAAAATTAGTTAAGTGCTCTCTCTCTTCCTTGGTATGTTATAAAGGTCTAAAAGGAACTGAAAACTAGGAGACAAATTGGAGGATTAGAATATCTAAATCAGTGGGGAATAAGTGTTGGTTCCTTGATAAATGATTCAGTTTAAACAAGATGTTTAATTTAAATTTGAATTTGGTTCCTATAGAAGAATAGAGCGCACGGAGTCATAGTCAAAATATTAGGCATAATTAGCATTGTTCATTCTTGTTGTTAGAAGATGGTAAAAACAGTCCAGCAGGGAGTTAAGGCTGACATTACATATTGAGCATCGAAATTGTTAGCTTCCCTTATATGATTTTATGGTTTGGCATTTCGATAAGTTCTCGTCTCTTATGCAAAGAGTTAAAGTCTAGATTCAGAATCAAAAGCCCGTTCTAAGTTCAAAAATGGAAACTGTAAACTAAAACATGGTGTGTATATGTGAACTGTATCAAATAAAGTATGATGAATCAGTCCCCTATGTTTGAAACAAATATCATTTTGCTTTGTGTTATATGCAAATTCCTTTGATAAAGTGAATTTTTTCTCATTTGGTATTGCTTTATATAACACCTGTCGAGTTCGAAAGGGAATTAACAAAACCAGCATTTTCCTTTAAAACATGCTAGCTGTTTTCTGCCTAAAAACTGATTCACATCTATTCCTCATGAAACATCTGTTTGCACTTATGTTGATGTGCTTCATTTGTTTAGTAAAGGAATAACTAAGTATGTTGTTTGTATAGCCTATGTCTGGATAGGTCAAGTTGCTTAAATCTGTTGAAATGAAGTGATCATTTTTCTCCCAAATATAGATTAGCTTGGATGTGGAGTTCCATACCTTAGTTGACATGCTAAAAAACTATTACATGATAATTCATTTGATTCATACTCTCTTATTGTGGTGATGTTTCTTCCTCTCCATTGAATTACAAGTCTATAGGACACTTCAAGGTCTCAGTAGGTATAAAAGATGAAAATTATATGAGTTTTATATGCTAAAAGGTGAATTCTAGTCTTGTGCATGAGTCAACAGATGTTTCTGTGCATTTTGGCTTCTTTTCATTACGTTTGGTCTTTGTACACTTTCCTATTACTACGTTGTGCTATGACTACAAAGGATTATGAGTATACTTCACCTATGGTAGCAGCCCTTTCTTCTTCTGAAATCTGTTCCATAAAAATGAATGCTGGGTGTTGCTTTGTGCATGGCCTCTTCACTGAGTAACATTTCTGTTCTGCGACCTCCCTTTAAAATGAGAGTGAGTCTTTTGTTGAAACATTTGATTGACGAGCAAGAAAGATTTGTAGGAAACACATGAGATTGAGGACAAATCCTTTTACCCTTTTTGCAAACTGCGTCAGGTGTTTAATAACATGGTCATTCCTGGGCTAAAAATAAAAGCAAATATGTTGGCTACAAGGTTTAAGTGGAGTCATGTTATTAAAATCTTAGAATGGTTTTGTCATTTGTGTTGTGGCAGTACAATTTTTGCAGACACTAGTGATGCTTAAATCAACTCACCTTGCGACTTGTATGCCTTAGTTGGTTGATAGGATTTGATCTTTTTTTTAGATCCTGCCTGCTGCCTGCCTTTGATCATTCACCTTATACTTGGAGTTGACTCTTTCATTACCTTCCATGCTCCTCTTGAACTTACAACCATGGCTATGTCATTATTGGCATCAACTCCTTGATAAGTCTGCTGCTGTGCTTTCTATGTTTGATTCCTTTTCTCCAAATAAGATGGATACATTGTTGGTCATATAATTGAGACTCACCTTGTTTCTCTTAAAACTAAAATAAGCTACTGTTATACTTTTGCGAGTTGTTATTTTCATCTAAACAAAAACAGATACTACACTTGAGCTGTTGTTCGTGGCCATTACCATAAATTATTTCCCTCTAACTGTTTGTTGGTGTTGGGTCTTACTGCCCATTCTTGTTTATTTCTATAAGTCACCAGTTGGCAGTGAGCTTGTTTTGGGATGCTATTATTTACATAATGTTTTCCTTGTTCTTTCTTTCCATCTAAGTGTTGGCTGTTGTTTTCTTTGTTACCCCATATGATTTTCCTCCCGTCCTGAATTGATGAAAATAATGTAGAAATGAGTCGGGCTCTTCTTTTGCATCTAGTGGTGAAGGTTAGGCTCCGCTTTTGTGTATTGGATCTCCCTGTGCTACCCTTATATAATTTGAACATATATTAACATTCCTGTGTCTGTATACAATGTGATCCTTATTGTCATTCTTGAACTATGAGTTCTCACCAACTTGAATAAGACTGTTTTTCTCATTATTGCCACCGTCTGTTTTTCATATTCTACATTCTTATGCAACTTATATTGTGCTTTTGTTAGCTGCCTACATCTTTATAAAGCATGTTATATATCTGCATCTATTCATCTTTATATGGTAAGTATACTTGTATCGATTATGTATATATACGTACATGACTAGTATACTTTAGCTTATACATCCTTATGAACGTGTATACATGAGATGTACTTGAACATACATATGATATACATAATCTACTGATTTGTTTTGAACTTATATTTTACATGTCTAATCTTATTCGTTGAGTAGATATTAATCCTTTTCCTTTCATTTTTATGCATGAACATCGCATACGAGTCAAAGGGGACTCGTCTCCTTCCGCATTTTGGCGTTGGGCTAAAAACCCAACGTAACTCCTCCTGTGTCAGCCCCTGGCCGCAGCCGAACAAAAAAATAACATCCGGGCCAAAGCCCAACAGACAGAGACAGCCATCAGCAATATATGAATAAAATTGACTGGGCCGAAGCCCAACAATAGCGGACAACAGTATTCCTTAATGGGCTGAGCCCATTTACATCATACCTATTCCTCTATTTTTATTTTTGTGTGCATTTGATGTGTATTGTATGACTAACATTTTTTCTTGTTTGTTAATTTAGATAAATCCTAGTGACGTTAAGGGTTTTAGTTTAGTGATGGGTAGTTTCACAAATTACATTCACTTCTATTTTCTAAACTATTTATAATATCTATAACATTTATTCGAGCAATTGATTTTCAAATAATATGACTACATATTTTTGGGTTAAAGGAATCATTTTTCACTCTTACTATCTTATAAATTTCAAAACGTCGTTAAATAGGAATCCAATTATATTTTATAACATTTTCAAGATTTATCCAATTATACATATTTTTTTAGCCGAAATTGGTTAAATAAAGAGTGATAAAAAAAATAGAAAGAAACTTATGGATTTTTCATCATATTTAAGAATGTAAGTCTAGGCATCTCTACACCACCGTATTCATATAACATCATTTTTATCTAAAGATCACATTTGACGAATCATCTTTTAAAAGGCTATCAATTATAAGCAAATTACCCTATTTTTTACGAATCCTATTTTTGAATAATATTACTATATTTTCAATTTAGGCTTTAGCAATATCTTTCATGTCTCATTTAACATTTAGAATCTTCTGTTACACAAATTATTATGTTTTTTACAAGTATTATTTTAAACAACACTATTATACTTTCGTTTCAAATCTTAACAATATTTATAAGTTGTATTTTAAAATAGCTTTCGAAGTATTCTTTTATACAAATTATTACCTTCTACAAATCCTATTTTTCAAACAACATTTCTATATATCTATCTGTAACTTTAGCTATATTTACAAAGCTATTTTCTTTTTTTTATAATACTATATTTACACTTAGCCTAATTAATTATAAGTCCGGTCGGTTAACCATTGTTAATGGGTCTTAAAGGATGCCTAATACCTTCCCTTTAGACTAATTGAACCCTTACCTAGAATCATTTGGTTTCGAGGACTTTAAAATCAACTTTAGATAAATAATAAACTTTAGGTGTCCTAATTCACCGCAAATAATTAGGTGGCGACTCCTTAAATAACAAAAACAGGAATCTCCAATACGTCATACTTCTAACTTTAACTCTCCGGGGTTAAAATGGGGTGTGACAGATATCCCCTTAAATGAAGATTTACAAGATGTGGAAGAACTTATAGAGGAAGGTGGTTGGAAAGACCATTTGCTTAGTCAATACTTTCCAACAGACATAGTGGAGCACATCAGGGCAGAAATTCATATAGAGGAGTTAGAAGGAAATTGGGATAGATCTTGGTGGATGCCTAATAGCATAGGAAAATATACTGTAAATAGTGCATGGAACATATTGAGGCAGAGGAAGCAGGAAGTAGCAGACTTTAAACATTTGTGGATTATGGGTGTGCCATTCAAAATTTCATTCTTTCTGTTAAGGCTATGAAAATCTATTCTACCTACAGATGATACATTAAGGAGGATAAGGATTCCTGTGGTTTCAAGGTGTTATTGCTGTGCTATTCCACAACAGGAGGATATCCAACATTTTTTCTTAACTAGTCAATTTGCTTCAGAGGTGTGGAATGTGTTTACGCAAGCAGTGGGTATTCAAATGAATTTTGTTCAAATTCATCAGGTTACCAGAACTTGGTGGAAGATTGAGTGTGCAGAAAAGTCCAAGCCTATTTTACATGCGCGCCTGCTATGATTACATGGGAGTTGTGGAAGAGAAGGGACACTATTAAACATGGAGGAAAGGTGAGCCTTAATAAAGTAGTACATGAGGTGAATAGGAACTTGTTCTATCTAACAAAAATCAGATATCCATGGCTGAAAAATGTTCCTTTTCTTTGGCCTGAACTGGTGGCATTTTTAGAAGGATATAAGCCTATTCTGATAACTAAGACTATTTATTGGAGATTGCCTGATGAGAGGTGGTACAAGTGCAATACTGATGGGGCATCTAAGGGTAATCCTGGGCCTAGTTCTTATGGTTTTTGTGTGAGAGATTGGCAGGGGAATTTGATTTATGCAGAATGTAAGGAACTGTGGATTAACTCTAATGTTTTTGCTGAGGCAAGAGCTATGATGAAGGGGTTGTTGCACTGTGTGACTCAGGAACTACACCCATTGATCTTGGAAACAGACTCTTTACTAATGAAGAATGTGATTGATGGTGTATGGGAGATACCATGGTGTGTCATCATAGAGGTGGAGAGAATTAGAAAAATGAAGGCTGAGTTTAATGTGATCATACGATATGTATACAGAGAGGGGAACACACTGGCAGACTTTTTAACTAACCTAGCTTTTGATTTTGCAGGTACACAAAGCTTTAACTCATTTGCGGAATTACCTAGTGCAGGAAGGAAGATTTTAAATCTGGACAAACATCAAGTCCCTAATCTCAGGATCAGGAAGTTAAAAATGCATAACATATTGGTGTACCTTGACTTTGTGACACAAATATTGACAAAGCTTTTAATAGTGGAATTAGCTTTAGCTCATTCCATTGAAGCTGAGTTAATAAGTGTGAAACAGAGTCAAAGTTACAGTCATTTCAGGAGCAATTTATTGGTCAAAGAATCAATAATGAGGTAATTAACTTTGTATTTTTTTGGGTATGTTATACACTATGAATGCTATTGCTTAGAATCTGAAATTCACCCTTTCAGGGTTAAAAGATGATACTTAGTCATAGCAAGTGTATAATGTTATCTAGTTAAATTATCGAGTTGATTGTCTATATTTTCTCTAATTTGAGGACTGTGGATCAACTAACACTAGCTTGGGACTATTGAGAAGATGAAAGAGTAAAACAACAAGAATCAACACGGTACACACATCGACATACTCAGGCAGCATATTAGTGGTTTTTTCAATAAATCAGATTTACCACTAGCTAAAAGCGGACATAGCAATCGTTCTTTACTCATATGAAGGAAAAGCAAAGATTGGGGAGCACATTTTACCAGAAGGACGAAGATCTAGTTTATCCGATCTTTAACTCCTCGGATATGGGTTTGCTGCACCGATGAGAGCTTGGAGGTGCGAAGATAACGTAGATTCATAACGGAAAGCTAGATCTTTCAACTACGGTGGATGTGTAGTGGACTCACTTCAGTACCCTCTCTAAAAATTTCCTAATTGAGTAGAAAGGGAAAGTGATAGTCGGCTGATACTTTTTGTTGTTGTTTTTGGGCTGGACCTTACCCGGTCCGGTTGCTTTAGCTGTTGTTTCTTTATTTTTCTTGTTGAACTTCTTTACTATTTATTAATAATATCCCTCCACTAAGTAATTACTTAGTGGTTTCCCAAAAAAAAAAAAAAGATGAATTAATTAATTAATTAAAAAGTGGTATGGCGAGAGTTTGAATATGCAGACATTTTTTATCTACTAACTTCATTTCTTGTTTGTTGAAAAAGAGCACTTGGAATTCAATTGTATCTTATGATATTCTCATCATTTTTACGTTAACACTACTAGAAAATCCAGTAATCTCATGTTAGAAACAAATTAGAGTATCATAAGAACTAGTAGCATGTATACCTGATACTACTTACCCCTTTATTCCCCATTTATTGACATAATTTCAATGAAATGAGCTCAAAGATTAATACCACCATTGAAACTCTATTAAGGATTGGTTTTTAAAGTTAAAGTAACCATATCCCTTCCTGATGTGTTTTTTGCATTTCTAATTCTAATGTTGGGAATTTGTTGCTTGTCTATATTAAGAATCCTCTCCTTGTACTAGATAGATCAACAAACGAGTTAAATCTTGAAGTACCTGCAAACTCAAAAGCTAGGTTAGTTAAAAAGTCAGCCAATGAGTTTCCTTTTCTGTAAACATGGGGTATTATCACATTGAAACCAGCTTTCCACTTCTTTATTCTATCCACTTCTGTAATAATACTCCATGGACATTCCCATATCCCCTCCACCACATTCTTCATCATTGAAGAGTCTGTCTCCATGATAAGGGGATGCATATCTTTCTCAACACAGTACATTAGCCCCTCCATTAAAGCTCTTGTGTAACACCACGTACTCTCATACTAAACCATATCGGTAACATCCTGTAAATTCGAGTTAGATGTGAATGTATGAAACTAGTAAAAAGATCATATTTTAGCTATATAAATCCATTCGGGTGATAAACAATCGTTTTGAAGTCAAACCAAAAAGCGAAGTTCTTAAGGCCTTCTAAATTCGTCTAAGTCTGAGACAATCTGTACTTATGGCCAGGTTTCGGGTAGCGACATTAGGAATTTGTGAAAACTAAAAACATGAAAATTGTAGGCCTTTGAAATACCTTTCCAACCATATATTATGGATCTCAAACAGAGGTCTGTGCTAGAAGTTATCCCCATTTTACTGGACGTTGCGAAGTCTGCGCGAAGTACCCTTCAGGTGCGCGATCGCGCACCAGAGGCAGTGTTACTGCCTTCGCTGCGAGATCACCTGCGTGAAGTGGGCCTTCAGCTGCGCGACCGCGCACCAACCACGACGTTTTAAGAGCCAAACTTCGTTATATTCATTCCCACTTCGTTTTAAATCAATTTTTCTGAGGTAAAAACCCTAAAGAAGTCCCTCAAGCCCTAAGGACGAAGCTCTTCTCTCCCAACCTTCAAGATACTTCAAGGTAAGCCTATTCCATGCATTCCAAGTCAATTTCAACATACGTTCATGATCATTAAGCAAGAATTCATCATTCTTAACATAGGATTTTCAAGAAAACTCACATAAAGATCAAGATTCTAGCTTTTGGAGTTCTTCTTCAAAGTTCAAGTCTTTAATTCAAGTTTTGTTGCGATTAAGGTACGTAGAGTTGCTATCTACGTGTGGGAACATAATTATTCTTCCCCACGCCTCTTAATCCATAAAGTATGAATCTTTACGAAAACTAGTGTTTTTACACCATGCTCATAACAACCCTAGGTCCATGTCCATGATTATATTATGTATGAATTGCTATTATTCTATCATTGTGTTCTTAATAACTCCATATGATTATTGAGAATCAGTCCGTAATCCATAAAAACCCATATCTTGTATTACATGGGTTCTTGCATGCATGTTTTAGCTAAAAATGATTATTTCATGAATATCCTACATGTCTACAAGTTTTCATGCAACTATATTATATAATTACTTTCATGCCATGATACAAGATATATACATGCTAAATACAAGCTATTTCATGAAACCATGTTTACAAGTTATTTCGTGAAATCATGATTACAAGTCAAGTACAAGTTAATTCACAAAATCATGGGCTTCTTAGCCAATTATATCATGTTCATGTTTTGGGGAGTTGCACGAATTACCGAGAAGGCTCAAATAGCCCGAAACTACGTAGCCACCGTAGGACAAGGATCGCTCAGCCCAGTTAGGATGATTCCTTAATTTTACATTGAATGGATCCATCAGCCACGTTACCACCTTATACCCTGGCAAGGTATAGGGGCTGCGTGGTTCCAGACTCCACGTTCCCACGTGGTGATATTATATTGTCAGTTTATGAAATGCTTTCCCTACTTACCATGTTTTACTCATGTTATATATATATGTACCCATGCCCATGTTCATGTCCAGGTTTTCAGTTTCCGTTCTTATCATGTTATTCAATGTCCCATGTTATTTCTTTCAGTTGCTTTACATAGCAGTACATTCAATGTGCTGACGTCCCCTTTTATTGCCTGGGGGCTTGCATTTCACGATGCAGGTACGAATTTACAGGATGACTCCTCTGCTCATTAGGATATGCACGTACCAGCTTATTAGTGAGCCCCATCTCATTAGAGGTTTAGGCATTGTCTTTCTTTATTTAGTTTTGCATATAAAGGTATGCTGGGGGTCTTGTCCCAGCAAGTATGTTACGTGTTTCAGACTCATGTTAGAGGTTTCATAGATAAGACAAGTGTCATGGTAGACTTCCAGAGTTAGTTAGCCGGTTTGACTCATTTATGATATTGTCCGCATTCATTACTTAACCAAGTACTTATGTTTAATATTATGACTTACTATGTTTTACAAAAGCTCATCATGCACTTCACGTTATATTTCCGTTCATGTATGCCTCATGATGATTCAGCAAGCTATGTGGTTCGCTCGGTCACATGCAGTCAGGCACCGAGTGCCGTGTTATGCCCAGGCTATGGTTCGGGGCGTAACAAAGCCCGGTATCAGAGCCTAGGTTCAAGTGTCTTTAGGGAGTCTATGAAACTGTATCTAGTGGGGTCACTTTTACATGTATGAGGGCCCCATACATATAAACAGTTGACCACAAAGACATTTAGGATTGTCTCACTTCCTTCATACTCTAGATCGTGTAGTTAGAGCAGTACTTTTAGGATGCCTTTCTAATTCGAGCGTGTACGTATTTTTTTTCAGAAAATGCCAAAGAAAATACACCGGAAAGGCCACAGCTACCAGCCAGGGGGCTATTGCAGAAGCAACTCGCGAAGAGACCATTCCGACTCAGATAGCACCCTAACCGCTCCTACAGTTACACCTCCTAGTGATTCAGATGGGAATGTTAGGAGTGATGTTAACATGCTCACACAATTGGTAGCAGCTCAGGCCCAACGTCAGGAATCTGGGTCAAGTTCGGGGAATAAAGGAGAGTCTTCTACGACTAAGGATTTTCTCATAATGAATCCCCTAGTCTTCACCGGGACAAAGAAAGACGAGGACCCTCAGGACTATATTGATGCTCTTCAGAAGATCTTTGGGATTATGACAGTTACAGAAACTGAAGCAGTTACCTTTGGAGCTCATCAGCTGCAAAGCGTTGCTAACACTTGGTATGAATCTTGAGAATTATCCCGAGGTGAAGATGCACCTGACGCTACATGGGATGAATTTACAAGCGCATTCCTGGACCACTTCACGCCAATAGAAGTCAGAGTGGCTAAGACTGAGCAATTTCTGAAGCTTAAGCAGAAGGCAGGTCAGTTCAGGACTACTATTTGGAATTTGTCAGTCTAGCTAAGCATGCTCCACATATGGTACCAGACATGAGGGCAAGAGTGAGGAGGTTTGTTGGAGGTCTTGATTCCCATTTCTATGATGGGGTCAATATTGCTGCACAGAACGGGGGAATGACTATCTCCAAGATGGTTGCTTTCGTACAGGGGAATGAGACAAGGCTAAAGAAGGAGGAAGCCTTGCAGAAAGAGAAAGACAAAGAGTTCAACAAGAGGGTCAAGTCTACCGGACAGTTCAGCGGGAACGAAAACAGGAAATTCTTTAAGAAAAGGTCAGCAAGACCTACTCCATCCACAACAAGTGCCCCAGTCCCCATGTTCCGTAATGATAAGAAGCAGAATTTCAGGCCATCAAGTTCTTACTCTCAGGCTAGTGTGGGTCAGTCGACTTATACCCATCCGATATGCGGCAAGTGTAATAAGAGACACTCAGGTGAGTGCCATGTGGGTACTGATGTATGCTTTGGATGTGGTCAGAAGGGCCATTTTCAGGAGGAATGTCCATCAGCTAGACAGGGTACCGGAGGTAATGTGACGCACTCCACAAATTCAGCAGCTCCTCGTCACAATCAGGTAGGGGTGGGCATAAATACCGAAAGCTGAAAAATTAAACTGAACCGAATGAATTCGGTTTTTTGGTGTTTCAGTTCGGTTCCGATTTTTTAAATAGATAATTCGGTGTTCGGTTCGGTGTTTGGTTTCGGATTTTTGATTTTTTGATTTTTTGGTTTAACCGAAAATTTAATATAATATTTTTTTATACCAATATATAATATATATCAATATCATTACTTCCATGAATCACAACAGCTATCGTCTCAGTCCACTCCTATCACAATAGTTACGGGCTGCTACTGGTGGCTGCTGTTGCGGCTGCTGGTTCCCGAAGGTTTCCACAACTTAGTCCCAATGAATTGGGTATATGCAGGCTTTCAACCTAATCAAAAGCTTTTCTAGAAAAAAGGCTTAGTAAGCTAAGTGCATGAAGCTATATTACCTTAATCATAAAAAGAAGAAAACTTAAGGACGTTGCACTCTATGTCAAACCTTATGAGATCTTGAAAGCATTCAAATTTTAAAGAATCATCTTTAGTATTTATTATTGTCCTGTCAAAGAATAGTGCATGGAGCCTCCTAATACAATGGTTGAGGGAATGAGTTATTGTTACCTTATATTAATTGGTCATTGACAATTCTCATCTCATTAGCTAGTTTTTGCGGTTGAGTTAGGTCCAATTTTCTTTACATTTAGCTAATAATGTAAAACAGTCAAATTTTTGTAAGCAGTCTTCACCGTTTATGCTTTTCCTCTTGTTAGAACACATCCAGAATAGCAGTTCGCAGTGGAATATAGAAACAGTTGCCACTCTTCCAGACTGAGTGATAGTTTTCTTTCTGCATCTTGGTTTTCTTTACACACAACAAAGGTCTTTGAATTATCTCTTGTTAAGTTTGCAACGCGCTTTCATTTAAGTTAGCACTAGCCTTTAACACAAGGGCATACGATACAAGCACATTAGGACTTAAGAACATCTGGTTGCTGCTGCGGCTTTTGGTTTCTGGCTAGTACTGGTGCCGCTGCTGGCTGCTGCTGTTGATCATGAATCATTTAGTAACGGGTGACTATTGCTTAACCAATGCCAAAAAATCGAATTAGAAAACTGAAATCGAACCGAAAAGAACTTCAAAACGTCGTACCGAACCGAACTAATTCGGTGCGGTGTTCGGTTTCCACTTTAAAAAAATTGAAACCGAAATACCGAACCGAACTTTGAAAAAACCTGAACCGAACGCCCACCCCTACAATCAGGCCCAGCAAGGGCGTGTAACAACAAGGTCCGACAATACAGGTGGTGGTCAAAACCGTTGGTATGCATTGACAGGTCGTCAGGATACAGAGGCTAGAGCAAATGTTGTCATAGGTACACTTACAGTTTTCACTTTTGAAGTATATGCCCTTATTGACCCAGGATCCATCTTATCTTATGTAACCCCATTTATTGCTAAGAAATTTAGGTTTGAACTAGAAAAATTGCATGAACCCTTTGAGGTGTCCACCCCAGTGGGTGAGTCAGTCATAGCTAGGCGTATTTATAGGGGTTGTCCAGTTCTAGTTTATCACCGTAGAACTATAGCTGACTTAGCAGAATTAGAGATGGTACACTTTGATGTAATCATGGGTATGGATTGGTTAGCTTCATGTTATTCCACGGTATATTGTAGAACCAAAGTCGTAAAATTCGAGTTCCCTAATGAGCCAGTCATAGAATGGGAGGGTAATTCAGTAGTACCCAGGGGTAAATTTATTTCTTACTTAAAAGCTAGAAAAATGATTTCTAAGGGTTATATCTACCACTTAGTTCGAGTTAAGGATCCAGATGCCCAGACTCCAACCCTCCAGGCCGTCCCAGTTGTAAATGAATTTTCAAAGGTCTTTCCCCAAGGTCTTCCAGGAGTCCCTCCTGACAGGGAGATTGAATTTGAAATTGATCTACTTCTCAATACTCAGCAGATATCTATTCCGCCATACAAAATATCTTAAGCAGAGTTAAAAGAGTTAAAAGCCCAGTTAAAAGATCTTCTTAACAAGTGGTTTATTAGGCCCAGTGTTTCGCCTTGGGGTGCGCCAGTCTTATTTGTCTGAAAGAAGGATAGTTCCTTACGTATGTGTATAGACTACCGTCAGTTGAATAAGGTCACCATTAAGAACAGGTACCCTCTTCCTAGAATAGATGACTTATTCGATCAACTTCAGGGCGCCCAATGTTATTCCAAGATTGACCTCAGATCAGGCTATCATCAGTTAAAGGTTACGGAAGTTGATATTCCGAAGACCGCTTTCAGAACCCGTTATGGCCATTTTCAATTTCTTGGTATGTCATTTGGGTTGACAAATGCGCCACCTGCTTTTATGGATCTTATGAACAGGGTCTTCAAGCCTTATCTCGATTTATTCGTCATTGTCTTCATTGATGACATTTTGGTGTATTCCCGTCGTGAGGCTAATCATGCAGAACATCTCATAATAGTGTTGCAGACTCTTAAAGATCGCGAACTTTTTGTAAAATTCTCAAAGTGTGAGTTTTGGCTTAAGTCAGTGGCGTTCTTAGGCCATGTGATCTCAGGTTAAAGTGTTAAAGTTGATTCTCAGAAGATTAATGCTGTAAGGAGTTGGCCAAGACCCATCTCAGTTTCTGATATAAGAAGTTTCTTGGGTCTAGCAGGCTACTATAGACGTTTCGTGGAAGGATTTTCCTCTATTTCTGCTCCATTTACTAAGCTAACTCAGAAAAAAGTTAAGTTTCAATGGTCAGATGCTTGTAAGTGAAGCTTTGAAGAGTTGAAGAAGAGACTAACTTCTGCGCCAGTTTTGACGCTACCAGAAGGAACCGAAGGGTTCGTGGTTTATTATGATGCTTCGGGAGTTAGTCTCGGATGTGTCTTAATGCAGCATGGTAAGGTTGTATCTTATGTATCTCGTCAACTCAAGGTTCACGAAAAGAATTATCCGACTCATGACCTAGAGTTGGCAGCTGTAGTTTTTGCCCTTAATATATGGCGTCATTATTTGTATGGAGTACATGTTGATATTTTCAAAGATCATAAGAGCCTGCAGTATATCTTCAAGCAAAGGGAGCTGAATCTTAGGCAAAGAAAATGGCTCGAATTGCTTAAGGATTATGATGTGGATATTCTCTATTATCCGGGGAAAGCGAATGTTGTAGCCGATGCTCTTAGTCGGCGTTCCATGGGAAGTTTAGCCCACGTTGACGCAGACAAGAGGGTTATGACAAAGGAAGTTCACCATTTGGCCAGTCTTGGAGTTCGACTTTTGGACTCCGAGGATGGTGGTGTGATTGTTCAGAATAGAGCTCTTTCCTCTTTAGTCGTTGAAGTCAAGGAGAAACAGTTTAATGATCCCTGTTTGTTGCAGCTAAAAAAGGAGATTCATAAGCATAAGACGACGGCTTTCAAACAGGGGGGAGATGATGGTACATTGAGATACCGAGGCAGATTGTGTGTTCCAGATGTAGATGGGCTTAGAGAGCGAATCATGTCAGAAGCTCACAACTCTAGGTATTCCATTCACTCGGGTTCCACTAAGATGTATCATGATCTTAAGGAGATTTATTGGTGGAACGATATGAAGAAGAATGTGGCAGATTTTGTAGCTAAGAGTCTGAATTGTCAGCAAGTGAAGGCCGAACACCAGAGGCCTGGTGGCTTGGCTCAGAATATTGATATTACTGTCTGGAAATGGGAAATGATCAATATGGATTTTGTATCAGGTCTACCTCGTTCAGCTAGGAGACATGACTCTATTTGGGTGATCGTTGACCGACTTACAAAGTCGGTGCACTTTTTGCCAGTCAAGACCACAGATTCAGCAGAGGATTACGCCAAGTTATATGTTAATGAAATTGTCAGATTGCATGGGACACCGGTGTCTATTATTTCAGATCGTGGTGCACAATTCACAGCGAACTTCTGAAAATCCTTTCAGAAAGGATTGGGTACCAAGGTGAACCTCAGTACAGCTTTTTATCCGCAGACAGATGGCCAGGCAGAGCACACTATTCAGACCCTTGAGGACATGTTGAGAGTATGTGTCCTAGATTTCAAGGGTAATTGGGATGATCACTTACCTCTCATTGAGTTTTCTTATAACAACAGTTATCATGCTAGCATTGGGATGACACCGTTTGAAGCTCTGTACAGGCGAAGGAGTAGATCACCAATTGGTTGGTTCGAAGTTGGTGAAGCAGAGCTGTTAGGACAAGATTTGGTTTATCACGCTATGGAGAAAGTCAAGTTAATACAGGAGCGTTTGAAAATGACTCAGAGTCGCCAGAAGTCTTACACAGATGTGAGGCGAAGGGACTTAGAATTTTTCAGTTAAAGATTGGGTGTTCCTTAAAGTCTCACCCATGAAGGGTGTTATGATATTTGGCAAGAAAGGGAAGCTCAGTCCCAGATATATTGGACCTTACAGAATTTTGCGGAAGGTCGGTCTATTAGCTTATGAACTTGAGTTGCCACAAGATTTGGCTGTTGTACATCCTGTGCTCCATGTGTCTATCTTGAGGAAGTGTGTAGGAGACCCGTCGTTGGTTGTTCCTACTGATACTATAATAATTAAGGATGGTTTGACCTATGAGGAGATCCCTATAGCTATTCTTGATCGTCAAGTTCGCAAGTTGAGAACCAAGGAAGTAGTCTCAATAAAAGTGTTATGGAGAAGCCAGAAAGTTAAGTAAGCTACATGGGAAGCCGAGGAGGACATGAAATCCAAGTACCCATTTTTGTTTGAAGAGCAAGCAGAGAACTCTCAAGGTAACTTTCCATAGCCCATGTCATGTCATGTCATGTCATGTCTTGTCATGTCTCATGTTTCACGCTCATGTCATGTATTCATTGCTCATGTCTCATGCTTAAGTATTCATATTTCCATGTAATCACGTCATTTCATATCCTACGTTTCATGTTATGTTCCATCGTGTTTGTGTATTCAAGCCATGTCCAGTCTCAATCTTAACCACGACCCATCATTCGAGGACGAATGATCCCAAGGGGGAGATATTGTAACACATCGTACTCTCATACTAAACCATATCGGTAACATCCCGTAAATCCTAGTTAGATGTGAATGTATGAAACTAGTATAAAGATCATATTTTGGCTATATGAATCCATTCGGGGTGATAAACAGTCGTTTTGAAGTCAAACCAAAAAGTGAAGTTCTTAAGGCCTTCTAAATTCGTCTAAGTCTGAGACAGTCTGTACTTATGGCCAGTTTTCGGGTAGTGAAGTTAGGAATTTGAGAAAACTCAAAACATTAAAATTGTAGGCCTTTGAAATACCTTTCCAACCATATATTATGGAGCTCAAACGCAGCTCTGTGCTAAAAGTTATCCCCGTTTTACTGGACGTTGCGCAGTCTGCGCGAAGTACCCTTCTAGTGCGCGATCGCGCACCAGAGGCAGTGTTACTGCCTTCGCTGCGGGATCACCTACATGAAGTGGGCCTTCAGCTGCGCGACTGCGCACCGACCACGATGTTTTGAGACCCAAACTTCGTTATATTCATTCCCACTTCGTTTTAAACCAATTTTTCTGAGGTAAAAAACCCTAAAGAAGTCCCTCAAGCCCTAAGGACGAAGGTCTTCTCTCCCAACCTTCAAGATACTTCAAGGTAAGCCTATCCATGCATTTCAAGTCAATTTCAACATACGTTCATATCATTAAGCAAGAATTCATCATTCTTAACCTAAGGTTTTCAAGAAAACCCACATAAAGATCAAGATTCTAGCTTTTGGAGTTCTTCTTCAAACTTCAAGTCTTTAATTCAAGTTTTGGAGCGATTAAGGTATTTAGAGTTGCTATCTACGTGTGGGAACATCATTATTCTTCCCCACGCCTCTTAATCCATAAAGTATGAATCTTTACGAAAATTAGGGTTTTTACACCATGCTCATAACAACCCTAGGTTCATGTCCATGATTATAGTATGTATGAATTACTATTATTCTATCATTGTGTTCTTAATAACTCTATATGATTATTGAGAATCAGTCCGTAATCCATGAAAACCCATATCTTGTATTCCATGGTTTTTTGCATGCATGTTTTAGCTAAAAATGATTATTTCATGAATATTCTACATGTCTCCAAGTTTTCATGCAACTATATTATATAATTACTTTCATGCCATGATACAAGATACATACATGCTAAATACAAGCTATTTCATGAAACCATGTTTACAAGTTATTTTGTGAAATCATGATTACAAGTCAAGTATAAGTTAATTCACGAAAATCATGGGCTTCTTAGCCAATTATATCATGTTCATGTTTTTGGGAGTTGCACGAATTACCGAGAAGGCTCAGATAGCCTGAAACTATGTAGCCACCGTAGGACAAGGATCGCTCCGCCCAGTTAGGAAGATTCCTTAATTTTACACTGAGTGGATCCATCAGGCACGTTACCACCTTATACCCTTACAAGGTATAGGGGCTCTGCTGGTCCAGCGAGGTACCAGACTCTACATACCCACGTGGTGATATTATATTGTCAGTTTATGAAATGTTCTCCCTACTTACCATGTTTTACTCATGTTATATATATATATATGTACCCATGCCCATGTTCATGTCCAGGTTTTCAGTTTCCGTTCTTATCATGTTATTCAATGACCCATGTTTTTTCTTTCAGTTGCTTTACATACCAATACATTCAATGTGCTGACGTCCCCTTTTATGACCCGGGGGCCTGCATTCACGATACAGGTACGTATTTACAGGACGACACCTCTGCTCATTAGAATCTGCACGTACCAGCTTATTGATGAGCCCCATCTCATTCGGGGTTTAGGCACTGTCTTTCTTTATTTAGTTTTGCATCTAAAAGTATGTTGGGGGCCTTGTCCCAGCAAGCATGTTACGTGTTTCAGACTCATGTTAGAGGTTTCATAGACAAGACAAGTGTCATGTTAGACTTCCAGAGTTGGTTAGCCGGTTTGGCTCATTTATGATATTGTCCGCATTCATGACTTAACCAAGTACTTATATTTAATATTATGACTTACTATGTTTTAAAAAAGCTCATCATTCACTTCACGTTATATTTCCGGTCATGTATGCCTCATGATGATTCAGCAAGCTATGTGGTTCGCTCGGTCACATGCAATCAGGCACTGAATGTCGTGTTACGCTCAGGCCATGGTTTGGAGCGTGACATCTTGCCTCAGCCAACATGTTAGTATGAAATCCCAGTTCCTTACATTCAGCATACGCCAGATCCCCATAACAATTTCTTACACAAAAACCATAAGAACTAGGTCCTGGATTGCCTCTAGAAGCCCCAGCGGAATTGCACTTATACCAGCCATCAAAAGGGAGATTCCAATACACTATCTTGCTGACAAGTATTGGTTTATACCCTTCTAGAAAATTAATCAAATCATTCCATAGAAAAGGTACATTTTTGAGCTATGGATATCTCACTTTTGTTAAGTAAAATATGTTACAGTTAACCTCATTAATTACTCTTTGAAAATTTGCATTTCCTCTATGCTTAATAGTGTTCCTCCTTTTCCACAATTGTCATACAATTATTGCTGGATCAACTTGTAGGATAGGCTTAAACTTCTCTGCACAATCAATTTTCCACCAAGTCCTGACTACCTGATGAATCTCTACTAAATTCATTTGAATTGGCGACTGCACTTTTAAACACCTGCGAAACATCAGGAGCAAATTTTCCAGTTAAAAATAGATATTGCTTAGTTTCCTGTTGAGGTATAGTACAACAGTAACATCTTGATGCTATAGGAATATTCATCTTCATTAGGACATCATTAGTAGGAATTCTAACCTTCCACAATCTCTATAGAAAAAAGGAGATCTTGAATGGTACTCTTTTTATCCATAAATGATTAAAGTTTGAGTTTTCTTGATCCCTGTGTCTCAGAATATTCCAAGCGCTGTTGAATGTGAACTTGCCTGTACTTGTGGGCATCCATCATGGTCTATCCCAATTTCCTTGTAGATGGCCTATATGAATCTCTGATTTAATATGAACAACAAAAACTGTTGGAAAAGATTGATGAAGAAATATGCAGACGCCAACAAGTGCTTTGATAAAATATTTATTTTAAGAGGGAGTGATTGCAGCCCAACTTTTTGTAGGCGCAAGGAGAATGACAGCCGTCATATAGAATATGAGATCAGAAAGTTGGATTACTTTTGTCAGGACCCAAACCGGTGAACCGCGACGAGCACCCGACCACTACTGATCTATCACCCCTAAGCTCACTCCCACTCTGTACTAAAAAACTTGGTGGCCTACTTTGACTGGCATGCCACTGGTACCATTTGGGGTAGCATTTATACGATAGATTTTATCTCAGAATTCCCAAAACATGCATATAGATATGTATGTGTAAGCATACTAGCAGAGGATGACAACGCAGACCAACTTGGTCACCGTATATACTATTCACAAAATTAAGGGA
Organism: Lycium barbarum; assembly: GCF_019175385.1. Classification (NCBI taxonomy): domain Eukaryota; kingdom Viridiplantae; phylum Streptophyta; class Magnoliopsida; order Solanales; family Solanaceae; genus Lycium; species Lycium barbarum. The sequence goes on from NC_083341.1 coordinate 9,466,575, forward strand.
CAACTGAAAGCACATGATGACCCCCACTGTATATACACTGTCTACAGACCTCTATGGAATATAGACTACAAAAAGGACAGGACAAGGCCCTGCCATACCCATATATGTACATATCAAAATAGCATACGAAGGGGTTGTAGCTCCGGTCCAAATGCAGCTTGCTAGCTGGAACTGGAAAGAGGTCCTACGGGTCTGGCTTACTCGGCTGGTTATCTGAACCTGTGGGCATGAGCGCAGCGTCCACAAGAAAGGACGTCAGTACAAATAGAGTACTGAGTATGTAAGGCATACATGATAACATAATAAGGAAATATATAAGACATAAGAAAAAAGTATGACTGTAACTGCTTGCCTCTTAAGGCGGAATCATGCATGCTCACCTTTACCTTTTAAACATATTACACATACATACATAAATTATCTGAATCAATAACATCATTAGCCCGCGTCCAGGCCTCCCGCGTCCAGGGTAATCATCTCACGCCGCCCACTAGTCGTAATTTCCCATGCCATATAGACACGGTATTATTATCATTATCTATGGCCGCCCACTACGCCCAGCGTAGTGGTGTCTGCCCCGTGTTGTTAGACACGGTGTTATTATCATCATCTATAGCTGCCCATTATGCCCAGCGTAGTGGTGTCTGCCCGTGTCAGTAGACACGGTGTTATCTTACATAACATAAGCATGCATGAGAGCCCAGTCAAAAGCTATGACTCTATCCGAGTGACGTAAGTTCGGTAACCTTCGATTACATTATGGAATGATCATCATCGTTATTTCTCACCTCGGAGGAACGAATAACATGTGATGAGATCATCATCAATGAATAAAATTGAAAAGATCATGAAATAGCTCAACATTTTCATATTCACATTGAAATCATAAGCTTGGGACTTTTAATCATGAAATCATGATCATCATAATCATCATAGAAATATTCTCATCTTTGACATCATCGTTATCATTGTAAAAACATGTCCATCGTTGTTGTCATAATAGCTTACAGAATCATAAATCTCTGATTTGGGATACAGACATTTTGGAAAACATTTAAGGATTCACAGAAAGGGATCATGGGACATTTGGAAAACATCTATTGGATTCATAAGAAAGGAAATCATGCCTTTAGAAGAAAGGGCCTAGCCTTAACATACCTCTTCAGCCTCCAACTACCTATGCTTATCCGTCCGAGCTCGTAAGTCTACATTTAAGAGGATTCAACTATCGTTAGACTTATTGTTGTATACTTGTGCTAAGTTTTCAAATCAAACTATTTTATATCCTGCCGAAAATCGGGCAGCATCTCCCCTGTTTATATGCCTAGCCCGAAATCTCAATTCGGCAACCAACAACAACAATAATATCAGCATCAATAACATTATTTCCAACACCAATACGTACCATAAAATATCCCTCATGATGTTTTCCAATTTTCACAACCAACAACTTTATTATACGACCATTTAATCACTCTATCTTCATGAATAAACCAAAAGTAATATTAATTAGGAGAGATTCATACCTTATTCTAGTTAAAACAGCAATATCTTTAATATCCACGTCAAAATACACCGCCAAACGATACTATAACCACGATTATGCGCTATCCGAGCCTCGATTAATCAAAATCACTCCAATCCCTCAACTTTTTATGACATAAATGTCCTTGTATGTTTGCTAAGCTTTTTGGGAAATATTATGAGTGAAAAAGAGGGGTCTTGCCCCTTATATAGGGTGTTGAAGTCAGTGGACACCAACTTAAAACTTATCCTTCCCGTTCGCGGCCTTGGGTCGCGTTCGCGAAGGGTTAATCCCTGCTCCAGCGGTCTAACTTGTAACGCCCATAAATCTCTACTCTGATGTCCTATTGACAAACGGTTTGTTCCATTAGAAACTAGACTTCATGAACTTCAATTTAGGCTTTTGCTTTACCCCAAAACTCTTCATACACTAAAAGATATTCTTTGTCCAAATAGGGCCAAAATTGCCCCTCATATTTTCTCCAAGATCTAACAAACTTAATTTCCTTGGTTCACTTGCCCTCCAATCCTTCCGTAACTTACTATATGAACTTAAACCCGCATAAACATAAGATAAGCGCATCTAATCGTATATATCCGTGAAGAAAACTCCAGCGTCCATACCTAAAGCAACCAACACTTATAAATCTCAACGTACGGAACTACAGGGTGTAACAACATTGTAGTAAGTTCGAGTCACAGATGATGGGCTATGCAGATGCAGGGTATTTTCAGTTTCACACCGAGTTTGGTATCTAACAAGTATTTAATTATTTGTCGAGTACAACTATATAATGACATTTAGCAAATGCAAATTATAGCAGCTACTTCAAATCACGAAGAATGTATAAAATTGAGATCAATGACTCAATATATCCAGTAATTATATTATTTTTTTTTAATACGAAGATTCCAATAATATTAATGCATGAAGACAATGTTGTTTGCATAGTTCAACTGAAGGAAGGATAGATGCATTAAAGGAGACAAAACAAAGCATATCCCATCAAAAAATAAATAAATTCCGACAAGATCTTCAACAGAATTGAAATAGATTTACCAACAGATATTTGTGTGCAAGTATAAAATTTGGCAGATTTGTTAGTTCACTGAGGCATTACCAACATTGACTTTTGAGAAGTTGATCGTAATAGATGTTCTAACAAATATCATGTTTTCATGCAATAGTGATTTTTTCTAAAATATATAAATAAATAAAGCACCTTTCATAAAAATAACACTGCGATAAATAATTTTTTAGATCACTATGACTAAATTTGATAGAATAGAGATTCTCTAGCGCTATTTTCCTCAGGCAACTTAATTCATTTTTTGTAATTATTCTTACACTTTTTACCCTTTTTTTTTGTTTGAAATATATAAACAAACAGTGCAAATATTAGTTGATGGTGGGAAGGACTAGTAGATGTGGAGATAAATATAATGATGAAGTGGATGATTATTTCATTTTAAAGATTATCTCGGCTATTATCATTTTTTATGTTGTTACCTTACTCAAGTATAATAGTTATATGAATTTGCTCCATATTATTGGTGCTTTATTTGCAGAATTTTAATGAAATTCTTAGAGAAAATAGGCAGATGCTTCCTCAACGTTTGACCGGTTTAATTATGACACACCCAATTTTTGCGGGCTACCTATTACCCCCCTGAGCATTTTAAAAGTGGAATATTAACCCTTCTAAATACTTACGTGACAAAATGAGTGTGTTTCACTCTCTCAAAGAGAGTGAGCACCAAAAACAAGTATTAAAATTTTATTTTTAACATATCTTTTCATAAATATATATATTTTTAATTTATTTTTCCTTATTTTTTTCTATCTCATTTCTAAAAATGTTTTTCCTTATTTTTTACTTTTACTCCCTCCCTCTCTTCTTTCATCAAGAGCCGCCGCCGCCACCGGACTTCATCGCCGTGAGCGGCCACTGCCCCAATGACCCCCCTTCCTTTGTCTCCTTCTCTCCACTGCTTGCACCACTGCGCCAGTGACCCCTCCCCCCTTCCTTCGTCTCATTCTCTCCCTCCCGCTCCACCGCTCACCGGAAGTGACGACTGGCCAGCCACTACCACCAAAACAACCTCAAGCCGCCACTGCCTCCCCTCTCCCTATCCTTCTTCGCCGACGACAATGCCACTACCAAAACCAATTACCCTTCTCCCCTCCTAATTGCCACTCTTCTACATCCAACGCCCGTACCGCAACACCATCTCCACCACCCAGTCACCCACTTCATCAAACTCCCTTGAAATTTTTGTTCAGTCGCACTTTAAAATTTTAAAAATTTCATGATTCTTTGATCCAGTTTTAATTTTTAAAAGATACATACTAAATTTCGAAAATTGAAACCTTATGCCAGGGAGGCGGTCAGGCGTTTTGTGAGGGTGGAAGTTGGTGGTTTTCAGAAAAGAGAAGAAGCAGCCCCATGGAAGAGAAATTCTTGAACCCAAATAGGTTGATTTCTTGAAAAGATATGTATGATTGATGATGAAATTGAATGTGTGTGTGTTAATGGAGGAAGAAAATGAGTTGGTTGATTTCTTGAAAAGATATGTATGATTGATGATAAAATTGAATGTGTGTGTGTTAATGGAGGAAGAAAACAGGTTTTAATTGAGGAAGATAAAGGAAAGAAAAAGAAGAAAAAAAATAGATAACAAATCTTAGACAGAGGAAAGAGAAAAAGAAAAAGAGAAAAATAAAGAAAAAAATAAGAAAATAAATGATTTTTTTTTAAAATGTACACGTGTCAGGCGCTTGCACTACACAGTCCAACACATATCTAGGTGTGACTTTTCAAGGGGTTAAATTCCACTTTTAAAATGCTTAGAGGGGTAATGGGTCGCCTGTAAAAGTTGGGTGCATCATAATTAAACCGATCAAACGTTGATGGGGCATTTGACTATTTTCTCAAATTCTTACTTCACCCCATGATTTGGGACGTACACCTTGTCCCGTCTGCATAACACTCCCCCCCCCCCCCCCCCCCCCGCCGGTTGAAAACATTGATTATAACCTACAGAATTCTTTTTTATTTTTCGAGAAGGATGCAAAGCGGTCCTCATACATGGCTAATGAAATTGAAAGGTGAATGAACACAGTTCAGCTGAAAAGTGGTCCTCATAATCGTAATATGTATGTTGCTCAACATTAGTAGTATAGTTCGATTAATTGAATATTCTTCATAATTGGTCGTATACTGTCGTTCACGTGGAAGCTGGAAAATCATTTAAGTCCAAGAACTTTGCTACCTGAATTTGTTGGTATTAATTAATGAGAAGACAGCATATATCAAGTGGAACTATAGAATCAAGTCATTAAATAATACATAGTAGTACCTATAATATTAGTTAGATAGTACTGTATCCTGTATTTGGTTAAGATCCAAATGTTCCAAATTGTATTAAATTAACAGAATACGCCGACCAATAAAAAATGACGGTTTAGAGGATTATTCTGGGCATTAATAAAACAACGTCTTAATATCTAAACCACAAGCTACGGTAAATTAGTATAACTACTTTAAATTAGTAGTGGAATTAATTAATTAGCTGAAGTATTTAGATTAATGGTGAGGAGATTCCACAACTGAGTTTTGTAAGGAGAATGACAGGCCACATACAGAGTGTTTTTTTTTTTTTTAAAGAAAATCCACTAGGCGAGGTGCCTAGAACTAGTTTTTTATTATATAATAACAGTGAAACGAAAAAGTACAAGCAAGGGAGCTAGGCCTTATCTTGCTAATCCTATTGAGGCGTAAAAACCTCTACTAACTAACATGCATGTAAAAAATAAGAAGAACAAAGCACTAAATATTCTATGATCATCACAGAGTTTATAACAAACACTATGACGATATTACAACTGATAATACTTAAATAGTGAAATATTAAAATAAGCAAGAATATAGAGCCAGACCCTTGTTTTTTTTTTTTTGGAATTGTGAATTCTTCAAGGAGATGCAGCCCGATAAAAATCTGATTCTTCACCTTGTCTTCTTCTTCCAACAACTTCAAAATCTCTTGATACTTCATCAAATCTTCTTGGATCTATTGGACCTTGTTGATGTAGTTTAACCTTGTCTCCTTCTGTTTTGCCACTCTCATTGGCAGTTGCCTTAGAAAAACCTCCTCAGACACTTTACCATCCCAACTATGTTTTCTTCCGTGAGTCTTCTTTGTCTTGAATCCACTCCTTTGTTGCCTAGGTGAAAGATCTCCATCCCTAGCCACCTTAGCAAAGCATTCATCCAATATTTCATTCTCATCTTCTTCATCAAATATGTCAAAGCCCAAATCACCATTAAAAGCTTCCAAAGGATCTTCCACTAAAGCTCCTGGCTTATACCTCTTGGCCACAATTCCAATAGGCTTCCTGTTAGTAGGATTATCCATAGCATTCAAATTTTCCATATCGTGTGGCACGAAAGCATGAACAACATTAGTAGGGGTCAACTGAATATTCGGAACACTTACGTTCAAAGGTGCACTCATTTGAGCCACAAGCAGACCCACGGCTAAAGATGGAAGAACCATTACATGGCTTGGCACAAATGCCGGGGCTATTGGACTCAACTTGCTGCACATTGAAGGGGATAAAACCTGCCCATCTTCCTCCACCATGTCCGCCCAACTCTTCACACTCATACCACCTTTTTGGTCACTCTTCGTTTCAAACATACAGAATGTTAAAAGACGGCGCTCATGATTTCTTTTTTTTTTTTTTTTTTTAAAAACATTATCATGGGAATTACACCCTCTCTTTGTAGTTTGTATCTCGAGGCTTTACAGTTTACTCCATGCAAATGCAGTGTTGCTTTTAATTGTTCTCTCCCTTGAAGTTTATGTGATGTCATTTTCGTTTAAGTCCGCTTAAAAAAATAATACTCCCTCCGTCTCAGAATAAGTGTCACCTTAGTAAAACGAAAAATTGTTCCATAATGAGTATCACCTTAGAAAATCAAGATATAAATTGACTAGTTTGTTTCAACTCTACCCTTAGATAAAAAATGAAAAGTTAAAGTAATATTTAAATGATGATTAAAAAAGTCACATAGTAACTTGGTATTGTTAGATTTTCAATGTCAAAAGGATCAATACTTGTGCATGCTCTAATCAAGAGGAAAAAAATAATTTATTTTTATTATATAGGAGTAATTTAGTAAACTTCATATTGCATTATTGATTTCTTAATATGCGTGTTTTTAGCTAAGGTGACACTTATTGTGGAACAGAGGAAGTATCTTTTTATATGTAAATATTTTAAATTTTAAATTTTAAATTTTCATTTAATAATCACATAAATATTATGACATATTTAAGACTATAAATTCTAAAATTCTTTCTTTTAAGCCCCTATTCAATCTAACAAGACAATATAAAATGAAATTGAGTATTACCTCGTCCATTCAACAAGTGTACAATATAGTTTGACTCACTACAACATAATGCATGTATAGCTACGGAATTTTAGCTATGAATTCAAAAATTGTGGCTAATAGCTAGTAATAGCTACAAAAATTTAAATTTCATGGCTATCTACAAATTCGTAAAATTTCTTAGCCACGAAAATTAAATTGACAAAGCTAATTCCTCGTTTTTGCTATAATTGCTAACAATCGTGGCAATAATTAGCTAAATTGCTACAATAAAGTTTTGTAGCTGATCATAAGTTTTTGCTACACGATAGAAGCTAGCGTAGCAATAGTAACCTTTTAGCCACAATAAATTATTTGAAACTAAATGTCGTAGCTAAATAAATATTTTTGCTTCAAATTATAAACAAGTGTGGCAATAGTTAAATGATATAGCTACAAAGTTTTTGGTATAATAAAATTTCGTAGCTAATCATTAGTTTTTACCACAAATTGAAATTTGTTATAGCAATAGTAACCTTTTAGCCACATAAAGTTATTTTAAACAAAATATTGTAGCTAAATAAATATTGTTTGCTTCGAGTACTAACATCCGTGGCAATAGTCTACTAATAGCTACAATAGTTTGTCATGAAGAAATTAAATAGCCACAGGGTCATTGTTGTGCTAAAATTTCGTAGCTAATCATTATTTTTTACCACGAGTTAAAGTTTATTATAGCAATAATAATCTTTTAGCCACACTAAAGTATTCAAAACAAAATCTAGTGGCTAAATGAATATTTTTTCTTCAAGTTATATTTGAGATAAAAGTGAAAATAGTTTGCTTAATAATTACAATTATTAGTCATGACAAAATGAATAACCATAAATTTAGAGTGTCAGCGACAATAAACTTCATAGTTAACCATAAGTTTTATATGCACATGAGGCTCTCATTGAAATACTAGTATTTTAACCAAAATTCTGTAGCTACAAAAGATAAATATTTTTGCATCGGTTACGAAAATCATGATGAGAATTGGTCTAACAGTATTACTTTTATTTTATTTTATTATTTTCATATAAGAGCTTAGAGTAATTTCTTATATTAATCACTTATTGTGAAAAAAAGTATTCATATTGAAGACTTTAATAGTTGCAGAGATGTTATGTTAAGTATTTATAGCAATTTCGCATATCTAATTTAATTTTTTATAAGTGCTCATATATTGAAGAACTTTGCGGTAGTTTTGGTATATCAAATTTTGATAAATATAATAATAATTTTATCGATAATAACCGTTCATAGCTACAAAGCCACAAAACAATGATAAATTTATGATTGCGCCACTAAATTAAAAAGAGTATATTAAAATAATAAATTTTTGATGAAAATGAAATTTGTTGATGGTTTTTGCCCTAGATTATGCAAAAATATTTAAGACAGAATCTTTATATCTAACATTATTAATCATATTAAATTTTATATAGTGTTCTTTTATTAAGTCATACTAAGAATTAAGAATTTAATATGGTTGATATCTAAGTCATAGTAAAACTAATTATATCATAAGTCTTATTAAATAAGTATGTAAGCTCCAATTATAATTTTAAAAAACAGGAAATTGTATCTATTTAATAACAATAATCTTTTACCAATTACATAATTAGCTATCATAAATTAAATTAAGAATCTAAAAAAATGATAATTTAATATGATTTTTATAATGAATACTCTTGTATTTCTTGTGACTATTATTTGATAGTTTATAACACTTTTTCAATGTTATTAAAATTTATTTCAAAAATGTAAATAATTTAACATGGTTAATATATGAGCGTATAAGAAAACTAACTAGTATATCATAATTCATATTAAATAAAATATTGTTTGTAAGTTTCAAATACAATTTGGTCAAACTTATAATTATATTTAATTAAATCTGAATATTTGATTATAAAAGAGACTTAAACAACTATGTGGATGTATTTGTCTACATTAATCGGTAATTATATTTATTTTAAATTAGTATAAAAGTTATCCATGCTATGATCTAATGTTGTTTTAATAATTGTCATCAATTTAACTAAACAACATAAAATAAGAATTCAATAAAATTAAAATAAGGGAGTATATAACAAAATCAACAATACAGAGGAAGAAAAAAGCTATAAAGGAATTCATATTTTAGAATAATACGGTTGATATATAAACAATAGTAAAACTAATAATATTATAAGTCTTATTAATTAAGTATTAGTTGTAAGCTCCACTTTGGAAAATAATAAATTATATCTAATTCGTAACAATAATCTGTTACCAATTACACTATGATGGTCATCGTTCTTATTAATTATCATAAATTAAATTATACAGTGAATCTAACAAATGAAAACTTAATATAATTTTTGTAATGAATAATCTTTTATTTTGACAAAAAAAAAAGAATAATCTTTTTTTTATTGTGACAATTATTTGGTAGTTTATACTAACACTTTTTAAATATTTTAAGATTTATTTTTAAAAAATAAATATTTAATATGGTTAATATATGAGTGTATAAGAAATCTAATTAGTATGTCATAATTAATATTAAATAAAATATTGTTTGTAATTTTCAAATACAATTATATAACTTGTAGTTATATTTAATTAAATCTGAATATCTGACTATAAAACAACTATATAACTTGTAGTTATATTTAATTAAATCTGAATATCTGACTATAAAACAGACTTAAACAACTATGTGCATGTATTTATCTACGTAGATTGGTAATTATATTCATTTTAAATTAGTATAAAAGTTATTCATGATTGATCTAATGCTATCTTAAAAATTATCAGAAATTTAACTAAACACTATAAATTAAGAATTTAATAAAATTAAAATAGGAAAATATATAACAAAATCAACAACTTCATAGAGGATGAAAAAAGCTATAAAGGAATTCAAAATTTAGAATAATATTTATGTCATGCGTATAGTCGACTTTTTCTATTTACTTAGAGTAAAGTCTATAATATTTATCATTATTTCCACTTGGTAATTTTCTTTGTTATATAAGTTAGTTTTATTATAGAATTTGTATATAAAGAAGTAATTAAAGAAAGATAAAAAAATATACATATAATAATATGTGAAGAAAACACAAATTAATAATTTAATATGGTTGATATCTAAGTCCATAGGAAAATTAATTATAATATAATTTTTATTAAATAAGTATTAGATGAAAGTTCCAATTAATTTTTACAAAGATAATAAAATTATATCTAATTAATAACAACTAGAGTCGTTTACCAATTACATTGTGATGGTCATGTATTATCTTATTAATTTCATAAATGAAATTATATATTGAATCTAACAAAGTTATAACACTTTTTTGATATTATTATGATTTACTTTTAAAAAAGTAAATAATTTAATATGATTAATATATGAGCGTTTAAGAAAACTAACTAGTATATCGTAATTTATATGAAATAGTTGTTTTAAATTTCAAATACAATTTACATAAAATTGTAAAATATTTAATTAAATTTGAATATCGGACTAAAAAATAATTTTAAAAGAAATCAAATATCAATTATTATTACTTTGCATTAGGTAATTTTCTATGTTATATACTTCCGTTACTTTATAGTAGTAGCAGCAGCGCAAATTAAAGGCCAATTGGCCGAATAGAAAACTCAAACCTAAATCCCTCCATAGCCGCATACCCTTTCCCACTTTCCCATACCCTTCTTCAACAATTGGCTTCTCTTTTCACTTGATAAAAGCATATCAATCGAAGCCCTAGATCCCAATGGCCGCTAGTTCGTGAGAATTTATGGGTTTAAGTCCCGAAAAGTGAATAATGAAAAGGATAAAAATGGAGCAAGAGAGAATCCATCGCTTTTATATTCAAAGTATGCTCATATTTTTATATTTTAAGATTTTTGGATATCAATTTACACCTATTTAACTTGAGTTTTTGAGTTCTGACTTATTCCAACAATTTTGTTAATATTGTGCCTTATTTTTTATTAGTAGTGAGTGAGATTTTGAAGATTTTAAAGTTGTAATAATGCTGGAAAGAGCCATAGCTTGTCGATTGCAACAACAAAGCGACATTATGGGAAGAAGATCTTTTTAAGAAGTTTAAAAAGTCTACAGGTTTGTTTACTTTTTTTGTTGCTTTACATTTTTTCTCTGTTAAATTTGTTAGTAATAGATTTATCTAAGACTTGTTTTGCGCTTGAATTCTATGTCCACACAAATATAATTAGTTGTTTATGTTTTTTAGTGCTAAAATAATTTATCATTATTAACAGGTAGATCTGTGGAATGAGAGCATATAAGTGACAAACTAAGACAAATGTTGATCAAGCTAAGGTGCAGTTGAAGACCGTGGAGGGAGAGAAAGGGGAAGATTATACAGCTCTGGACTCAAACAAGATGGTGTCATACAAAAATTATGTATTATGACTATTTTGAAATTGAAAAATATAATTATCAGTAACTTTTTTTTAGATCAAGTACAATTATCTGTAAGTTGAGACGTGTTTTGGAATAAAAAAATGAATTTGTTTATAAAATTCTTGTTACCAACAATGCTTGTGGAAAATTTAATTTGTAATCAAGGAATTGTTGAACATGTAGCTGGATATATATAATTGCCCTATAAAATTATTTCACTTTCCGTAGCAAATGAAGAACCATTTTAGCTATAATTTTATATATTTCATGGCTAATAATATAGATTCTTAGCTACAATATAAAAATATTTGTGGCAAATACTTCAAATCATAGCTATGAATTTCTTGATTCGTAACTAAATATGAGTACTATTGCCACGAGACTAGACTGTACAAATAGCCACAAATTTTGCATTTACGTGGCAAATAAATTAAATATTTTGCTACAATGCAATACCTTGCGGCTACAATATGAAGATAGCTACAAATTTTATTTGTCGTGGCAAAAGAATAAAATCACTTGCTATAAGTATATTTTTTTGTGGCAGAAGCTCTTTACCGTTACAGCTACAACACAAAAAAAATCCGTAGCAATAAGTAATAGTCCTTAGTCACGGACCATGTAAAGTTTGTAGCTAATTTTTAGCTACGCTACATTTTGCTACGAATGCTACGGAACAAAAAATTGTGGCTAGAGTGTTTAGCCACAAAATTTTTTATAATTAGCTATAATGTACTTCGTAGCTATAGATACATAATGTTGTAGTGACTTTTGAGGTCCAAGTTGCCAAATTTAGAATGTAAATTATATAAACTTTTGTCTCGTGCCGATCAACAGCTAAAATCCATATCGCTAATGTCAGCAAGCTATATATCAATGGTTGCGGTAGGATGATAAGTACCTCTTTATTTTTAATAGAAATAAGATAGTTGGTTACGACTTACTATTTTGGGTCAATTAAATAGGTTTTATAAAAGATCTATTTATTTATCATTAGCAAAATTTATAAATTTTAACTCTTGAGTCCATCACTTATTCTTCACAATAGATCTCCAATTAGAGCTTTGAGAACAGAATTGCTTTTAATAGAGAACCTTTTATGCCAAAGTAATATTTTCGGCCCCACATTTCAAATTAATCAAGCACTAAAATAGTACTAAACGCGAAGTGAGATGGTCGGTAATGTTCCTGTCATAGTGCGGCAAGTGCCAGCCAGTCAAATCTTTGCAGTAGCAGTCCCCCAAAATCGAAATCAAAATAAAAAAGTAAATTCTGAGTCAACTCTTCCCCCATATTTCAAACTTGCCAAACAAGGACAAAAGACTGCCACCTCATCAAATGCATGAATCTAGTTCCTTAAATCTCCTATAAATAGCCCCTCCTCTTACTCTCACTTCATCCTCAGCAGCTCAAGTCCCCATTCAAATAATTAACGGAAAAAGTCCAAAAATACCCCTGAACTATTGAAAAAGGCTTATAAATACCCTCCTTCCACCTTTTGGTCTAAAAATATCTTTCCATCCACCTTTTAGGTCTAAAAATACCCTTAAGGTTTGTTTTTGGCTTAAATATATCCCTCAAACTAACAAGTTAAAATTAACTCTTTTAAAAAGCCAAATGACAATTTGTAATTGGTCAATAATAAAATTCCGTAATTTTAAAAAAAAATCCAAATTTAAAAAAAAAATTGCCAATAATAAATTTCCAGTAATTTAAAATTCCAGATTTAAAAAAAAAATTGCCAATAATAAAATTCCGTAATTTACATATTTGTTTTAAAAAAAATTGTGTGGAAACTTAAAAATTAAAAACTAAAAAATTTAAAAATATGAACGAAACTGTTTTTTTTTTTTTTTTGCATTTCGTGAATTAATCAACGAAATATGTTTTTTTTTGCATTTCGTGAATAAAAAAACGAAATAGGAAATTATAATTTTTTTTGCATTTCGTGTATTAAAAAACGAAATAGGATAATTTTTTTTTTCGTTCATATAAAAACGAAATAGGATAATTTTTTTTTTCGTTCATATAAAAACGAAATTGGAAAATTGGACAAAATATATTTTCCAATTTTGTTTTTATATGAACAAAATTAATTTTTTTATCCTATTTCATTTTTCAATACACGAAATGCAAAAAAAAAAAATATAATTTTCTATTTCATTTTTTTATTCATGAAATGCAAAAAAAAAATAAAAAATCGTTGATTAATTCACGAAATGCAAAAAAAAAAAATCAGTTTTGTTCATATTTTTTAATTTTTAAATTAAATAATATATGTGTCCAATCACAAAATGTCATTTGACTTTTTAAAAGAGTTAACTTTAACTTTGTTAGTTTGAGGGGTATATTTGAGCCAAAAATAAACCTTAAGGGTATTTTTAGATCAAAAGGTGAAAGAAGGGTATTTATGAGCCTTTTTCAATAGTTCAGGAGTATTTTTGGACCTTTTCCGAATAATTAATAGTAACTCTAGGTCAACTTCTCCTAATATCAAATGAAGACAGCCAACAAAAATCAAATCAAGAATCTCCATCTCATTAAATGCATGAACACAGTCTCATAACATTTCGGTGGCAGACCTATATAAAGGCCCTAATACTACTCTCACTTCATCCTCAGCCCTCTAATTTCCTCAAAGTGAGACTGTGCAGCTGAGTACAGAGCTTCCATTAGAACCTATAGCAAAAGCTCTGAAAAATCTACTGCAAACTAAAAATGCCTGCTGCAGCCGTTACTTTGGTCACCAAATGCACCATTTTCCCCTCCCAAAAATCATCTCTTCCTGACCTCAAACTCTCTGTTTCCGATCTTCCAATGCTGTCTGTTCAGTACATTCAGAAAGGTGCTCTCTTTACTCGTCCCCCTTTTCCCATCACCCAACTCACTTCCCTCCCTTGGCCGGTCGATTCGTGGCCGACCCAAATGGCTACATCTACATTTCTTGCAATGATGCTGGCGTTGACTTTGTACATGCCGCAGCCACTCACATTTACATTCGCGACGTCATAGGCTCCGTTGATGTTCCTCATCATGTCAAAGAGTTCTTTCCGTTTGATCAAAAAGTGAGCTATCAAGGCCATTTTAGCCCTCTTCTTGCTGTCCAAGTGACGGAATTAGCTGACGGCGTATTCATTGGATGCGCCGTCAATCATTCCGTCACTGACGGGGCATCATTTTGGAACTTCTTCAATACATTTGCTGAAGTGAGTAGAGGTGTGAAAAGGATTATAAGGCAGCCTGATTTTAGCCGTAATTCAATTTTGATCTCAAACGCTGTGCTAAAACTCCCAGCTGATGGCCCTAAAGTCACCTTTGCCGGTGACGCCCCCTTGAGGGAGAGGATATTTAGTTTCAAAAGGGAATCAATTCTAAGACTCAAAGAAAAGACCAACAATCAGAAATTGAATTTTGACGGAGAAATTAACATAGTTGAATTGATGGCAAAACAGAGAAATGATCCCCTGAAAATCGATATGAAAGCAGAAACAGATACGCTAAATCCAACGGCTGAGATTTCATCATTTCAGTCACTTTGCGCTTTGCTGTGGCGTGCAGTGACACGTGCAAGGAAGTTCCCATCTTCCAAAATGACGACATTCAGAATGGCTGTAAATTGCCGTCACCGTCTCAACCCGAAGCTAAATCCATTATATTTCGGCAACGCAATTCAGAGCATTCCGACTTACGCAACAGCAGGGGAAGTATTGTATAATGATCTGCATTGGTGTGAGGAGCGATTGAACGAGAATGTGAAGGCACACGATGATGTTATGGTGAGGAAGTTTGTAGAGGATTGGGAGAAGGACCCACAGTATTTTCCGTTGGGCAATTTTGATGGAGCTATGCTAGCAATGGGGAGCTCGCCGAGGTTTCCAATGTACGAGAATGATTTCGGGTGGGGAAGACCAGTTGCAGTTAGGAGTGGTCGGGCGAATAAGTTTGATGGGAAGATATCAGCGTTTCCGGGGAGAGAAGGAGGAGGAAGTGTGGATTTGGAGGTGGTTTTGTCACCCGAAACAATGAAAGGTTTGGAGTCTGATGCAGAGTTCATGCAATATGTTTCTGGGCGTTAAAGCGGTAATTCCTGAGTAAATTTGGATGGGCTAATTAAATGGCGATCAGCTTTGTATTAAAGGATGAGTTTGACATATCACTCCCTATTTTCCTTGTGCTATCTTGTGATTAATTTAATTTTATTAGTAATGTGCACAATTCTTATGGATTTGATAATGAAAACTTGGATATTAAGGTCACATTGAGAGTGCTTTATATGTGACCCCTGTTCATTTTGGTTTTGCAGACAGTTGAATTGTTGATCGTGGTACTGACTAGTTAGTAGTTACTACTCTCCCGTCCCCCAATTTTTCCATTTTAATTTGTCCCAATGTCATCTTTCAATAATGAGATGATAAATAATTTAACTTTAAAATTTCCTTTTGCCCTTAATTAAGTGATTTATAAGCACACATATGTCAACGTTTATTTTAGATCACAAATTTTAAAAATCTTTCTTTATTTTTTAAATTTTATGTCAAGTCAAATGGCGCTATATAAATTCGTACGGAGGGAGTAGTTTGCAGGTCTAATGATATGAATTAGCCCTAATATAAAGGTTTTGAGGTACAATGAGTGAAGTGTTATACAAATATTTCACGATTGCTCTTGAACTGGCCAAGTTCTTTGTCACAATTTTCATTAACTAATAAAAGGACTAAGCATCAACAAGACATACAGTCACACATATTTCTATGACTTGTTTTAGACCACAAGTTTTAAAAGTCTTTTTTTTTCTTAAATTCAAGGGCGGATTTATGTTGTTCCGAGGGGTGTCAGGTGACACTGCTTCGTCTAAATATTTTACTAAATATACATAATAAATAGAGCAGAAGTAAAAGGATAAAATGAATAATGTGACAGTGCTTCTACGGAATGTCGCGCGCTGGTGCGTTGGTCTGGCACTCTCATTTTGGGGCGAGGTCGCGAGTTCGAAACACTGTAGCGGCTTTTCCTACTCTAATTTTACACTAAATAGGTGACTTAAAAGTTAAAACCCTAAAAGAACTCATAAGTCCTTAAAAGTTCTTTTATCAATTAGAATATAGTTGATGATTGTCCACTTTTCAAATTAGAATAAGTTTTTCTCGTTCCTTATACCTATTGCTGCATCGGATTAGCACTTTCTTAACTATAATATTTTATTAATTACTTGCAATTTGGTGCCTTAAATACAAAAAGAAGTATTTAGTGATATTTCTAATGAGGTTAATATGGATATCTTTCAAAAGATGAAATCTCGTCGAGCAGAATTTTAATAATGTATTTAAAATGAGTTTTATTAATATGATTTGAGTTGTGTTTTTATAATATGACATGATTTATTCAGTTATTCACTTTTTTACATGGTGACATTGCTTATGAAAAATTCTGCGTACACCACTGCTTAAACTCTGTGTCTAATCAAACTATATCACATAGATTGGGATGGGGGAGTAGTTAAAAAGTGGTAGGCAATAGTTTGAATACAGGCGATAGTTTGATTATGCAGAGTTTGACTACAAGTCTTTGGAATAAATATTGGCTATTGCAAGAGGGAGACAAGGTAGCCAACTTTTTGTAGGTACAAGGAGAATGACAACCACCATACAGATTCTGGGATCAGGAATTTGCCTTATTTGTCTCTCTATATATTCTCATTTATACACTAAAAAATTTATGTTATATAGTTGGATTTGTCTTATTTGTCTCCCTATATATTCTCACTTATACACTAGTTTATGTTAGTTTTTGGGTAGAATGGATGGGGACATTGTTGAACTTAGTTTTTGGGCAGAATGGATGGGGACATTGTTGAACTTGACTGACTTTTGTTCGATGCATATTGAAAGTTTGCATTAGCCTAATTATCCCTCTAACTTTAGCAATTTGATAGCCACAAAACCCACCCCCACCCCCTCCTTGCATGCTTATATTAAAAAGACTTTTAGGCGCGCGAGGGGGAACAAAAATCGAAACGTTAGCCTTCAAGTGCAGCACTTTTCAAATTTATTATCGCATAATTAAATATAATAATTTATTTTTTCCAATATTTCTCCTTGTTTTCTTAATATACATTGCATATTTTACCTCACAGTGTTTAAATA
The DNA here is from genome assembly GCF_019175385.1 of Lycium barbarum. Lineage (NCBI taxonomy): Eukaryota > Viridiplantae > Streptophyta > Magnoliopsida > Solanales > Solanaceae > Lycium > Lycium barbarum. Next base: position 9,484,085 of record NC_083341.1, read on the forward strand.
AAGTTCAAACGGTGCATTTTCTAGAGGAAGAAAAAGAACTGTATATCTCTTCCTTTCATGTAATGACTATTCGTTTCAGCGGTGTATTTTTCTTCAGGAGCGAGGTTACGAGCTGGCAGAGACAGAAAATCTGGGCACTGGTGACTAGTCTCTTTCCCAGGGTCAGGCTACTCCAGAAGATCAGCAGTCTAGCCCAGTTGCTTCCCTTCTCTAGCCAAATAAAAATAACTCGATTATAATATTATTGTCTTTAGCCAAATAACAAAATCATAGCCAAAATAATGTTGTTCCAAGTTTTTGTTTACATATTTGACTCTACAAAGAAGATCCAAATAATTGGTGGACTTAAAAAGGTATAAATTATATTTTGTTATAAAAATATCGCTGTGTCACACTTTCATGGGTTCAGATCATCTTGGAAGGTAGAGGATAGTAAAATATCTTATTCAGTGGTAATTAGACCAACGTAAAATACGAATATATGCTGAATAAAAATCATTAAGCTCGGGATTGTCCCTATCAATACTGCCTAGTTTGTTAGTCGTTTCAAAATGTTTATTTGATTTTGACTTGACACAGACAAGTTTAAGAAAGTAAAGAAGACTTTTGAATCTTGCAGTTATTAACTAAAGATATGTTGAATGTACTAAAATATCTTTTAATCTTGTGATATTAAATATGTCATGTAAAACGTTGAATTAAAGAGTTGTTAAAATAAAAGAGACATTTATTTCTAAACCGACTAAAAATGAAAGTAAAACAAACATTCTAAGAAGGTGGGAGTACTATTAATTAATGAAAAGACAGCTTATATATCAAAGTGGAACTATAGAGTCAAAACATTAAATAATAGACCGTAGTACGTATAATAATATTTGTAGATACTACTGTGTTCTGTTATTTGGTTTAGATATCTAAGTGTTACTTGATTAAAATATAGCATACGCCGACGAATCAAAAAGACGGTTTTGTGGATCATCTGTGCATTAATAAGCTGACTTTTACAGAAGCTAAGGTCAATTATTAGAAAAAGTATTTTAATTAGAAGTGGAATTAATTAGTAATAAAAAGTGTTCTGATTACAAACTGAATATTATTATAAGCTTAAGGAGAATGGCAGGTCACAACGGCACTCATGGATTACTATTATGAGCTAGGATCAGGGATTTGTCTCATTCTCTTTCTATATTCTTTCACAGCAATGCAAATAATTTTTCTTTTTTTGTTTTTGCTCAGCATTTTTTACTCTATTTTAAAAATAAGAATACCTTTTATATATTTAAAAATAATCAAAATTTGAAATTTCATTTTATTTAATGACGTGATTTTTTTTAGCCATGTAAACATATATAAAATCGTAAATTTTAAAAATCTTTATTTCGTAATTGAATCAGCTCTTCGGAGTAGTAGCAATTCTAGCGTGACTTTAATCAAAGATCTCAAGTTTATGTTTTAGAAATAAAGTCATCTTGAATACTTTATACTAAATATAAAACTTTCTGATAAGAATTCAAATTATTGAGGCTCAAAGCGAGCATCAAACACCGAATGGAACATAACATTGGGGTATTATTTAAAGTTAGGCCCGTGCCGGCCAGCCAGTCATATTTTAAGGTATCAGTCCCCAAAATTGAAATAATAAAAAAAAATGAACATTGGGTCAACTTCCCCCGTGTTTCAAACTTATCAACAATCATCAAGATAGCAATTGTCAGATTCCCAAATACATGAATCCGGTTACATGAATATCCTATATAGAGCCCCTCTTCTTACTCTCACTTCATCTTTAGCAGCTTTCACTCCTCATTCGAAGTAAAATAACACTACAGCTGAGTAGTACAAAGCTGCCACTGCAAATTAACTAACAATGCCTTCTGCAGCTACGACTTTGGTCTCCAAATGCACCATTTTTCCTTGCCAAAAATCCTCACTTCCTGATCTCAAACACTCTGTTTCCGATCTTCCAATGCTTTCTGTTCACCACATTCAGAAAGGTGCTCTCTTTACCCGTCCTCCTTTTGCCATCACCCAACTCATTCCTTTTCCCATCACCCAACTCATTTCCCTTCTTAAACTCAGTCTTTTCTCAAACCCTCACTCACTTTCCTCCCTTAGCCGGTCGGTTCATTACCGACCAAGATGGCTACGTCTACATTTCTTGCAACGACGCTGGCGTTGATTTTGTACATGCTACAGCCGCTCACATTTACATTCGCGATGTCATAGGCTCCATTGATGTTCCTCATCATGTCAAAGAGTTCTTTCCGTTTGATCAAAAATTGAGCTATCAAGGCCATTTTAACCCTCTTCTTGCCATCCAAGTGACGGAATTAGCTGACGGCGTCTTCATTGGATGCGCCATCAATCATTCCGTTACAGACGGGATATCTTTTTGGAACTTTTTTAATACTTTCGCCGAGGTGAGTAGAGGTGTGAAAAGGATTTTAAGGCAGCCTGATTTTACCCGTAATTCAATATTGATCTCAAACGCTGTGCTAAAACTACCAGCTGATGGCCCCAAAGTCACTTTTGCGGGTGATGCCCCATTGAGAGAACGGATATTTAGTTTCAAAAGGGAATCGATTCTAAGACTCAAAGCAAAGACCAACAATCAGAATTTGAATTTTGGCGGAGAAATTAACATTGTTGAATTGATGGAAAAACAGAGCAACGATCCCCTGAAATTTTATATCAAAACAGAAACAGAGACGATAAACCCAACGGCTGAGATTTCATCATTTCAATCACTTTGCGCATTGCTCTGGCGTGCGGTGACACGTGCAAGGAAGTTCCCATCTTCGAAAATGACGACATTCAGAATGGCTGTAAATTGTTAGGTGTGGAATTGGCCAAACAAGTCAATTCTTTTGTTCACATAGTCGTGATGTAAGCGCTTACCCCATAATAGTCGTGATGTAAGCGCTTACCTTATCATAGGAAATTCATTCCTATAAATAGGTAGCTTATGGTTCATTTGTAAGATATCATTAAGATCATTTGCTATACACATCCCAAGAGAGAAAAAAATCTAAGAGAAATACTCTTAGTGAAAGGCCTAAGTAAGAGAAGGTCTTTGAGAGAATTTTCTGTGGTAAAATTCTTGAGTGTAATTGGGATTGGGGTTGTGAGGTTGAGTGTTGTAAACACTTGTAATATTTCTTCTTTAATAAGATCTGCAGCAGCAACGTGGACGTAGCTCTCACATTGAGGGTGAACCACTATAAATCTGTGTGTGCTATTTATTCTTCGCTTACATCACGGCGTAAGTAGGTTCTGTCTAAAGGAGGTTGGTATTTAAGTGGTCCAGCTGTGACCCTCCAATCTTTCCTGGGAACCTGCTTACAAAGGTCGGATTTGGGATTTAAATCCTAACAACTGGTATCAGAGCAACAGGTTGTGTTGTGATTTAGAAACGATGGGAGGCGAAGATGGTACGACGCACGACATCGGTAAATTCGATGGTACAGATTTTGCGTTCTGGAGAATGCAAATTGAAGATTATTTATATGGCAGAAAGCTTCATGAACATCTGAGTCCGAAACCAGAGGAGATGAAACAAGCAGATTGGGATCTCCTCGACAGACAAGTTCTGGGAGTCATTCGACTGACGCTGTCGAAGAACGTTGCTCACAACGTGGCAAAGGAGAAGACCACCGCAGATATGATGAAGGTATTGTCTGACATGTATGAGAAACCTTCGGCAAATAATAAGGTATTTCTCATGAAGAAACTATTTCATCTAAAGATGATGGAAAATGCTCATGTTGCTGCACACATAAATGAATTCAATACCATTGTAAATCAATTGTCATCGGTAAAAATTGATTTCGATGATGAAGTACAAGCTCTAATTTTGTTGGCATCCCTACCAAATAGTTGGGAGCCAATGAGAGCAGCGGTTAGTAATTCTGTCGGCAGTGACAAACTAAAGTTCAACGATGTTAGGGATCGTATCCTTGCTGAGGAGGTGCGCAGGACAGATTCGGGAGAGGCATCGACGAGTTCTGCTTTTAATGTTGAAAACAGAAGCAGAAATTATGACAGAAACTACAACCGAAATAGGGGCAGATCGAAGTCAAGGAATGACAGGGGTCAATCCAGACCAGGAAGAACACATGAGTGTTGGAACTGTGGAAAACCAGGTCACTTCAAGAAGAACTGCAGGGCGCCAAAGAAGGAGGACAACAAGGGGGCTGGAATCAACGCTGCTACGGAAGACATTGGCGATGCGTTGTTGCTATTGGTTGACAGCCCGATAGACTCTTGGGTGCTTGACTCAGGAGCGTCCTTTCATACCACCCCACATCATGATATAATGACAAACTACGTGGCTGGGAATCTCGGCAAAGTTTATTTAGCCGATGGAGAGCCGCTAGACGTTGTTGGCACGGGAGACATTAATTTGAAGATGTCAAATGGATCCTCGTGGAAGATTACAAAAGTTAGACATGTTCCAAAGCTGATGCGAAACCTGATTTCAGTAGGTCAGCTTGATGATGAGGGATATGATCTCAACTTTGGTAATGGGTCTTGGAAGGTGGCGAAAGGTGCTATGGTAGTTGGCCGAGGAAAGAAGATTGGCACTCTCTACATGACGGATAGCTGTCGTGATATTGTTGCTGTGGTTGACAACACAAAGAAGACAGATTTGTGGCATTGTCGGCTTGGGCATATCAGCCAGAAGGGGATGAAGCTGTTGGTGACAAATAGCTTAATTCCGGAGCTGAAGACGGTGGACCTTCATACGTGTGAGAGCTGCATTCTCGGAAAACAAAAGCGAGTAAGCTTCTCAAGTGCAGGCAGAGAGTTGAAGGTCGAAAAGCTGGAATTGATGCACACAGACGTGTGGGGACCTACCAATGTACCCTCCCTTGGAGGATCACACTACTACGTGACCTTCATTGATGATTCAACCAGGAAGGTATGGGTTTATTTTATGAAAAATAAATCCGATGTGTTTAGTGTATTCAAAAGATGGAAAGCCATGGTCGAGAATGAAACAAACCTCAAGTTGAAGTGTTTAAGGTCCGACAACGGCGGAGAATACACTGATGGTGATTTCAAACGGTACTGTGCCGATAATGGGATCAAGATGATGAAGACTATTCCTGGAACACCGCAACAGAATGGAGTAGCCGAAAGAATGAACCAAACGTTGCACGAGCGTGCTCGGAGTATGAGAATACACTCTGGACTGCCCAAGACATTCTGGGCAGATGCAGTCAATACCGCGACCTTCTTAATTAACCGAGGACCATCAGTTCCCTTGGATTTCAGAATTCCAGAAAAAGTCTGGAGTGGCAAGAAGGTAAATCTTTCATTTCTGAAAGTGTTCGGTTGCTTATCATATGTTCATAATGATGATACGGCTAGAAGCAAGCTTGATCCAAAATCAAAGAAGTGTTACTTTATTGGCTATGGTGACACCGAGCTTGGGTACCGATTTTGGGATGAACAAAATCGGAAGATCATCCGAAGCAGGAATGTTGTCTTTAACGAAGAGGTACTGTACAAAGACAAGCTGCAAAAGAATTCAGAATGTCAGGACAAGGAATCGGAAATAGTCGATTTGAGGGACTTTCCGGCACCTGAGCCGCAGCCAGGTACAACCGAGGCAGAGGAACAAACAATCCGAGAAGATGCTGATGAAAGTGCTGATTCTGAAACAAATGAACAGACGCCAATTGTCGCACCCCATTTTAACCGGGTCGATTTAGGGGTATGACATATTGGTGATTCCTGTTTATTTTATTTAAGGAGTCGCCACCTAATTAATTTAACGGTGAATTAGGACACCTAAATGTTAACTAAGGCAAAGTTAAAACTAAACCTCAATTAATAGTCTGCTTAACCAGTGTGATTCTAGGTAAGGGCTCTATATTATCCTAAAGGGAAGAGGTTAGGCATCCTTTAGAATCCGTTAACTTACGGTTATCCGACCAAACTTAGGTTAATTAATTAAAATTAAAGATGTAAATGTGGCATTTGGATTTTAAGAAATTGGTTTGCAATAGGGCTAACGTTTTAAAAAGGAAAATATAAGCTGTTAAAAATAAGGTTTGTAAATATTTCTAAAGCTTTAAATGATAAGGTTATTTGAAATAAACTTACGTATGTTACTAATGCTTTTAAAAATATGATAATGCTATTTAAAAGAAATAATCTTATAAATATTGCTATGGCTTTAAAAAGTGTTATTTAAAATAAATTTGCCAAAATATAATAATTTGCACATAAACAGAAGAAAATGCAGGTTGCGACGTTTTAATACTTGAAACGAATTGATTTTGCAGTTTAGACAAGATGGAGTTTTCTTTCTCTTTTCCATTACCCTTTATTAACTATGCTTAATTTAAAAAATATATGGTTGATTCCAAACTTGAAGAGCTATTTATAACATATACTAGAGTTCATGTTTGCATATTAGTGACATTTCTCAAAGCGATATTCTACAGTAGCCAAACATGATTCCTTTTACTCCGAGTATGCTATAAAAAAAAATCAAGTATTCTAACAAAATGAAATATTAACTACCCGTCCCATTCAACTAACCCACTAATTCTGCTAAGGTTTATCTAAATTAACAGAACAAGCAAAGAGTTAGTTGCATAATACAAATTAAAATGCAAAAAAGATAGAATAGAGGAGTAAATAAGTTAAATGGGCTCAGCCCATTTTTAAGACTGCTGTAATCTGGGCTGCTGATGGGAGTGGGCTCAGCCCATTTTTTAAACATGCTGTGGGCTGTTCACGTCTATTGGGCTTGGCCTAGAATTCATTTTTTCACTGCGGATAGGGGGCTGGACAGAGAGAGATCATGCTGGGCTTTTGGCCCAACGCCCAATGTGGAAGGAGACGAGTCCGAGCGAACTCGTACGCGATAGTCATGCATAAAAAAAACGAAAGAAAAGGATTAATACATGATCAATAAGTAAGTTTAACCATATAAAACGCAAACTTGAAACAAATCAGTAAATTATGTATACATACTATGTATGCCTATGATGTGAAAGCGTATGAAATTTCGAACAAGTATAGAAGATACAACGTACTTCCGTTATATCTAGCGATGAAATCAGAATCACGACATTTGCTAATCGAAGAAACTTGTACCCTTTGTTAAAAGATCATATGATAAAAATCTGTTTTAAACTTGGAGGTACATTTTAAAACCTTTTATGTAAGAGGGATGTTCTTTTAATTTAGATAATACACTGCTGAAGAATATCAAAATGGGTCAGCAACTTTGTCTTTTAATAACACACAACTGGAATGCAATTTCCTCACGAATGCTTACAAAATAGATTCGGAAAAAAAACACAAAAATACCAACAAACAGATTCAGGGAAAAAAAAAGACTATAAGCATGCTTATTTAGAGTCGCTATCCAGTTCGAGCTAATTAGGAACCACATCCAACAACAATCTAAATTAAATGATGTGTCCAGATGACAATAAAAGAGAAATTAGGACTAAGAAGACCAAATCATACCGAGAAAATCAAACAACAAGAACATTATTGAACTTAACCCTTTTCCTAGTCTCATCCTTTATTTTGAAACTCATTTTTTACAGGAGTTAATCAAACGTAATGCAAACAAGTTAACTGAACATAGGGCAATCCAAACAGTTTCAAAGAACCATGTTGACCCTTTTGGAAAAGAAGAGAATCCATTATTTAGCCATCTACTAGTGAAATCTTATTCAACAAACTATCACAAAATGATTCGAAGTCCTAGTTCAGACAGGTCCTAAACAAACCTGTATATATTTTAACTTTAAAGTCTATTAATGGTGAGATGCAAGCAGTTTTAATTCGTGTAAAGCAGTAGACATGTATCATGCGCAATAAAAAAATACTCTTAATCGCATACAAGATACATGGATTAATGAGTTCCCCTTTGTAATGGTTTAAACTCAAACAAGGGTCGAGCAAGAGAGAACCTCATAGCGAACTGATCTTTAAGCATGCTATTGTACCAAACAGGGTATACGAAACTATCAGCTAATAAACATACTAACAAACATGTAGTATAACAAGTGACAACAGTTAAATGTACAGGCAAACTTAGGCTCAAAACTAGTAGGCATGTGAGGAAATTATCATTTAAGCATGACCTGATCACATGAGAATACATGACTAAAATGGATTAAACATGAGCATCATTCAAATAAGGTACTAGACAGCATCCATAAACACATGGTTTAGTGATATCCAAACTCACATAAGAGCTAACAACATATTTAAAGACAAATCATAACGACCAAAATTAACACCAGACTGAAAACTGGACTACATTAAGATAATAATTCAATAGCAGCTAAACTGACATATAAGCAAACGACACTATATTAAACTAAACAGAACAGACTTATAATGCTAAAGCTGCTAACAATGCTAAACTAGCCATTATTTTTAACAATCAATCACAAACATTAACAAACACATAATAAACAGGAAAAATAAAATCAGTACACAAGACAAATTAAGACGAGTTCCTCTAAAACGCCAAACAGAGCACACACATATGTAGACCAGACTATGAGCAAAATGGTTTAAAGAGAAAAGGTTACCTTCTTCGGGCGCAGCGAAGTAGGTGCGAGTCTTCGATTTACACTCGAACACTTCAAATTTGATGCCGCGAGACTCGAATTCGCGACAAACGCAGAGTAGACGAAAAAATTGTTTAAATATTTTTTTTTGATTCGATGTTTTCGGGATATTGTGACAGCTAAAAGAAATTACTTTGCAAAGGATTCCTTGAACCGAAAATCAGTTATTTAGGAAACTTTCAGAATCAAGGATTTCGTTCTTTTGGGGGTTTTCTCGATTTTAAGGTTTCAATCCTTGGGGAGCTTCCTGAATCCCAAAAAATCCCCCTTTTTCGATTCAACCCTACCACCATTTATAGGTCTTTTGACCTTTGTATTGAAGAAAGAAAGAGGAAACGGGGACAGCGTCGAAGTGGGGGCAACAGTGGCGTGGGGAACAGGAAGGCGTGGGAGTAACGTGGTGAAGTGGAGTGACAGAAGGTAACGTGGGGGAGATGGGAGACGAAGGGAGCAGAGGGAAGTGGGGTGTCAGGGGTGTAGTGGAGGCGTGGGAGAGAGAGTGATGGGGTGGCGATGGGGAGGTGGAGAGGTATGGGTGCGAACAGTGAAGTGGGGTGACAGATGTGGTGGAGTTGGAGAAAGAAATAGCGGTATGGGTGTAGTGGGGTGTGATGGTGTAGATGGCGGTGATGGAAGAGCGGTGGAGAGGGGAAGCGGCGGTGGAGGAAGGGAGAGAGAGGAGGTGATGAGGCGGAAGAAGAAAAATGAGGGAAACCCTAAAAGGTTCCCCTTATTTTGAGTAAAACGAGTCAGACCCGGTCCATTTGTGGACTGTGTCAATTTTTTAGACCGGGTATTAAGAGAATAGGCTAATAAATTAAAACACGAATTATTCTAAAAATTGAGATAAGAGATATGGACTAGTCCAAAAATATTTAGGAGTTAATCGGACTTTGATTTGGGGTCCGGTAAGTCAAAATACGGACTGAGTGCAAGAAATAGTTTGACTTCTAAATTTGAATAAGAGACCCATTTTAATTAATGAATATACCGAGGGTGACAAAATATTACTTAATACCAAAAAAAAATGTGTGATTATTAGACTCGGGTAATAAAATCATATGGTGTTATAATAGCCGTGTAATAATATATGTTATTTTTCTTTGAAAATCCGCACTAAATAAATACTATTATTTAATTATGCAAAGATAAATGCGTAAGCTGGTAAAATGCCGAAATGATAAGAACTGTGAATTATAATAATATTAATAAATAGTAATAATAATAATAATGATAATAATAATAATTATTATTATTATTATTATAATAGAATAATAAAGTGTCGGTATTGATAAGAGGCTAATAATTATAGTAAACATAATGTATATTTTTTATTTTCCAAAAATATATTAGAAGCTTAAAATAGGTATTTTGGCAGAGAGGCGGGACAAAATTGGGTGTCAACAACTTGTCCCTCTTTGCCCGGTAATGATGAAAAGAGTTGTCGGGCAAAGACGTTGACTCAGTAGCCTATTTTGTCCCGGCTAAAGGAAACTTGAGAGGATTACGACCGAACTCCGGTCTCTGAGTTGCATACATATCTCGGGCTTTACGAGAATCAGGTCGAGTGTAGTTCTGGGATAATTACGACACGTGAACCCAATTGACGCGATACTTGCAAAATATTGTCTCAGTGCTGAATTATGATAACACTGGGTATTGTGATAGAAACTTGAGAATTCTGAAGATTGAATTGCAAAAGAATACTTGTGATTAGAGACGAGTGTTCGAGGTAGATCTTTGACCCGTGTCGGGAAGTCTGATTGTCTTTCCCGACGAATTGCCCCAGTTCGCTGCCGAAGAAAAAGTTCCACGATTTGATGTGTGATGCCAACTTCGATATTGTCAAAAGCCATCAGCTAAAAACAATTGTTATCAATAAAGAAATATAAGTAAATAAGCCAGAGTTGGAGAAGTTACACTTGCAACCCCCGTTTCAAAAGTTGAATCCACATTCGGAGGTGGATGCTTGAACTGAAATATAAGATACCCGCATTCGGAGGTGGGTGCCTGAACTTGAAATATAAGATACTCGCATTCGGAGGTGGGTGCCTGAACTTGAAATATAAGATACCCGCATTCGGAGGTGGGTGCCTGAACTTGAAATATAAGATACCCGCATTCGGAGGTGGGTGCTTGAACTTGAAATATAAGATACCCGTATTCGGAGGTGGGTGCCTGAACTTGAAATATAAGATACCCGCATTCGGAGGTGGGTGCCTGAATTTGAAATATAAGATACCCGCATTCGGAGGTGGGTGCCTGAACTGAACATTGAAATACCCGCATTCTAAGGTGGGTGCCTAAATTGGAAATTGACATACCCGCATTCTAAGGTGGGTGCCTAATTTGAACATTGAAATACCCGCATTCTAAGGTGGGTGCCTGAATTGAACATTGAAATACCCGCATTCTAAGGTGGGTGCCTGGATTGAAATTGACATACCCGCATTCTAAGGTGGGTGCCTGAATTGAACATTGAAATACCCGCATTCTAAGGTGGGTGCCTAGATTGAAATTGACATACCCGCATTCTAAGGTGGGTGCCTGAATTGAACATTGAAATACCCGCATTCTAAGGTGGGTGCCTAAATTGGAAATTGACATACCCGCATTCTAAGGTGGGTGCCTAATTTGAACATTGAAATACCCGCATTCTAAGGTGGGTGCCTGAATTGAACATTGAAATACCCGCATTCTAAGGTGGGTGCCTGGATTGAAATTGACATACCCGCATTCTAAGGTGGGTGCTTGAATTGAACATTGAAATACCCGCATTCTAAGGTGGGTGCCTAGATTGAAATTGACATACCCGCATTCTAAGGTGGGTGCCTGAATTGAACATTGAAATACCCGCATTCTAAGGTGGGTGCCTAAATTGGAAATTGACATACCCGCATTCTAAGGTGGGTGCCTAATTTGAACATTGAAATACCCGCATTCTAAGGTGGGTGCCTGAATTGAACATTGAAATACCCGCATTTTAAGGTGGGTGCCTATATCATGTCCACTTCCCATGGTACAAAAATGTAAATCCATATCCACTTTCAGGGTGCAGAAAAATAAATCCAAGTCCACTTTCACAGTTCAAAATATAAATCTACGTCCGCATTTCACGGTACAAAATATAAATCCACGTCGACTTTGACATACGTATTATACGGTACAACAGTAAATTTACATCTACTTTCACGTCTGCAATATACGGCGCAAAAATAAATTCACTTTTACTTTCGAAAACATAAATCTGTATCCACTTTCTACAATTATATGTATATTTTTTTTTTTTGTAATATAATTCTATTTCCACTTCCATGCTCGCATCCACAATGTAAATGTAAATCCACGTCCACTTTAGAAATAGTATTGTAAAAAGATATCCACATCTTAATCCATGTCCCGTTGTGACGGAAGTTAAATATATTAACCCCCACAATTTGATATACGATGCAATATTTCGATCTTGTTATCTTATTAACATACTTCATTCTAAAAGAATTTGATAATGATTTGAACATGTATGAAGTGATGACGAAACTGAGGAATTCTAACCAATAACAGGTGATCAAGGTCAGTGTCCATGATTATATGTATTCGATCCATCGATGAATGTCACGAGCTAAAACAACTGTTAGTGATAAGAATCAATAGCTGGGTCTAAAAGAATTATACTTACAGCCCTTGGTTGACAAGATGAACTTGTGTCCACTGTTGCAATTGAAATTTCGTGATGAGTGGAACGACGCCCACCGTTCGGCATAAGCTACCTTTGCATCCACGCTGAAGAGTATTTGCATTTTGAAGAAAGTTAACTTTTTGATCACGCCCATAATTTAATACATGCACCGTGTTCATGTTAATTGGACCTGTCTCAACAAAGAAAAATTGTGAGTTTAAAAGAAAATTGGTTGACTTGTGCATGTCGGGGAACTTGGCCCTTGAATTGACTTTTGTCTCGGTCGCGTCCACGTTCTTCGATGTCTCACCACATATCTTGCTTTGCCGGGGAGTTTCAGTTATAAAAAAAAATGTATTTTGAAAATAAAAGTAATGAGATTTGGATGACTTTGAAAGGAAATACTTAGTGGCTCTAATATGTAACATGATTAAGAAGACTCGATTTTTGAATTTACTCACATTTTAGAAATATGGATGGACTTTTGTTTAAGACCATTTTTATGCTACTTCTAAAAATTTGTCCCAGTTTCAGTCTTAGAGATGCTTGATTCTGGACAATTGAAAAATAAGAACTTATAATTAAAGTTTTCGAAAGTGATTTGACCGACTTCGAAATTTGTCCCAGTTTCAAGTCCTGGAAACGCTTGGTTCTAAACGATCGAAAAGTGAGAAAGTTGTAATGAAAAAATTTTGAAAATGATTTGACCGATTTCAAAAATTTGTCTCAGTTTCAAGATACTAAGACACATGAATTTAAGCGGTGGGGAAGACCAAGTTTTGTATAAAAATCCTTATGTATTTTATAGGAACCAAAACGTTTGGACAAACTAAAAAATTTCAAAATAGAAGGGCCGAACCCGCCTCGGGTTGCCTACGTATCCCCAAAGGAATCAGGCCAGACGTAGTTCGTGATGAACATAAAGATTTTTGAGTTTGTTTTGTTTTTTAATAAAGGGGGGGCCGAACCCGATATGGGTTGCCTACGTATCCAAAAGGAAATCAGGCCACACGTAGTTCCACCCATACAACAAAACACTGAAATATTTTGAAAAAGTGGCCGAACCCGATGTGGGCTGCCTACGTATCCAACAGGAAGTCAGGCCAAACGTAGTTCCAACCACAAACAAAGATACTGAAATGATTTAAAAAGAGTGGCCGAACCCGATATGGGCTGCCTACGTATCCAACAGGAAGTCAGGCCAAACGTAGTTCGTTACAAACAAAATGACAGAAATCTTAATTTAAAAAGGCCGTAACAAAACATAGAGGCAATATGACAAAAGGAACTAAATGTTCTAGTTGATGCCTCCGGCCTACTACAAAAGGAAAATTTAAACTGAAAATACTGAAACTCCCGACGAACCGGGGCTAAGATAGAAGTTCAATTTTGCAACTCAGGTCCTGGCTCAGCAGCCTATAAAGTCAATATTTCAGCAAAGTCTTTGATTATCGCAGCATGATCATCTTCATCTTCCACGAACAGGTTCTTGACTCCCTCCACGATATCATCATAGGCAACTTCAACAATCAGATCTGAAGGTTTTGAGAAAGTTTGATCAATGGTAGGAATAGGTTTTGGCAATGGAACCTCCTTCCTTTTATTCTTTCGTGCTTTCTTCACTTCTTCCTCAGTTGGCTCATATCCCAAACCGAATGTAAACTGTTGCGTAGGGAGAACGACTGGCTCAACCCGCCCATTTAGTGTTTTCCCTAGCCCAAATCCAGGTTGGTACCCATTTCTCACCATTTCTTTTGCAACCATAATTGCGGCGCATGATCTTTTGAACTCTTGAGTTTGACATACTTCACTCTCCTTAGTGACATTCACAACCTCCCAAGCGTGGTAAGCTGCTCCGTCGAAACCTCCTTCTGCCTCGATGAATGGAGTGGATTGCTCTATATAGAAAGACGTGTCTCCTTCTCCATGTATACATATTTGTTGTTGATCCCACTCGAATTTGACAGTTTGGTGCAAAGTAGATGGTATAGCCCCAGCCAGATGAATCCACGGCCTACCTAACAGCATATTGTATGACGTGGAAATATCAAGTACTTGAAAGTCCATAATGAATTCAACAGGGCCAATCAACACTTTCAACTCTATTTCCCCAATAGGACGCCTTGGAGCCCCATCAAATGCTCGAATATTCATATCACTGGTCTTGAGCTCGCTAACATTATATCCGATCTTCTTCAGACTTGTTAATGGACAGATGTTGAGTCCAGAACCCCCATCAACTAATACCTTAGCCACAAACATGTTACGACACTTGACAGTTATATGGAGTGCTTTGTTATGCATGCATCCTTCCGGCGGCAATTCTTCATTATCGAAGCTGATTCGATGACTGTCAAGCACGCGCTCAATCATCCCAGCTAACGCCTCACTAGTTGTTTCGCTTGGAACATATGCTTCATTCAAAATCCTCAACAGTGCATTTCTGTGCATATCTGAACTCAAAAGCAAAGAGAGAATAGGAATTTGAGCATTGGTCTTTTTCAACTGATCCACAACTGAGTACTCACTAGCTTTAATTTTCCTCAGAAATTCTTCTGCTTCGAATTCAGTCACGACCCTTTTGGGAGGTACGTTGGTTTCCTTAAGTTGCCCCAATCTAACTAGTTCTTCTGGAGAATAGCACCTCCCAGACCTTGTCATTCCTGACGTCTTAACCTTGTCAGTGATCGTGTCCTTTCCTCGACACTCCATCACAGTTTGTTGATAATTCCATGGTACGGCTTTTGTATCGAGCACTGGCAACTGATTTGGTGCTCGAACTACTTCCACAGGTATTGATGAAGCTCCTAATATCTCGACAGGCACACAACCCCTTACCACTACAGCCGGAGAAGCAACGGCTACAAAATCATGATCCTCCACACGATCCACAGGCACTATAAATTCGGCTGGGTCGTCAACATTTTCATCTATTCCAATCATATTTATCGTGGCCCCATCATGGGTCGGGAGTGGATTGTTAACCACATTTGGTGTTGGTGGTTTGACCGTGATCTGTTTTGCTTCAATAAGATCCTCAACCTTATGCTTCAATGCGTAACAACGATCAGTGGAATGGCCTTTTACCCCCGAATGATATGCACATGTTTTAGTGGGATCAAAGCTTCTGGGTAATGGATCTGGAATTCTACCTTCCACAGGATATACTAAGCCTGAAGCTTGCAGCCTTTCAAAAACAACGCTCAGTGGCTCTCCTAATGGTGTGAAATTGCGAAATGGTTTATTTGGGCGAGGTGCGGATGCATTGTTTGGATGATGAGTTTGTGATGGTGGAGCTGGATATGTTGGTGGTCGTGCAGCTCGATATGCTGGTTGTGTGTTGTAAACAGGGTAGGATATTTGTGGTGATTGAGGTTGGTAAGATGACAAAGCTTGGTCGTAGGGATGTGGAGAATATTGGAAATATTGTGAGTGGTGAGCGTTAGGCTGGTATCGCGGGGGTCGTTGATGGTGGTATGATGTGTTTCCCAAAGCCATTACCGATGCTGCTTCTTTCTCTTTTTTCTTTCCGTTTCCGAGAGTACCTGTTTGTATAGCCCTACTAGTAGACTGCAAAGCCGCAAGACTCGTTATTCTCCCTGTCTTAATGCCATCTTCGATCATGTCCCCAGCTTTGATCACTTCTGCAAAAGTTTTCCCACTCATTGTCACCAAACGTTCATAGTATTCCGGTTCTAGTGCTTGAATGAAGAAAGTAACCATTTCTGTCTCCTCCATGGGTGGGTGTACCCTAGATGCTTCTTCCCTCCACCGTATAGCATATTCTCAAAATGATTCGGTGAACTTCTTCTTCAACTTTGTAATTGAGATTCTGTCAGGAGTGATCTCAACATGAAACTTGT
Source organism: Lycium barbarum (assembly GCF_019175385.1). Lineage (NCBI taxonomy): Eukaryota > Viridiplantae > Streptophyta > Magnoliopsida > Solanales > Solanaceae > Lycium > Lycium barbarum. Next base: position 9,500,236 of record NC_083341.1, read on the forward strand.
AGTGATCCACAAAAGCATTTGCCAAATCATCCCAAGTACGCCATTTGGTTGTATCTTGCTTAGAATACCACTCCAAGGCTTTTCCACTCAAACTCTGATTGAATAGTTTGACTCTTATCCCTTCATTCTTCCCCACACCAATCAACTTTTCACAATAGACCTTCAAATGGAAGAAAGGGTTCCCCGACCCATCAAACTTCTCAAATTTTGGAATCTTGTAACCTGGTGGCAATTCTACCTCAGGAAATGCACATAATTCTTCATATCTCACGCTTTGGTTACTACCAAGTCCACGCAAACTTCTCATGGCATCCTCCAAACTTTTGAGCTTTCTATTTATCATTTCATCATTAATTGACCGTGCCTCATTTTCAACTTCGACATAATGATCAACATCTGTGCGACATTGTCCCTGGATTTGTGTCATGGGTGGAGCTGTGGTATAAGTATATACTGGCGGAACTTGATGTGTATTGGTAACATCATGTGCCGGCGGTATGAACTGAGTTTTTGAAGAGGTGGTTGTAAATAAAAGGGGAGCATTTTGAGTGAGGTGTTCGGAGCGAACTGGCTGAGAAGTGGTAAAATAATTTGCTTGGTTAAATTCGTCCAAATTTGGGAATGGAGGTGGCATAGGCAAAGTCTGACGAACCCCATGAGATGGAGTCATATGTGGTGGCGTTTGAGAAAATGACCGGTTGTGAAGTACCATATGACTTAGTTCGGCAACTCGTCGCTCCAGACGAGCAATGGTCTCCAAATGTGTTTCTGATTCTTTGGAGGATGTGGGATCACTCGTGATCGGTAAACTAAGAGATGACTCAGATGAAGTGGTTGCATTGATCAAACTTTGCTCCATTTTAGAACAAGTCTTTTTAGTTAACCAGATGATTAGTGATGAGTCAGAGTCTGATTTTTTGGCTCTAGACCGTGTGAAATATGGATGCTCCGCCAGTTCCCCTTTAGCACAAGTCAACCTTTTTATTTTGAAAAATAAATTTTAAAAAGAAAAAAGATAAAACAAGAAAAAAAGAAAAAAGAAAATGAGTCAGTATACGGTAAGGATAATATTATTGCATATAAACACATTATTGCACATAATACATCGCGTTTTATAATGCAAGGGACCTCTTTATGCCAGAGGTAGGCCTAACGAACATTGAAGGACAAACATGTCTTTTATGTATTATTCCACAACTCCTCCTAAAAGTAATTTGCAAGAATAAAAATTATTACATGCCAATAATACATCTCAAAATCAACCTAAGATATCTAATACTTCAACTTCACTAATTTCCTTTGGTTGTCTTCAACCTCCGGCATTAATTAATGCTCCACGGCAACCTGCAACAAAATGTCAGTTTCCTTGAAATATTTATCTATAGAGTATTAGGTCCACATATTCCACATATTTGTCCTTCAAATAATGCACATAGATAGTGAGTAGTGTCACTTAGAGTCATAGACTCATTTGGACATTTGGTAAGGTTGACTAATGAACTTAATACACCAAGGGTATTAAGCTTCCTAGGTTTAAAATGATGCATGTCCTTACAAGGTTTTGGTTTTCGCTCTACCTGGGTAGACTAAGAATGGTTTTCCTATGACACAAGGCTCCCCCAAGCGGACAACTTGGAAGTGGAAAGTCCGTGGCCGTCGACTGCACCGCCGATCGACTAAATCCACAAGACCAATCCAACTAAAGGGGTAATTTAGTAGTGCACGGGCGCAAACTGCGAAGCCGCTTTAAGTGTGTGAATATGTGTGAATTTTCCAGGAGTGGAGGAAATATGAAACGGAATGCCAATTTAAGGAAAGCAGTAATATACATATTACATAGAACAAAAAAAATGCATATAAGGAATGGAACAATAATACTTGAAATCATATAAAACTACAATACAGGCAAAATAAAATAAAACAAACAAAATATCTCACAAATTATTTATTAACTTAAGTTGTTATGGTTAGAGCCTAAAGTCCCCAGCAGAGTCGCCAAGCTGTCGCACCCCATTTTAACCGGGTCGATTTAGGGGTATGACATATTGGTGATTCCTGTTTATTTTATTTAAGGAGTCGCCACCTAATTAATTTAACGGTGAATTAGGACACCTAAATGTTAACTAAGGCAAAGTTAAAACTAAACCTCAATTAATAGTCTGCTTAACCAGTGTGATTCTAGGTAAGGGCTCTATATTATCCTAAAGGGAAGGGGTTAGGCATCCTTTAGAATCCGTTAACTTACGGTTATCCGACCAAACTTAGGTTAATTAATTAAAATTAAAGATGTAAATGTGGCATTTGGATTTTAAGAAATTGGTTTGCAATAGGGCTAATGTTTTAAAAAGGAAAATATAAGCTGTTAAAAATAAGGTTTGTAAATATTTCTAAAGCTTTAAATGATAAGGTTATTTGAAATAAACTTACGTATGTTACTATTGCTTTTAAAAATATGATAATGCTATTTAAAAGAAATAATCTTATAAATATTGCTATGGCTTTAAAAAGTGTTATTTAAAATAAATTTGCCAAAATATAATAATTTGCACATAAACAGAAGAAAATGCAGGTTGCGACGTTTTAATACTTGAAACGAATTGATTTTGCAGTTTAGACAAGATGGAGTTTTCTTTCTCTTTTCCATTACCCTTTATTAACTATGCTTAATTTAAAAAATATATGGTTGATTCCAAACTTGAAGAGCTATTTATAACATATACTAGAGTTCATGTTTGCATATTAGTGACATTTCTCAAAGCGATATTCTACAGTAGCCAAACATGATTCCTTTTACTCCGAGTATGCTATAAAAAAAAATCAAGTATTCTAACAAAATGAAATATTAACTACCCGTCCCATTCAACTAACCCACTAATTCTGCTAAGGTTTATCTAAATTAACAGAACAAGCAAAGAGTTAGTTGCATAATACAAATTAAAATGCAAAAAAGATAGAATAGAGGAGTAAATAAGTTAAATGGGCTCAGCCCATTTTTAAGACTGCTGTAATCTGGGCTGCTGATGGGAGTGGGCTCAGCCCATTTTTTAAACATGCTGTGGGCTGTTCACGTCTATTGGGCTTGGCCTAGAATTCATTTTTTCACTGCGGATAGGGGGCTGGACAGAGAGAGATCATGCTGGGCTTTTGGCCCAACGCCCAATGTGGAAGGAGACGAGTCCGAGCGAACTCGTACGCGATAGTCATGCATAAAAAAAACGAAAGAAAAGGATTAATACATGATCAATAAGTAAGTTTAACCATATAAAACGCAAACTTGAAACAAATCAGTAAATTATGTATACATACTATGTATGCCTATGATGTGAAAGCGTATGAAATTTCGAACAAGTATAGAAGATACAACGTACTTCCGTTATATCTAGCGATGAAATCAGAATCACGACATTTGCTAATCGAAGAAACTTGTACCCTTTGTTAAAAGATCATATGATAAAAATCTGTTTTAAACTTGGAGGTACATTTTAAAACCTTTTATGTAAGAGGGATGTTCTTTTAATTTAGATAATACACTGCTGAAGAATATCAAAATGGGTCAGCAACTTTGTCTTTTAATAACACACAACTGGAATGCAATTTCCTCACGAATGCTTACAAAATAGATTCGGAAAAAAAACACAAAAATACCAACAAACAGATTCAGGGAAAAAAAAAGACTATAAGCATGCTTATTTAGAGTCGCTATCCAGTTCGAGCTAATTAGGAACCACATCCAACAACAATCTAAATTAAATGATGTGTCCAGATGACAATAAAAGAGAAATTAGGACTAAGAAGACCAAATCATACCGAGAAAATCAAACAACAAGAACATTATTGAACTTAACCCTTTTCCTAGTCTCATCCTTTATTTTGAAACTCATTTTTTACAGGAGTTAATCAAACGTAATGCAAACAAGTTAACTGAACATAGGGCAATCCAAACAGTTTCAAAGAACCATGTTGACCCTTTTGGAAAAGAAGAGAATCCATTATTTAGCCATCTACTAGTGAAATCTTATTCAACAAACTATCACAAAATGATTCGAAGTCCTAGTTCAGACAGGTCCTAAACAAACCTGTATATATTTTAACTTTAAAGTCTATTAATGGTGAGATGCAAGCAGTTTTAATTCGTGTAAAGCAGTAGACATGTATCATGCGCAATAAAAAAATACTCTTAATCGCATACAAGATACATGGATTAATGAGTTCCCCTTTGTAATGGTTTAAACTCAAACAAGGGTCGAGCAAGAGAGAACCTCATAGCGAACTGATCTTTAAGCATGCTATTGTACCAAACAGGGTATACGAAACTATCAGCTAATAAACATACTAACAAACATGTAGTATAACAAGTGACAACAGTTAAATGTACAGGCAAACTTAGGCTCAAAACTAGTAGGCATGTGAGGAAATTATCATTTAAGCATGACCTGATCACATGAGAATACATGACTAAAATGGATTAAACATGAGCATCATTCAAATAAGGTACTAGACAGCATCCATAAACACATGGTTTAGTGATATCCAAACTCACATAAGAGCTAACAACATATTTAAAGACAAATCATAACGACCAAAATTAACACCAGACTGAAAACTGGACTACATTAAGATAATAATTCAATAGCAGCTAAACTGACATATAAGCAAACGACACTATATTAAACTAAACAGAACAGACTTATAATGCTAAAGCTGCTAACAATGCTAAACTAGCCATTATTTTTAACAATCAATCACAAACATTAACAAACACATAATAAACAGGAAAAATAAAATCAGTACACAAGACAAATTAAGACGAGTTCCTCTAAAACGCCAAACAGAGCACACACATATGTAGACCAGACTATGAGCAAAATGGTTTAAAGAGAAAAGGTTACCTTCTTCGGGCGCAGCGAAGTAGGTGCGAGTCTTCGATTTACACTCGAACACTTCAAATTTGATGCCGCGAGACTCGAATTCGCGACAAACGCAGAGTAGACGAAAAAATTGTTTAAATATTTTTTTTTGATTCGATGTTTTCGGGATATTGTGACAGCTAAAAGAAATTACTTTGCAAAGGATTCCTTGAACCGAAAATCAGTTATTTAGGAAACTTTCAGAATCAAGGATTTCGTTCTTTTGGGGGTTTTCTCGATTTTAAGGTTTCAATCCTTGGGGAGCTTCCTGAATCCCAAAAAATCCCCCTTTTTCGATTCAACCCTACCACCATTTATAGGTCTTTTGACCTTTGTATTGAAGAAAGAAAGAGGAAACGGGGACAGCGTCGAAGTGGGGGCAACAGTGGCGTGGGGAACAGGAAGGCGTGGGAGTAACGTGGTGAAGTGGAGTGACAGAAGGTAACGTGGGGGAGATGGGAGACGAAGGGAGCAGAGGGAAGTGGGGTGTCAGGGGTGTAGTGGAGGCGTGGGAGAGAGAGTGATGGGGTGGCGATGGGGAGGTGGAGAGGTATGGGTGCGAACAGTGAAGTGGGGTGACAGATGTGGTGGAGTTGGAGAAAGAAATAGCGGTATGGGTGTAGTGGGGTGTGATGGTGTAGATGGCGGTGATGGAAGAGCGGTGGAGAGGGGAAGCGGCGGTGGAGGAAGGGAGAGAGAGGAGGTGATGAGGCGGAAGAAGAAAAATGAGGGAAACCCTAAAAGGTTCCCCTTATTTTGAGTAAAACGAGTCAGACCCGGTCCATTTGTGGACTGTGTCAATTTTTTAGACCGGGTATTAAGAGAATAGGCTAATAAATTAAAACACGAATTATTCTAAAAATTGAGATAAGAGATATGGACTAGTCCAAATATATTTAGGAGTTAATCGGACTTTGATTTGGGGTCCGGTAAGTCAAAATACGGACTGAGTGCAAGAAATAGTTTGACTTCTAAATTTGAATAAGAGACCCATTTTAATTAATGAATATACCGAGGGTGACAAAATATTACTTAATACCAAAAACAAATGTGTGATTATTAGACTCGGGTAATAAAATCATATGGTGTTATAATAGCCGTGTAATAATATATGTTATTTTTCTTTGAAAATCCGCACTAAATAAATACTATTATTTAATTATGCAAAGATAAATGCGTAAGCTGGTAAAATGCCGAAATGATAAGAACTGTGAATTATAATAATATTAATAAATAGTAATAATAATAATAATGATAATAATAATAATTATTATTATTATTATAATAGAATAATAAAGTGTCGGTATTGATAAGAGGCTAATAATTATAGTAAACATAATGTATATTTTTTATTTTCCAAAAATATATTAGAAGCTTAAAATAGGTATTTTGGCAGAGAGGCGGGACAAAATTGGGTGTCAACACCAATCACAGAGCTGCGTAGATCATCCAGGATCAGGAAGCCGCTTCACAGGTACTCTCCATCCCTCAACTACATTCTACTCACTGATAGAGGGGAGCCGGAATGTTATGAAGAAGCAATGCAAGTCGATGAATTGACTAAGTGGGAGCTGGCAATGAAGGATGAAATGGATTCACTATCGGCAAATCATACATGGGAATTATCCGAGTTGCCAAAGGATAAAAAGGCATTGCAAAACAAATGGGTTTATCGGATAAAGGAAGAACCCAGTGGAAGCAAGTGTTATAAAGCAAGATTGGTTGCAAAGGGATTTCAACAGAAAGAAGGCATTGACTATACAGAGATCTTCTCTCCTGTAGTCAAGATGATGACTATCAGAACTGTTCTTGGGCTGGTAGCAAAGGAAAATCTACATCTGCAACAGATGGACGTGAAAACTGCATTTCTTCACGGTGATCTAGACGAGAAAATCTACATGCGACAACCGGAGGGATTCAAAATCAAAGGAAAGGAGAATCTGGTGTGCAAACTTCAAAAGAGTCTGTACGGACTAAAACAGGCTCCAAGACAGTGGTATTTAAAGTTTGACAGCTTTATGAAGAAAGCTGATTTTTCAAGGTGCGAGGCAGATCACTGCTGTTACTTCAAAACATTTGAATACTCGTACATGATACTTCTACTCTATGTCGACGACATGCTAATCGTAGGAGCAAACCTACAGGAGATTGATCGGTTGAAAAAAGGGTTATCGGAAGAGTTTGCAATGAAGGATTTGGGAGCTGCAAAGCAAATCCTTGGGATGAGAATCGACCGAAGCAAGGAGGGCATCAAACTCTCACAAGAAGAATATGTGAGGAAAGTTATCAAAAGGTTTAACATGCATGATGCCAAGCCAGTCAGCACTCTCTTGGCTGGACACTTTCGGTTGTCAAAGGATCAGTCGCCGACAACCGAGGATGAGAAGAAGCAGATGGACAAGATACCTTATGCATCTGCAATCGGTAGTCTTATGTATGCAATGATATGTACAAGGCCAGACATTGCACATGCAGTGGGAGTTGTCAGCCGATTTATGAGCAATCCGGGAAAGCAACACTGGGAGGCTGTGAAGTGGATATTCAGATATCTGAAAGGCAGCTCGAGTTCAGCTCTGTATTTCCGAAAATCAAAAACAGGATTGCAAGGGTATGTTGATGCTGACAACAGTGGTGATATTGATAGCAGAAAGAGCACATCCGGGTATGTTTACACCTTCGGAGGTACTGCAATCTCTTGGGTTTCCAAGTTGCAAAAGATAGTAGCTCTCTCTAGTTGTGAGGCTGAGTACGTTGCTGTGACGGAGGCCACAAAGGAAATGATGTGGCTACAATCTTTTCTGCGGGAATTGGATCAGGACCACGAGGGAAGTGTGTTATATTGTGATAGCCAAAGCGCCATTCATTTGGCAAAGAACCCGGTTTACCATGCTCGAACGAAGCACATACAACTCCGGTACCATTTCATTAGATCAGCTTTGGAAGATGGAGCGCTGGTGCTTGAGAAGATCGCAGGGAGTCAGAATCCAGCAGACATGCTGACAAAGGCAGTGACGATAGACAAACTGAAGCTATGCTCAACTTCAGTTGGCCTGCACGAAGTATGAAAGTAGGAAAGAGCTGCTGCATCGATCAAAGTGTGAAGACAAATTAAAATTAGTCTTCAAGTGGGAGATTTGTTAGGTGTAGAATTGGCCAAACAAGTCAATTCTTTTGTTCACATAGTCGTGATGTAAGCGCTTACCTCATAATAGTCGTGATGTAAGCGCTTACCTCATCATAGGAAATTCATTCCTATAAATAGGTAGCTTATGGTTCATTTGTAAGATATCATTAAGATCATTTGCTATACACATCCCAAGAGAGAAAAAAATCTAAGAGAAATACTCTTAGTGAAAGGCCTAAGTAAGAGAAGGTCTTTGAGAGAATTTTCTGTGGTAAAATTCTTGAGTGTAATTGGGATTGGGGTTGTGAGGTTGAGTGTTGTAAACACTTGTAATATTTCTTCTTTAATAAGATCTGCAGCAGCAACGTGGACGTAGCTCTCACATTGAGGGTGAACCAGTATAAATCTGTGTGTGCTATTTATTCTTCGCTTACATCACGGCGTAAGTAGGTTCTGTCTAAGGAGGTTGGTATTTAAGTGGTCCAGCTGTGACCCTCCAATCTTTCCTGGGAACCTGCTTACAAAGGTCGGATTTGAGATTTAAATCCTAACATAAATTGCCATCACCGTTTCCACCCGAAGCTACATCCGTTATACTTTGGCAACGCAATTCAGAGCATTCCAACTTACGCATCATCAGGGGATGTTTTATCTAACAATCTGCATTGGCGTGCGGAGCAATTGAACAAGAATGTGAATGATGTTATGGTGAGCAAGTTTTTAGAGGATTGGGAGAGGGACCCACGGTGTTTCCCGTTGGGGAATTTTGACGGAGCGATGCTAACAATGGGGAGCTCGCCGAGGTTTCCAATGTATGATAATGATTTCGGATGGGGCAGACCAGTAGCCGTACGGAGTGGTCGGGCGAATAAGTTTGATGGGAAGATATCAGCGTTTCCGGGGAGAGAAGGAGGAGGGAGCGTTGATTTAGAGGTGGTGTTATCGCCTGAAACAATGGAAGGCCTTGAGTTGGACACAGAGTTCATGCAGTATGTTACTGGCTATTGAAAACAGTAATTCTAATTAGTAGTACTATTTGAATTGGGATGGGTTAAATGGTGAGCTTTGTGTTTTGGAAGCGGGATTGTGATTTGTGGGGTGAGGCCGTGAGGGTGTAACATAGTAGCTGCTGTTCAATTGTGATTTTACTCAACCTGTATTTGTGGTGATTAATTTAATTGAGTTTGATGATCATCATTTGGTTAAAATATAATTCACCCTCTTCAGAGAAAGCAGGGATGAAGAGGTTTCTCTGTATCATTCCACTGATTAATGATTCACCACAATATGCGCGGCAGATACAAAACAAGAACATTTTAGCTCACCAAGCGCATCCCTCAATCAAGGTTACGCTGATTAATTTTCCCGAGTGAGTTGATCAGATCTGCTTTGATTGTTTGGTTCAATGTCACGGATGAACGCAATAAGCTCTCTTAATTAAGATTCTCCCTTGCAATTTTAGTATTCACTGCGAGTTAGGTGTTAATGCTAAGGATCGCTGGGTAATAAATGTCATAAATTACGTATAGATTCTATGAATGGAGCTAGAAAAGATAATAGTATTCGGTCTAAATAAGACTCATCAAAGATCAATTGCAGCAAATGCTGATATCAATTTGCAAGTCATAGGCGTCAACCTAATGTCAATCTGAGTATATGGGCTGATCTCATACTAATACTACCTCACCGATATTGAAAATTTGAAATAGATTCTGACTCACTTGATCTTTGATAGCCATAAAGAACATATCAAAAACATCCTACAGTGAGATTCATTCTTCTAAAATTAAACTGGTTTATGACTTTACCAGATCTTTGTAGAAAACAAATTATGCTAGTATAAGAATATTCAGTAATTGGTGGATTGAAGTTTTAACTCAGTAATCGTAACTTTCATCCTACACCAGCTGACTAATATAAGTTCTGAACTACCACAAGTTTCTCCATTAAGAAAAGAGTGAAGGGTCAAAAATACGCGTCAACTCCTCAACTCTCAAGTATCACTTTCTATTGAGTTTCTTACCTGAACTATCAGGTGTGAGAGTTTTCTACCTAAACTATCACTAATTAGTTAGCAAAATACACCTCAACTATCACTTGTTCACTTTCCTACATGATAGTTGAGGTGGGAAAAGTGAACAAGTGATCGTTAAAGAGTGTTTTGCTAATTAGTTTGTGATAGTTTAGGTAGGAAACTCTCACACCCGATAGTTCAGATAGGAAACTCAATAAAAAGTGATACTTGAGGTGTGTTTTTGACCCTTCACTCTTAAGAAAATTGACCCACAAGGCCAATCCTAATCACGGAACACAACATACTTGGAAGCACGGAAGTACAACAACTAATGGGAGTATCTTTTTTTGCCTATTGTACCATTATACAGGCCGAAGAATATTCGACAGCAACATCACAAAATCATACCATTATACAGGTCGAAGAATAGTCGACAGCCTGTATCATCCTCTTCAGGTAACATCAGCCATGGAATTCCAGGCAGGTCACTGGTAAAATTGTTCTTGGTGGCTACGCAGTCCAGGATTCGCAAACGATGCCAAAATTTAGGTAGTCTTCAAATCAAATTCAAACGTTTAGCAATGAGAACGAGCAGATCGTGTTGAAGGTCCTATCAATCAGACACCTCTTGCGCCATGACATACAGGGGAGACCAGCGCCTGGCCCTTCTAAGTTCATATTTTTTCTAAGTTTATGTTTGCCGCCTTTAATATATTTTTTTTTTTAGGATAAATCAGGTCAAGTGAGAATCCTTTTCCGTAATGCACTGGGTCTGTCATTTTATGCATTTTCCTTTTTCCCCCTGGTTTAGTGTCTAAGTTCTTAATTTGTCAAATTTATCTATATAATCTATTGATAAAAAGATTAAGCATCAACATTAACTACATAGTCAAATCATAAAATAATACTAATGGCTAGGCTAAAATCATATCATATATATATATATATATATATATAAGTAGGCAAGGCCCGCTGATGTGGCGTTTCAATAGATAATATTCTTATTTAACTTTTTTGTCAATTTTTTTGGCTTTATTCTCATGAAAAAAAAAAAACAAATACCATCTTTGAAGGAAAAGTCACGTACCTCCCTCACTCGCCCGAGGCATATCTCTTTTTGGGATTTCTAGGTTTCAGTTTTAACCATTTTTATGTTGTCTTTCATGTTTCTATTTCAGAGAATTTTAGGTTTTCTTCATGCTTCCTACAATTTTATGATGGATTTCCTTCAAGATTTTGGTCAATTGTAGCTATTATATCCTTCTGGCTATTTTTCTTAACAGCTTAGGTTTTCTTTCGTGTTTGCTTGCGCTTCGTGTATAGTCGGTTTTCTTCCTCGTTTTGTTCAATCGTAGCAATGAAATTCTTCTGGTTATCTTCTCGCCCACTTTGCCGGATATGTCAGCAAAAATTTCCAAATGACCTCAAACAATTTCCCTTTATTTTGAAGAACTATTTTTTTTTTTTATTAGTCTTTGCCACTTCTGTTGCAGTATCATGATCGACAATGCCGGTTGTTCAACGTCACTAGCGTTATGGTAAGCTGCCTTTATTTGAGTCCTTGAATGATTTTTGTTCAGTCAATTAATTACCTCTCAAGCTCGACATAGTTTAGGTCAATTAGACAATTCTTCTATAGGTCTGGTCAAAGGCAGTCAAAGGCAGCCCGGTGCACTTAGCTCCCGTTATGCACGGAGTCCGGAGAAGGGCAGGACCACAGAGGTCTCTTGTACGCAGCCTTACCCTGCATTATTTGTGTAAGAGGCTGTTTCCACGGCTCGAACCTGTGACCTGCCAAATTACATAGGTCAATTGAATATTTTACTCATCATATCCGTAGAGTCAAACTTAAACCCATTTTGATTAGTCCTGATCTGTTTTGTTTTTATGTTGTGATATTGTTCAGATTGACAGTGGAAGACAATATGGAGTGCTGCTCGAAACGGCTCAATTCTATTTGATTTGAACCTTTAAATGAAGAAAGGTTTACATCTATTGTATATTACATAAAGTTGGTCATAGAGTATTATTTGACGTGCTTGAATTTCATCTACCTAATGACTCTTCTCTTAGTCACCACCAACAATTATCATTGCTGCTTTTTCTCATTCATTCCTCAAATTATGTCATTTTTATTTTGCAATGTCTTTTAGAACTGTCAATTTAAACACAAACTAAAGCAAATCACATGTCGTGTCTATCAGTATATACACATTTAATTGGAGATTATCAACTACTGAACAGGTGAAGTAACTAATTCTCCAGTGAATCGTTTATTCATCATTAGTTTTCTGTTATTTCCAGTTACTCCTATCGAATCCAAAATGAAAATGTGAAATTAATAAGGTGTTGCATTAGTTTTTCTCATTTATGTAAGTGAATGTGTTTCTTTACATTTGTTTATGGGCAGGAGAGATGACGCATGGTTTGCCTCTATAGAAAGATCATGTATTCAAATGACTTGAAGTGATAGGGGTTCTATATCGCTTGAGGTATATAAAGCTTTGTGAATTCCTTAGAATAATATCCAAGCTAAGTGGGACTCGTATGTCCCGAGGTTGAAGAATTTTGCATCAATGTCTCCACTGTTTTTCAGTAGTCTTTGAATGGAAGAAAATATTGTCTTTCTCAACTAAGTGACTCCTTTTTTATGTTAGGGCCTCGGACTAGAAGTTGTGGAAAATTTTCAGGAAGGCAATTTTATTTTAGCTAACGGAACTGAGCCCTTGGGGCCTCTTCTGGTGCCACACTTCCATGAATCTTGATGTCCTTGAGAAGATACTGGAGCAGTGTGCTGCTAAGAAAATTCTCGTGTTAGTAGCAACAAATCCTAATTATGTAACTGTTGAAGCTAAGGGTCTGCGTGATATGCCTGGCTGCACTACTAGAGACCACATGTCTTCATAACGTAAGGCTCTTCATTTCTTCACTTACATTTTATATAATCACGAGCTCTTAACAGAATAGCATTTTATAAAGCAGGGACATAGGCCTGTTGATGTGGTGTCCTCACAAATCGGGATTCTTAGTTATCTTTTCTCTCCAATTTTTAGACTTTTCCCTTATTTAAATCAATTTCCCAGCTCATTAAAATATAGGAAGAGTCACGTCTTTTAAGTTAAACCAAAATACGAAGAGGCATTTTTTACTTTCGTAATTACTCTTCTTCTATTCTTCTTCTTCCCAGCCTTACATTTTGCTCTTGCTTTCTCCATAATCCATGTCAATGGCTACCATTGCCGAAGTCAAGAGGAACAAAATATGATCTTATAGAAATTTTTGTTAATCCATTTTATCACTGTTGTCCTCTTCGGAACTGAAGTTTTGAGCCTATGCATACAAGGTATAGAATGTGTTCTTGCTGTTTGTTTATTGACACTAGATAATTAGTGCTCTTTCTGGATTAAAAGAGATACTGCCTGGAATGCATCTAATGTGAACTAGATCTAATTTTTCTTGTGTTAGCATAAGTTTTAACCATGATTAACTGAAAAATATGGCAAATGCTACAAATTAGAATTAAAGCATATGTTATATTCTCTGGCTTCGATATAAACAAGACTTTGGTGGGATGTCGGGGTGCTTAGAAAAAAGAAGAAATGGTGTACAGAATGCTTCATCAAAGTTTTATCTATCGCATTCAAAGAATTTTGTACCTAAGAGATAGATGATGTTTAGGACACCTTTAGTTGGACCAGTCCCGAGATAAATTTATCTTCCCCTTCTTACTTTGAGTACTCAAAGCCAAGTCCTATGGTTTGGCATTTTCACTCTAGATATTAGTAAATGGTTATGATATGATCATGATATCATCCTTTCTTCTTGTGTTTGTAATCAGGCACCATTATGTGTAGAAGGATAAGGAAAACATTCATCTGAAACAGTCCTCTCACCAGAAAATGCGGCACAACAGCTTTACAAAAAGCGATAAATAGAAATAAAGAAGTGCGATTAATCAGATTAACAGAAAGAAGAGGAAGCGATAGTACCACTAAAGTGTTTGGTAGATTGGGACGAGACTGGCCTGAAAGAATATAACGTTCTAATAAGATTCTGTATAGAGAAGACCAGCGAAATTACTGATGAAGAGGTGTCGTTGAAGCAGCTTTCAAAGGCTTATCAACTTCTTAAATCAATGAAGGAACAGGGTTTTCAAGTAGAAGAGGAGAGCTATGGTTCAATTCTTATGTATTTTATTGATTTTGGCATGGTACGGGAGTTTGATTTGTACTATGAGCTCATCATAGATAGAAATGTTGATTCACTTGCAAGATTTTAGCTTACTGAGATGTTGCTTTCGACTAAAGCTGAAAATGAAGATGAAATCTACCATCTTTCTCTATATGATGGTGCCGATAAATCCGCGTTTCAAGGTTTGCAATTTACTGGACAGATGCCCTATTGCTACTTTAGTTTGGATAATCTAATTGTTTGGTCCAAGTGGATATCAGAAGTAACTTGTGGTTCCTTGCACTTCTATGATTAGTGACTAAGATGATTGAGTTGTATATTTCTTTTTATTCATGTTTACTGTACATTATGTTTGTGATGCATTTGCAAATTGTTGATGAATTTACAGTCTATCTTTCAAATGAGGTGACATCTTAGAATCTCACAAATTATTCTTAAGTTCATCTCATGATGAGCTCTGGCAGAGGCTATCTCTGCACTAATGCCATAATTTAGAATCTCACGATGTTGAACATGTTGCAAAAAATTAATCCAATCTCTTATCACTGTGCGTTAGGGACCAAGTTAAGGATTTTGCGAGGCTTCTACGAGCTGTTGACATAACAAAAATTCTATCTACTGATTCTGTCACAAATATCTTCAAGTTCTAGGGGAAGTTGTATTTGAGTCCTTCGCAAGGAAGTTTCTCTTTAGGAGCTGGTAACAAGAGGTAAACTATCACGTTTCTTTTATTTCAAGAATCGAATGTGATGTTGAATTTCTGCAGTCTTTTTGTTTTACAATAAGTTATTTTTTCTGTTTTATGGTGCATGATTGATGGACTATAATTTTCATTTTGATAATATTACTCCTTATTTGAAGAAGCATATGTGTTCTTACTAGGCAGTTTCCAAAGTCATTACTCCATTATTTATGTCTAGGAACATGAAAGGATGAGATGGAGCTGTTGGATATCTTGGTCTGGCTTGTGGGTCACCCATGTGGACTGACCCGACCCGTTTAAAAGAGATAGAGATGAGAGAATTTACTATAGGGATAAGGGAAGTTACCTTACGGTTAATAACATTGGTTTATATGAAAAACACTTCTCCCTTTTTTTGCTAGATGAAAAACTCATGTTTGTTTCCTCTCTGGGAGGAATTAATACAAACTCTCTCCCTCTTCAGTTACATTTTATATAATCACGAGCTCTTAACAGAGTAGCATTTGAATCGTGAATAGAAGCATATAAACCAAAAATTGATCAAATACAAATTTAATTAGTAACCACTGAGAGTTTATCAATTTGTAAGGAGACAGGTTGCTTAGGTGAGGAAGTCGTTTTGCAACCTGTGGTTTAAGACTTTGTTAAATGATGAATCTGCAACTCCTGAGAATTGTGAAGGCACGTTAGCCAAGGTGGAAGAAGCACCTGCAATGGCAATAGAACCACCAAAAGGCTTGACGATGATTAATGCTAAATAATCAAGTTTTGGCGGGGAACTTTCACCTCTTCAGATGTAAATATTTACTTGTAATCTTTTTTTTTTATTTGGGGTTTTTTTTCCAGCTTTAGTGGAAGAACATCAAAGTTGAATTTGTTATTCTTCATAATTATTCTCTCTGTCTTCCTTCCTCATGTATCATATCTCAAGCTTTTAGCTTTTATTTGAGAGAGAATAGATGAATATTTGATGTCTAAAAAATATTTCACTTTACATATTGTAATTATTGTAATAATTTATGATAAAATCATAAATAAATATTTTGTTAGTAGAGAATTATTTTCTTTTATATGGCAACATTTATTTAGTTATATTTTATACTTTTTTCGTGCGGGCAAATTTACTAGTAATAATAATAATTATGTGCTGTATAAGAGTTTATATATCCAAATGATGATTGGATTAAAATAATAGCATGCGCCAGCAAATCAAAAAAGACGGCTGAGGATCACCATATGAATTAAGTATTTATTTTAAGAGGAAGAAATTCCAGGCTCCAGCCCAACTTTTGTAGATGTAAGGAGAAGACAGCCGCCATACAGATTATGGGATCAGGGATTTGTCTCATTTGTCTTCCACTATATTCTTACATGACAATATATAGACTAATTTTATGTTAGTTTTGGCTGTTGACACGGTTTACTCTCGTTGATGTATTGTTTTTTATACCCCAAGTGTTTTATATAACAAAATGCTAAATTTGCTCCCCTCCTATATTAATTAACTATGTCCACTTTCCACAACATAATCATTCAGTTTTCATGTATTTATAGAACTCAATCTCATTTGGCCTCCTGCGAGAATGATTTGGAAGATCCAAAACCAAAAATAGTGATATTTGCTAACAATAACATAACGGTGACAATCACTTAATATAGATTGATCCGAAATCTGATTCAAATTCAAAATGTACCTATCGATACATAAGATTGAATCGATTCTTTTTAGTTAATAGATTGAATTTTGATTTTTATATCTTAGCAGTAAAATAAAGGTGGTCTAAAAATAAAATAAAAACATTTGAAATTCTTCCTTTTGCGTGATTCACTTTTCATTAAAAGTTTTAGTAATTAAACAAAGGTTATTGAACATATTATACTCAACTAAATTAATCACAACCAATATAAATTGACTATAAATCACAAGAACAACAGCTCCTATGTTACATCCTCATACCACAAACCACAATCCCGCCTTGAAACAGAAAGCTCACCATTTAACCAGTCCCAATTAACTATTCATTGTTTAATGTTCAAAGTCTGAACTGTATCACATAAATTTGGACAAAGAAAATAACTAAAATTACAGTACTCAATACCCAGTAACGTACGAATCCGCGACTTAAATAGCACAAAAAAAAAAAGTTAAACCAAACTAGTACAAAAAAAAAAATAAAAAAAATAAGTAGTATTCACGCACGAAATTCATGCGTGAAAAGACCAAACTGCAAAATTGCAGTTTTGGCCTTTCACGCACAAATTTTGTGCATGAATGGGGTATCCAATTTTGTGCCTGAAGGGGGGGGGGGGGGGGGGGCATCAAAAAAAGAACACGCACAAATTTTGTGCGTTAATGGTGTAGTTTTTTTTTTTTTTTTTTTTTTTTTTTTTTTTTTTTTTTGCGTTACCTTTCCAATCACTTTTTTTTTCATACTTTGGGCAAAGATTAGTCATGTTTTAAAATCCCAAAATATCAATATTTTATATAAAACTTAATATTTTTTTTTGCACAAAATAATGTCGGCTCATTACATCAAGTCCACCTAAACGTTTGGATCGTCGTTTTAGGGGTTCTAAAGTGTCCCGAAGCAAGTTTTGAAACTTGTAATATTTATAGGGTTTTGATTTAAGTGTTTTATTATATTTGAATGTACAAATTTAAATATTTGATTTAATAATAATTCATCCAATACGAGAGGTCTATACTAATTAAAAAATAATTCATTCCATTTAATTACAATACTAATTCAAAGCAATACAATAATAAATTACAATAACAATACAATCTTCAAGTGAAAGGGTAAAATATAATTTTTTCACTTTCAGGAACAGATTAGGTACGCACAAAATCTATGCGTGAAAGGGTAAAATATATTTTTTCACTTGAAGATTGTATTGTTATTGTAATTTATTATTGTGTTGCTTTGAATTAGTATTATAATTAAATGGAATGAATTATTTTTTAATTAGTATAGACCTCTCGTATTGGATGAATTATTATTAAATCAAATATTTAAATTTGTACATTCAAATATAATAAAACACTTAAATCAAAACCCTATAAATATTACAAGTTTCAAAACTTGCTTCGGGGCACTTTAGAACCCCTAAAACGACGATCCAAACGTTTAGGTGGACTTGATGTAATGAGCCGACATTATTGTGCGCAAAAAAAAATATTAAGTTTTATATAAAATATTGATATTTTGGGATTTTAAAACATGACTAATCTTTGCTCAAAGTATGAAAAAAAAAGTGATTGGAAAGGTAACACAAAAAAAAAAAAAAAAAAAAAAAAAAAAAACTACACCATTAACCATTTTCGCACAAAATTTGTGCGTGTTCTTTTTTTGATGCCCCCCATTCAGGCACAAAATTGGATACCCCATTCACGCACAAAATTTGTGCGTGAAAGGCCAAAACTGTATTTTTGCAGTTTGGTCCTTTCACGCATGAATTTCGTGCGTGAATACTACTTATGTTTTTTTTTTTTTTTTTATATATTAGTTTGGTTTAACTTTTTTTTTTTTGATGCTATTTAAGTCGCGGATTCAGTAACGTACTGCATGAACTCTTTGTCCGACTCAAGGCCTTCCATTGTTTCGGGCGACAAAACCACCTCCAAATCGACGGTTCCTCCTCCTTCTCTCCCCGGAAATGCTGATATCTTCCCGTCAAACTTATTCGCCCTCCCACTCCGTACAGCAACTGGTCTCCCCCACCCGAAATCATTGTTGTACATTGGAAACCTCGGTGAGCTCCCCATTGTTAGCATTGCTCCGTCAAAGTTCCCCAGGGGGAAACACCGTGGGTCCCTCTCCCAATCCTCTACAAACTTCGTCACCATAACATCATCGTGCGCTTTCACATTCTCATGCAATTGCTCCGCACACCAATGCAGATCGTTAGATAAAACGTCCCCTGCTGATGCGTAAGTTGGAATGCTCTGAATTGCATTGCCGAAATATAATGGATTTAGCTTCGGGTGGAGACGGTGACGGCAATTTACAGCCATTCTGAATGTGGTCATTTTCGAAGATGGGAATTTCCTTGCACGTGTCACTGCACGCCACAACAATGCGCAGAGCGATTGAAATGATGAAATCTCAGCCATTGGATTTGTCGTCTCTGTTTCTGCTTTCATATCGAACTTCAGGGGATCGTTCCTCTGTTTTGCCATCAATTCGACGGTGTTAATTTCCCCGTCAATAGTCAATTTCTGATTGTTGGTCTTTGCTTTGAGTCTTCGAATTGATTCCCTTTTGAAACTAAATATCCTCTCCCTCAACGGGGCATCACCGGCAAAAGTGATTTTGGGGCCATTAGCTGGGAGTTTTAGCACAGCATTTGAGATCAATATTGAATTACGGGTGAAATCTGGCTGCCTTATAATCCTTTTGACACCCCTGCTCACCTCAGCGAATGTATTGAAAAAGTTCCAAAATGAAGTCCCGTCAGTGACGGAATGGTTGACGGCACATCCAATGAATACGCCATCAGCTAATTCTGTCACTTGGACGGCAAGAAGAGGGCTAAAACGGCCTTGATAGCTCACTTTTTGATCAAACGGAAACAACTCTTTGACATGATGAGGAACATCAATGGAGCCTATGACGTCACGAATGAGAATGTGAGTGGCTGCAGCATGTACAAAATCAACGCCAGCGTCGTTGCAAGAAATGTAGACGTAGCCATCTGAGTCGGTCACGAATCGACCGGCTAAGGGAGGAAAGTGAGTGAGGGTTTGAGAAAGAGTGAGTTTGAGAAGGGAAATGAGTTGGGTGATGGGAAAAGGGGGACGAGTAAAGAGAGCACCTTTTTGAATGTAGTGAACAGAGAGCATTGGAAGATCGGAAACAGAGAGTTTGAGGTCAGGAAGTGATGATTTTTGGGAGGGGAAAATGGTGCATTTGCTGACCAAAGTTGCAGCTGCAGAAGGCATTGTTAGTTAATTTGCAGTAGCAGGTTTTTACTACTCTGCAGCTTTAGTGTTACTAATTGGAATGAAGTGAGAGTAGAGAGAGGGGCTATTTATATAGGAGGTTCACAAAACTGGATTCATGCATTTGTTGAGTTGGCAGTTGCTTTCTTGATGAATTTGAAACATGGGTGGAGTTAAAGGTGTCAACCGGTTAAACTGTAACCGGTTTAACCGGTAACCGGAACCGGTTAAACCGGAACCGAACCGGAACCGGTTATACCGGTTAACCGGTTCCGGTTAACCGGATATTAATTTACCGGTCCGGTTCCAAATTTTTTTTAACCGGAACCGGTTAAACCGGTTAAACCGGAACCGGAACCGGTTAAACCGGTTAAACCGGTTAAAATTAAAAAAAAAATAGTATATATATTAAGTATATATTGTATATATAGTAGATATGTATACATAGTATATATATTAAGTTATACTTATATATATATATATATATATATATATATATATATATATATATATTAAGTTATGCATATATTTAGTATATATATTAAGTTATACATATATATAGTATATATATTAAGTATATATTGTATATATAGTATATATATTAAGTATATATTGTATATATAGTAGATATGTATATATAGTATATATATTAAGTTATACATATATATAGTATATATATTAAGTTATATATATATATATAGTATATATATTAAGTATATATTGTATATATAGTAGATATGTATATATAGTATATATATTAAGTTATACATATATATAGTATATATATTAAGTTATATATATATATATAGTATATATATTAAGTATATATTGTATATATAGTATATATATTAAGTATATATTGTATATATAGTAGATATGTATATATAGTATATATATTAAGTTATACCTATATATATATATATATATTAAGCTATACCTATATATAGTATATAGTACATATATATACATATATATAGTATATATATTAAGTTATGCATATATTTAGTATATATAGTATATAGTACATATATATACATATATATAGTATATATATTAAGTTATGCATATATTTAGTATATAGTACATATATATACATATATATAGTATATATATTAAGTTATATCTATATATATATATATATATTAAGCTATACCTATATATAGTATATAGTACATATATATAGTATATATATTAAGTTATACATATATTTAGTATATATATTAAGTTATACATATATATAAGTATATAGAGTATATAGTACATATATATTAAGTAGTATATATATTAAGTTATACATATATATAGTATATATATTAAGTTATACATATATTTAGTATATATATTAAGTTATACATATATATAGTATATATAATAAGTTATACATATATATATAAGTATATATAGTATATAGTACATATATATAAGTATGTATAGTATATATATTAAGTTATACATATATATAAGTATATATAGTATATAGTACATATTTATATATAAGTATATGTAAGTTATACATATATATGTATACGAAAAGCACTATTCTGTATTGGTGACTTGCTGTTAGGCTGTTAGTCAGTAAATATTTAAACTTTAATTATAAAGTTGTATAACATATGAAAATATAGCTACAATATACAAATAAATACTATAATATATATATATAATACAAAAAACAAAAAAAAAATAGATTTTAATCACTCCAAACCGGACCGGTTCCGGTTTGAGGTTTAAAACCGGTAAACCGGAACCGGTTAAACCGGAACCGGTTAGGCGGTTCCGGTTTTGGAACCGGAACCGGCCGGTTTTCTAACCGGTTCCATAACCGGTTCCGGTTCCAACCGGTTGACAGTACTAGGTGGAGTTGACCGGGTGTTCATTTTTTATTTTGATTCCACTTTGAGGGACAGCTACTTCAACAATATGGGTGGCTGGCCGGTACCTGCCCAGCTAACTATAAACAATAACGTTACTGACGTAAACATATTTAGAATTTAAAATTTATTTGTTGCTATAGTTTTTCAAGTTAACATACAATAATACTCTCTCTGTCTCATTTTTAAGTGTTTTAGTTTGATTTAATACAAAGTTTAAAAAATAAGGGGAGATTTTTAATCTTATGGCCTTAAATTAAAGATGTGTAGAGTAGCAAAAAGTTATTTGAATCTTGTGATTATAAACTTGCTACGTAGGATGTTTGAATTGTCAATTTACTAAATATAGAAAGAAATATTTTTTTGGAATAGGCTAAAAAACAAAAATAAGACACTTCAATTGAAACGGATGGAGTAAATGAAAAGCATATTATACAACTGCACAATGGGAGAGGTATATAAAAGTCTCTATGTTTTAAATATACAGTAACATTTATGTGATGATAAAATTATATTATTTTATTATGGGTAAATGAGAAGTTCAAATTCAGATTAATTTATATATATATATATATATATATATATATATATATATATATATATATATATATATAAGTATTTTATTATTTTTTAAACAGATTTAAAAAAATATATTATTACATAAACCCCAACACAGATAAATAAAAGCAGCACTGAATTTGCACAGAGTGCTGCCTCGATGATCCTAGCCCCTAGGAGAGGTGTAATAATAATAACAATAATAATAACAATTACATTAAATTATTGTTATTATTATTATTATTATTATTATTTTGGCAATTAAAGAAGATTTTATTAATTACCAAATGAAACAGTACATAACCAAGGGGGATAATCCTATTCCACCCTTCTCGGAAAAACTGAATAAACTATCGGTCCTCAAACATCTACAGGACACCAATATTATTATTAAGTATTTGTTATAAATATTATTTATTATTGTGGATGTCAATCTTGAAGAGAAAAATTAGGGTCAGTGACTTTGGGTATCAAGTCAGTTTTCCCTTGTAAATATATATAAAGGTTATCCTTCATTGTAAATACTCCCTCAAGGTAGGGATTTAGTAGCTCAGTTGGTTGGGTACCTGAACTTCACCTTGTTGGTGAGGGTTCGAATCCCCACGTTGTAATCTCTTTCTCCATTTCCCATTCCCCTACCCCTATGTCATTAAAAAAATCCCTCAAGAGAAATAAAAGAATTCTCCTCCCTTCTCTCTTTATCTGTATTATTCTTCTTCTAGTTTTATTTTTTTATAACACGTTATCAATGTGAGTCTATAATGTGTTGAAGTGAAACTGATTTTCTTCTTCACAATTGCTAAGTCCAAGTGCATTTGTGTTTTGATGATTGTCAAACTATTACATAACCAGATAGAGCTCTGGTCTGTAACCTGCTCTCTGTGCACCTTGCACAGTCAGTAGAGAACAGTTATAAAGCCAAGCCACTTGCTGCACACAAGTACAGCTGTGAGTGGGCCCATGCTTTAGGTTAAAGTGAATCAGTGGTCTCTATCCATCCCATATGCTCCTATTATATATACAACATAATGGCAACATATTGAGTAGACTTGAAAACCTAATCTAATTCGTGCAAAGTTGCCGACACAAGTTTCAAGATCTCTCAAGAACAAAGTCACTTACAAGTTGAAGAACCTGATCCAGACACAAGATTTAGTCTAAGTTCTTTATATTGTTGCGAGTTTTTGTTCGTTTGTGTTTAAATTGTAAACATACTATTCTCTTTAAAAGAAGAGCTGTGTAGGTGTCTTAAAGTCTCAATCTTGCTTCCACAAGCTCTTGAGTGGTACACTAGGCTAGATTTAGTCCAAGTGTATTAGTATGTGGATGGCTAGAGTAAGTCACGGGTTGAATTCTCAAAGGATGCCTTTGAGTGGTATACTAGGATAGAGTGAGTCTAGGTGTATTAGTTTCCTTGGCTAGAGTTAGTCAAGTGGAGGTGCTTGCATTCAGAGTATTGCAAAGGTTGAGGGACTACGGGAGTTAGTTCCTAGGTTGCATAAGCGTTATTGTAAGGGTGAGGGATTATGGGAGTTAGTTCCTAACTTACGATAGAGTTGTAACTTGAAGTTGCTCGGTTAGTGGAGTTGAAATCCTACTGGGGTAGGTTGTGGTTTTTAATCCCTTGAGCAAGGAGTTTTCCACGATAAAATCTCGTCTTCCGTACTTACTGCATTGCATAAGAAAATTGGTACTCAACCAAGTCTCTTCATATTGTGTTTGATGGACGTACATGTTACATCAATTGTAAACAACATGCCATCAATGCACAATTGTCCCGGTGGAAAGAGAGCTTGAACGAGAGGAGAGGTTGAGGGTAAGTCTCCAAAAGCTAAAGTCAAATCCTAGATGTCCAAGGTAATATTTTCCTCTACTACTTTTAATGTTCAAATTGGTCAACAAAGTGTTTCTGCAATGGACCATGGACAAGTAGACTATTATATCCGAGGGCGGACCTAGCCCTTCGGGCATGGGTTTGGCTAAACCCAGTAACTTTGGTCAAAATCATATATTTATATTAAACTTTTTGTGAAATATGTACAAATTATTAATTTAAAACCCAATAACTTTACAAAATTAGGATTCCGAACCCACAAATTTTAAATTTTGACTCTGCCTCTGATTATATCCAGGTAAATATAGTGAATCATAATGAGCATATTTATGACAGTAATTTGACCATATGATTATCAAGTGACATCTCCAAAATTCTTTTACCAAGCACAATTCTTTAAGTACCGCGACATATAAGATATTCACATCTACTCAACCTTTTTAGTAATTTAGTATACGGAAAAGGGCCAAATATATCCCTGTACTATTGGAAAAGGATTAAATATACCCCTCGTTATACTTTGGGTTCAAATATATTCCCGCCGTTATATTTTAGGTTCAAATATAATCCTCGTTATACTTTGGGTCTAAATATACCCCTCATTTTTAACGGAGGGACAGGTGTCACCATTTTATTGGCCTATTTTAAACTATCCTTTAATTAATTAAAATTTAACCCATAATACGGTATCCAATTAAAAGACCCATACCTATACCTGGAAAATTAAAAGCAAGATTGGAAAAGCTTCTTCAATGGCTGCCATAGTATATGACTAGAAGAAATGGCCATTCTAAATTATCATCCTGTATTTCTAAATATTTTGCTCCCTTATTACAGGGTGACAAGCTGGAGATAGTCGTATTAAATGCTGATGGAATCTGTAGGGAAGAAATGGATCTGAGGAAATACTGATTTCTTGTTTCCCATTCCTTAGTTTATTAATCGATTATCAATAAATGTAATGAAGCGAATTTCGTTATTATGAAAAAATTTGTAGTTCAAACTAATTTAAACTGAAAAAAGAAATAAGTGGCTTAGAGAGACGGGGGGGGGGGGGGGAGGATTCATTGTCAGCTCCTGACCGTGGGGTGTCCTTGAGAAATTCTCTGTAGGGCTTTCTTAAAAAATGGACCTTATCTATTTGGTAAGGTTTCATCAGAATGGAAACCTTTTGTCTCAAGAGTCAAGTTAGTGCGTTTAGCGGACAGCTTTAGGATCAGAATGGTGCTTTGATCCGATATGCTCGCTGGTCATATAATATTGCAGCCATTGAAGAAGCTTTTCCAAGCTTGCTTTTAACTTTTCGGGTATAGGTACGGGTACGGGTATGGGTCTTTTAATTGGATACCGAATTATGGGTTAAATTTTAATTAATTAAAGGATAATTTAAAATAGGCCAATAAAACGGTGACACCTGTCCCTCCGTTAAAAATGAGAGGTATATTTTAAACCCAAAGTATAATGAGGGGTGTATTTGAACTCAAAGTGTAGAAAATTGAAGATGAAGACACTGTATTTGGAAATATTCTCTGTGTAATTTATTCATCAGTCTATACATCTATTTACATACAATGCTATGTAATAGAAATAAAAGGGAAATGGACAAAACTAATTACACTTGTCCTATTCTAATTTGTCCAATATGTAATAAACTTTGATTCTTTCACGTGTTGGTCACATGACCAGATTTGAATCTGTTATAATTTTAATCTAATGGTGGAGAATTAATCTATCAAGTGTGTGTGTGTTGTGTGGCTGAGATGAATCTAGCTGGCTGATCATTTTTGTTTCTTGTTTCAGTCAAAGTAAGAGTTGAGTCTCTTACTTTCAAAGCAACACCAACACACACATCCGTCTTATTCACTTCTCTCTCTCTTTACCCTTGTGTTTGCAAGCCGTCTTCTTCATTGCTCTTTCTCTTTTCCTTTGTGTTTTCATGGGGGTTCTGTACTCCAACATCCCCCCTCAAGTTGGAGGGGAGAGTCATGACCCCCATCTTGTTCAAAATCGCTCTGTGAGAAACCCCAGAAAGAGGCTTAGTAAATAGATTTGCAAGTTGATCTTTAGAGGGAACAAATGAAAAAGTAATCAGACCGGATTGAAACTGTTGGCGCACAAAATGACAGTCCAATTCGACATGTTTGGTGCGTTCGTGGAAGACCGGATTACGGGCTATATGGATGGTAGCTTGGCTATCGGAGTGGAGCGGAATTGGGAGTGAAATCGGAGCAGAAAGGTCCTCAAGAAGACGAATTAACCATGTAAGCTCAGCAGTAACACGACACATGGACCGATATTCTGCCTCCGCGGAAGACAAAGAGATCGAGATTTGTTTCTTCGATTTCCACGAGATCGGAGCACCGCCAAGGGTAATGAAAAACCGACTAACCGACTTGCGAGAATCTTTACACGATGCCCAGTCCGCATCGCAAAAATCCAGTAAAGAAAAAGATGGATCAGAAGATAATAAGATTGTCACACCCTAACCTTATTAGGGTGTGATAGGCACCCGACCCCATATTCGGAGCCGAGCGAACCCTCAGACTCTGATTACATACATACTCTTTTCAGATTTTCAAATCAAATCACATAAAACATACAGTAAGGCTTTCAGAAACTTTCTTTCTATCGTTCACGAATCAAACAAAATCTGTAGACATATGGAGTCTGTAACATATCACAAAATATCACATCGGCTGATGAAGCCGCTTACAAACTGATGTTCTGTACCCACGACTCTGCCTGCAAAGTCTCTAACACAAATCAGAAATCACAACTTATGTACGCTCTGACTCGGCAACGCTCTGGGGGGAAGTGGAGCTCGCCAATCCCACTGAAACACCTCCTAGTAAAGTCTTCTGCTCATCTGGGTGTACCTGCGTGGCATGAAACGCAGCCCCCGAAGAAAGGGGGTCAGTACGGAATATGTACTGAGTATGTAAAGCATGGAATAAAATGAACAGAATCGCAAGCGAAACAAATAATACAGAAGATTAGTACAGGAGTAAGTGCGATATGCAAATCAATAAAAACAACTTACTGGAAACACAGACCATGCATGCCAAGAACGGTATCCGGTCCCTTGCGGGACCCGGGGAAAACGTGATGCCGCCCTGCTTTCGGCGCCACTCACATCTAACTCCAGAAGTTTTGCTCCGTAGTCCCCGTCACAAATCATAATATCATATCATAATAGCATATCATATGTGGTTCGGCGAACCATAACACATCATAACACCATAACACATCTAACTTCGGAATACATATATGGCACCCGACACTCAAACGGGGAACCCGGCGAACCATCCGCACGATACATACCGGCCCGGGACTCGGCGAAGGAAATCATAACATATGCACGAGCAGAGTAGTGAGAAACTAAATGCACACAAATCAAGACTCGATGGAATAATCGAACGTACTATCAGGATATTCGTAGCAGATTACTCATAACAGAATACTTGTATCAAAATACTCATATCAGAATACTTATATCAGAGTACTTATATCCTAATACTTATATCAAAATACTTATGTCAGAATGCTTATACCAAAATACTTATATCAGAATTCTTATATCAGAACACTTATGTCAGAATACTTATATCAAAATTTAGGAATACTCATATCAGATTACTCGTATCGGAGTACTTATATCAGAATACTCAAATCAGAATACTCATATCCGAATTATTAGATACTTATATCAGAGAGGGCATACGAATCATAACAAACTCGGAACTAAAGAGTAGAGTTACCTCAAAGTACATATCATAACTTACTTGTCTCTAAGACATGCCAAAAGAAATAAAGGGTAAGCCTTACATACCTGTGTCACGCCTTATTAGCTACGCTTATTTATCCAATCTTGCTAGTCTACATACAAAAGAATTCACATAATCATTAGATTCGTCATCATTCACTTGTCTCAGACTTTCAAATGAATTCACTTATATTCTATCGAAATTTCGGCAACACTTCCCTTGTAAATACACCATCCCCGAGAATCTAACTCGGCCAATTCAACAACAACAAACCCGAGAATGGAACTCGGCCACATTATCAATATCAATTCCCACAATTATGCCAACGACTTCAACAATTATTTCGAAATATATTCTAACATTAACAACTCTTGCCAAAGACCTTACAAACACAATACAAGAATACTTCAAACAAGCCATACAATATTCAAAACGATCTAGACAATATGCCGCTTCACCCGAGACCTCCCAAAAGCAACAAGAACCATAATAACACACTTCCTTCTTTCAAATTCGATTACAACAACTCAACTTGCAATCTTCCAACACATGCCCCATTTCCAAATTCGTGAACTATTTTCACAACCTATACATTAGCAAATTCATTTATACAAATATAAGGAAACATACTAACATTACATTAACTTCTCCAATAATCCACAAACGATTTATGTTTCTCTTCAAATCTTTAAATCTTCATTCAACATCATAGAATTTACTACAACAACAATTAGAATACTAGGCGAAATTAGTTCATTACTTCCACACAATACAACACACACGGCCCACATCACACAATACACGGCCACAACTTCCGCATTACAACTTCACTTCCAAGTTTCCAAACCTTCATTTAACATCATGGAATCCACAACACAACAACAATCAAACTACTACATGAATTCAATCCATTTTTTTCCACACACATACCCCATTCGGCCATACCACACACATGCATGTTCATGAATTCCATTCATTTCTACATACTACAATATTCACAAACCATCTATAAAATATAAAGGAAGACTAGTTCTTACCTTGTTCCCTTCAAGTTTCCTCTTGGTTAAGGTCATGAATTTGTGCAAATGAATGATTTTCTTGTTCCAACAATTCTCCCATGTTGTAGAGGACCTTCCAATTACTTGAAATGCAAGAATAAAATAATTTTTTGGCTAAGTTCTCCATGGTTCCAAGTTCGGCCATGGTGGCCGAACCTCTCTCCTTCTCTTATTCTTTTTTTTTTTCTCTCTAACTTCTTATGTTATAAGTAAATGAACCTTCTAGATGATTTTTTTATTGCTAACACACACACACACACACACACACACACACACACACACACACACACACACACACACATATATATATATATATAGTCGCATTAATAGTCGCATTATCGTAGTATAATTTCTTGTGCTCTAATTTATGCTATTATGCTATTATCTGTTATTTCCTGTGCTTTGATTATTCTATGTTATCTGTGTCGCTTGCGTTACTTCATTTCCATATCGCTTTGAATCTCTTAGCCGTATCTGACCTCTTTTTATGTTTTTATTGAGTCGAGGGTCTCTCGGAAACAGCCATCCTACCTTGGTAGGAGTAAGGTCTGCGTACACTCTACCCTCCCCAGACCCCACGTTGTGGGATTTCACTGGGTTGTTGTTGTTGTATATATATATATATATATATATATATATATATATATATATATATATATATATATATATGTATATCTCCCACAAGCATGTGAGGGGCACATGCCCCCTCTCTACATTTTTCTTGAAATTTCTAAAAATGGTCAAAGAAGACTAAGAGTCCTCTTAAGCAAGCTTTGGTCCATGCATTCTTTCATTATTTATAATTAGCCCCCCATTTAATAAAAATGTGGGCACATGCTACCCATGCCACACGGCCATCTTGGAAATTTCAAGAATTTTCTTGAACACTTGTGAAATCCCCATTTTGCCCCTAGCCTTTCACAATATTACCATGTACCATTTTGTGAATTTCCCTTTTTGCCCTTAGTCTTTCTCAGTATTTCCATACTAATAATGTTCATAAATAATATTCATAACAACTTGTATATTAAAATAATTTTTGAAAAATGGTCTTGCCTTCAACATACCACGACTACCTCGAAATTTCCGAACGTATAAAATGCGGGGTATAACAAAGATGCCTTGACCCGGATTTGACTTCAGGTACTGTAAAACTCGTAAAGCAGCGGAAAAATGTGACAAACAAGGTCGCTGCATGTATTGACTCAGAGCAAGAACGACAAAGGACAGATCTGGGCGAGTATTGGTCAAATAATTCAACTTTCCGACCAAGTGACGATAGAGCGTGGGGTTATCCATGCGAGGACTGTCATCTGCTCGAAGCTTGGAAGAGGGATCCAATGGAGAGTCAACCTTAGGCAAATGAGAGACATCGAATTCGAGAAGCAGATCTGAGGTAAACTTTCTTTGATTCACAATAAAACCATGCTCTTCTCGTAAAATTTCCATGCCAACAAAATAGTGAATTTCTCCCAAGTTCTTAACTTTAAACTTCGTATTGAGAAAAAATTTGATATTCTCGAGTTCACTCAAATCATCCCCTGTTAGGAGAATATCGTCGACATAAACTGCTAGGATGGAAATTAGTGGCCCATTTTGCTTAAAGAACAGAGAATAGTCGTTTAAGGAAGAGGAATAACCTTTGAAACTTAATGCTCCTGCAAGCCGAGCATACCATTGCCGTGAAGCTTGTTTCAAACCATATAGAGATTTTTTTTAGAAGACAGACATGATTAGGACTAGGAGGTATCATTCCTGCTGGAAATTTCATAAAAATCTCTTCTTGGAGGTCACCATGCAAAAACGCATTATTGACATCTAGTTGTGAAACAGACCACTTCTTCTTAGCTGCAATGGTAAGTAAGCACCGGATAGTGGTCATTTTCACAACAGGTGAAATTTTTTCTCCATAGTCTATACCCTCTCTTTGGATATCCCCCCTCACCAAAAGCCTTGCCTTAAGTCTCTCAATACTGCCATCTGAGAGGTGTTTTACCTTGTAAACCTATTTGCAAGGTAAAGCTCTCTTCCCCTTAGGCAACATCACAACTTTCCAGGTCTGATTGTTTTCCAAGGCCTGAATTTCTGAGTTCATGGCCTCTCTCCAGCCTGGATGTTGGGAAGCCTGGCTGTAGCAACTAGGTTCAGTAATATTAGAAAGGGAATGGAGTAGTTGCTGATTGTTGATAGATAAGGAAGAGAAAGCATAACTCCTAGGCTTATGAGGGTGATCAAAGCAAGTTTTCCCCAGGTCAGTGAAGATCACACTATTGCAAATGTAGTCCTTTAGATAAACAGGTTCATGAGAGATCCTGCTAGACCTTTTTGGTGGATTTGTTATAGGAACAGATATAGAAGGAAATTGGTGGGGTAGGAGAACCTGGGTAAGTAGGCTCAAGTTGTGGTAATAGAGGCTGATCTGTAGAATTCATTTGGTGAGGAGAACCTAGTGGCAGATGAGAGAGTGTAGAATCAGAACTTCTGCAATGATCAGGAGTAGTATGTTGAGGTTCTAAGGGTGTAACTTAGTGAAATGGATCATTAACTGGTGGTGTTGATTGAGTCTGAAATGGAAAATCAAAATGATGATCTAAGGAAGAAGGGGAATTGAGGAAAATAGGTGTGTGTGAGTTATCAGATGAGTTGAAAGGGAAGTGTGATTCATGAAATCTCACATCTCTGGATACAAACATTTTCTTTGTATCAAGGGACAACAACTTATATCCTTTCTGCTGTAAAGGATATCCTAGTAAAACACAAGCAGTAGCTCTTTCATCAAACTTGTTCCTTCCTTGTCCTAGGGTGGAAGCATAGCACAAACACCTAGAATTCCTCAAATGGTCATAAGTAGGCTTTTGTCTAAACAATACTTCATAAGGTGTCTGCCCCTTGAGCACACTAGATGGTAGTCGATTAATGATGTGCGTAGCAGTCAGAATAGACTCTCCCCAGTAGGACATAGGCAATTTAGATTGGAGCATCAATCCTCTAGCAATCTCTAAGAGGTGTTTATGCTTCCTCTCAATAATTCCATTTTGTTGAGGGGTAGCTACACAAGACAGTTGATGCAGAATCCCTTGTGAGGCTAGAAAAGCTGATTCTTGTGTGCCTTTTCCCAACTCCAAAGCATTATTAGACCTGATCATTTTAACTCTCGCATTAAATTATCTCTCTACCATAGATAAAAATCTCTTTAAGACAGGAAAAGCATTACTCTTAGTGCTTAGTAAGAATGTCCATGTTCCTCTACTGAAATCATCTACTATGGTGAGAAAGAACCTGAATCCATTGTAAGTATTACACTTGTAGGGTCCCCAAGTGTCTATATGGATGAGATCAAAAATGTGTTTGACTTTATGCTACTAGTAGGAAAAGGTTGTCTAGTTTTTTTAGCTCTAGGACAGACATCACAAATAAAATCAGAATTGGAATTACAAGGAAGAAAACTTAAATGTTTCATTGCTGAAAATGGAAGGTGTCCCAACCTTACATGCCAAAGCTTTACATTAGGAACAACATTAACATGTACTGGATTAGAAACTGAAACTGGTTGTGAAATGGAATTTCTTCCTTTTGGAATTGAAAATACATCATTGGAATTGAAAATACTTTTAGACTTAGCACTATTAGGCTCCAATAGATAGAGTCCCTCTCTAACTTCACCAAAAGCTTGAGGACTCTTCATTGAAAGGTCCTGCAACAAACATCCAGCAGTTGTGAATAGGATATCATATTGAAACTGGACACAGAATTTGTGGACTGACAGCAGATTATACTTAAAATCTAGCACAAGAAGCACATCAGTTATGACATGACCTGGTAAGATAGAAACACTGCCTATATGAGTTACACTTACCTTGAAAGAATTAGGTAAATTGATATTCAAAGGCATAGGGAGAGGAATTAGAAATAGGAAAGAATTGGGATCAAAACACATGTGTTTTGAAGCTCCTGAATCAATGATCCAAGTATTTTGTTTAAGACTAGTGAACACATAACTTGACTATTTAAGAATGGTACCAGCCACTGCATTTGCATTGATTCCTGTCTTTCCTGCTTGTGTCAATTTACTTTGCTTGTACATTTGCATCATTTCTACAATCTGTTCCTTGCTAAATTGCTCTTGAAAATTTCCATCATTGACTCCAAAATCTTGTCCTCCCATGTTTTCCTCTGCCTCATGAGTTAAACTTGCATTTGCTTTAATCTGGGGCTGATAGTTCCTGGAATTAGTGAACTCAAAATCTGTAGGAAATCCATGCAGTCTGTAGCAATCATCATGCGCATGTCCTGTTTTTCCACAATATGTGCAAGATACATTTGGATCATATTTCTTCTTGCCCCTAAATTTGTTCTATGGCTTGGCAGTCCTCTGATTTGAATTATTATATTTCTGATATGTGCTTGGCCCTCTTATTGCTTGACTTTTAAATTTCTGTGCATTTCTTCCCTGTACATTAGCCATGAATGCTGCAAACTCAGCAAATAATGTGATGTTTGGTTGTTTTGCTTGTCCAACTGCCATAAATGATCCAGAATCAGAGGTGAAGTGTGTATTTGCATAAACTTCCCTCTGGTTCTCATCCTGCAAAAGCAAGGAATATGCAACATCTATTCCAGGCAAGGGATTCATCATAAGTATGTTTCCCCTTGCCTGAGCATACACATCATTTAGTCCCATTAGGAATTGAATTAACCTCTGATCTTCCAGGGATTTTGTTAATTTTGCTTTCCCCTCACAAGTGCATTCATATGAACAGCAAACAATCACATTTATCCCATCTAATTCATCCCATAATCTCTTAAGTTTGGTGAAGTATCCAGCAATGTCACTATTACCTTGTACTAGTCCTGTCAATTCCTTTTGTAGATGGTAGAGTTTGGCACCATTTGACTTGCCAAATTTCTGTTCTAGACTGTCCCAAAGTTCTTTTGCAGTCTTGGAATTCATCACACTGTCTGCAATATCCTTAGATAATGCATTTGATATCCAGCATATAACCATATCATTGACACAACTCCATTGCTCAAAATCTGCAGACTTCAGATCTGGGGCTTTACAAGCTCCATTGATAAAACCAAGTTTCCTCTTGGCTGATAGAGATAGGAGGATAGATCTCCTCCAACCTAGGTATCCTCTTCCATCAAAAACAGTGTTGACTAGAGTCATACCAGGTGAATCTGAATTGTTTAGCTGATAAGGATGTCCATTGTCGTATGTGATTCCTTTCTCTCCACTGCCTGATTCTGTTGCATTTGTTTCAGGCATTTTAGTTTACCCAGAATTTGAAGATGGTTTTGATGTTTTGACACAGATCTGGATCGAGCTTAGAGCTGCTCTGATACCATGTAGAAAATTGAAGATGAAGACACTGTATTTGGAAATATTCTCTGTGTAATTTATTCATCAGTCTATACATCTATTTACATACAATGCTATGTAATAGAAATAAAAGGGAAATGGAAAAAACTAATTACACTTGTCCTATTCTAATTTGTCCAATATGTAACAAACTTTGATTCTTTCACGTGTTGGTCACATGACCAGATTTGAATCTGTTATAATTTTAATCTAATGGTGGAGAATTAATCTATCAAGTGTGTGTGTTGTGTGGCTGAGATGAATCCAGCTGGCTGATCATTTTTGTTTCTTGTTTCTGTCAAAGTAAGAGTTGAGTCTCTTACTTTCAAAGCAACACCAACACACACATCCGTCTTCTTCACTTCTCTCTCTCTTTACCCTTGTGTTTGCAAGCCGTCTTCTTCATTGCTCTTTCTCTTTTCCTTTGTGTTTTCATGGGGGTTCTGTACTCCAACACAAAGTATAACTGCGGGGATATATTTGAACCAAAAGTATAACGAGGGGTATATTTAACCCTTTTCTAATAGTACAGGAATATATTTGGCCGTTTTCCGTTTAGTATATTACTGCTTATCTTTTGTTTACAATTGGAGGCTCACTATGACTAAGATTTACATTTATAACCATCTGAAGTGGTGATATAGTCACAGTCTGCTTAAGACTAAATTACGCCTATAACCCTTTTGCACTGCTACTGCAAAGATTTGACTGGCTGGCACTTGCCTAACTATAACTGGGACATTACCGACCTTCTCACTTCACGTTGAGTACTATTTTAGAGCTTGATTAATTTGAAATGGGGGGCTGAAAATATTACCTTGGGGATAAAAGGTTCTCTGTTAAAAGCAATTAAACGGAGAGAGTAACTAATATTATAAGCACTAAAATGTACTCCCTCCATTTCAATTTATTTGAATCTTTTTAGAGTATGAGGGTCAAATTTAGAAATTACATAAAAAATATTATAAGTCATTATAATTTATAATTTAAATAATTTATAAAAAAGGTAAGAAAAATATGATCAAAGAATCACCTCGTAGATTTTTCAAATAGTAATGTGTTCGCATAAATTGAAATAGAAGAAGTATTATTTAATGATTTGACTCTATAGTTCCAGTTGGTATATGCTGTCGAGTGTCTTCTCATTAATTAATACCAACAAATTCAGGTGGCAAAGTTCTTGGACTTATATGATTTTCCAGCTTCCACGTGAACGACAGTCGACAGTCTACGAGCAATCGTGAAGAATATTTTTATACTATAGTCACTCTTATGTTAGGACTATTCAATTAATCGAAATATACTATTAATGTTGAGCAACATACATGTTACGAATTTACGATTATGAGGACCACTTTTATGAGGACCGCTTTTCATCCTTCTCGAAAATAAAAAAGAATCCTCTAGGTTTTAATCAATGTTTTAGTATGTGTTATTGGCCACCGAATTCATTTTTCATGATTGCTAACAAAGTATTTATCTGTAAATTGAATAACGAGCATACTCTTGTATTCCTAATATAATGGATGTTTCACTGGGAGATACGTTCGAAAATGATCATTTTGAAATCATTTTGGTAATGATATGCGTAAGTGTCCCTTACGACATGGTAGTCAAAGTACGTCTCGCAGTGGAAGTACCTCTTATGACGGAAGAAACTTTCGTGGTGGCGGCAGATCTCGCGGTGGTGGCACATCTACTCAAGGACATGAAATGATGAATGTATTTTAAGTTTTTTCTTTCTTTCATAAATGTATTTTAACTAGTTTCGGTTTGTTATTAATGAACTAGTTTAAGTATTTTCATATTATTATAAATGATGCAATTTAATTATTTTGAGATTGGTATGAATGATGTAATTTTGACTAAAAAATAATACGCTTAAATCTAAACCCTGAAAAATAAATAACTTAAAGCTAATGACAATAAGTTTTCAAACAAAAACTTACTTCGAGCACTTTTCAACCGCTAAAACGACAATCCGAAATTTTGCGTATCCTTGATGTATTGAGCCTATCTTATTAATCGCACAAAAATAATTCGGGTTCTATATAAAATATTGAAGTTTTGGAATCTCGAAGCATGATTAATCTAAGGCTAAAGTACGTAAAAAGTATGAAAATGTAGAAGAAATAAAGTAATTAACCAAACCAAAAAAAAAGAGGAAGCAGAATAGCTCACAGTAATGGACTTAACCGTGCCGTTACGATTAAGTCTTTTAACGCAGTAAAATACTGCGTCAAAGATACTTTTTTAACACTTTTTTTTTTTGAGGTATTTTGGTTCACCTTGACTTTTTTGGGTCATTTTGGTTCCGGATTCCTATGAGCAATTGTGAAGAATATTTTTATATTATATAATGGTCACTCTTATATTAGGCTTATTCAATTAATCGAACTATACTACTAATGTTAAGCAACATACATATCACGATTATGAGGACCAATTCACCCGTCAATTTCCTTAGCCATGTATAAGGACCGCTTTTCATCCATCTCGAAAAATAAAAAAAATAAAAAGAATTTTGTAGGTTTTAATCAATGTTTTAGGGGGGGGGGGGGGGGGGGCGTTTTATGCAACACGGGACGAGGTGTAAGTTCCATGAATTTACGGAGTGTAAGTCTCATCTATCTTCAATTTTATAATTTTATTACTGAGAAAATAAGTACAAGTAAAATTTTCATTAAAATTCTGCAAATAAAGCACCAATAATATAGAGCAAAATTCATATAATTATTATATTTGAATAAGGTAACAACACAAAAAATGATACTAGCTGTGATAATCTTTAAAATGAAATCACCATCCATTTCATCATTATATTTATCTCCACATCTGCTAGTCTTTCCCACCATCAACTAATATTTGCACTGTTTGTTTATATATTTCAAACAAAGAGAAGGGTAAAAAGGTTAAGACAAAAAATGAATTAAGTTGTCTA
This sequence comes from Lycium barbarum, assembly GCF_019175385.1. NCBI lineage: Eukaryota > Viridiplantae > Streptophyta > Magnoliopsida > Solanales > Solanaceae > Lycium > Lycium barbarum. The sequence goes on from NC_083341.1 coordinate 9,537,505, forward strand.
AGGAAAATAGTGCTATAGGATCTCTATCCTATCAATTTTAGGCATAGTCATCTAAAAATCACTTATCGCCGTGTTATTTCTTATGAGATCTGGTTTATTTATTTATATATTTTAGAAAAATGGCTATAACATGGAGACATGATATCTACTGGAACATATATTTCGATCAACTTCTCAAAAGTCAATGTTGGTAATGTCTCAGTGAACTAACAAATCTACCAAATTTTATACTTGCGCACAAATATATGTTGGTACATCTTTTTCACTTCTGTTGAAGATCCTGCGAGAATTTTTTTTGGACAGAATATGCTTTGTTTTGTCTCCTTTAATGCATTCTCCCTTCAGTTGAACTATGCAAACAATATTGTCTTCGTGCATTAATATTGTTGGAATCTTCGTCTTCAAAGAAAAATATTCACCGGATATATTGAGTCATAAATATCAATTAAATACACTCTTCGTGATTTGAAGATACAGCTGTTATAAGTTGCATACTTTGCTAAACGTCATGATATAGTTGTACCCCACGAATAAATAAATAATTTGTTTGAGACCGAACTAATGTGAGACAAAAAATACTTGCAGGCTGCATCTGCATAGCCCGCCATTTGCGGCTCAAATTTATTATTCCTTCTGTCCCAATTTGTTTGACACTTTTCGCTTTTCGAGAGTTAATCGAGTTGTTTTTTTATCATAATTTTTTCATATGTCTTTTAAATATTTTAAATTATTAATTATGGTGACTTAAAGTATTTTTTACGTAGTTTCCAAATTTGTAAATTTTATTTCGAAAAATTTAAAGTTTTTACGGAGGGAGTAACTATTATTATAAGTACTATTAGTTATAATTATGGTGAAATAGCAAACTTTGAAACTGCTCCCAAAGTAGCAAATTTTGAACTTTTCTCCTGAAGTAGTTTTTAAACTTACTCTTGAAGTAGTAAATCTGAAAATTCACTCTTAAAGTAGTAAAATACTAAAATTTACTACCGAAGTAGTAGAACTATAAAATTTACTCCTGCCGTAGTAAAACTTTAAAAATTATTCTTGTAGTAATTAGACTTTAAACTTTACTCCCAAAGTAGTAAGGTGTTGAACTTATACTCTCGAAAAAGTTCAAATTTAAAATTTACTTCTAAAATAGTAAACTAATGGAATTTTCTCCCCATAATATGTTACTTTATAATGCATGTAAAAAAAAAAAAAAATTGCAAGCTACGATTTTAGTTATTTAAGGTGGAAAAATGATGAAGCAATGTTTATATTTAATTTGTTGCAATTTTCTTAAAGTGTTAGGATGTACTACTCAGGAATGGTTCTATATGCATTTTGGTGGTCTAGAAGTATTGGTATGAATTTTGACAAGCAGAAAAATGTTTGAGAAATATACTGAAGCGGTATTTTCTTGTGGTCGAGGGAAATTATGAGTTATTGAAAATTATATATAAAGCTCATCTAAATGACCAAGTTTCACTCCCCGAAGTGAATGAAGAAATACCACAACGCATCTCTTGAAGAGATAAAATAACAAAAGATATAAGTGTTATTTTGTGGTATAAAGGTCATTGTTGCACCTACATGTCGTACGTCAAATCATCTTGGATACTTTTATTATGTATCATTCTAAGGCAAAATGATACAAATTTTGGAGAATACTTTGTACTATAACCACATTAATGTATTATGTTACTACTGATTTTCCAGAAGGAAATAACAATTCGTACAAAAATTTCATGAAGAAAGAAATAATTATGTGGTTGCCGCTTTCTCACTGAAAGAGATATTTACCATAGAAATTGATGATAGAAAGATTGTATAGCTTAATGTTTACTTTTTGTCATTTTTGAATTTAAGAATGTTTTTGTAATATTCATTTGGTTTCAATTTTTTTGTCATGACACCAGCAATGTGAGGGTTATATTTGATAGAACAAAATCAATTAAGAGCTCCAAAAGAGCTAACTATTTATCTAGAAGATTATGACACTAGTAGTGTCCAAACAACATGTGATTATGGAGAATAAATTAAAGGCTCCTGAATAGCTTAAAATACTATTATGTCATTCGTTCTAGATTGTAATATACGAAGTTGTCATGATCAAAACATAAGTTGTAGTTAACCTGAAGTTTACTTAAGTAAATGGCTATCATATTGAAGTTATAAATGATTGGAGGATTAAATTTCTTCAAAATCATAGTGGATAAGAAATAAGTATGTGAAAGGTTATCCTCTTTATTGTCCAATTGTACTACACATATAAGCATGATGAAATCAAATGTCACGGTAAACCAGAAGTTTATTGATACAAAAAACAATTCATGTCATACAAAATTAGAAGTTTACTAAAAAATAATACATGGCATGGTAAAGTTGAAGTTTACTCGTATAAATAACTTTTATCAGTTGGCATGAGCAATTTATCCATCTCGATTCAAATATGATATGGAGATTGATTATTCAACATATATTGAAGAACTAGAAGATTCTTCAAGGATTTATTTGTGTTACTTGTTTTCAAGATAAGTTGATTATACTAGTTAATATTGGGATTGAATTCCCTAAATTCTAAAAATATATAAAAGGTGAATATGGACTTGTTCACTTGTTATGTGATATTAAATAGATGCATCTATGAGATGATTACATGTGAACTTATTGTCAACCTGCACTTTGACATTTGCATAATTGTTTTCTCAAAATAATTGAGTTAAGAGTACAATTTTCAGATTATGTAATCAAGACAGTTCATCTTTATAATGCTGGTTCATATCCAAGCTAGTTTAGCATTGAATGCCTCCAATAAATAGCTAAACAATTACTTATGAGAATAAAGCTTCATGTGCTGGTATGAGATATGACATATTGCATACAACATCACTTGTATGCTTCAGATCAATAAATCATGATAAATTCTCCAATCACAATTGGTTTAGGGCCAGGAACCAGATATTTCCATCTAACAGTTTTTATGTGTGGTATATGATTAATTAAAATCTATCACGGTGCATAAAGATGGATTTCCCCGAAGAAGATGGGATATGTATTAGTTTTTCTGACGAAAGGGAGAGAGTATAAGTAGCTAGGAAATATGTTATGAATTATTATTAATATGATCCTCATTCAAAAAGTAATTCGACTTAAATGTTAGAAGCATTTGCTAACCCAAAACTAGTTTCATATTTCAGCTGCAAAATGCTCCCATTAGATTCATGTCCCTGAAGGACAATGTCTACAGCATGCATGAAGCGTGGTAGACCAATCGGTTCCAAACACAATAATACTTAAAAAGGAAGAGGAGCAAATGATCAAAATGGTCATAATAAGAAGGCATTGTGCCTTGAAGAGCCTACGACATAACACTTCACGAAACCTCATGAGAGGTTTAGATACCTAAAAATAATGGAAGTGATAAGATCTCAATAAATTATGTCCTATTGCAAACCGACACAAGATAATATATCGTCGATGATATCTTTGATACAATATAGCGCGCAATATTGTAAAAGATTGTGAGAGTCTAAATTCTAAGTCCATTAAAGCATGCTAATGTTTAAAATATTTTCAAGTGAAATGACGCATCTTAGTAAGCAGAAAGCTTATTGGACCTGTTGTATAGACACCAGAAGATGTTCACATCATTTAAATATAAATGGATGTTGTCACAGCCTATATGATCAATTACTTGAAAAAATTCATATGAAAAGTCTTAAAAAAATTTAAATGCCTGAAGCATATACAAGTTCTAGAAATTTGTTCATAATTCTTATATGATTAAATCAAGCAAGGTGAATGCGATTTAATTAGCTTAATGAATATTCATTAATTAAGTGTCTATTTATCCTTACGTCTTTGTGAAAATCAAAATCTGTCATATTGTTAGTGCAAGTTGACGACTTGAATATTATTGAAACTCTCGAAGAGTTCTCAAAAGCAGTATATTATCTCCTGAAAGAAATTGAAATGAGAAACTTGCATAATTCTTTGGTCCTGAAGTGTCATATTTGTATGCAATTGATGCATTTATATATTTTGCTATAACTATGAGAGATTATAATCATACGATGTTGTTCTACACGACAGTCAAACCATATAAAAATAGCATATGCTTATAAAGCAAATCAGTAATGCACTTGGAGTGATTTTAAAAATATTATATGCCGATGCAACTCTATCCAAAGACTGAAGATGCATCAACATACATATCCCAACTAAAGAGAGGATTCATAGGACAAATCAAATTTCACCAAAGTTGTTCTTCACACACGATCTTCAAAAGAATGGTGATATCAACGTGCAACAGATTCATTCAAGTGATAATATGGTTGATTTATTCACCAAGTCTCTACCAACTGCAACTTTTGAGAAGATGATGCACAAGATTGGAATGCGAAGATTCAAGTTCCGCATTGATGTTCTCATCAGGGAGAGTTAAAATGCGTTGTTCTCTTTTTCCCTTAACCAAGGTTTATTCTATTTGGATTCTTCTGGTAAGGTTTTTAATGAAGCAGCTAAAATGTGTATTATTAGAAAGCCCAAATACATAAACAACCCGTTAAACTTAGACATAAATTTTCATTTAGACACCTTAATTATAATTTGTCCTATTGAACACTTTAACTTCATACAAAATGTGTCAACTGAACACAAATTTAACAGAATCATATCAAAATTCGTGTGTGAAACTCGGTCTCTTTTGAGTGGCAGCCTAGACCAATAAAAAAGATCCATGTCAGCAAAAAAAAAAAAGAGAAAATAAAATAAAGAGAAAGAGAGACGAAAATAATAAATAACAAAACCAAAAATTAAGAAAGAGTGATAGTCGAGAATTCATCAATGGCAGAGAAGGAGCTGTGTGTCTCCTACTCTTTTGCTTCTTTTTTTTTTTTTTAAAAAAAATTAAAGATGAAGAAAAGGGTGGTTAATGGTTATGGTGATCTCATAAAGGGTGGACATTTTCCAAAGTGAATTTATCTCTTATTAGTGTAAATTAAAATGACAAGGGATCAGAAAACATTATTTTTTAATTAGAAGCATCTCAACTAAATTTTCTTTTGAGTAGAAGATGCTTAACGGATGCTGTTGGTAATGGCAGAGAGAAAGTAAGAAGAAAGGAAAGAACTGGGAGAAAGAGAGGAAGGAGGAGGAAGAAGGAAAAAAGAAGAATTTGTTGTCTTTTCACGCTCTCAAGGATGGTGTGTGACATTCACTATGCCACTTCAGCAATTTGTGTGTAATAGATACATATTAAATTTAGTTCAAGTGTTAAATAGTAACAAGCCATAGTTGAGATGTCTAAGTAGAAATTTTATCAAGTTTAAGGGATTGTCTGTGTATTTAGCGTATTAGAAATATGTACTGTTTTCCCTTCACTAGAATTTTTCCCACTAGATTTTAATGAGACACATGATATCAAATAGACATCCAAGGGGGAGTGTTATAAATATTACTATTTGTTATTGTGGATGTCTATTTTAGGAGAAAAATTAGGGTTAGTGACTTTGTGATCAAGTCAGTTGTCTCCTATAAATATAGGAGTGAAAATCGTTTTAACCCCCCAACTTTACTTTAAAAATCAAACTTCCCCCTCAGCTTTGAACAATAGTCATTCTCTACACTTTATCCTAATTGAAATTTTAAAATTCCTATTTTACCCTTACATTATCAATTTGTCTTTTTTACTTTTACTTCTTTAAAATCATGATTTTTGTAATCTCTTTAATCTATGTAAATAATTTCTTACAAAAAAGAAATATTACTTTCGAGACGGAAAATAAAAGAGAAATAATAGTTGAGTAAATAACTTAATGTCGTTCTAAATAATGAGAAGAAAAAAAATTCTTTTTATTGATAATAATCAAAACTCTGATTTCTATTTATACAAGTAAAAATAACAGGTAATAATAACTTGATAAATATCTTTCAATGCAGGTAATACAAAATAATTAATAAAATTAGAGGCATATTCCGTAACAAATTCCTATAAGATTATCTATATATATTATAAATGAATTTTAATTATTCCATTAATGACAACCAAATATCATTTATATATTGACAATAGAGAATAAGAGAGTAGTGACACTAAATATACATACATACATACATACATATATATATATATATATATATATATATATATATATATATATATATATATATATATATATATATATATATATATATATATATGTGTGTGTGTGTGTGTGTGTGTGTAATAAACAGGTAATATGTGTATGTGTGTGTGTGTATTAAACTATCAACCATAAAAAGTAACATTATATTTTGTGATAAATTCATAAAAGGATTATTATAATATGAATTTAAATAAAAATCTATAAATACCTAGGTTAAAAAAAATTATATATAAAAAGGTATTACGTAGAAGGAGGATTGAAATGTCAAGGGTAAAATAGACATTGCATAGGATAAGGGGGGGGGGGGGGGAGAATGTCTATTGTTCATAGTTGAGGGGGAAGTTTGATTTTTAAAGCAAAGTTGGGGGTGAAAATCATGAATATAAAGGTTCTCTATCTATTAATTTTCATGAACAGGAACGAGATTAAACTATATTTGTATTGCTCAACTGAGAAATGTAACCGCTGTTATACCCTATTTTAACCGGAGTCAAAATAATTTACAACATCCCGGTAATTCCGGGGTTAGTTAAAGTTAGGAGTCGCCACCTAATTATTTATGGTGAATTAGGGCACCTAAAGTTCATTAAAGTAATTATCTAAAGTTGATTTTATTTTAAAGTCTACGAAACCAAATGATTCTAGGTACGGGTTCAACTAACCTAGAGGGAAGGTATCAGGCATCCTCAAAATTCCATTAATAATGGTTAACCGACCGGACTCAAATTTAATTAGGCTAAGAATGTAGATGTAATATTTTATAATATTTAATAAAATATTCTTATAAGTATTGCTAAGGTTATAATAGAAATATAAACATGCTATTTTAAATAAAACTTGTAAAAAATAATGATTTGCATAAAAAAAGCTTAGTTATAAATAAACTAAAAAAAGCGGGATGTGTAACGTTTTAATTGTATTTGGAGAAAGTAGGTTATACCGACTAACCAAATTTAAAAGCGTTATTGTAAGATTAATATCGGTAAATTTAAAGTGTTTATAGAAAGATTATTAGTTCAATATAGATTATGTAAAGGTTGTTTTAACAAATACATGTTTCAAGTATTAAGAAGAGCTAAAGTGAAGAAGTTGTCCACAGAACTAGTTTGCCTTTTATTTCTCAAAAATAAGTTAACGTTAGTGTAAACTATGTAACATTTTAAATTTCTAAGATAGTAAGAGTGAATCTTGATTCTTTTAACTCGAAATGTGTAGTCATGCTATTTGGAAATTAATCATTCTAATAAAGAATATTTTAGATGCTATAAATAATTTATCAAAAAAAAGGGAATGAAACCTATAGGAATAATTGTTAGTTTCTTTTTTAGATTAGCTACCCATCATACTAAACTAACCCACTAGTCCCGCTAAGGTTCGTTCTAGCTAAGACAAAACAAACAAAGTAAAGTACTAGTTGCACAATACAAATTAATGCACAAAATAAAAACATGAAACAGAGGAGTAAAATGATTTAAATGGGCTCAGCCCATTTTAGAATTGCTGCTGTCCGCTGCTATTGGGTTTCGACCCAACATATTTAATATGTTGCTGTGGGTTGGCTGACACAAGAAGAGAAATTGCGTTGGGCTTTTATCCCACCAACGAATGCGGGAGATGATGAGTCCCTTTGACTCGTATGCGAGATGATCATGCATAAAAAGGAAAGAAAAAGAATTAGTACATAATCAATGAATAGGGCTAGACATGTATAATGTAAATTCAAAGAAAGGACAGATCAGTGAAATGGGACAGATCAGTGACATGTATAATGTAAATTCAAAGAAATATCCAGTCCAAAACAAAGCTTCAGCCGTAACTAATGTCTTATAAAACAGATGAAATGGGCAGTAAGGTCCAAATATCAGACAAGCAGCCAAATGAAAAAACAGGGGGCCGGCCCAATAACATGTCCAAGCAACAAAGAAACAAATAAAGTAGGGCAGTTTTTAGCTTCCAAACTAAGCGACTCGTATGTGTACCAGGTATACTCTCATGTATACATCCTAATATATACATGATATTCTCATTCATATAGTAAGCTACTGCCAGTTTTCATAGCCATCGAAAATACTTAAATCGATACTTCAATTTAATCACTTGCAGAGGCAAAACAAACAGAACACAAAGCATTTCGTGTCATAAATATGGAGACAACAGTCACCCGCTTCCCTCACATGAACCAAATCAGGACAATGTTTTACAAACATGGTCCTTTCAGACAAAAACAAACATGGCAAACTTTTACCAGCACTATTGTTCCATTATTAATCCTACAACTGCACATTTAACTAAGTCATTTCATTCATACTCTTAGATGGTTGAACAGAGAGAGAGAGCAACTTTGAAAGAAATCTCATTCTACAAACTCATGTTCAATGTAAACACTGTCCAGAACTACCAGAGATTTAACTCATATACAAGGTCTATAAAGTTCTGTTACCAATTCCTAGTTCATTTTATTCAGTTGATCATTAAAGAAACTGCACAAATCTTCATTTGTTGACTCTCAGTTCAATCTTAGGACCTCATGCTTTAACTGATAGGCTAACACATCTTTTAAGATTGGACATAGTTAAATTATCACGTATACACTGGTGTTCAAACAAAGTTAAGTAATATCATTCGAGAGTACTCAAGCCGTTATTATTAAGTTTCTGTAACCAAGTGTCATTTTACTAAGAGGGTAAGCAACTAAACAATGATTCAGATATCAACTAGGAGGTGTTCAAATATGGCCACATTCATGCCAACAAATTATCCCTTTAAATCTGATATTCAAATAGACATATATCAACACACATTAAGGCTAAGCTAACTAACTAATTTATATGCTAAACATATATGAACCTATAAAAGCCGAATCTAAGAAGAAACTGGCACAATTATCTATTAACATTAACAAATATCAAACCAACCTAACAGCTAACTATCGAACAAATGAAACACATCAACATATGAAACAAACAAGAAAGTATTTAAGCTACTAATAAACAGATAACGAAGAGAGATTTACCGACCTTTTGTGGGTACAGTGAAGTGGGTCTCGAGGTCTCGGATTTACGCTCAAACAAAAATCGAATCAGATCGAAACAGACCAGAATAATTTGTGTAGAGAAATGTTCAAGAATAAAAGGTAATTGATCAAAGTGTATCAAATTTTTGAGGGTGAGCTATAGACTAGAAAAAATCTCTGAAAAAGTGTGAGTATTTTAGGGGTGATTCTTGATATCCAAAAAACCCTCCAATCAGTGTTTTCCAGATATAGTGATAAGTATGAATACTTTTAGAGAGGGTTAAGATCAGAAAAGACTTTGTAACAAAACACTCGTGTATTCTGATCAGTGGCTTCCCTCGTGTATAGTGAGCAGTCCCCGATTGTTGGTTTTTTTTTTCCTTTTTTCGGCTGAACCATTAAGACAACATTTATAGGTGCAAATCAAACCTAGGGTTTCGATTTTAGCGGGATTTTGAAAGTGAGATAGCCGTTTGAATGTAGGGTGTCACGGGTTGAAATGCTTTTTTGGTTTTTCGCTGTATAAAATCAGATTTCAAAACAACAGCTTGGCCTCTTGTATTGACCGTAGCTACTAGCACGAAAAAGGGGTGGCAAATATCTGCCATGGCTAAAGGGGAGCTGTATTTTGCTAGAAATGGAGGAAGACGACGAGAAAGAGAGCAGAGGGAAAGAGAAAAGGAATGAAAAAGGATGAGCTGCGGCTGTTCTTTTCTTTTCCTTTAGGTTTTTAGATGAATAGGCATAGTGGGCTGGACGGGTCAAGGGATTTGGTGTGGGCTGGATCGGGTAAGGTGTTGTGCTGGACTGAAGGGATAAAGTATGGACTGATTTGGGTTAAATCAAGTGGGATGGTCGGTTGAGGGGAGTGAGCTGATGAAAGTGTTTCATTTGGGCCATGATTGGGCTCAAATGTTGGTCCGAAAATATGGGTTTTTCTTTCTTTATTTAAATTATTTTTTGGGCTTTTAATTTAACAACTAGTACAATAATATTATGTGAAGACAAATAATAATTAGTATGTAGAAAGTAAAGGGTTTAATAAAGTAAAATTAATTTAACGAGTACAAATCCTAAAATGAAACGATGACGAACCATTTAAAATTTGTGATAAAGTAATACTAGTAATGTTGATAGTAGAATAGTGAAAATGAAAGTAATGATATTAATAGTAGTAAAATGAAAATAGTAGTGAAAATAAAATATTTAGATTGTTAATAAATTCAGAAACCCAAGGAAATAAATTGGAATAAAGAAGGGGAAAAATTGGGTGTCAATAGATGCCCCTTTTCAACCGAAGACGATGTAAGAGTTTCCGGGTGAAGAAGTTGACGTAGTAGCCAATTTTGTTCCGACAAAAAGGTACGAACTTGAAATATATGGATTAGGAGAATTGGTGGCAAATATTATGGGATAGAAAGAATTATGGCCAAACCACGGTTTTGAGTTGCCTACATATCTCAGGTTTCGTGAGAATCAAGCTGTATGTAGTTCGAAAGAAGCGAATCGATACCTACACTACGCTTTTTGCCCCAGTGTTGAATTATAGTTAGACTGGGATATAGTAAAACTACAAGATTTGTGAAAGGAGTTGATTGAGTAGAGTTTTAACGGTGGATATGACAGAAAGATTAACCTACGTATCACGTGTTTGTGGACGTAGGCGGAGTTGAGTTCGAGAGTAGATCCGTGACCTTTGCTTGTGAGTTTGATATTCCTCTTCAGCATGTTTGCCCGAGTTCACTGCATAAGATAAAGTTCCACGTTGCGCTGTGTCTCTGTATGTAGGTTGTAATTTCTGTCAAAACTGAAATTCATGTCAAAACTAGTAATAAAGTCTGGGATAAAGTCGAAAATGTAAAACTTATAAAAGAATGTAAAAATGATAATAAATATGAATGTGAAAATGAGGGTGAAGCCGTGTGGCTTATAATGAGGCGGTGTGGCCAATTGTTGTCTCTGGTGTCTTCAGGGACTTGAATGAATGCGTGATGTTTATACCGAAGATGTAATAATATCTCCAGTTGTATTTGGAGATTTTAATGATAGTAATAAGGCCTCCGGCTGTCTTCCGGGACTTGGTGATAAATGATGTCTATGGAATTTAGGGTAAAGTCGTTAAAGTAGGTAAAGTGGATAATAAAGTAAAGTAATAAAATAGAGAGTAAAGTGAAAGTGCAGCCGTTTGGCTTATGAAAATGAGGCTGTATAGCCATATAATGTCTCCGGTTGCTTTCGGGGACTTGATGGTAAATGATATGTTGATGAGGCCCTACATCCAAACTATGTCTCCGGTTGTTTCGGGGAGTCGATGATATCTGCGAAATTAAGGTAAAGTTATTAAAGTGAATGATAAGGTAATTGATGAAGTAGAAAGTGAAATAAGAGTGAAACCGTCTGGCTTATGAAAATGAGGCTGTATAGCCATATGATATCTCCGGTTGTCTTCGGAGACTTGATGAAGATTCCCGTAAAGTCCGGGGTAAAGTCGTTAAAGTAGGTAAAGTGAATGATGTCTCCGATTATCTTCAGAGACTTGATGAAAATTCCCGTAAAGTCCAGGGTAAAGTCTTTAAAGTAGGTAAACTGAATGATGTCTCCGGTTGTCTTCGGAGACTTGATGCAAATTCCCGTAAAGTCCAGGGTAAAGTCATTAAAGTAGGTAAAGTGAACGATGTCTCCGGTTGTCTTTGGAGACTTGATGCAAATTCCCGTAAAGTTCGGGTAAAGTGGTTAAAGTAGGTAAAGTGAATGATGTCTCCAGTTGTCTTCGGAGACTTGATGCAAATTCCCGTAAAGTTCGGGTAAAGTGGTTAAAATAGGTAAAGTAAATGATAAGAATGTAGCCATTTGGCTTATGCATATGAGGCTGTATAGCCAAATGATGTCCCGGTTATTTTCGGAGACTTAATGACAATTCCTGTAAAGTTCAGGATAAAGTCGTTAAAGTTGGTAAAGTAAATGATAATTAGTAAAGTAAAGTGATAGCGTAGCTGTTCGGCTAATGCAGAAACGGCTGAATAGCCAAATGATGCCTCCGGTTGTCTTCGGAGACTTAATGATAATTCCTGTAAAGTTCAGGGTAGAGTGGTTAAAGTAGGTAAAGTGAATGATAAAATAATTGATAAAGTATGGTGTAAAGTAATAGTGTAGCCGTTTGGCTAATGATGTTGATGATATCGCGACAGACCAAATTACTGACACGTAATCCTGATTTAATTCGCCTTCGATCTCGACAACCTACAAAAATAGGTTTATTTGTTAATAAAGTCATAAAGTTATTGTGATAAAAATGAAAGTAAAGATAAAGTTGGAAATAGAGCCGTTTGGCTTTTAAGGCGAATCCATAATGAGCCAAATGATGCTTTTCGGCCATGATTGATAGACTTGACTATTGGTCTCGCGACCTTTTAATTCCTGCACTCAAAGAAAAATTCATAGTTTGGGAGGGGGAAGTTGATTCGTGTTGACTCGAAGCTTGATGTTGTTGGAGCTCCACTCGTCTTGTTTGTTTGGATCTTGTGATCTCCGTTCAAGCCTCGGTAGATGAATAGTAGTGAAAATGATTGAAAGAAAGTGTTTCATTTGAAAGGTATATATGTAAGTATATGTATAAGGAAAGATATATACGTAAGTATATGTATATATGGAAAGATATATATGTAAATATATGTATGTAAGGAAAGATGTATGTGTAAATATATGTATATAACTGTAAAATATTTCTGCCAACTTTCGATTGTGACACTTCTGAAACAATTGAACGTCATTTGTCTATAATTCTTCCTGTCTTTAATCTTGTCGATGTCCAACTATTCTCTTTTCTATATCTTTCAAGATATGCCCCAGTTTTGGGCTCATAAGGGTATACTGAACTTATGTTGTGGTGTGACCGAACCTTACATAGGTTGCCTACGTATCCCGCCAAAGGAATCAGGTCAGAACGTAGTTCGTGAGGTACATAAAATGATTTGCAATTTTCTAATAAAGGGACCGAACCGGATGTGGATTGCCTACGTATCCCACCACGGGAATCAGGTCAGCGTAGTTCTGTTATGTAAATGGCTAAAGGTTTGTTGGATTTTTATCTAAGTATGATTGAGCCGTATGTTGATAGTCTACGAATCCCGCCGAGGGAATCAGGCTATGTGTAGTTCTCCTTAGATAATAAGGATTTTTGGATTTTCTGTTATAATGCAACCGAACCCTATGTGGGATGCCTACGTATCCCACCATGGGAATCAGGTCAGCGTAGTTCGTAAAGTTCATTATAGGAAAGGTTGCAAACTAGGCAATCTAACGTCGTCCTTTGATTTCTTCTTGAATTGATAGTCTTCATGCTTATGTCATCACCTATTGGCTATTTCGATTTCTTCCGAGTGGAATCTTGTCTTGTCCTCTAGTTTTCTTTGTTACTCTCTCGAGATGTATGTTGTCTATTCGTTCATTTTATGTCACAGTCATAGAGTTGGCAGATTTGATAAATAAAGTAGAAAATAACAATAATGGACAATTAAGGAAAATCAGAAATGTATTCTTAGATTTTGCAATTAAGTTTCCAAAAGATGAGGCAAAGCAACAAAAGTTTTGAGCATGATTCAAGCCTCAATTTTAAAATCGTGTTATTTCAAAAGTTTTCTACATGTTCAATCTACCAAGATTCCCGGTGAACTAAGGATGGAGTAGAAGTCCAATTCTCCAAAGTCTCTCCTGGTTCGGCAACCCAGATGGTCGGTGTCTCGGTGTTGTGAGTAGTTGTAGAAGTAATCTTCATTGATGTTTGTCTTTGGCCTTGTGAGGTAAGGGTGGTCAGCCAACTCGAGTGTCAACACGAATTAACTCTCTTTTGGGAATAATAAAAGAAACGTAATAAGACAAAGTGAGCAAAAACGCAAAACATATCTAGATAAAGTCATGATCACGTAGAGTCAAATAAGTCATGTAGCAAATAAAGTCAAACAAGTTGTCAAACAGATGTAAACGAGTATATCAAACAATAACGCGTCCTAATATGCATGTGACCTCTTTATGCCAGAGGTGGACCTATCGTTGGTTTGAAGGGTAAAGTGTGTCATAATATGTCATCCCATTACTTTTGGCTAATTAAACAATTTCTATTTCTCAAAATAAAGTACAAAAGTAATGTAATATTTATTACATATCAAATGAATACAACATAAGGTATTTCCTAATCTAAGTAAAGTAAATATGTCTAAATTTCTAGCTCCAGTTGTGATGTCACTGGTCTTCGTCAATTGTTGATCACGGATGTATTCCAATGTAGATCCATACCTGTCACAGAAACGTTAGTCATTCCCTCCCCCCTAAAGTTTAATTAGTTAAAGGAAATAGTCCATATTTAGGCACAGTTATCCTTCAAACATGCACATAAAGTATGATCAGTGTCACTTGGGGTCGTGAACCCATTTGGACGTTGGGTAAAGTCATCTAATGGGTTTAATACACCAAGGGTATCAAACCTCCTAGGTCATGAAATGTATGCTCGTAATAAAGGGTGTTGGTTTAGCTCTACCCTAGGTCGACTAAGAGTTGGTTTCCTACGACACAAGGTCCTCCCAAGTGGACAACTTGGGAGTGGAAAGTCCGTGGCTGTCGACTGCACCGCCGATCGACTAAATCCACAAGATCAATCCAACTAAAGGGTGATTTTGTAGTGTACGGCCGCGAACCGCGAAACCGCTTTAAGTGTGTGAATTTGTGTGAATTTTCCAGGAGTGGAGGAAAATGAAACGGAATGACAATTTATCAAAGCAGTAACACTTAAAAAGTTTATATCAAACAAACAATAGCATGTACAAACAAATAACAACAAATAAAGTAATTAAAACAAGCACACAAAGCCTATTTAAATCTAAGTCCGTTATGGTTAGAACCTAGGTAGTTCCCCAGCGGAGTCGCCAAGCTGTTATACCCTATTTTAACCGGAGTCAAAATAATTTACAACATCCCGGTAATTCCGGGGTTAGTTAAAGTTAGGAGTCGCCACCTAATTATTTATGGTGAATTAGGGCACCCAAAGTTCATTAAAGTAATTATCTAAAGTTGATTGTATTTTAAAGTCTACGAAACCAAATGATTCTAGGTACTGGTTCAACTAACCTAGAGGGAAGGTATTAGACATCCTCTAAATTCCATTAATAATGGTTAACCGACCAGACTCAAATTTAATTAGGCTAAGAATGTAGATGTAATATTTTATAATATTTAAGAAAATATTCTTATAAGTATTGCTAAGGTTATAATAGAAATATAAACATGCTATTTTAAATAAAACTTGTAAAAAATAATGATTTGCATAAAAAATCTTAGTTATAAATAAACTAAAAGAAGCGGGATGTGTAACGTTTTACGTGTATTTGGAGAAAGTAGGTTATGCCGACTAACCAAATTTAAAAGCGTTATTGTAAGATTAATATCGGTAAAGTTTAAAGTTTTTATAGAAAGATTATTAGTTCAATATAGATTATGTAAATGTTGTTTTAACAAATACATGTTTCAAGTATTAAGAAGAGCTAAAGTGAAGAAGTTGTCCACAGAACTAGTTTGCCTTTTATTTCTCAAAAATAAGTTAACGTTAGTGTAAACTATGTAACATTTTAAATTTCTAAGATAGTAAGAGTGAATCTTGATTCTTTTAACTCGAAATGTGTAGTCATGCTATTTGGAAATTAATCATTCTAATAAAGAATATTTTAGATGCTATAAATAATTTATCAAAAAAAAGGGAATGAAACCTATAGGAATAATTGTTAGTTTCTTTTTTAGATTAGCTACCCATCATACTAAACTAACCCACTAGTCCCGCTAAGGTTCGTTCTAGCTAAGACAAAACAAAAAAAGTAAAGTACTAGTTGCACAATACAAATTAATGCACAAAATAAAAACATGAAACAGAGGAGTAAAATGATTATTTTAGAATTGCTGTTGTCCGCTGCTGTTGGGTTTCGACCCAACAGATTTAATATGTTGCTGCGGGTTGGCTGACACAAGAAGAGAAATTGCGTTGGGCTTTTAGCCCACCAACGAATGCGGGAGATGACGAGTCCCTTTGACTCGTATGCGAGATGATCATGCATAAAAAGGAAAGAAAAAGAATTAGTACATAATCAATGAATAGGGCTAGACATGTATAATGTAAATTCAAAAAAAGGACAGATCAGTGAAATGGGACAGATCAGTGACATGTATAATGTAAATTCAAAGAAATATCCAGTCCAAAACAAAGCTTCAGCCGTAACTAATGTCTTATAAAAACAGATGAAATGGGCAGTAAGGTCCAAATATCAGACAAGCAGCCAAATGAAAAAAAGGGGGCCGGCCCAATAACATGTCCAAGCAACAAAGAAACAAATAAAGTAGGGCAGTTTTTAGCTTCCAAACTAAGCGAATCGTATGTGTACCGGGTATACTCTCATGTATACATCCTAATATATACATGATATTCTCATTCATATAGTAAGCTACTGCCAGTTTTCATAGCCATCGGAAATTCTTAAATCGATACTTCAACTTAATCACTTGCAGAGGAAAAACAAACAGAACACAAAGCATTTCGTGTAATAAATATGGAGACAACAGTCACCCGCTTCCCTCACATGAACCAAATCAGGACAATTTTTTACAAACATGGTCCTTTCAGACAAAAACAAACATGACAAACTTTTACCAGCACTATTGTTCCATTATTAATCCTACAACTGCACATTTAACTAAGTCATTTCATTCATACTCTTAGATGGTTGAACAGAGAGAGAGAGAGAGCAACTTTGAAAGAAATCTCATTCTACAAACTCATGTTCAATGTACACACTGTCCAGAACTACCAGAGATTTAACTCATATACAAGGTCTATAACGTTCTTGTTACCAATTCCTAGTTCATTTTATTTAGTTGATCATTAAAGAAACTGATAATGAAGAGAGATTTACCGACCTTTTGTGGGTACAGTGAAGTGGGTCTCGAGGTCTCGGATTTACGCTCGAACAAAAATCGAATCAGATCGAAACAGACCAGAATAATTTGTGTAGAGAAATGTTCAAGAATAAAAGGTAATTGATCAAAGTGTATCAAATTTTTGAGGGTAAGCTATAGACTAAAAAAAATCTCTGAAAAATTATGAGTATTTTAGGGGTGATTCTTGCAATCCAAAAAACCCTCCAATCAGTGTTTTCCAGATATAGTGATAAAGTATGAATACTTTTAGAGAGGGTTAAGATCAAAAAAGACTTTGTAACAAAATACTCGTGTATTCCGATCAGTGGCTTCCCTCATGTATAGTGAGCAGTTCCCGATTGTTGTTTTTTTTTTCCTTTTTTCGGCTGAACCATTAAGACAACATTTATAGGTGCAAATCAAACCTAGGGTTTTGATTTTGGCAGGATTTTGAAAGTGAGATAGCCGTTTGAATGTAGGGTGTCACGGGTTGAAATGCTTTTTTGGTTTTTCTCTGTATAAAATCAAATTTTAAAACAACAGCTTGGCCTCTTGTGTTGACCGTAGCTACTAGCACGAAAAAGTGGTGGCAAATATCTGCCATGGCTAAAGGGGAGCTGTATTTTGCTAGAAATGGAGGAAGACGACGAGAAAGAGAGCAGAGGGAAAGAGAAAAGGAATGAAAAAGGATGAGCTTTGGCTGTTATTTTCTTTTCCTTTAGGTTTTTAGATGAATAGGCATAGTGGGCCGGACGGGTCAAAGGCTTTGGTGTGGGCTGGATCGGGTAAAGTGTTGGGCTGGACTGAAGGGATAAAATATGGACTGATTTGGGTTAAATCAAGTGGGCTGGTCGGTTGAGGGGAGTGAGCTGATGAAAGTGTTTCGTTTGGGCCATGATTGGGCTCAAATGTTGGTCCGAAAATATAGGGTTTTCTTTCTTTATTTAAATTATTTTTTGGGCTTCTAATTTAACAACTAGTACAATAATATTATGTGAAGACAAATAATAATTAGTATGTAGAAAGTAAAGGGTTTAATAAAGTAAAATTAATTTAACGAGTACAAATCCTAAAATGAAACGATGACGAACCATTTAAAATTTGTGATAAAGTAATACTAGTAATGTTGATCGTAAAATAGTGAAAATGAAAGTAATGATATTAATAGTAGTAAAATGAAAATAGTAGTGAAAATAAAATATTTAGATTGTTAATAAATTCAGAAACCCAAGGAAATAAATTGGAATAAAGGAGGGGCAAAATTGGGTGTCAACAACCGCTTACATGTTTATATACATGAGAAAATGGAAAATATCTACCTATCTGCACTAACCGACCCAAGTGGGCCTAATCGACTTTTGTGGTATGTTAAATTACAAAATTGCCACCGGAAGCTTCTAGGTTACAACTGTACATTAGTAATAGAATTATGGCATGACACTTCCTTATTCTTTAATTTCAACATCACTGCAAGTCCCTCTGAACTGTGATTGGGAGCAGGTGAAGGGCCATTGTCAACACCCCTCCTTAAGTTGGAGGGTGAAGCCAAGAGTCCAACTTGCCAAGAAGAGAATTGTGTTGAGGTCCAGGCAGCGATTTGGTAAAGGTATCGGGGAATTGCGAAGAAGTGGGGAGGAAAGAAAATGATATAAGATCAGATTGGAACTGTTGTCGGATAAAATGGCAATCCAGTTCAACATGTTTGGTGTGCTCATGAAAAACGGGATTTTTGGCGATGTGAATAGCCGCTTGGCTATCAGAATGGAGAGGAACAGGCAAAAGGGGAGAAATAGAGAGATCAGACAAAAGACGAACGAGCCAAGAGAGCTCGGCAACGACACGTCACATGGAGCAATATTCAGCCTCGGCGGAGGACAAAGAAACTAAAGGCTGCTTTTTCCACTTCCACGAGATAGGGCTATCCCCAAGGCTGATATAAAATCCACTAACCGAGCAACGAGAATCAGGGAAAATGCCCCAATCAGAATCGCAAAAGGCTAAAAGATCAAAAGAAGGGGAAGCATTTTAAAAAATACCTAGACCTGGGTTATTCAACAGGTAACGAAGACAACAAAGGGCAGCCGAATAATGGGGAACACGGGGATCCTGCATATATTGACTAATATGTTGAATGGCAAAGGCAAGGCCAGGGCGAGTATGAGTCAAAAAATTAAGTTTACCAAGAAGACGACGATAAAGGGTAGGATCTGGAAGAGGATCACTAAAACCAGAAAACAATTTGCACAGCGGATCAAGAGGAGAACTAACAGGAGACTGAGACAAACAGTTAAATTCGGATAGAAGCTTGAGTGTAAACTTGCGTTGACTCAAAATCAACCCTTGAGGCTCGCGAAGAACCTCCATGCCCAAGAAAAAAATAAGTTGCCCAAATCTTTGATTTTAAATTCATCATCAAGGAATTGCTTTAACTCTTGTAGCTCCCGCAGGTTGTTTCCCGTATGGATAATGTCATCCACGTAAATCACAACCAAAGAAACTGAATCACCAACCCTTTTATAGAAAAGAGAGTAGTCGTTAAGAGAGTGAGAGAAACCCTTGAAATTCAGAGCGGCAGTAAGACGAGCATACCATTGTCGTGAAGCTTGGCGTAAACCATAAAGAGACTTCTTCAATTTACAAACAAGATTAGGTGAGGGAGAGTGTAAACCAACGGGAAATTTCATGTAGACCTCCTCATGGAGGTCCCTATGAAGAAACGTATTATTGACGTCAAGTTGATACAAACCCTACGCTTTTTTAACAGCTAAAGCCAAAATACACCGGATAGTGGTCATCTTAACCACTAGGGAAAACGTCTCGGTGAAATCGATATCCTCTCTTTAAACATCACCACGAATAACCAAACGAGCCTTAAGCCTTTCCACACTACCATCAGACTTAAGCTTAACCTTGTAGACCCATTTGCAAGGGAGAGCCTTCTTCCCAACTGGTAGAGGTACTACATCCCAAGCATCAATTTCTTTAGCCATTTCTTCTTGCCAACCAGGGTGCGTGGCAGCTTGATTATAGGAACTAGGCTCATGAATGTGAGGAATAGAATTAATGAGCTGTTGATTAGATTGAGATAGTGTAGTGAAAGAAAATTAGGCAGGAGAAACAGAGGACAGAAAACAGGGAGTGGAGACATCAGTCAAATGGACTGCACCACAAACATAGTTGGTTAGGTAATTGGGAGTTTTGTGAGCCCGGCGTGACTGGCGCAAAGCAGTGGTAAAATTGTTAGGTAGAGGAGTAAAGAGAGAAGGAACGGAGAATTAGAGAGGGATGAAACAGGGGATTGATCAGGTAAAGGAATAGGAGAGTTAGGAACATCACGATAAGAGGAAGAATCAGAGGGAGTAGAAAAAGAAGCAAGGGAGTTAGGTGAAGGATGAGCTGGGCGAGAAACTATAGAAGGATCAGAAGATAAGTAGGGATCAGTAGGTGAGGAAAGAAACATAGAAGAATGAGTATGCTTTAAGTAAGAGAAAGGAAATATAGAATCATGGAAAATAACATCTCGAGAAATGAATATATGCCCAGTCTGTAGGTTCAAAAGTCTGTACACTTTTTTGCCAAATGGGTATCCAAGGAACACACAAGCAGTCGCCCAAGGATCCAGTTTACCTCTGTGATTAGGAAGGGTAGATGCATAACATAAGCATCTAAAGCAGCGAAGATATGAATAGTCAGGAATTTTGTGAAAGAGAAGCGCAAATGGGGTCTTAAAATGCAACAGTTTAGCGGGGTATCTGTTAATAAAAAATGTTGTTGTAAGGAGACACTCACCCCAATAACTAATGGGAAGGTGAGACTGAAATAAAAGGGCTCGACAAACTTCTAGTAAATGCTTATATTTGCGCTCCACGACGCCATTTTGTTGAGGATTGCCAACACAACTGGTTTGGTGGATAATACCTTTAGACAAAAAATAAGAAAAGGATGCAATGGTGGAACCAAGTTCCAGAGCATTGTCAAACCTCACGATTTTGATTTTAGTGTCAAACTGCCTTTCAACCATAGAAATAAAAGATTGAAGAATAGTGAAAGCATTTCCCTTTGAACTTAAGTCCAAGTACCCCGGCTAAAATCATCTACAATAGTAAGGAAGTATTTAAAACTGTCATGTGTAGGAGTCTTATAGGGACCCCATGTGTCAATGTGAATGAGCTCAAAAATATGGGAAGTAGAGATAGTACTAGAAGAAAAAGGTAATTTGTGTTGTCTGGCTAGGGGACAAATATCACAGGGAACTGAATCTTTATTAACAACAACTTGTGGTAAGCAAGTAATGCTCCTCATGCTAGATATGGGCATGTGCCCCAGTCTAATATGCCATACATTGTGATGTGAATCCACTGAACTAAACAAAGATTGAATAGAAATAGAACTTTTAGAACTAGGTGCTGAATGACAAGGAATACAAGTAACAGAATTAGGAGTAGAGCTAGACAAAGAAGCTGAAACAGTGGAGCATTGTCCAGATGATGGATGAGTAGACTGAAGGATGTATAAACCATTCTGAATTCTACCAAGAGCCAGAGGCCTCTTCAGTGAAGGGCCCTGCAAAGAACACATGAAAGCTGAAAAAATAAGATCACTACCAAATTGAGAACAAAACTTGTGAACAGATAACAACTTAAATTTAAACGAAGGCACATAAAAGAATTTATCAAGGGTCAGACCAGTGCCTGAGTGTGTGACTTTGATTTTAAAAGAGTTGGGCAGGTTTATTGTTAGAGTATGAGCCAAAGGTTTGAGATTAGAAAGAATGGATCTATTAAATGTCATGTGCTCAGAGGCACCTGAGTTAAGTATCCAAGAATTAGATATGGAGAGATTAGGAAGTAGAACAGGTAATAAAGGGGAGGTACCAACACAATTGGCAGTAGCGTTGACCTCTGAACTTGAAACAACCTGCTGTCCAAGTTTAACTTATTGTAGCATGTCCATCAGCTGAGAATATTGCTCTAGACTGAGTCCCATAGTGTTAGAAGAAGAAACTTGAGTTTGAGTGCCTTGTGTGCTGGGGAAATCAACAACCTGATTACCATATCCAATGTAGTAGTTGTCTGCATTAGAAACAGAGTTACCCTGAACCATGTGTTGTTTCTGAAATTTCCCAGGCCTATTGTTATTAAACTTAGAATGTGGCGGATAACCATGTAGTTTATAACACTTCTCTATGGTATGTGTTGATCCAAGTTTCTTGCAGAAAGTGCAATTATACGAGTTCGAATTCCCAACATTTGAATTAAAATTCCTCTTATTATCTTCATATGTTCTAGGCGGTCCTGGTCTATTATTACCATTTCCACTAGTTTGATTAAAAAATGAATTCCCTAAATATTGTGGTTTCCTGTGTGCAGATGCAGTAAAAGAAGCTGACTCCATAGGAGAAGAAGCCACATGTTGAATGGATCTCTATCTCTCCTCTTGAAGGAGTAAACAATACACTTTGTCAATATTAGGAGCTGGGCTCATCATCATAATGTTGCCACAAGAAGCAGTGTAAGTATCGTTAAGTCCCATCAGAAATTGAACAAGTTTTTGCCTATTCTCAAGGGCTTTGTTCTTTTCCTTGGCTTCATATTTACAATCAACACAAGTACATGGAACCCTTGCATCTAGGGCCTCAATCTCATCCCAAACAGCCTTCATGTTATTGAAGTATGTAGCAATATCATTCGAACCTTAGACAGTTTCTAACAATTTCTTTTGTAAAGCAAATAATTGTGCAACATCATATTGTCCATACCTATCTTCAAGTGTTCTCCACAAATCTCGAGCAAATTTAGAATGAAGAACACTAGATCTGATCTCCTTAGTCAATGAATTCAATAACCAAGCCATCACCATATCATTGCATCACACCCACAAATCTAGGTAAGCTGAGGCATCGCTTGGTCTTACTATCATTCCATTGATAAAACCCAATTTATTCTTAGCCGATAATGAAATTAACATCGATTTTCTACAATCTACATATCCAGTTCCATCAAATGGTGAGAACACCAAAACCACTCCAGGATTATTTGAAGGACTCAAGTAAAGAGTATGTGAGCTTTCAACCATAGTTTGCTTGGCAACAAATATGCTATCGTCAGCCATTAGAGACAGGAAATAACAAAACAGACTCAAAAGAGAAGAAATTTTGTTGAATCGCAACTGAGAGAAACAACGATTTCTTCCAATAACTTGAAGAAATCCACAAAACGATACGAACAAAATGAGGAAATTCAGAGTAGAATCCGAACAAAAATGAGGAAATTTGGAGTAGAGTATGAACCAAATGAAGGAATCCGAACAAAAATGAATAAATTCAGAGTAGAATCGAGTACACAAGCTCTGATACCATGTTAATTTTCATGAACAGGAACGAAATTAAACTATATCTTGTATTGCTCAACTACGAAATGTAACCGCGTACATGTTTATATACAGGAGAAAATGGAAAATATCTACCTATATGCTCTAACCGACCCAAGTGGGCCTAACCGACTTTTGTGGTATGTTAAATTACAATATTGCCACCGAAAGCTTCTAGGTTACAGATGTACATTAGTAATAGAATATGGTATGACACTTCCTTATTCTTTAATTTCAACATCACTGCAAGTCCCTCTGAACTGTGATTAGGAGCAGGTGAAGGGTCATGTCAACACTATCATTGTAAATAATCCCTCAAGAGAAATAAAAGAATTATCTTCTCTTCTCTCTTTATCTGCACTATTCTTCTTCTTCTAGTTTTTTTTTTTTTATTTATTTATTATTATTATTATTATTATTATTATTATTATTATTATTATTATTATTATTATTATTCATTAGCGCCGTCTTTTAAGTTTCTGTATGTGATCTGTCATTCTCCTCATGCATACAAAAGTCAGTTTGGAATCTCCTCACTCTTACAAGTTACAATGCGAACACCATTAATCAGAATACTGCTGCCAATCAATTGATTAATTCCACTACTAATTTAAAATAATTTTACTAATTGACCTTAGCTTGTGTTTTAAATGATCCAACTTAAGATTTCATTTGATTAATGCCTAGAATGATCCTCAAAACCATCTTTTGATTCGTCGGCTTTTGTCATTATTTTTATCCAAATACAGACCACAATAGTATCTACTAATATTATACGTACGCATTATGTATTATTTAATGGTTTGAGTCTTCGACCTTATAGTTCCACACTTCCACTTCCACTTGATATATGCTGTCTTACATTAATTAATAGCAGCAACAAATTAAGGTGGCAAAGTTCTCAGACCTTAATGTTTTTCCAGCTTCCACGTGAACGACAGTTTACAAGCACTAGCGAAGAATATTTTTATTATGATAGTCACTCTTTTGTTAGGATTATTCAATTAATCAAACTATATACTACTAGTGTTAAGCAACATACATTGCGATTAGGATGTAAAAAAGTGTAATATCTTTAATGTACACTGAACCAGCTGAACTGTGTGCATTTCACCTTTGTGAATTTCCTTAAAATGTATGAGGACCCCTTTTCATCCTTCGAGAGAAAAAAAAAATCTATAGGATTTAAAATATCAGAGTTCTATATGTTACGGTAAATAATGATACTTATTATTAGCAATTGTTCTATTATTTCTTTAAGGAACAAAAGAGTACATATGATTTTACCATCTCCAATGAAAATATTTATTTGATACTTTGAAGGTGACACATCTAATTTTGTGGTAAATTCGATGTTAGTAATGTCTAATTAGTGAACTAACAGATTTGTCAAATTATGAAAGATATGTCGAACATCTATTTCACATTTTGTAGAAGATCATGCACAAAAAATAAATATTGATGAATACATTTTGTTTTATCTCCTTCAGTATATTCTCTTTTCAGTTGAGCTATGCAAGCAGCATTGTCTTCATACATAAATATTACTATTGCAATCTTCGTCATAGTTACTTAATGTGTTTGTCATTGATCTCAATCATATATAGTCTCAGCTAGCTTCATATATGGCTATTATCTTTGTGTGATTTAAAGATGTAGCAATTATAGTTTGTTTTATTGAACGTCATCATATGATAGTACCCCTGAAGTAAATATTCAGGTAGTAACATAGAAGGTCACCCAACTATATGTAATGCTCTCAAAGTCATGTTTCTTTCTTTTGTGACAATAAGGTCACTTTACTTTCTCTATATATATATCACATCAAAAGTCACCCAATTAATATTTGGCCAACAAAATATGACGTGATATTTAATTTAGTCCACATGGACTTTTTTCATTTTCTTTTCTCAGTCCACACATCGCAATAAGACTTGACTAACCCAAACCTATAACCCAAATTAATCCTTATTAACCCTATTCGGTTGGACAAAACTCTCACCAAAAATTCAGAACTTGAAAACTACTTGTGTATTGAAGTCAAAAGCTATGAAATCTCAAATAAACTGGTTTATCTCTTCCCCACAGGCATTATTTTTTGCGAAAATGGACCACTAGGTCAATGGTGTTGCACGGAACATTAGGGAAAACTAGGATGCTCTTACTCTGATTAATTATTAGTGTTGTCAATATATGATAGGAGTACGATTTATGGGTCAGAAAGAAGGATCAAACTTCAAGAACTAAATTTAATTAATGTCGGTAAAAAAGTCCTTATGGACTCGCTTGAAAGAGAAAAAAAAAAGACTGACACGATTTTAATAAAATGATGGACTAATTTTTTTCAGAGAGAGTGAAATCCTTTTTTAATTTAGAGAGAATAGTGTTAATAAGAGTCAATTTAAGTTTGGGTCGGGTCGGATTGGATCTTATTACCATGTAGACTGAGGAAAAAAAAAATCTATGTGAACTAAATTAAATGTCATGGATTCATGTATTTGAGGAGTTGGCAGTTGCTGGCTTTTCTCTTCGCAAGTTTGCAACTTGAGAGGAGTTGACCCAGTGTTCATTTTTTTTTTATCTTTTGATTTTGATTTGGGGGACTGCTACTTCAAAGATATAATTGGCTGGGACGTGCCCAACTAACTATAAACAATAATGTTACCGATATTATATTCGGTGTTTAATACACACTTTGGGTTCAATATCCAGAGGATACATGCCGAGAAGCTTGAACGTAAAATATTCCTTACCAAAAGCGACTCTATTCTCAAGGCTCGTATTTAAACCATTTGATTAAGAGTGAAGAGTACTTATTGTTTCATGACTTTAATGTTTTGCTGACATTAGTGACTGAATTATGTGTGCTAAAATAATTTGCTTTCAGTAAATCTCTTTTTAACTGAAATATTATAATTAAATTATTCTTTTTTTGACTGATTGAAATATTTGCTTGGGAGAAAAAAATTCTTACAAAGAGAAGTTACCCGACATGGCAAATGTGGCTATTAATCGGAAGGGACATAAAATTTTACTCTGGTACTACTACCAAAAGGCGGACTCAATTAAAAAGACACGAAATCCTTCTTCTGGAGTTTGACTTGTGTGATAAAGGTTAATAATTAATTGACATTCCAAAATGGCAACTTGAACCTCAAATACTCAAACTATATTTATTAGCAACTTGGACCTCAAATACTCAAGCTATATTTATTATACAAAAATAGAATGGAGAAGGTTCATAATATGAGTTTAAATTTTAATATATAATGTCGGTCCAGTGTAAAGCTTTTTGACTGATTGGACATGAAATTTTATAAAGACTTTGAAACTTACGATTTCAAATATGCTAAGTAAAATATTATGTGGATATAAAATCATGTCATTAATGGTAAAAAACTGAAACAAAGCAACTAAATAAATGGCAACACTGCATTTGCATAGAGTAAACCCTCAATGATCTACAGAGCGAAAGGAAAAATATTTATTTGCATTGCTGTGACAGATATAGAAAGAGACAATGAGACAAATACCTGATTCTAGGAGAGGTGGAATCCTCATAATATTAATAATCCATGAACGCCGTCATTTTACGTTTTGTATATGACCTGTCATTCTCCTTATATGGTTACAAAACTCAGTTTGGAATCTCCTCACTATTAATCAAAAGACTGCTAATTAATTAATTCCACCACGTTACTAATTTAAAATACTTGTAATAATTGACCTTAGCTTGTGTTTTAGATTATCCCACTCAAGAGGCCGTTTTATTAATGACCAGAATGATCCTCGAAACCGTCTTTTTTGATTCGTCGGCGTATTCTATTAATTTAATCCAATTAGAACATTTGGACATAAACCAAATACAGAACACAACAGTACCTATTAATATTATACGTACTTTGTATTATTTAATGGTTTGACTCTATAGTTCCACTTGCTGTCTTTTCATTAGTTAATACAGTAACAACAAATTACGTTGTCAAAGTTGTTGGACCTTAATGTTTTTCCAGCTTCCACGTGAAGGACAGTCACTCTTTTGCTAAGATAATATAGTTACGCTGAATCAGCTGAACTGTGTGCATTTCACCTTGTGAATTTCCTCAGTCATGTATGAGGACAGCTTTTCATCCTTCTCAAAAAATAAAAGAGAACTTCTGTATATAAAAAAAAATGATTAAGGATATATCAAAGTTTATGGGGCAATCATCTACCAAATCTGGACAGCTAGGAATCATAAAATTTTCAAGGGGAAGGCTTGAATAGTAGTTTTACGCAAAGTGTAATTAAGGAGAGAGTAGACATGTTTAGATACTCGAAGAGAGGTGGGAAATGTGCCTATTTGATACAGTCCTTTTGTAGTTAAGCTTTCTCCTTGGAGGCTCACTAGATCTTGGCACCCTTCCTAGAAGGTGGTCGAGTCTAATGGGTGCCCCTTTTTTCTTTGTGGTAATATTTCACAGTTTACTATTTAAAAAAAAAAAGAAAAAGTTATACGTTATGGTATTGATGATGCTTGTTATTAATTAGGCATTATTCTATTATCTCGTTTTATGGGATTTTCCTAGTTTACTTGTAGTCGTTGGTTAAGGCTAAATAAAAAAAAAATGGAAGATTTAGTATTAGAAGCGTAGCATTTGCCCTGTAATTTTATGTACTAAAGCATGAGACTGTTCTTCAAAAACAGACGAAAGAAGAAAAGCTGTAATATATATGATCGGTTTTCTAAAGCCACGCTTGAAGAAGTTTAACTACGTGGGGCAGCGGCGTAGCCACATAGAGTGAATGTGAATTGTTATCAGTTGAACACTCTTCATCGGAGAATAATATAAGAATTTATATTGTATATATAGGTCAAAAGTTAATTTTTATAAATATGTATATCAAACTTTAAAAACTTTTAACGTAATTCCTGATTTCGCCATCAACTTGAGTAGCCATTGCAATCATTATGAGCAAACCCTCTTCAATAATAAATGGATTAATGAGCTTGGGCAGTAGTGAGGATAAAATCATAAAATTAGTTAGTTGAGCTGCTTTGGAAAATAAGGGCATATATGAAAAGTTTGGGTAATGGTAAAAGCTCTCTTGTGTTGAAGATATTGAAGTTGAAGATACAAGCAGTGCACAAAGCAACAGTTCTGCAAACTGCATGCATGCACAATACAATAGTATACGACCTAATATACTATGTGTATAAGTATACATTGTAATTAAGGAGATTGTAATTAAGGAAATTGTTAATTAAGGTAAATTAGGATCCTAGTAGAAGTAGGAGTTAGAATCCTAGTAGGAATACCACATTGTAAAGGAGGCAGAATAAGGCTATAAATATAGCCTTTGTATACATGATATACACGCACAAAAAATCAAAAAAGCTCAACTTTTGATTACTTCTTGTACTGTGTTTTCTACATGGTATCAGAGCATTCAACACAAAGCCAAGCTGCGTGATTAATCTCCCTCATAATCTTTTCATAATGGCATCAAAATCAACCTCCATGTCACTGTCCACCTCTAGCCTTCATCACCTAATTGTTGCTTGTCCTATCAAGCTTAAGCCAACCAATTACCTGATCTGGAGAACACAGATCTTGCAACCTATGCAAGTTTTGAAAGTAACTAAGTGGATTAAGGAGGACAATTTAAGCTTGGGTGAAACATCAGACACAGATGAGAAGGAAAAAGCTGTTGCAGGCAAGGAAAAGGCTGAGCAAGACAGTGAATGGGAAGAAAAGGATGTACTGCTGAGAACTTGGATTTCAGGCACTATGACTGAAGAAAGTATGTATCTAATTGTTGGTTGTTCTACAGCAAAGGAGATGTGGGAGTGCTTAGAAGAGGAATATCTTCAAGCAACAAAAGACAAGGAGTTTCAACTCAAACAACAAATCCAAAATATCAAGTTAGGATCAAGAAAACTTGACGAATACATAAAGGAGTCTAAGGGAATATGTGATGGCCTCTTTGCCATACACAAACCTATTGATGATGATAGCAAGGTTATAAACTTTGCAAGAGGTCTTGATCCCAAATACAAGACCTTTAGAACTGTCATGCTTGGAAAAGCACCTTATCCTACCCTCAACTAGTTTGTCAATGCCCTTAGAGGCTTTGACTTAATAGAAGATAGTGAGGAAGTGATTTAGGAAAACCACAACATGGCCTTCTCTGCACAAAGAGGCAGAGGCAACTATAATCAGAATAGAGGAAACTCTAACTATAACTCAAGGGGAAAAGGTTTCAAACCTGCAGGACAAGGGAACTACAGTCAGAATAATCACAATGGACAAGTCTCAAATCAGGTGAGGGACAAGGAGCCATCTGCCAATCCTTGTCAAATCTGTGGTAGAAACAACCACACAACCCTCAAGTGTTTCTATAGGTGGGATTACTCATATCAGGCTGAAGAAAATCTTCCACGAGCTTTATCAGCAGTCAACTTACAAGGTACAATATCTGAGGATAATGCAATGTATGTTGATTCTGGAGCAACAACTCATATGACCAATAACACAGGTAATTTATCTGACCTTAAAGCCTACAATGGAACTGAAAAAATTATCGTTGGCAATGGATCCTATCTAGTATTACACATGTTGGTAACACTACCAAGTCTGGTTTGAAAGTCAAGGAAATTCTAGTAGTCCCAAAGAGAAATAAGAATTTGTTGTCTGTTAGCAAACTTGCAAAGGATAATGCATGTACTCTTGTGTTTGATGAATTTGATTTTACTGTTAAGGACAAGAAGTCAGGGAAACACATGGCCAAGGGAACTAAGAGAGGAGGACTCTATGCATTGGAGGATAACAACATCTTTGCATTAATAAGATGGAAGAAGACAGATGGAATTTGGCATGCTAGGTTAGATCATCCTAGTTTAAAGTCTTTACAATTTTTAGATAAAAATAAGTTTATAAATGTTAAGAGTTAGAATAAATTGCATGTTGTCTATACTAGCTGCCAGTTGGGAAAGAGTTGTAAACTTCCTTTTGCATTGAGAAATAAAATAGAGAAAGAACCTTTGCTCAAAATTCATTGTGATCTGTGGGGACCTGCTCCTATTGAATCCTCTCAGCACATGAGATACTATATTTTGTTTGTGGATGATCATACAAGATATAGTTGGTTATATCCAATCAAGAAGAAGTTTGAATTTTTTGAAAACTTTGTGAAATTTCAGAAGATGGTGGAAAAACAGTTTTCTAAGCCAATTAAGATCTTCCAGTGTGATGGAGGTGGTGAGTTCATTAGTAATGACGTTATCAAACACTTGGAAAACTGTGGAATCATAAGGCAGATGTCATGTCCTAACACACCTGAATAGAATGGAATCTCTGAGAGGAAACATAGACATATTGTAGAAACTGGCCTCACACTGCTCTTTCATGCCAAATTACCTCTTTTTCTTTGGGTAGAAGCTTTCCTTACTGCAGTATTTTTGATAAACAGGATTCCATCCTCAGTCCTCAAGAATGAAATACCCTTTGTTAAGTTACATGGTGCCTCACCAGACTATAACAACCTTAAAGTTTTTGGATGTAGGTGCTATCCTTACATCAAAGGACAGACTAAGTTCACTCCAAAAACCTATCCATGTGTGTTTGTTGGCTATAGTAGTCTCCACAAAGGGTATAGATGTTATCAACCATCTAGTAGGAAGGTGTTTGTGTCTAGGTATGTGATTTTTGATGAACACTCCCTTCCTTATATGCAGCCAGAGCAGTCCTCTTAGATTTCTCAGAATTCTTCTACTCACTTAGCCACTTTTCTTGAGTTTTTCTCTATACAAGATAAAACTTCATCCCACAGTGGTGCTTCCAATTCAGGGGAAGTGTTGACAGACACTACTTATTCTCATGATGCTGATGTGGTTGATCACAATGCAGCAGAATCAGGTTCACCAGGTTCACCTACTCAGACCACAGCAGTTGATCACAATGTTGATACTACAGATGATGGTACTGAACGTATTGATGCAGAAGAACTAATAAGTCACAGCTCAGGTGATGAAAATAGTGGTGACATTGAGGAAAGTTAAATCCATGATGGTGAGTCTGCTCATGATGTTGATACCATTACTATATCAAATCCACAAGGCATACAACTAGAAGTGGACTTCTCAAAATGGTTCAACACTGGACATACTCAGAATCTTGAGCCTAATATACAGACTGAAGATGGCACTACTGCAGTTATAGATAATGAGCAACCTCCAGCAACAGGACATCACATGGTGGCAAGGTTGAATTCTAAGAAGACACAAACTACTCATACGACCTTTGCATCAATTAGTAAGGCAACCGAAACTGAACCAACAACTGTGACTCAAGCACTTAGAAGTCCAGGCTGGTATGCTGCTATGAAGGAAGAAATGGATGCTCTTCACAAGAACCAAACATGGATTTTGGTACCTAGGACAGCTCAGATGAATGTGGTTGGGTCAAGATGGGTGTTCAAAACCAAATTGAAGTCAGATGGATCTGTAGAAAGACACAAAGCCAGGTTAGTTGCCAAAGGATACTCTCAACTTAAGGGAATTGATTTTGAAGAAACTTTCCGTCCTGTTCTCAACTTAAGGGAATTGATTTTGAAGAAACTTTCAGTTCTGTTGTCAAAGCCACTACTATAAGAGTAGTTTTATCAGTTGTTGTTAGTCTGCAGTGGCCTATTAGGAAACTTGATATCAATAATGCCTTCCTACATGGACATCTGCAGGTAGAAGTTTATATGACACAACCATCGGGTTTTATTGATCCACAGTATCCTAATCATGTGTGTTCTCTGAAGAAGGCACTCTATGGTCTCAAAGAAGCACCCAGAGCTTGGTTTGATAGGTTCAGCTTACATTTGCTACATCTTGGTTTTAAGTGCAGTAGAGCAGACTCCTCATTATTTGTTCTACACTGTAGTAAAGGTACTATTCTACTTCTACTATACGTTGATGATATAGTGATTACAGGCAGTTCTCTTAAACATATCCAAAGGATAGTTACAGCACTGAGTAAGGAGTTTGCAATGAAGGATCTTGGTCCACTACATTTCTTTTTTGGAATTGAGGTTACATACTTCAAAGGAGGTATTCATCTAAACCAAAGCAAGTATGCCATAGAATTACTCAAGAAAACTGATATGGAGATGGCTAAGGCAATAAACCCACCTCTTGCACAAAAGCATTGTTTGCATGAAGTAAAGGGAAGTCAAGTTGATGCCTCATTATACAGGAGCATTGTAGGGAGCTTACAGTACCTTACATTGACTAGACCAGACCTAGCTCATGCTGTCAACTTAGCCAGTCAGTTCATGCAAGCACCAACTGTTGAACATTTCCAAGCTGTTAAGAGAATTCTCAAATATGTGAAGGGAACACTACAACTTGGACTCAGAATGATCACACAATCACCTCTAAGACTCTATGGATTTTCTGATGCAGACTGGGGTGGATGTGCTACCACAAAAAGGTCAACTACTGGATATTCAATCTATCTAGGTGCTAATTATATCTCTTGGGCATCTAAGAAACAACATGCTGTTGCAAGGTCAAGTGCAGAGGCAGAGTATAGGGCATTGGCCTCAGCTGCAGCTGAAGTTACTTGGATCACCTACATTCTTAGAGACATTGGTGTCACATTGACATCAGCTCCAATTCTATTTTGTGATAATCCGAGTGCATTATACATGACTGTGAATCCTGCCCTACATGCTAGAACCAAACATGTTGAAATGGATTACCATTTTGTAAGAGAAAAGGTGGCCAGAGGACAGCTCATAACTCACTTTGTAAGATCACAAGATCAACTAGCTGACATTCACACCAAGGCACTCACAAAGCAGCAATTTACAGGATTTTGGAGCAAGCTAGGAGTGGATGTTCCACCTCTCACTAGCTTGAGGGTAAGTATTGAAGATATTGAAGTTGAAGATACAAGCAGTGCACAAAGTAGCAGTTCTGCAAACTGCATGCATGCACAATACAACAGTATATGACCTAGTATACTATGTGTATAAGTATACATTGTAATTAAGGAAATTGTTAATTAAGGTAAATTAGGATCCTAGTAGAAGTAGGAGTTAGAATCCTAGTAGGAATACCACATTGTAAAGGCGGCAGAATAAGGCTATAAATATAGCCTCTGTATACATGATATACGCGGACAAAAAATCAAAAAAGCTCAGCTTTTGATTACTTCTTGTACTGTGTTTTCTACATCTTGTTGACAATTTCTACCAGATGATGGCATAGTTTAGTTAACATTCCCTCTTAAAATAAGTGTCACCGCAACAAAAATCACACCTATTAAGAAATTAATAAATATAATGTGGAGTTCACTAAACTACTCCTATTTACTTTTATTTTTTGAGAATTGAGCAATATTCCTAATATTAAAGAGAACAATTTCTTTAATGCTAAGGATATAGTTAGAAACACTTGTCAATTTTTATCTTGAATTCCTAAGATGAGACTTATTTTGGGCCAAATATTTTTTGCTAAGGTGACACTTATTTTGGGACGGAGTGGGTATAGAGTAAGTATAAGTTGAGCATTTTTCTTATTGAAAATACTTGGGTATAAAAACACTACATTTGCATGGAATAAACCGTCTCCACAACTCCTCAGCCAAAAGTAATATAAAATTAGTGTATTTGCTATGAGAATATAGCAGAAGACAAATGAGACGATACCCAAACTCCGGAATCTGTATGGTGGCTGACTTTCTATTTTTGCCTACAAAAGTTGGGCTGGAATCTCTCCCTCTTACAACAGCGGATATTTAGTCAAAAGACTTGTAGTCAAAGTATGCATATACTACAAACTATCACCCACCACTTTTTAATGAACTAAATAATTCAACTTTTAATGAAAATATTTTAAAGGACTTTCATCATACATTATGTTCTGGACTACCCACTGAAAACGTCCCGCTTTTTAATCCATACGGTGATATTCAACCATCCTTTTCAATTTATCAGCATATGATATTATTTTAAGACGAATACATAGACAACCCTTATGATTCCACTATATAGGTCATGTTGATGCTAATTCACATCAATCCAGTGGAAAACCGGAAGTGCTAATTCACATCAATCCAAAGGGGTCATGTATAAAGAACTCTCTATGTAACATTAGCATTAAAGTTTTCATTATCATAAGACATAATAATAAAATTAAATTAATCACAAGAAGCACATGATAAACAAGGAGTAATACGTTACACTCATCCTTTAATACAAAGCTGATCACCATTTAATTAGGCCATCTAAATTCACGGAAGAATTACAGCAATATTAAAAAACCAGTAGCATACTGCATGAATTCCAGATCAGACTCCAAGCCTTCCATTGTTTCAGGTGATAAAACCACCTCCAAATCGACTCTTCCTCCTCATTCTCTCCCCGGAAACGCTGATATCTTCCCACAAACTTATTCGCCCGACCACTCCTTACTGCAATTGGTCTCCCCCGCCCGAAATCATTGTCATACATTGGAAACCTCGGCGAACTCCCCATTGTCAGCATAGCTCCATCAAAATTCCCCAACGGAAAACACCGTGGGTCCCTCTCCCAATCCTCTACAAACTTCCTCACCATAACATCATCATGCGCCTTCACATTCTTATTCAGTTGCTCAGCGCACCAATGCAGATCGTTAGATAAAACGTCCCCTGCTGTTACGTAAGTTGGAATGCTCTGAATTGCGTTGCCAAAGTATAACGGATTTAGCTTCGGTTGTAGACGGTGACGACAATTTACAGCCATTCTGAGTGTCGTCATTTTGGAAGATGGGAGCTTCCTTGGACGTGTCACCGCCCGCCACAGCAACGCGCAAAGGGATTGAAATGATGAAATCTTATCCACTGGATTTATCGTGTTCGTTTCTTCTTTCATATCGAATTTCAGGCGATCGTTTCTCTGTTTTGCTATCAATTCAACAATGTTAATTTGTCCATCGAAATTCAATTTCTGATTGTTGGTCTTCGCTTTGAGTCTTAGAATTGATTCTTTTTTGAAACTAAATATCCTCTCCCTCAATGGGGCATCCCTGGCAAAAGTAACTTTGGGGCCATCAGCTGGTAGTCTAAGCACAACGTTTGAAATCAAAATTGAATTACGAGTAAAATCAGGTTGCCTTAAAATCCTTTTTACACCTCTACTCACCTCAGCGAATGTATTGAAAAAGTTCCAAAATGATATCCCGTCAGTAACGGAATGGTTGACGGCGCAGCCAATGAAGACGCCGTCAGCTAATTCAGTTACTTGGACTGGGAGAAGAGGGCTAAAATGTCCTTGATAGCTCACTTTTTGATCAAAAGGAAACAACACTTTGACATGATGAGGAACATCAATGGAGCCTATGACGTCACGAATGTAAATGTGAGTGACTGAAGCATGCACAAAATCAACGCCAGCGTCGTTACAAGAAATGCAGACGTATCCATGTGGGTCGGTTATGAATCGACCGGCTAAGGGAGGGAAGTGAGTGAGGGTCTGAGAAAGAGTGAGTTTGAGAAGGGAAATGAGTTGGGTGATGGGAAAAGGGGGACGAGTAAAGAGAGCACCTTTCTGAATGTAGTGAACAGACAACATTGGAAGATCGGAAACAGAGAGTTTGAGGACAGTTAGAGATGATTTTTGAGATGGAAAAGTAGTGCATTTGGAGACCAAAGTAACACATGCAGAAGACATTGTTAGCTTTGTACTAAGATTTACTCTTATTAGTTAGAATGAGGAGTGAAAGCTGAGGATATTGAACAAGTGATAGCTCTTTGGTGCTAAGTTGATGACTTGGATAGGACTCAACTTGTGGAGTCGCAAATGATAGACAGGACTTGTTATGCGTGGTATGACTGTGAGTGGTTTCAAAATTTTGAGTCGCTTCTAATGACTATCAGTGATATTTGAGAGTTTTGCATTCGTTAAGGGTCAGTGTTGTTCAAGTTAAGCTTAAGGGTCTATGATTACACTTCCAGGAAGATATATAAGGCCTCGAAGCATTTCAGCTCAGATTTGAGGTATGGCAGATTTATCGAGCTTTGTCAGGGTTTCCTAGTGGATTTGATGATATTTTCTGAGAACAGTTACTTGGATAGACAAATGGTTTGCAATGAGATTAGTACAGATTTGAGGAGGAACTGTCGTGCGAGAGGTCTTTATAGTGACCAATTGAGTTCCGACGGACTTTGCTCGGTGAGATATTTAGTAGTATGGTTCTTGTACTGTGATTTAAAGGTTTAAGAAGAGTTGGAATTGGCCAAGTTGGCTGCCGGTAAGATCAATTTGATTGAATTGCGTAGAGGTCACAGATGAATCAAGGATTCTTTCTGGAGAGAGTAAATTATGGTTTTAGAATTTTGGTATATGTGGTCATATGTTTCTAAGAAATCGTGGTGCGAGTAACGACTTCAGAAGATGTGGGAGAAAGAGTTAGCGGAATCGAAGTATTTTATTGGTTCAGAATGGGTTGTGGTTTGTAACCATGTTTCAGATAATTGCTTTGGTTTGGGAAGTGTTTGTGGGGCCTATTGATCGCGTTCAGGGTTGTGGTTTTATCCAATTAGAGAATTCGAGTAAAGGCAAATTGTTATTCAAGGATTAGTTGTGAAGAAAATTGAATGCGGAAATATGAGTATTGGAGCTTGAGCTAAGTTAGAAAGTTGAGACTGGTAGAGTGAAAGATCAGGTTTTAATGCTACACCCGACAAGGGTGTCTTGCGATTTAGGAAGGAGGGAAAGTGAGCCCGAGGTGTAATAGCTGTTGAATCTACCCGTTGTTGGATCTTTGTTTTATGAGTTAGTTTTTCACCTGGTCTATCGAATGTTTATCCAATTTTTCATGTTTCTGTACTAAAGAAGTACTATACCGATGGTACTTACATTGTTCGTTGGGATTCAATATTACTTGATGAGAATTGGACATGTGAGGAGAAGCCTATTGCGATCTCCGATAGGCAGGTTCGCAAGTTGAGGTTGAAGGAGATTGCTTCTGTGAATGTGCAATGGAAGCATCATGCTGTTGAGGAGGCTACTTGGGAGACTGAGTTTGACATGCGGAGCCGATATTCCCAGTTGTTTGCTGATTCAGGTACTTCCCCGCTTGTTTCCCTTCTTTGCTCGAGGACGAGCGATGGTTCAATTGGTACCTAATGTTATAGTCTTTTCGGCACTTTTGCCCCTTTCCGAGCTTGGTTAGCTCAATTTTGAGCTAAGGGGACCCGTTGACACGCTTTTTGAGGTGTCTAGATTTGATTCGAGCGACCTTTTGTGAAATTTGGACTTCAATTGAAAAAGAGTTGACTCAAAGTAGACTTTTGGGTAGACAGACCTTATTGGAAAAATTCGTCGATTTCGAGAGGTCCAGATAGTCGTTTAAAACTTCTGTGTATATCTGGTTCGGGCCCCAATGCACTCAGATGCATTTTGGGACTTGGGTTGGGAAGTTGGAATGGAGGTATCGGGGGTTGACTCGATCAACGAGACCTCTGTTGGGAATTTCGAGGCGACGAGAGTGTTCGTAGCGTGTTTTTAAGTGTGTCCGTATATGTGATTTGTGAGCAGATGGCCTCGGGAATTATTCAAAAATTCGAGTTGAAGTGTGAAACTTGGGAAAGCTTCTGGTGTCCGGTGGCTGCTTTGGCGGCACCAGCACTGCAGCAGTGGTACCGCAGAAGCGGTCACCCTGCCGCTAAAACGGTCTTTGCCAATTAGGCATGACCGCTGTAGCGATCATGGGACCGCTGGAGCGATAGTATTGTCGCGAAAGTGGGTGACCAGCAGTTAGTTCATTAAATGAAGTGTTGAAATCCCTTCATCTATCATTTAATACCATTCTAAAAATTCAGCTCTTGAGAACTATTCTAATGGATTCTTGAAGGAGATTCTTAGTGGTAAGTCCTCCTAACCTTCTTGCAAATTCATTATTCCTAATCATCTAGAACCCCCTTTTCCTTGTTAGTTCATTAGTAATGGAAGATTAAAAGTGGATTTTTCGGATTTTCCTATCTAGGTTTTTTAATGATGAAATTATTGGGTTTATGCTGGATTATGATGTATCTAAGGTTATTAATCATATATCTCCCATTATTAATATTGAATTCTTGAATCTAAGAGTTAGGGTTTATACCCAAAATTGGGGGTTTTGCTTGAATTTCGAAATTGGGTGAATCCTTGAGTTAATTTAGCAATTAGTTGATGGGTTTTGATCACCTAGTGTTTTATTGGATATTTTACCCTCGAATTTCCCGTTTGACCTTATGGGTCCCATTTTCCCAAATTCTAGGGTTGGGTTTTGACCTAATTTGAATGATAGCAATATAGGTGTCGATCTTCAAGATTTCTAATCTAGATTTTGAATATACCTAGACTTTCTTGATCTTAAGGCTCAGCAGAAGGGCAAGGCTAAGGAGTGATTGTTGGTGTATTGTTGTTCGGCCATCCAGGAAGGTTATGGCTTACCCTTAGTAAGACTTCGTGTAGCGAAGAATATATTTAGATGATATTATCGGAGACAGTATGTAAACCTTCGGGTATGAAGTTGGGTTGGATATTTTTTTAGGTTAGGCCCTGTTGTATGATTGGGTTAGCCACCCCGTTATTAATTGACTTGATTGTTCTATTGTTGTTGGCAGCTTGATGCCACATAATGATGGTAGATATTAGGGACTGGTGTTACATCTTGATTGTGATATTCAGTACCTTACTTGTAGATGTTGATACGAGAATAGAGTTCTATATGTATTGTGTAGTCTTTCATGATATTGTTGGCGTACCTATGTTTGGTACTTGTGATATTAATCTGATTATTGATGTTGAGACATACATTGCACGCATTCTCATCCTTCATGATATACTATTGATACATTGTTTATACTTGATGAAACATTGTGATGAGATGGGCTCGGTTTGGATGAGAGTGACGTGAGAGTCCGATATCCGATGTTTGTCCCGAAATCGTGGAGTGAGTGAGTGCATGGACTCCGTGGGTCCTCCGAGGTGGTGCTGATAAAAATCCTCTGTGAGAAATATCAGGAGTCTCGTCTGTCTGTTGGGCAAAGATTCGGGATGAGTAGCACTTAGACTTCCCGAGTCACCTTGGGTTGTGCTGCCGAGGCATCGATACTTTTGTCCGGAGTACATGTGTACACAACATTGCAGAGCTTTGCATTTCCATTCATACATTGTTGCATTGCATTGCATTATGGTTATTTTGTTATGATCTGGTGATTTACTTGTGTTAATCGGATTCGGATTGGATATATATTGACTTGGCACACTTCGGTTTAGATGCTACAATTTAGGTGATGACGTGTATTAGTTCTGACTTTTGATTGGATTATGCTTGATGAGCTATTTGCTTATCTCACCTTATTGTCTGAATTATGTTAGTTGTACTTAGTCGGCCTATGATACGTACCAGTAATGTGGTTTGTACTGACTTGCACTTGTTGCATTCTTTTATGAGTGTAGAGTTCCATGTTGGATCTTCTTTCGTCTCCCGTGGCTGATTGTTAGTATCAGGATTGCTTTGAGTGTATAGGGTGAGCACGAGATGTCTGCTGCCTTGAAGACTCTTCTTATTTATGTTTTACTTTCCCATTCTGAGACATCTACAGATTTGATGTATTATTATATTTCCATACTTGTATATTTCGGATCTAGATGCTCTTGTATGGCTTAGACCAGACTCTGGGTGTATTTTCTTATTTTCGCAGTTTCTTCTATACTATTATCGAAAGACTTACGTAATTTATTCTCTTTCGCTAATTGATTTACTTATTTATGCCTTTATTATTGTTGGGTTGAGGGTTGACTTACCGAGGTGGGAAAAGTAAGTGCCCTCATGGCTTAGCCAAATTAGGTTGTGACACCCACTTCTTTCGGGGCATTATTATTACTCTACAGTCTTTCAGTATTTGCAGACAGTCAGTATTTTCAGTGTTTCGTTTGAGGCTTCATAGTTTTCATGTTAAGCAATGTTGGCTACAGATATGTTTCAGACTTATATTGGTGTTCCACACTTTGATTATATCATTCATACTTGCAGTATATCAGCATGTGTTATTTTATTTTCGCATTTAGTATGTTATGATACCACATGTTGATCCTGTCAGCTAGTTGGCTCGCTCGGTCACATCCAGTCAAGCATCGAGTGTCGTGTTACGCCCAACCTATGATTTCGGGTATGACAAAACTTTTTATCAGAGCATGTTGACACCTAATTTTTGACCTCCCATAATTCATTTGAATTCCCCGAAGTCCTTGAATATCAAACGGAGTGAAGTATGTATTTTTTAAAAGTCAAAATGATTCTATAAAATTATTTAGATAATATTTTGCCATTTCATTGGGAAAAATAACTTCTATAAACCTATGAATCATTTAGAAATTAATTTTTGTTTTTGAGACATTTATTTAATTGTTAAAATTAGCAAAAAAATTAATTAGCAAGCATTTTACTCCATTTAATTCAAGAAATCTGATTAATTAAATGAATTAATCATTGTTACCCCTAGATTCTATATCTTGCATTGGTACAATTTATCAAAATTATTCATAATCAATTAAGTGTTTAATTGAGGTTAAATTCCACAAACTATTCGCTACATTGCTAATAGTGGTTACAATTGAACTAATCAATTGTTAGGTAATTCCGGCCTCAATGGAAATTGCCAAATTCATTGGTCCAATTCAATTAAGGTCATTTTTTTTACAAAAATTAACATTTAATGGATTAAATTACTCTAATTTTGACCTTATTTGAAATGACCAAATTCATTGGTTCAAATTAATTAAGGTCATTATTGCAAATTCACTTTAATTTGGCCAAATGTGGCCATAATTGAAATAACCAATTCATCGTTAGTTTCAATTAAGGTCATAATTGCAATTTGAACCTTTTACAAATCCAGCCATGTCTTTTAAATTGATTAATTGGCTGATTTAGTTTATTTTGGCTACAATTGAAATGGCCAATTAATGGACCTTTCTTCAATTTATAGCTATAAGTTCAAAATTGTTTTTTTATGTATACATATATACACATGAATATATACATATAAACATGTATACACATGTATATACGCAGGCCCATCCCATTTCCTTTTTAAAAATCGACCGACCCAGTCCAATAAAGACCTCACCCGGCCCACTGCGACAAAGAAAAGGAGGGGTAGTACCCCTCTTGTCACGACCCAAACCGATGAGCCGCGACGAGTGCCTGATCTCTAGTGACCAAACACCCCTATACTCATACTTGGATAATGCTACATAATAAGGGCCCACAAACAACTCAATCTGGATTAAACTGACTCATGAAAGAATAATATCAGGAACTGTGCATCATGCATATATATGTACCGAAGATAACAACGCAAGCGAACTAGGCTGCTACATGGACTATACATAAAAGAATGAGAACCGACAAGGCTACCTCACAAGTCATCTACACATAACTGTCTACGGACCTCTAATGGAATAAAAGCTATTAAAAGGATGGGGCAGGGCCCCGTTATACCCATATGCATATACATCTCAAAAGAATGGCATATCAAAATAAACCGCAACTCCAGATCAAATGGAGCACACTAACCACCGCTGGATGGGAGTCCTACTGAGCTGGACCGCCTGTCTGTCTATCTGTACCTGCGGGCATGAAAGCAGCCCCCGAGCAATAGAGGAGTCAGTACGGAAAATGTACTGAGTATGCAAGGCATAAGAGTAACATATATATATATATATATATATATATATATGTTCGCTTACTTTGGAACTTGCTCGCTTACTTTGTTCGTTCAGATAATAAGGAACATGCCAAAGAATAAAAGGGACAGCCTTAACATACCTTGAAGCATATCTAATCGTCCAACGTCTACGTCTTGAACTCGTAAGTCTACAACCAAGATAACATAGGCCACAATTAGACCCTTTATAATACTTACTATTCAATTCAAGTGAAAAAAGGACTTAACGAAGTTCGGACAACATCTCCTTCATAACTCAATAATTCCTCAATTTCTAATTTAACTTAAATATTAACCACAATTCTAAAAATAACCATATCAATTCTTACATATCAAAATATAATCACTTCTACTCCAAGTCATCTCTCAAAATATCCCCCAAGTCCAACTATACCCTTATTCAACTTACAACTTTCATAACTATAATTCCCTTTGCTTAAAACCACTAAAACTGTTGATAATTAACTTAAAAACAAAGTTCGGAATCATATACATACCTTGAGGAGTCTAGGGTTCCAAGAATCACACTTCAACTCCAATCCCAAAGCTTAACAACTCTAATAGAACCCTAGGAGAAACTTTTCCTTCACAAGCTCGGGTTTATGGGGCTCGGATCTTGCTAAATCTTCACTATGATGATGGAAAGAATTGAGAGGAATATTCTAGGAATTTCTCTGATTTTGGGAGTGGTAAATAATGAGAATAAAATGTGGGAATCAAATATATATAGAGGGAACTAGAAAGTTCCAGTGGTACGGGTCGACGGTGGGTCAACGGCTCATCGACGTGCTCCATCAACCTATTACCTGAAACTTCAAAGGCGGTGAAGCAGGGAAGGTGGACCACGACGGTGCGTCGACATGTCGACAGCCCGTCGATGGTGACTAATATCTACAGACTCTCCTGAGTCGCTCTGGCCTGCGTCGATTCGATTCGTTTAGCTTCAAATCCTATCAAATCGCAAAGAACGTATACTTACACTTTGGTACACGTGAGGTAAGGCACTTAATTTCTCAAAAACTCGGATACGGATCCTATACTGAGGGTATAGACCACCCATAAGCCAAGGACTGCTTACGACAAAAATGAGAGGTGTAACACCTCTCCTTCACTTTCAACCAAACTAGGGATCATCCTCTCTTTAGAGAGGAATCCCTAGCCGCCGCCACACGCTTTTTCTCTCTTCTCGTCAACTATGGCCCAAAATGGCAAGGTTCAGGTGCATTTCGCCTTTAGCAGGATTTACTCAACCAATTCAGGCAAATCATTAATTGTTTCGTACCCGTTTCCACCAAACTCTACGAAACAAGGTATTATCCTCTCCTTTTTATGCTTTTCTGTGAATTACAACGTATAGAAACTAAAAAACTTAATTTGTTTTTGTTTTCTTTCGATTTGAATTGGGGGATTTCTATTGGTTCATGAGTAATCAAGTA
Organism: Lycium barbarum; assembly: GCF_019175385.1. NCBI lineage: Eukaryota > Viridiplantae > Streptophyta > Magnoliopsida > Solanales > Solanaceae > Lycium > Lycium barbarum. The sequence goes on from NC_083341.1 coordinate 9,581,147, forward strand.
GATCAACCCATTGTGGGTCAAATCTGACCGTTTATGTTGTTCTATTGTTGAATCTCAACCCTTTATGGTTGAATCTCAACCCTTGAATGATGTGTTAGGCAAACAATTATGAGAAATTAGCCTTTGTCCCACATCGATTCCAATTAGGGTTTGAGGATTTTTAGGTTTCTATAAATAAAACCCCCAATTCACCATTTTAAGGGACCAAATATCTGATATTCACAAAAAAAAGACTCAAAATACCTAGGGTTTTAGTAATCTTTGAGACCTTTAATTTTGTGAGTCAGGTTTAAGTTTTAAAAGTTTATTTCTTGTTTTTGGGTTTCGTGGCTGAGTGTGGAGGAGCGAGGAAACTATTCCAAGTCCATTGTCGATTAGGCTGCTCCTAAAATGGTAAACCACCCTCCTCTTAGTTATTATTTTTAGTTTGTTTAAATGTTTCTTGTTGTTTATGTTACACCTCCCATTTTATTGCAAGAAGATTTTGGCTTATTAGGGGTGTACACCTTCGGTTCGGTAGTCTGCACCAGAGCTTTGGTCACGAGATATTTTACTTTGTATGTGTACAGGAATATAAGTATGTATTCTTGACATTATGAGGGAATTAGTGTTATATCCCGCATTTTATGCATTCGTAGAATTCGAGATAATTGCGGGAAATTAAGAGCAAGGCTATGTTCTTGATTTTGTTTAGCACACAAGTTGTTCAAAAATTATTTTCCTACCAATTGGAAGGTCCCTAGCAAAGTGGAGTACATATTGGAGCAAGAAAAACACTTATTCTTACAATTTACGACCTTAGTCAAGTCAAGAAGATGAGTGAAAAAGGTATGTATCCAATCTTTCTCTACATGTGTTATAGATGATTTATGAATGTTGAAATATGTGGAAAATGGTGAAATTCATGAAAAATATATGTGTGTGTAGTATGGCCGAATATAGTGGTGTTATGTAGAATAAATTAAAAAAAAAATATTTAGCATTTTAATTGTGGTTGTGTTGTGAATTTTATGATGTTAAATGAAGATTTAATGATTGGAAATGAGGTTGAAATCGTTTGTGGATTATGGAAGAAATTAATGTGATATTAGTATGGTTCTTTATGATTATAAGAGTGAATGATATTGCTAAAGTATAGATTGTTGATGTAGTCTATGAATTTGGAAGAAAGGAAATGTGTTGTAATTGTTCTTATTGAATTTGGAGGAATTCGGGTAGTGTATACGTTGGTTGGGCCGTTTGAAATATTGTGCGGGTTGTTGAAGTGCTCTTGCATATTGTTGAATGGTTTCGGATTAGTATTGAATATGTGAACAAGTATGAATTATATGTAATGGAAATGCTATTGAATTATGTAAAGGAGCTACTAATGTTGGAGTGTCTTTTGAATTAATTGTTGAAGTTGGAAGGCTTGATTGTTGGTATGGTTGTTGATAATGTGGCCGAGTTCCATTCTCGGGTTTGTTGTTGAATTGGCCGAGTTAAATCTCGGGGATGGTATATTTATAGGGGAGATGCTGCCGAAATTTCGGCAGAATATAAGTGGATTTACTTGAGAATTAAGACAAGTGTTGATTTAAGATTAAATTCCTAAAGGCTTATAATCATGTTTGGTAAATGTGACCATTTGTAGATTTTGGAGAGTTTGGAACTTGAATTTGGAGAAGCTTAAGAAGCGGAAAAGGTATATAAGGCTTCAGCTTTCCTTCTTTTGGCATGTCTTAGACATATTAGGTTTGGATACAAGCCTCGGGGGCGATTCTATTCCTAGAAATCTGAGTTTGAATTTGACCCTTTTTCATTCAATAGAATTGAATCAAATTCTTCATGCCTTGTTGGAATAAGTGTTGAAATATCTATAACTTGCCCAAATGGAACCGAATGACACTAAGACCTTCATAAGTGACTCCATGAATCTTAATGTATGAAATCTGTGTATGCCATCTCGACTTGACCCGAGGTGGGCCCACAATCCCGAGACCTATTTGTGTTGTCCTACTTGATTCATTTCCGTAAAATAATTAAGGAAAACTTTTGGCTATTGTTCCGAGTTTGTTGTGATTCGTATGCATCCTCTGAAATAAGCATCTAGAAACTCCGATATAAGCATTCTGATTTGACTATTCTGATATAAATAGTCCGATACAAGTGATTTGATATGAGTGTTCCCAATTCCGATACAAGTATCCTGATATGAACATTATGATATGAATATTTCGATATGAGTATCTAAATATAAGTATAAGTATTCTGATATGAATAATTTGATATAAGTATTTTGAAATAAGTGCTCTGAAGTGAATATTCTGATATGGGTATGTAATCTGATATAAATAATCCGTTATGAGTATTCTGATACAAGAATTCTGACATAAGTATTCTGATATAAATATTTTGGTATAAGTATTATGTTATAAGTAATCTGCTACGAACATTCTGATGATACGTCGATTATTCCAGTGAATCTTGATTTATGTGCATTTAGTTTCTCACTACTCTGCTCGTGCATATGTCATGGTTTCCTTCACCGAGTCCTGGGCCGGTACGTATCGTGCGCATGGTCCGCCGAGTCCCTTGTTGGGGGCCGGGTTCCATAGATATAATTCCGGAGTATGATGTATCTGGTGCCGGGGTACTGTGGTATATGTCCGTCCCCGGTCACCGTGTATATGAAGTGGGATGTGTCCGGCTCCGGGGTACTGTGGTATATGTCCGTCCCCGGTTGCCGTGTATATGGAGTATGATGTGTTCGGTTACGCAGTACTGTGGTATATGTCCGTCTCCGGTTACCGTGTACGGTTCTGGGGTACTGTGGTATATGTCCGTCCCAGTTACCGTGTATATGGATTATGATGTGACTGGTCCCCGAGTTCTCGTGGTATCTGTCCGGTTCTCGGGGTACCGTGTATCTGGTTCCCGGGTTCTCGTGGTATCTGTCCGGTTCCCGGGATACTGTGTATGTGTTATGATGTGTGACGGAAATGTTCAGAGATACGAAATCTTCTGGAGTACGACGTGTTATGGCGCCAGAGACGGGAGTGGCGACCATGTTCCTGTGCCCTATGCATGACTTTGATATGCATCATTTGTAATTGAAAAGTATGTATTCTGATATTCTGGATAAGCTATTTACCTTCTGTATTTCTTCTGATATATGACGTTGACATACACGATTCCATTCACCGAGTCCCTCACTTGAGGGCCGGGACACGTTATTTGCACATATGATATATATATATATATATATATATATATATATATATATATATATATATATATATATATATATGGATTGGTTATATGAGTATGTATATGGAGACATATGATGCCAACACGTAAGGTCTGTATTTGGAAAGTAAGTGTTTTGGTACTCTGAACGATTTTCCTTATTTTCTGCACTTCTCCTGGCGTACAGCATCGGTATACATGATTTGCACTCTGAGCGATATACACCCCGGTATTTTGACTAGTGTACACTCTCTTTACACTGTGATTCCGATTGTGATTCTGTCTGTTATACTTTGTACTTCTGATTCCGACTATGACTCTGTTTACTGTATTCTGCCTTACATACTCAGTACATATTCCGTACTGACCCCCTTTATTCGGGGGCTGCGTTTTATGCCACGCAGGTACTCCCAGATGAGTTGAAGACATTATAGAAGACGTTCCAACGAAGATGTCAAGCTCCATTTGCTCCTGGAGAATTGCTGAGTCAGAGGATATGTGTTAGAGGTTCTGTTAATGTTAGAGACTTTACAGACAGAGTCGTGGGTATGGTATGTCGGTTTAGTAAGCGGCTCCATCAGCCGATGTATCGTTTTGTATTATGTTATAAAGTCCGTGTGAATTACAGATTTGTTTGATTTGAAAGCCACAAAAAAAAATATATAATATGTGTATATTTCTGTAAGTTTTACTGTGTATTACATTCTATTTGATTAAAAGTCCAGAAAGATTATGTACGAAACGAAAGTCTGTGGGTTCGATCGGCCCCGGATGTGGGGTCGGGTGCCCATCACACCCTAGCGGGATTAGGGTGTGACAATTAGAAGTGAAACGAATTGAATCGGACCAAAACAGAGCAGCTCAGATCACTGCTGAAACCAGTCAGCGTCGACGGATCAAGGGACGGACTGTCGACACGTCAACGAGCCATCGCCTGGCACCGTCGATGAGGTTCCGCAATCAGACATCTCAGGCAGAGAATCAACGGCGCATGTCGACGGACCGTCGACAGGTCGACGAGCCGTCGACCCTGCTCATCAACCTGCGGATCTAAAAGTTTCCAGCCCTGGTTATAAATATAAGCTCCCACGTTTTAATTCATTATTTCTCCCCAAAACAGACTTTACATCTCTCTAGAACCCTCTTAAACTCTCTCTCTATTTTGATAACAATCTATACCAAGAAATCAATATCAAAAGCCAAAATTTAAGAGATTCACATACTAGGAAGCCTATTAGGGTTTGTGGAGAGTAAGAATTTCCTTGGCATGCAAGAGGGGGATTTCATTCTAATGGAGTAGAGTGACTCAAGGCTTGTTCCCAAGTGTTTAAGGTGAGCTTTATGTTTATTTCCTATAATTGAGAATATTGAGGGGTTGAAAGACTTAGATTATGGAAGAAAATAGAATATAGAGCTCAAATGTGATAACAATGGTATTCTTAAATAGTAGTTGACATGAATCATGAATCTTGATGTATTATGAATAGAATCTTGTTATAAATGATATTAAAAACATGGGAGAAACATAATAGGAGGATGAATGCAATATTGTATTATGACCATGGTTATGGATGCCCTTGAAGTGCGAGTAGGAGAAGTGAATGATGTACTATTGATGAAGATTGAGCATTATGAGATTATGAATGTTCTAATAGACGTTTGGGAGTTGATATATAATATGGAGGAAGTTGTATAAACAAAGGAAATGCTGCCCAATTTTCTCTAGCTTTAGTCAAGTATACTTAAGCTATCGATTATCTAATGTTAGTACAAACTCTCTTGAGAGCTCTAGAACCCTTCCATACATATATTCCACTCAAACTCAAGAGAAATCAAAGATCAAAAGGTAAGAATCAAGGTATCCATGTGTTGGGAGACTTTCTAGGGTTAGTAGACTTCAAGAATTTCTTGGGTATTGAAACTAGGGTTTTCAAACAAGTTGATAACTTGCTCCAAAGCTCATTCCTTTGAGATAAAAGGTTAGCTTTCATGCTTATTCCATGCTATTAAGAATGCTTAGTTGTTTAATAACTTGGGTGAAAGGATAAAGTAGAAGATAAGGCCTAAATGTAGATTTCGTGATATTTTTTAGTAGTAAACTAACTTGAGTCATGATTCTTAGTATGCTATGGATATAATCTTGCTATGAAGGGTATTAATGATGACAAGGAGGTGTTGTATAAAATTATGCAAAAGGGTGGATGTGACGTTGCTAATGTAAGTCGAATGTCAGAATGAATTTTGAGACTTAATGGAATATGACTACTTGATTATGATATTGTGGATGTTATTATGGTTGTTTGGGAGTTGTTTTGCGATATGGTGGAAGTTGATGAAATAGGGGAAATGCTGCCTAATTTTTGTTAGCTCATGAGTTGCTTTAGTTTGAATTCAATAGTGTCTTTAAGACTTAACCATGGTATGAATCCTTTTAAATGTAGATTTCTCAAGCCTCTACGGTGAACGTTAGATAGTTAAGAAGACGAAGAGGTATGTAAGGCTAACCCTTCTTCTTAAGGCATGGTCCCATTTGTCGTATACCTTCACATGAATTCTATAATGACTTCATTTCCTAGAATCATTAAATCTCACAGTTCATGATATTCTCATGACACTATTGGTCCCATCCTATGATAGTTGATCCTCTAAGGAAAGATGTAATGAAAATGACAATGACGATGATGATGTTGATGATACTTATGTATGTATATATATATATATATATATATATATATATATATATATATATATATATATATATATATATATATATATATATATATATATATATATAATGCCGAGCCTATATGGCCGGGTACGATATATTATTATACTGTAAGATATTGCATATGTAAGCATGCGGATGTAAGAAGTGTTTCATTTAGAAAAAGGGTAAGAAAATATGATGAATGTCGCTAGAGGTATAAATGGCTCTATCCTCCCATGAATCCTCTTTCTTATGTTATCGTTCATGCTTCCATTATGTTATTGATTATGCTTTACATACTCAGTACATTATTCGTACTGACATCCTTTTATTTGTGGACGCTGCTTCATGCCCGCAGGTAGACAGGGAGATAGACTTGATCCTTAGACTACTTATCCAGAGTGCTTAGAAGAGCTCCATTTGATCCGGAGTTGTAGCTGTTGGTACTATTCTTTTGAATATAAACATATGGGCATGGAAGGGCCCTGTCCCGTCTATATGACGATGTCTCATACTCTTCTTAGAGGCTCGTAGACAGTTGTGTACAGTTAGATGTCTCTTAGCCTTGTCGGCTTATATTTTGTATATCATTTTGTCAGCCTCGTCGGCTTGTATATATGTATATGGGCATATTCGTTGATGTTGATATAAAAAGTGCCTTAGCCCAATGGAAATGTGTAGCGACCCATTTGGTCGTTTAGCACTTTTAGACCTAGTATTCCTAAAAAACCCCTTCTGTGGTCTTATTTTAGTGTTTATAGCTTGCAGTAATGGGTGACTCGGTTATTTAATTGACGGGAAACATTTGAATATGTATTTATTTATTTATAATGTGTGAATAGTTTATTCATAGGAATATTATTTGCACCATATAAGGTATAAGTTGGTAAATATAGTATTTGATGGAGTGGATAATTTTTAAAGTAGACAAATAGTTAGGGAATTAAGGAAGTTACTGTGAGAACAAATTGGACTAGGCCCACATATATTTTAATATCCTTATTACATAACCCATGTAGAGAATGAATTAAGTTAGTAGGGTTTTCTATTTCTGAGTCTCAGCACAAAATAAGACAGTTTCTTACGGCATAAGAAGAGAACAACTTTTCTCACAGTGGACGACAAGTCATAAAAAATTAAACAGATTTTGATCGTTCGGAAACGTTCCGGAAGGGTAAAACTCAAGTTTTATTGTTCGTGGATCTCGTTCGGCTTCGAGGTAGGTTACGGCTTACCTTTTTGGTTAGACTTCGATTAGCGAAACATATGTATAGTTAGATACTGTCGGAGAAAGCATGTACGCTTTTGGGTACGAAGTTAGGATGGACTAGGTTGGTATTGTTGACTGATTTGTTAGCTTGTAGCCTTATATGGTTGTGTTGTGACTTGATTGGAAGTGATGACAAGGAAGAGAGTACACGAGGCCTAAGGTCCTTATCGGGATCGTGAGAATACACAAGGCTCGAGGTTCTTACTGGGATCGTGAGAGTAAACGAGGCCCGAGGTCCTTACCGGGATCGTGAGAGTAAACGAGGCCCGAGGTCCTTACCGGGATCGTGAGAGTGGTACATGGACTTCGCGGGTTCCCCATGGGTCGTGGTTGTTGGGCGACGATCTACACCGCCATAGCATGTGTGTACGGGAATTGCATTGCATTGCATTGTATTGTATTGCCTTGCGTTACGTTACGTATTTATTCTTCATATCATTCTTTTATGCCTTGGATTATGTATATGTCTTTCTATATTTAGAATGATATAGTGGATTGTGATTTCTACTTGTACTTGATTGCGAGCATGTCTATCTTTCACTTTCTTACTGTGTATATGTTAGCTAGTTGTTTTCGGCCTATCTTACCTACTAGTACTTTTGTTTGTACTGACCCTACCTTGTTGCATTCTTTTTTAGTGCAGAGTACGAGATCGGTACCACTTCTGCACCTCGACATTGATCCCGAGGCTATCTGCAGAGTTTGCTAGAGTGAGCTTATTGGATGAATCCACCACCCCTGGGACTCCTTCTTTACTACTTGTCTTACTTTGATCCTTAGACAGTATTTCTAGTTTTGAGACTCATGTATTATTCAGACACGTTGATCAGTGGCTCTTGTACTATTTCTGACCATTTTCCTTGGGTGGTATATAGAATTGGGAATTCCGCACTTGGTATTTATAATATATGTTAGACTCTTCGTTAATTTCGCTTTATTTAGTAATTATTGTTGTATAACTGATTAAGGGAAGGGTTCTCCTACCGAGGTGGGATATTGTAGGTGTCCGCACGACTTAGCGGCATTTGGGTCATGACAAAATAGCATTATTGATGCGTAGAGATTGTTAGCATGCCATGTGGTGCACCTAGATATGATTGTGAAAGTATGAAGAGAGGTGCCCGGTGGGTTAGCTTCGGGTGTCCGTCATGGCCCTATCAGTTTGGGTCGTGACAAAAGGGTATAAAAATAGATAAAGATGGAACTAGACAGACATGTTTGTTACAATTCCCAAGGGTTCAGGACTGCTTTCCTACTACATCTAATTCTAGTTATGACCATGACACTGCACAAGTAAACTCATCCATAAAGGACTATTTCAAACTAGAAAGCAAATTTGTCATTTTTTGTTCCTTTTTACACTGCCCTTTTATCTTTTAGAATTAAAGAACTATTCTCATGAAAAACAATCAAGGCAAGGCAGGGTCATTAATTGTATGTCAAAAGGATGTCAAATTAATTCACACTTATCATTGGTGAGGATGACACACAACGATTTAAAGTCAGACAAACTTCACAAACACACGCAATCCCATCAGTTCAGGAGACCACATTTTTTCAGTTCAGGAGACCACATAGAATAATCATTCATGATTTGGTATGTTAACATTTAGTGTTGGGCCAAATGTTGTAATTCAAACAAGCTTAGCTTATTTCTGATTGATGGTTAATAAACAGCTTAGTTCAAGCATCTAATGACAAAGCAAAATATTCATACTATGACTGGATAAACACGGATGCCTTTATACTTCCACTATCCTCATTTTTCAAATAACAAATGGATCAAATTTTGTGTTTAGCATCACATACTAATTCTGAATCCTGATTACAAGTAGTGTCTCTTCAATCCTCAGCTTACTTCAACATTCTTTCTCCTATTTTTATATCTGGTTCAATCTTACTCAAATAATGATTCAGTAAAGGCATGAGTCCTTATGCTAATGGTTCTATTTAAAATTCATTTAAAATTGATTTATAAAATACTTATTCAGTAATCATGATCACATATCCATTACACACAACCACAAACCAACATAATTCAGCAAGGGATTAACTTAAGCTAAACACTTTCACTTTTACAACTTCTAACAAAACCAACACTCAAGGAAGATAACAGGAAAGTGATCACAACAAATTTCATAGCTCAAATCAACAATGTTCAATCAGTCTAGATAAACAATTTGAAGGAAAAATAATGCTAAGGCAAACTGACTAAACACAACAATATTCATTAACCATATTTCTACTTTAGACATATTATCATCCAAACTTAAAGGCAAGTAAAAGAAATAACATGATAGAGTATTACCGTTTTTGTATGCAGCCTTTCTCGAGAGTTGAACTTGGAGCCTTTGTGCATCCAAACTCCGACTCAACCACACAGAAAAATGAAGGAAAAATACGAATATTTTAGAACTGAAAACAAAAAGACTTAAACCCTAAAACAAAAACTAAATCTTTAAATTTTACTATGAGCCTAGGATTTTGAGTTTTAATCCTCAAAACAGAGCTCTGAGATTGCAAGAATTTTTTCAAACTCTCAAAACCTCTTTTTTTCTCCCTTTTTTTCCTCTTTCTCTTTTCAAAGCTTTAAACATACAATGTGGGACAAACTTATTTCCTCTGAACTTAACCTTTGTAAACCTTCACATGGCTAAGATTGTCTTGAATCAACAACAAATGGTCAGATCTGAGTCTTGCTTAACTCGATCTGACCCGTCATTGTTCAACCAATGATATTCAAGCAAGGTACAACAATAAAGCATGTAAATTACAGAATAATAAAGAAAATAAAACAAAAGGATGATTTATTACCGTGTTTGGGATCATATTTTAGTGAAATCAAGTGAAACATTATTAGACATGCAAAAGCTGTATTTCTCTGCTAAACCCTGATTCTTTGCCATTTTTGCCGGAGAGAGAAGAGAGAAATAAGAGGTGGTGCTAGGGTTTCACAGAAGAGGAAGAGAGAGAAAGGGGGGGGGGGGGGGGGGGGGAGAGGTGTTTGGAAAAGGAAAATGAGGAAAAAGGGGATATACCCCTTATCTATATTAAGTGATGGGGCGGGGTCATGCCCATTTGGGCTGGACTCGGTCCAGATTCTAATAAAATTAAAAGGTTGGCCAATTTTGTATACATATATATGTATACCTAGTTTATACATGTATATGTATACCTCGTATATATATATATATATATATATATATATATATATATATATATATATATATATATATATATATATATATATATATATATATAGATAGATAGATAGATAATTTGATAATTAAATAAAGATTAAAATTGATGACATTTTAATTATAGACGATATTAGGACATAATTGTCCTGTTAAAATAATTTTAAAAATGGCCAACTGCGTAAATGGGCTTAAAATTGCAAAATTGATTTTAATCCAATTGGTTATTTCAATTATGGCCACATTTGGATTTAATTAGCATATTTTAAAATTAAATTTCATTAATGACCTTAATTAATTTAAGCCAATGTATTTGGTTATTTCAATTAAGGCCATTAAGAGGCTAATTTTACAAGAATGACCCCAATTTCCTTAAACCATGAATTGTCTAAATTGATTATGGCCATAACAAAATAATTAAATAATTTAAACATCAATTTGCAACAAGGACCACTTAGTTGACTAATTAAAACATTTATAGATAATTATTAATAATTTTGACAAATCACACAATTATGCAAAATTAAAGATTAAAGGATGAAATGGTTAATTATTTAAATTACTCAAACTTCATGGATTAAGGGAATAAAGTATTTGTTAATTTTGGTTCTTTGACAGTTTGACAATTAAATAAGTGATTATTATTTTAAAACAAAATACCGTTTTTTCTTTTGATTAAATCTAACAAGCATCTCATAAAATGTCATAAAAGTACCCATTAATTTCTAAATAAATTTATGATGTCATGAAAACCCTTTCACCAATTTAGAGGAGAAAAATATTGGTCTAAACAATTTATAAAAAATGTATTTAAACCCTTTAACATGCATAGCTCATTTTATTTATTTTCCAAGGAACCTGAGTGATAAAAATAATAATTATAGGAGGTTAAAAATTAGGTGTCAACAACTGCTCCCCGGTGTTCGGGGATGGCGGGACCATCCCTGAGCAACGAAATTTGACTAATCCAAATTTTTGACTGACCCGACTTATTTCACCTTTTATCTTTATGAAATTTTCACATATGTGTCCGGATCCTGGTCTCTGGGTTTCCTACATATCTAAGGTTACATGAGAATTCAGGCCACTTGTAGTTTGACTCAACTAAGGACCTTCAAGTGATTTGGAAGGACAGTCCTGAGATCCCCAGTGTTGTGATTGGGTTCCTCCGGACAACTGTTAGAATGTTACCGACTCTCTGGTCTTGAGTTCGCCTACATATCCCTGGTCTCTGAGAATCAGGTCACATGTAGTTCGACTTGCTGGAGAAGAGTATATCTTTTATGCGGAAATGCATTCAGACTTCCCAATGTGTATCCGACCGGTCGCGGTTTTAGTGAAGAAAATTAAAACAAGACAAGTTGTGGCTGAGTCTTAGATTGGATGGCTTCCAAATCCTAGCCGGAGAGCTTAACTCTCATGGGCACCCTATCTTGACCGGCTGCGTAAGAAAAAGTTTCACGTTTGCTCCGCAATTTGTTTGGGTCTGGTTTAGCAAGTCAGCTCCTTTCTTGTAGCTGTGTGCCCTTTCCCTGGATTTGACAATGTACAGATATTCTTCGTGGAATTTTTATATGAAATGGCCCTCTGGGCTGTTTGCACGAATGGCCCTTTTGGCTTGTTTGAATGAATGACCCTCTTGGCAATTTGTATGAATAGCCCTCTTGGCTGTTTGTATGAATGGACCTCTCAACAATTTTTATGAATGTCCCTCTTGGCTTGTTTGAATGAATGGCCCTCTCGGCAGTTTGTATGAATGACCCTCTCGGCAGTTTGTATGAATGGCCCTTTTGGCTTGTTTGAATGAATGGCCCTCTCGGCAATTTGTATGAATGGCCCTCTTGTCTTGTTTGAATGTCTCTCTCAATAATTTGTATGAATGGCCCTCTTGGCGTGTTTGAATAAATGGCCGACTCGGCAATTAAATAAATGAATGGCCTTTTTGGCTTGTTTGAATGAATGGCCTTCTCGGCAATTAAATAAATGAATAGCCCTCTTGGCATGCAAATGACATATATGGCCCTTGTGGCTGGATAGTCTTTCTTTCATCCATTGTATTGGTTGTTGACCCTCGTGGTTGGATATGCCCTTTCGTCCTTGTCATGACCCTTTTGGTCATATGTATCTTTATGCTCATCAATTGTGACCCTCTTAGTCTGATATATTTTTGTTGTTCACTCTTTGTGTGACCCTTTTGGTCAGACTTGTCTTTAGGCTTATCTGCTTCGTGACCCCGGCAGCCAGATGTGTCTTTATTACCCATTGTTGCTGTGACTTTTTGGTCTCTCTCCGTTGGGCGAAGTTTTGCCTTCCACCTTCACTGTGAGTAAACCGGTTGGTGGCATCCCTGCTGTCCTGTAAAATAAAAAACCTGCATCCACAGAAAAATTGTGAGTTTCCTAAGAAGTCGATCGGCGTTGTTGTCTTCCCGTTTGGTGTCTCCTTTTGATGCTCCTTCAAACCCTATTGGGCTCGATATTTCGAGAGATGTTTCTGGGGATGTAATTATGCTAGATTTTTTTTTGAAAATTCAGAGTAAAAATGTAATAACCCTCCCGGTCATTATGGAAAATATAGGATCACCCCACCAAATAAAACCTTCTCAAGGGTAGAAGGAGCTAATAGACACTCGATTCTATAAGTCTAAGAACTGAAAACTTGACTTGTTTGTGGTTGTTGTTTGATTTTGTTGAGTCCATCGGGGGTGACGTAGGAAATTAGGACTTTGTTGGGAATTCCTAGGCCACGGGTGAGTTCATATGGTGTTTTTATGTCGCCTCGGATGAAATGTTGGGTGGTAGAGTTGAAAAACTCGGAGAATTGCAAGCTTACTGGTTCAAGTGTACCGCTGTGGCAGAAGCATTACCGCTATGGCCAGACCGCCGTAGCGGTCAGTCGTGTTCGTTGTGTCCACTGTGGCAGGCACTTGACCGCTATGGCGATGTCACTATAGCGGAATAAGACCTGCCATGGCGGAGGTCAGACTTAGTGTGGTCCACTGATTTGACCGCTGCAGAGGCCGACGGGGACAGAATTCCTGGTTTTAAACACTTAGTTCCGAATTTTTTATTCATAAAACTCCAAAATAGTTCCCCACAAGCACCTAGGGCGAATTTCCAAGCTAGGGTAAGAATATTCTTGAGAGGTAAGTCTCATCCATTCCTTTCAATCATTATATTATCATCTTCATGATTATCATCCCTTTTATGGGTCTCTAATAATGAATTAGTAATAGTAACCCTAGAACCTAATAGACCTTCTATAATTGATGGGTTACGATTGTTATCATGTGTTTATCATTTAATGACATGGGTTAACTCCTTTTAATCAAAGAATTGAACCATTAGAGCCATGAACTAAGTGAAATTGAGACTTACGGTTTCATAAAAATGGTAGCTTGACCATGGAAACTACTTGTAATGGATGTTATGATTAAATAGTTTTATAAATTGATGATTGGTGATTACTAAGGCCATTGTTAAGTTGTTTTACACCTAGAAATCATTCAACCATTGGAATGGGGCTAAGGGAAGGGTGTTCTTGAATTAATTTTATGACTAGAGTAATTATGACTCATTGAGCATTCTAATTTCTAGACTTTGAGCATTTCGAGGCTTTACGGAAGGGAAAAGCTATAGCGAAGTGATTTGCATTGTTCCAGCTCTATGTTTGAGGTAGGTTATGGTCTACTTGAGTTAGACTTTGATTAGTTGATTGTATGTGTTGTGAAATTGTAAGATCGATAGGAGAACACGTCTACTCTTCAAACATGATGTGGGTATGTGGTTGAACTCCCATATGCAACTGACTGAGTGATTGTGTAGGCTTCGTGCCACTATTCATTGTGTTGAACCTACAGTTTGATGTTGTTGTGATGAGAAGTTAATATGATCTTCTCGGTGAAATTGTGATATAACATGATGATTCGAGCATTGAAAACAAGAGCGCAAGAAATACTATTCATATATCTTTGTCACACCCCGATCTTACTAGGGTGTGATGGGCACCCGACCCCATAACTGGAGCCGAGCGAACCCGCTGACTCTTACCACGTACTTAATTATTTTTTTGAACCTCTAAATCAAGTATACATAATAAAGTTACTGAAATATTCTTTTGTTGCTTTTAAATCAAATAAAATCTGTAACTGTGTGAAATTTAGATCATTATACAATCTGACACGTCGGCGGATGGGCCGCTGACAGACTGACTCCCGATACCCACGACTCTGTCTGCAAAGTCTCTAACATCGAACAAAACATCATGGCACATATACTCTGACTCGGCAGCACTCCAGAACAAGTGGATCCTACCAACTCCGCTGGAACATCTTCTATGCTAGCTTCAGCTCATCTGGGTGTACCTGCGCGGCATGAAACGCAACCCCCGAAGAAGAGGGGTCAGTACGAGCAATGTACTGAGTATGTAAGGCATGAATGGAAACATAGTAAGAGGTGAGCATATGCATATTAACTGTATGGAAATATAGAACATATCATAAGGTAAAGGAGTAACCTGTACATGTGAGTGCCTCTGAGGGCGGATGCCATGCATGCTTATCTTTTCCTTTGGAAACATATCATATCATATCTTTACTTTTGAAAACATATCATATCATAGCTTTACTTTTGAAAACATATCATATCATAGCGCCGAACACGTCGGCTCCCCCACGTATCTCCCGCGTCCGGGACGATATTACCTGATGTGGGATTTCCCTAAGGCAAGCCTTACACTCACCCCCCCCTCCCCCCCACTCTGGGTCTCAGCGTTCTTGCTGAGGTTTGCCCCACCATTGGGTTTGCCCCACCACCGGCTCTGATACCAACTGATCAGGTGGCTACGCGTATATAACACTCTGCCCTTTTCCCATCTTCCCCATATACATGTACATATACTTATACATATATCATATAGTAGCATGCAGGAGAGCCCAAAGAAAGTCATGTATCTATCGGAGTGACGTAAGGTCGGTAACCTCCGATTATATTATGGAATAGCCATGGTCTCTTTGTCTCACCTTGAAGGAACGATAATTATAAGGCGAGACTATCAATAAGGAATGGCATTAGGAGAAAACATCAAATAAAATCATAAACCTCATAAGGCGTCAATTTATGTACTTTGAAATCCTTAAAAAATGGAGTCATAATTAAGGAAGATAATTAAGGATCAAGAACTAGCTCGATATTCTCATATTCACTCTGAACCCATAACTTGAGATTTTCAAACATGAAACCATTCTCGTCATAATCATCATAAACATATTCTTTTCTTTGACATCATCGTTATCATTACAAAAACATGTCAGTCGTTATAGTCATAAAAGCTTACAAAATCACAAACCTTTGTGTTGGAAAAATATAGACATTTTGGAAAACATTTACGGTTTATCAGGAAGAGAACCATACGTTAGAGTCATAAGCATCTATCTTTTAAAAACAAGGAAAATATGAAAACACTTATGAAATCACAACATCGGGATCATGCCTTTGAAAGAAAGGGACGAGCCTTAACATACCTGTGCCGCGCCTTACTAGCTACGCTTATTAGTCCAAACTTGCTAGTCTACATTAAGGAGAAACAACATAACCATTAGATTCATCGACTCACACTTGTCCTAATCTTTCAAATGAAGTCATTTATTTTCTACCGAAATTTCGGCAGCATTTCCCCTGTAAATACACCATCCCCGAGAATCTAACTCGGTAAATTTCACAACAACAAATCCGAGAATGGAACTCGGCCACATTATCAACAATAACAATACCAACAATCGTGCCAACAACATCAACAATCCATTCAACATACATTCCAACATTAGTAGCTCTTTTTACATAACCCAACAACATTTCCTTTCTTCCATATTCATGAAACATAATCGCCACATATTAACAATATTATTCATGAAAATATAAGGAACCACACTAACGTCTTACTAACTTCTTCAATAATGCACAAACGATTTCAAATTCATTTCAAGCCACCAAACCTTCATTTTGCATCATAGAATCCACGTCGACAACTACTAAAATGTCAACTAGAATTAATTCGCCATAACTTACCAAATCACCCATCATTCGGTCACAACATATACATGCATATTTTCATGAATTTTCCATCCATTTCTATACATTACAACAACAACAATCAAATTACTAATTAAAAAAAAATCATCTTTTCTACACAAACCATCCCATTCGGCCACCACTTGCAACACAATAAATTCATGGTTTTCATTCATTTTACATAATGGAATTCACAACGCAACTATCAAACTACTAAATAAAATTAATTTATCACTTCTACACCACTACTACTCCATTCGGCCACACCCCTATAGTCATCTATTCCATGAATTTCATTCATTCCTTACTCTACAACATATACAAAGCATCCATAACACATGTAAAATAAGATTGGACACATACCTTTCTCCACACATCTTCTTCACTTGGCTAGGTTCACAACTTGCACAACACTTGTTTTACTCATTCCAACAATCACTTCATGTTGTAGAGGACCTTCCAATTGGTAGGAATGCTAGGAGAAATAATTTTTTTTGTGATCAAAATTGAGAGCTCACTTTTTCATGGTCATGGCCGAATATGGCCTTATATTCCTTTCTCCCCACACTTCTTGAAATTTCTTAAGGATGAAAGATGAGAAATATCTCTTATTTATCCTTCTTTTTCCACCATTTATCCTTATTTATATTTAAGTCCCTCAAATAAAAAAAATGGTCACATGTCCCCTTCTCCACTTTTTCTAGAGTCTTCTTCTTTTTTCTTGAAATTTCTTAAAATAGTCAAAGATGACCATTTATCTTCTCATGCAAGCTTTGACCCATATGTCTTTATAATTTACAATTAGCCCCCATTAACAATGTGGACATATATTTATGCCACAAGGCCAACATGGAAATTTCAAGAATTTTCTTGAACATTTTGTGAAATTCCCATTTTGCCCCTAGCCTTTCCACAATATTACCGTGGACCATTTTGCGAATTTCCCTTTTTACCCTTGACCTTCCTCAATAGTTCCATTCAATAATATTCATAACCAACTTGTATATTAAAATAATTTTGGACAATGGTCTTGCCCTTCACTTACCACGACTTCCTTGAATTATCCGAACGTATAAAATACGGGATATAACATATATATATATATATATATGAAAAGGCACATTTGACTGGGGTGAGGATGTGACCTAGATTATGGGCTCATGGTCCGAGGTTCGTTCCGGAAATGAGTGATATATGATGTGGACCGCGTCCGAGGTTCTTTCCGGAGTGGAGGATTTATGGCTCGGGTCGGATGAGTATCCAGAACGAATGGTACATGGACACCATAGGTCCCCTGCAGGTCATGACTACTGAGCAATGACATCAGTTAGCATGTGTGTACAGCGAGTATATGGTTATTGTTGGTAGACTTGTTCCCGTTGCTGATCTATTAATTTGATTCTTGATATCCTTGGGTGACTTGATTTGTAATATCCTTGGTTGACTTATTTTTGGATTATTGATTTCGTGTTATTGGCTGGCTTGTCTACTTTATTGATTTATGATGTATGCATGATACTAATCTTAGTCGGCCTATGATATCTACCGGTACATAGTGTTTGTACTGATACTACCTTGCTGCATTCTTTTGAGTGCAGATTGTGATCTAGAGACTGCTACCCGACCTCATATCTAGCGTTGAGGCCATTTGCTGACAGATTTAGGGTAAGCTTCTATCCATGCCAGGCCACCCGAAAATCTTCTTTGATGATGTCTATTTCTATTCCAGACATTGTTGGGTGTTTATTTAGACAGATTACATTCCTTAGAAATCTTTTAGATTAGAGTCCTTGTACGATAACTTTCAGATTTTGGGTTTTGTAATAGTTAGGACTTCCGCATTTACTTCATTGTTTTATGGCATGACTTAATTTGATTTATCTTGTGCTTGAATGGTTAGTAACTGTTTGAATTGTTAACATAAAAATGGACTTTAATGAATAGATGACTTATGTGTTGGTTCGCCCACTAGGAGTTAGTGTGGGTGCTAGTCCTGGCGGGTTGGGTTGAGACAAAAAACTTCATAAAATGCATGTTGCTTTTTCCTTAAAATAAATGTTTGCTTCATTTTTTACGTGTGATGATGTGTGTTTCTTCGAACGAGGCCTTCAGATTCTGCCCAAAGGTATGATTGTTGACTTTCGTGTCGATAGAATTTTTGAGATCTTTCTCAAAAATTCTATCCCGATTTCAAGATTTGCTCTGAGTGACCCTTGTTTTGTCTTGCTGTGAAGTAATTTTTAAGGTCCCCTCAAAAATTCTACCCAGTGTATTGCTTTACTTTGTCTCTTTCCATGTTGACTGTTTCTGATAGGAATTTTTTAGGTTCCCTAAAACACATGCCCGAGTGTAGGGTTAATGTTGTATGATTCTTGTGCTGACCCTTACGTGCTTGATCTCGTTGACTTTTCCTGACTTATTGTCTCTGTGGTTTCCCGTTCTTTCAGTCCGTACTTTATCTCGTACTTCTCAGAATTGCGACCGTACTTGAAAGTACATCCCGTTCTTTCGGCCCGTACTTCTCAGAATTGCAATCTGTCAATTGCATTGGAAAGAAGACTCGCTAAACTTTAATTTACATAGGTTATGCATTCCATAACTCCTCATATTCTAGGAGATATACCTCTCAAGTTGGACCAAAAATCCTGTCCAAAATTCTGCCAAGTTTTTCCAAAATTTTGACAAACTTAATTTCTTCGATTCGCTTTATCCCGGAACCTTTAGACACTTGCTTAGCACTTGTTAGAAGTCTTTCTTAACCTTATAAGGGTTCCATAACCTCTCCGAGCTTACGTTAATTTACTTACAACGCAAACGACGTGAAACTTTTCGAGGTTTAACAGAGCTCCACTCTCTCGAAGAAGTCATCACAACTGCCAAGCTGGTAAGAAAGTTGCTTAGTGTATTACCTGACTCCTAGGATAGTAAGGTAAATGCTATCTCTGAAGCCAAGGATCTCAGCAAGTTGACAGTCGATGAGCTTATTGGGAACCTTCAAACTCATGAAATGAAGATGATCATAAAGAAGGCAGAAAAAAATGAGGTGAAGTAGGAGAAAAGCCTAGTTCTCAAAACTACAAGAGGAGACTCAAGTGATGATGAGTCAGAAATAGCCTCTCACACAGAGATTTCACAAAATGATCAATAGACGGGAGGGGGGGTTCCCCATAACAAGAGGCTCCAGTAGAAACGTTAAGGGAAATGACTACTACTATCATATATGTTGGAAACCTGATCATTTCATGAAAGACTGTTCTCAAAACAAGCAGGACAGTTATAACAGGACTGCAAAGAGGAACCAGGTCAACGATAGGAGTTTCAGAAGGAAAGAGGCTGCTTATGAGATGCTGAAGCAAGCACTTGCAACCTAAGGAGACTCCTCAAGTGAGTCTAAGAGTGAAAATGACAAAAGAGAATTGTCCATGATGGAACAACTGAGCATAAGTCAGACCTTGCACCCACGGCTGAATCTGACACGGATGATGATGATGCTGGAAACAAAGAGGTAAATTTATTTGATATAAAGAAAAACTTGAAAGTTTACTCTCAAAGAAAACTCATACCACTGTCAGGCGTGCTAATTGATGTGTATCACGCCTGATCACAGATACACAGGAGTTAAATCTTACTCTTGATGAAATAGAACTGGATAGGGAGGACTTGTGTGTATTAGCTAAAGATATGAAGAATCAAGTTCAGGAGACAAACCAACAAAATATCTTGTTGGAAAGTTAAGTGAGAAAAGATAAGGAAATCTCCTTCAAAAGAAGAGGAGAAGCAAGAAAGAATAGAAAGGGCTAAGTTCGATCTTGACAAAACTCTCAAATGGATCTGGTTGTCTACTGAATTTACTTCAAAAAATGAGACTAATGGAAACAGCAAAAGAGGACTTGGTTTTGTGGAGGAAGGCGCCCTAGAATCTTTACAGCAATCATGTTTTCAATATGGAAAACTGAGCATCCACACAAGGTAGACAAGATGATCACCACCAGGAGGCCTTTGAAATGAGGACTGAAGTTGTTCAAACAGAGAGGAACCTAGTCAAGAAGGGAATGAGAAAGAAAGGAACAAGTTCTCAAAAGAAAGGATCTCGAAGGAAGAAAAGGAACATGCATCCCGGTTTGGGATAGAAAAATGTTAATTCATCCTTTCTACAACTACAAAGGACCCAAGCCGGTTTGGGTTCCCAAATCCAACTACTGACATCGCCTAAAGAGGTGGGAGAGAAAAGAAGCAGTCAACATAAATTGATAAGTCGTGACAGCTCCAAGATGCAAGACTACGGTCAAAAGGTCTCCTTTCAAAGGCCTTATAGCAGGATATGTGTCGTATGGAGATGAGTTACTTTTTTATAGTACAGGAAGGGATCTCTCAATGGCTACAAAAGAGATTAGGTACATCGCTGGAAAGTATTTTTTTACTATATCAAACTCACTTTTGTACCATTACAGATATACATATATGGGAGGATCAGGAGAACTTAAGCGCAAGCAATTCTGTACAATTCACAGTGATTGTTGATACATTCAAATTACCGTTCAGAGACCTGGTCTCAATAATCCCTTCAGTAATCATAAATGTATTTGAACTGTAAGATTGCCAAATAAAGTATATGTCCTTTCCTTTTCCAAGATCTTTCAAAATAGTATTTGTGCCAAATTGTCACTTAAACCAATTCCTTGTCCCCTATCACACCTATTCCAAAAGCATCAGCTCAGCCTGTTTAAAAGACATCCTTCTCATCTTGTCCTCTATTCACTTCCCCAAACCTTCAAAGCACAGAGATCAGGTTCCTCCAAAAGAAGAAGTAGTAAAAAGAACCTACAAAATCAAAAGGTTCTCTTTGGGAGAGTTTTTGATGTCAAGATTGAGAGAGGAGCCAAAAATGAAAGATCTGATGAAAATGGTGAAATTCCATAAGTGGAGCTATCTCTTTACTTAATCACCACCATGTGTATATGAAGCAAAAGTGGTTGAATTCTATAAGAATATGTTGTGTTCTGATAATGTTGTCGCCCTAACAGTGAATCTGACAGAGTGTGTGTCACTAAGTCGACACTTGGAAAAATCTTAGGAGTAAAGACAGCGAGACTAAGAGTCGAAACAGATAAGAGATCTCCAGAACCCCAAAAGGTCATTGTTCAAGCTGCAGGGTCAGGAACAACAGTTGAATTCTGAAAGAGTGAGCTTAAGCTTAAGCATCAACGAGCTTTCGAGTTCGTCAGCAAACGTCTTTTGCCAAGAATGGAGGAACGATTTACCATCAAGGTGGAAGACCTGGTTTTAATGGAAGCTCATACATTTGTTAACCAATCAACTTACCTACTATCATGTTAGAAAGAATGAGTAAGGCGGCGCGAATTGTGCATGGCGGACATGGTCTCTTTTATGGATTTTTCTTAATGAAAGTCCTTGCGCACTTTAATGTAAGAACTAGTAGAGCCTCATTGGGAACTAAGGACCATGTGTTCTCTCTGGCCACCCCGAAGGAGTGTGAGTTTGTACCACAGGGACTATGTCACGACCCAACCGGAGGGCCATGACGGGCACCCGGTGCTAACCCACCCGGGCACCTTTTGACGTACTCTCATATTCACATCTAGGTGAGCCACATGGCTTATTCATAATTTACATACATCAATAGTGCTAATCTCGTTGAGCAACAATGCATTTAGATCATCATCAATAACAATGCCCATATCCATATACACAAGCCGACAAGGCTATCAAAATGATATACAAAATTACGAGCCGACAAGGATAAAAGACATCTACCCATACACAACTGTCTACGAGCCTCTAAGAAGAGTATGTAACATAGTATAGGCAGGACAGGACCCCGCCATGCCTATATGTATGTACACAAAAGAATAATACCCAAAAGTTGTAACTCCGGATGAAATGAAGCTCCTCTATGTAGTCCCTGAAAAGAAATCTATGGATCAAGCCTGTCTCCCTATCCACCTGCGGGCATGATGCAGCGTCTACAAACAAAAGGACGTTAATACGAATAATGTACTAAGTATGTAAAGCATAGGCAACATCATATTAGGAGCATAAGAAGTAACGTAAGAAATAGCATAAGGTGGAAGAATCAGGAGGTAATAAAGTCATTTGTATCTCTAAGCCTTCATCATGTCTACTTACTTGTCTTTCATAGGGACCTTCCATTTCTAATGCTTACTGATGCACATACATACATATATATTCGTATTTGTATTCATATTCATACTCGTGTATGTATCATACTCGACTCTAAAGGTTCGGTGTTTCACATACCCAGCTATGACAAGGCTCGGTGATTATACATACCTGGCCCTACCAAGGCTCAGTGTTATCCGTACCCAACTGCAGTAGTGTGCGCGCAATAGATATCATACCCGGCCATGTATGCTCGGTAGTACATAATAGTCATACATACTTAGACACGTATACCTAAGATCCCATAAGTATCATCAACATCATTACTATCATCGATTCGTTACATCTATCCTTAGAGGATCGACCATCACATAAGGAAAGTAGTAGAATCGCAAAAGTATTGAGAATCGTGAGCTTTAGTAGCTTTAGTTATAGAATCATTTGGAGGACATTATAGAACTCATGAAAGGATATATATATATATATATATATATATATATATATATATATATAGCCAAGGAACCATGCCTTATTGAAAGAAGGGTTAGCCTTACAAACCTCTTTGTCTTCTTAACTAATTAACGTTCACCATCGTAGCTTGAACAATCTATATTAGAAGGATTCATGTCATAGTTAAGCTTTAATGACACTCTTAAATTCAAGCTAGAATAATTCATGATCTAATGAAAATTGGGCAGCATTTCCCCTATTTCGTCAACTTCCACCATATTACACAACAACTAAAATAACATCCATAATACACTCACAATATCATAATCAAGCAATCACATTCCATTAAACCTTCAAAGTCTATCCTTGTGTTCAACTCATACCAACAACTCCACACCCATTTTGGCACATTTTCATACAATGCTTCCTTACCACTATTACTACCTTCCATAACAATATTATATCCATATTATACAAAGAATCATGACTCAATATAGTTTACTACTCACAAGCATCATAAAAGCTACATTTAGACTTCATTTTCTACTTTCTCCTTCTTCACAAGTTTTGCTACAACCAAACATTCTCAACCACATGAAATAAGCATGGAATCTAACCTTTTCATCCCATAGAAACAAGCTTTGGATCAGATATCAACTTTGTGCAAAACCCTAGCTACAATGCCCAAGTTCTTCTTGAAATCTACTAACCCTAGGAAACCTTCTAACACATGAACACTTTGATTCTTGCTATTTAATCTTTATAATCGCTTGGGTTTGGGTAAAAATATGTTTGCAGAAGGATTTTGGAGCTTTAGAGAGTGTAGAAGAAATGTGGGAAATGAAATAAGGTGAGGGTCGTCCATCCTTATAATATAAAAATTCTGCCCCGACCCGATTTATACGGCCTATTATACGGGCCGTATAATTTATACGGTCCGTTTAATCAGGCCGTATAATACCACCAAGCCACACCCTTCTCTGGAGCAAACCTACGGACCATATATACGGGCCGTATTATTTATACGGTCCGTACAAATGGTCGTACAACTGGGAAAACCTGATTTACGTTCGCGTCGACTCATTTGACTTCCAATCCTCGTGGAACCTTCTTGACACTTATATAACACTTCATTAATCATACAATAGGCCCTATAACAACCCTTCAAGATATTCCTAAATAAACATTAACTCAATTATAGCGGAAACCTTCCGAACAAAACTTACATTTCACTTCCTTCAACGAACTTAGGCTCATATATTCATAGAACTTCAAACTCTTATAGTGGGAACCTTAAGCTATCTAATACTTCCCTTAATCTCGTAAGGTTTTCATAAACACCTTAAGCTCACCTTAGCCTATCCACAAGGCAACACATACGGAATTTTCGAGGTGTAACAGCTCAGGAAGCGACAAATGTAGTGATCAAATAACTAAAGGAGGAAAACACCCTTCTAAAAGCCCAACTGGTTGAAAGACTAAAAGAACCAGGTTCCAAGCGAGAAGCAGAAAAAGAAATGGAGAAGCAACAGGCAGAGAATGATCAGTTGAGAACTCAAGTGGACGCACTCAGAGATAAGATGATAAAGGATCATCAAGCCGATAGAAATTGACCTATACTCGATCAGCCCCTTCAAGTCTCTACATTGTCTAGAAAATCCTTCCTAGCCCTGACCCTTTGTATAAAATGAATGTTACCTTTTTCCTGAATTTTGGCAGATTTGCAGTTTAGCTATCAATTTGTGTATACTGAATTGATTACTATATGCACTTGTGCTGATATTTCTATTGGCATATTGTTGTGTTCATGTGCATTATTGCCAACTTGATTTCCTCTATCCTACTCATGCTTATGTTGCCCCTGTGGTTATGAGTTAATATATCTGAACTTCTTATTGGATGTGCTTTAATCTTTTTGATAATTCTAAAAGGGGGAAGATATTGTGAGTTAACATTGAACTGAACTGATCATGTGTGATTAAGGGGGAAGAGACTTGTCGAAGAATTGAACTGAACATGCGGTGATTAAAAGGGAAGAGATGTCGAATAATTGGTGCTGAGCAAAGGGAAAGAACTAGAAGATTGATATGGTCTGATAATGTGGGAATTTTTGTCTTCCAGTTGAAATTGGTATTATATTGCTAGCATGCTGCAAGTGCCTTGAAAATGATAGTATGCTCCGCAGGGGGGAAAAGTAGAAAGCTGATTCTCAGGGGGAACATTAGTCTATGAGTTTGTCATCATCAAAAAAAAGGGAAATTGATAGTTCTAAGTGCATTTATATTTTGATGATTGTCAAACTGTTTTAGAACCAGATAGAGACCTGGTCAGTACATGCTCCCTGTGCACCTTGCACTATCAGCATAGACAACTGTAAAGTCGAGCCACTTGCTGCACATAAGTACAGCTGTGAGTTGGCCCATGCTTTAGGTCAAAATTGAAGAGTGATATATTTCCACCCCACATGCTCCTACTATATATACAACATGATGGCGACATATTGAGTATACTTGAAAAACCTAATCTAAATCATGCAAAGCTGCCCATACAAGTTTTCAAGATCTCTCAAGAACAAAAGTTACTTTCAAGCTAAAGCATCAGATCCTGATATGTGTTTAGTCTATGTTCTTTAGGTTTTTGTAAATCTTTGTTCATTTGTGCTTAAATTGTAAACCTACTCTTCTGTGTTAAAAAGTTGTTTGTAGGTATTTTGAAAAGTCTCAAAGTGTACTTGCTGGAAGTGTGTTTTCGCAAGCTTTTGAGTGGTACACTAGGCTAGAGTTAGTCTAGGTGTATTAATGGTCCTTAACTAGAGTTAGCTAAGTGGAGTGGCTTGCAATTGGAGTATTACAAGAGTGGAGGGACTACGGGGGTTAGTTCCTAGGTTGCACGGTTGCGCTTAATATACGGGAACTGTTACACCCCTCGTCTTCGTAGTGGTAGAACTTATGATTTTCTAGTTGGGTATGCCTTGGGAATTGAGACTCGAGCCCGAGTTTTGGAGATAGAAAGTGTCCTACCTCGTGTGCAATGGAACCAGTAGGTATTCCTGGTGATTACAGGATTAGAAGTTGAGCGAATCGAATCGACGCGATCTGAACTGGATTGGAAAAGTTTGCAGACACCAGTCAAGATTGACTGGTCGTCCAACCTGTCGACGGACAGTCGTTGTGCTGCGTTGACAGGGTTCTGCAGCCCTGCATTCTACAAGCGCAGGTCGACGAGCACGTCGACGGACCGTCAACATGTCGACGGGTTGTCGACCGGCTCGTCGAATCGGACCACTGAAGCATTTAATTCTTTGAGTATAAATACATGGTCCACGACTTTATGTCTTATTCCTCTCTTTCCTAGATCATAAAACCCTAATATTTTGCTCTCCCAACATTTATGGCATAGTAGTGAAGATTTGACAAGACCCGGACCCCGTAAACCCGAGCTTGTGAAGAAGAAGGTTGTTTCTAGGGTTTCTCCAAGGATGGGAAGCCTAGGGATTTGAAGTTAAAGTGATTCTTGGAATTCTTGACCCCTCAAGGTATGTAAATGATTCCTGCCCTTGTATTTGAGTTGCTATCAAGAGCTTTAGTGATTTTAGGTAAAGAAAGGGTATTTGTGGAAGTGATAGATTGATGAAGGGTAAGGTAGTGGCATGAGACTATTTTAAAGAAATGATTAGGGATGGATTTACGTGTATTTGGATATATATAGGCGCTATCATTGTAAGCTTATAAAGGAGATGGTCATCTATGATTCGTTAAGCTTTATACGTACTTGGGGATGATTAGTAAGCAAAGCAAGTAGCCTAATTAAGGCTTATGTTATCTTAATTGTAGATTTACAAGTTCAAGAAATAGAAGTTGGGCTATTTGATATACGTCAAGGTATGTTAAGGTTATTCCTTCTTTTTTTGGCATGATCCTATGATATGAACCGATAAACGAGTAAGAGAGTTTCCATATTACTCTATTCTTATAAGTACTAAGAGAAATACAGTTGATGTTACCGTACCCCGGCTATGGTATTTTCCCCATATACAGATCTTATGATTTCCTGTCCTAGTAGTACTAGTTTAGTAAGGCCCATGAAGAGGCAAATTGTCATTATATTATTTGAGAATCCTGTTGTTCAGTCTTACTTGTATTATGCATTCACTTTCAGTTCTCAGGGGTACATTGAAAGGCACACTTGACAGGGGGTGAAGGTGTGACCTATGATATTATGTTCTATATGTGAAAGGCACACTTGACAGGGGGTGAAGGTGTGACCTATGAGTGGTCCATGAGTGGCCTATGATATTAGAGCATATATATGAGAAAGGCACACTTGACAGGGGGTGAAGGTGTGGCCTGTGATGTGACGATGAGGTGTGTACCTACTAGTTATATATATATATATATATATATATATATATATGCATGTCCATACTTCCCGACATACAGATTCAACCAGATACTAGTTCATACAGATTTATGCAGATAGTCATTTCAGCTTATGAGTTCAGATCTTATTCATGATTCTGTACATATTTATACATGTTGTCTTTATGCCTTACATATTCAGTACATTATCCGTACTGACTCCCCGTTGCTCGGGGGGCTGCGTCCATGCCCGCAGGTACAGGTCGACAGGGAGGTGGTCTGGCTTAGTAGGACCCTTATCCAGTAGCGATCAGTGCACTCCATTCGATCCGGAGTTGCAGTCTATTTTGGTAGGCCATTATTTTGAGATGTATATAGATGGGTATGACAAGGCCCTGTCCCATCCTTTATACAGCTTTATTCCAGTAGAGGTCTGTAGATAGTTGTATGCAGTAGTCAGACGATGTAGCCTTGTCGGCTTATATTCTTTTGTGTACAGTATATATGGCAGCCTAGCTGGCTTGCAGTATTCTTCCGCATGTTATGTTTATATGTATATGCAGATTTTACAAAGTTCGGATGTTTCCTCTTTATGAGATTAGTTTGTGCCATTTATGGGCTATTGATGTTCAGTATGTTTCAGATAAGTGTTTAGGGGTGTTTGGTCACTAGAGGTCAGACTCCCGTCACGGCTCATCGGTTTGGGTCGTGACAGGAACCGTATTGTATGGGGTGGCTATGTAGGTGTTTGGAGGTGGTGAAGCATAAATTCCTATTGGGGAGTGGAGTTCTTCCCTTATTTTGGATCTACGGCTAGGAGTATAGAAAATGCTTGCCACGTGTTCCTTCTTCTTTCTTACGAACCAGATCGAGCTTAATCCGATAGCTTTCCCAGCTATGCTTATCATCCGTCCTAGCCCCTCCTATTTTCATGAGTTCAGACAATGGCCTGCCTACCATTAACAACATTCGATCATAGAAATCCGTTTCTTGAGAATGGATGAAAACCGAGACTAATTCTTCTTCACCCATTGGTGGTTGTACATCAGCGGCTTCCGTTCTCCACCTACTTGCATACTCACACAAGTTTTTGGTGGATTTATATTTTACTTTCTCCAAGTAGTACTGGTCCGTTACTGTTTCCATATTAAAATGGAATCTCTCCATGACAGCTGTAGCCATGTCTTCCCATGTGACCCAGCGGCATATGTCTTGCGCTGTGAACCACTCGAAGGCTTCTCCGATCAAACTCCGGCTAAATAGCCTCATAATAAGCACCTAATTATCTCGAACACCGACCAGTTTGTCACAATAGGCCTGCAAATGGTCTTTGGGTTACCTGTCCATTGAACAATTCAAAACGAGGCACCTTGAAACCTTCCGGCAACTCTAAATTTGGATGCATGCACAGATCATCATAGCTTAAGACCGTGCCAATGAGGGTGGTTCTCATGGACCATTCTAGCATAGCGGTCATCTTTCGTTCGAGTCTTTCTTCCTATTTTTCTTGCTCGACCATCCATGCCTTTTCCATCTCTTCGTAGTCATCGATTTCTTGGTGATCAGGTGAGAAGTTGTTTGGGGTGATGGGTGTGTGGAAGGAAACTGTTAGGTGTGTAGGGTGATTTATGGTGGATATGTGTAGTTTTGGCAGTCGTTAGTGAGATGGTACTTGGTTGCATAGTGATGCCGGAATGGGTATTTTGTGGCGCTGGGTAAAAAGGAACGGAGTGAGTGGTTCTGGGAATTTGGGTAGTGTCGGCCAGTGGTGGGATATGGTATGAGGTACCAATTTGTCCTCCAGTAACCGGATTCGGGGTAAAGGGTATGGTGGTTACAGTGGATTGAGTGGGAAAATAATCGGGTAGTGGTGAGCTTAGAGACGGAAAAAGCGGCAGAGGCCTTCTTATTTCAGTAGATGCTTCTCAGGTAGCATTAGCGACTTTGTTTCGCGCGACTTATTCTCGAAGGTTGGCAATTTTCTCAAATATCATCTTCATAACATCCTCAGTAGGTGACAAGTCAAGTAATTCTCGAAGAGGTGAATCTTTGAGAGCGACGTCAGTTGGAACAATCTCATTCTCGAAAGTACCAGTCATTTTTGCTTTGCCTCTGTCTTGTTGGGATAGGGATGTTATTTCAGTTTTTGATCTTGTGAAGTATGCCAGTGTGAACACGAATCAATTTTCTTATATGCCCAAATTGGTTTGCAGACGTCTGAATTCACAAGTATAAAAGAAAGGCCCTTATATAAAAGCCTTCAAAAGACAATCACCGACAGAAAAGACACGGTGTAAAACGAGCCTAAAACTTTTAAATAAAGTTGGTTAGAATTTCATTAAAATGAAAACTGTTAAGATTCACTCAAGGTCAAGCCTAGACAAGGTATTGTCATTGATGTCATCCCATCCAAAAGTCATCTAAATCAAATCTTATTCGATTAAGTATTGAAAGTAGAAGAATGCTCGAAAAGCAAACACTGATGAAATAAAGTCGAACCAAAGTTTTCATTTTATATAAACAGAAGGCCGAAGACCGACCTTGAGAAACTTACAAAGAAATCGAAAAAATACAAAGGCTTGCTAAGCCTATCTAATCCTCTAAAGAGGAATCCAAACCATCAGAGCCGGAGCCTTCGAGATTATCCTCCGAGCTATCCTCGAGAAGTATTTTCTGAGCTTTACTCTCTACTACCCTCGCCTCCTCAATTTTGGCAGCAATGTTCTCAATACTGCCCCGAGCTATCCTCCGAGATTTCCATCTCTCATGCTCAACCTTTAACACAGATCTAGCCCTGGCGCGCTTCAACATCATCATGGGCATGGTTCCTTTCGGCCAAGGCTTGCTGCAGTTGGGCCGTCAGCTCGGCATTCCTTTGACTCAAGGTGTCAAGGGCCTGGGCAGAAGTTTTGAGCTCTCCTCTGAGTTCTTTGATGGCTTTGGCCCGGCTTTCAGCCTTTTCCTGGGAAACTCTCAAGACTTCCTTTTCGGAGGCCCTCTCGACCTCAATCTGGGTAAACCTCTCCCCCATGCTGACAGTCTCGGTCTCTGTGTGGGGATTATCTGTATACAGTAAAAATCGGTGTAAAGTGTCATGAGAGGTCGGAGTAAAATATGAACGCTGAGAGATGTGGCGCTGGATTGAGTTCGGTGGTTCAGATGAATTAATGCCCGAGGAGTCGACTCCCACAACCGAAGAGACACCAGAAGCCGAAGTGACACCAGAGACCGAAGAGAAGCCAGTTAACACATGCGAGAAATCCGTTACGGGCCAGATTTCTCGCCACTCGTTACGCCGTCCGTTACGCAAACAGCTGTGGAGGCGTTGTCTTTAGTATTAGGGTTTTATCAGGCTTTTAGGGTTTAAGGAGAGGCCCATTCTTGTAACTATAAAAGTGGGTGAAATCCCCTTATTTTACCGCTCTGGTTTTTTTACACTTATATTTATTCTGTAGCATCTGTCCTAAAAAGCTTAAGCTCTCTTTTAATTTGGCTCGGGTTCACAGTTCTTTACTCCGAGCCGGACCAATTTTCCAGTGAAGTTATACACGATACAGGCTATTACCCTCTTTCTTTGCTATGTTCAATTGATTGTTATTTCTCGTTTCATTATATTAACAACTAATCAAACCACGTATCCTTTAAACCACGTATAAATTCAATTGTTACCTTTTTAGGGCTAAACAATGATAAACATGAATATCTTTGTCAATCAGTTTCTATGAAAAAGAGAGAAGGCTAGAGTCAGAACAATGACCACACGGACGAGAGAAAATGCACAACCGGCAACCAGAACGATGAAGGTAACCCTAACCCTAAATATTTTTCAATAATATACAAAATGGATCAAATTGGGTAACATTTGAAAATATAAACTCGTTTTGGTAATAAGCTTGTGCCAAACGATATAGATTGGGAAAATCCCATTAGGAGAAGTAACTTTCATTGTCATCATTAGAATCACAATAATTAGGTCACAAAGAAATAGAGTAACATGTTTAGACTCTCATAATTCATAAGTAGATTGAGTACTCGAATAATCCAACATTTCACCATAATTTACCCATGTTAACGATTAAAATATCCCATAAAGAGCTATTACCTCAAAATATACACATTTTCGACAGTATAACTGAACTAACCATACATTTGCTGTGATTTCAAAAAATCGGGAATATTTAGCTTGAGTAAATAGATAAGTAGTACGTTCTAAACTAAGTGGTAAACATGGCCTTTCGAGATCACATCCTTGCTTTAGATGCTTACGTATTTATTAAATGTTAGTATAATTTTTTCTTTACAGAAAATCAAACTCAAAATCCCTCAAAACCAAACAAAAATCAAAGCTATTTTCTAATCCAAATGTAACAAGCAAAGTTATAACATGAATAGTTGAGGACAATGATGGGCGCATAGTCTTGTTACTAACTTGAAAATTGAATAACTTAGTATATTCCTATACGTTTTCAAGTACATGTGTGAAGATTACATAGGAAAGCAACTTCCATGGTTACTCCTCCTTTATCCAACTACCACATGTCATAGTACTATCTTTCTTTATTCCTTCTCAAAATTCATCTCAAAGTGATTATCGATGTGTTGCCGGCTTGCCGCCTCTCAAATGTTCAAACGGTCAAAAAGAACATAAAACAACGTACGAAGTTTGTCAATTGTGATATGAAGTTTTCTTTAATTATCATATTCAAAGACAGCAAGCTGGACTCTGCAATTGTAAGAATTTCAGACCGTTTAGGAGGGACATTTTCACGAATAAATTAATAAGCCATCTGAGCATAAAATAAACAAAATATTTGTTTTAAGAAATATTGTCTTTATTTTACACGTAACGTGATATAAACGTAGAAAGACGTACAAAACGGAAAGTCTAGCCAAAAATAGGTATGTGCCGCGATGGTACATTAGTAATAAGATATGTTGTGATCAGAATTCTTCATTTGGGTGAAAATAGGATCTCCTGCCCTCTTATAATTTGAACGGAAGAAAATAACTTTTTCAAATCTCTTGTGTGTTTTTTTCAGATTTCTTATGTGTAAAAAATGAAGATCTCTTGTAAAAAGTTCATAAAACTAAATACAGTTTGTAAAGGATCAAAAATTCAATTCTCCCGAAATAATTTTGTAATTCTTTACAAAAAAAAATTATGTCATTTTTATAAGTGATCTCATTTTTACACCCAACGAATCTTCCATTTTACAAATAAGAGAAGTGAAAAAAGTCATTTTCGTCTATTTCATTTGTAAGTGGCCATAAGTTCCCTCACTTCTTCTTGTCATACCTATAGACGTAAAATTTATGGAACATTTTGCTTCTGATGTAAAAGAAAATAAATAAAAATTGTGGTAAAGAAGAAAATAAATTAAAAACTCAAACGATCGGAAAAGGAAAGAGAGAAAAGGAAAAGACATGAGAAGGAATAAGGAAGCTTTGCTATGTTAGTAGCTGGCAAAAGTTAGTAAGAGCCCGTTTGGATTGGCTTATAAGTTGTTTTCAACTTTTTTGAGTGTTTGACTCGTTTGGATGAGCTTACAAAAAGTAGCTGGCTTATAAGCTGCTTTTTTAACAGCTTATAAGCCAGCTGCTTTTTTTAAGCTCATCCAAACAGACTCTAAGTGAACTCGTCCGAGTCATTATCATTTTCAAAATCAATTTGAAAATTGTGGTTACTTTTTTTTTATATATAAATTGTGTTCTACCAAGCCAAGCCTGTTAGAACTTTTTATTGATAAATGAATAATGTAAAAAAAAAAGTCTATTACAGCATGTCTATAATATGAACTAGATAAAATTAAAAAACTAAGAGATTGTTCTCTAGTTCTATCTTGTATGCCTAAACTAGTATGTCCTCTGTGATCATGTTGAGTCAGCTTTGATGATAGCCCATGTATGTGCACACACCATATGATTATCCATATATGTAGCATCATTGTTGATGATCAAGCTGTTGAATCCTCCTTGTTCTAATCCTCAACTGAGGCTGTTGTAATTTGTCCATATTGAGAATTCTTCTTCCTTCTAATGGCATGAGTATAAAGTCATGTACTTTAATCCCTGCATGATCCAAAGCCTGGTTTGCTAGAAAGTCTGCCAAACTGTTGCCTTCTCTGAAGATATGATTAATATGTACCTGCATTGCTCTCATATCCTGTTTGATCTGTTCAATCTAATTCCTCAGTTCCCATGGAGTGATCCATGTATCTTGTAAGATGTTTAGGAGGACAAGTGAATCAGTCTCCAATTGAACCTGTTGAAAGTTG
Organism: Lycium barbarum; assembly: GCF_019175385.1. Classification (NCBI taxonomy): domain Eukaryota; kingdom Viridiplantae; phylum Streptophyta; class Magnoliopsida; order Solanales; family Solanaceae; genus Lycium; species Lycium barbarum. The sequence goes on from NC_083341.1 coordinate 9,614,841, forward strand.
TGTTGTTTACAGAACTTCAATGCCTGTTTTATAGCCTCAGTTTCAGCTTCCATGTTTGTTGCTATTCCCATTTGTTGTGCTTCAGCATAGTCCAAATCCCCATTACTATCTCTGATGCAGAATCCATATGAATTGAGCCCAGGATTGCCTCTACTTGCCCCATCTGTATTGCATTTTAATCTCCCTGAAAGTGGCATTCTCCAAACCACCTTAGCATAATAAACTTTTGGTTTATATCTACTAAGGTGGTGATGCATAGTTTCCCAATCACCAGATACATTCTGCAACCATCGGAATCTCTTCCTTGTCAATTGATGTAGTATGTGTTGTACTTGTTGTTTCAGTCTGTAGAAGGACACTGATCCTCCATGTTTAATGAAGTTTCTTCTCTTCCATAATGTGCACATGATCACTGCAGGCATTGCTCTATACATAGGCTGCAATTTTGGCTTTGTCTCAGCAGACCACCATGCCATGATCATTTGATGTAGACCAACTCCATCTGTGGGGATACCTGCACAAGAAGCAAAGAACTTCCATAACTTGACAGCTATGGAAGATGTTAGAAATAAATGGCTCACAGTTTCCTCCTGATGCTCCTCACAGCACCAGCATCTTGATGGTATATTGATCATCATCTTTTTTAATATATCATCTGTAGAGATTCTCCCTTTCCACACTCTCCACATGAAAAAACTTATTTCTATTGGTATCCCTTTCTCCCACATGAACTTATAACTTGTTTGTTTGCTCTCTCTGTGTCTGAGAAACTCCCATGCAGATTTAACTGAGAATCTGCCATTTGTTTCCAGCATCCAACATGGTTCATCATCTTCTTCTTCAACAGGTACTTTGATATTTTCCTTGATATGCTGAGCCAATTCCTGATCTAGAGTGGCTGTTAACAATTCCATGTTCCATTCCCCATTCTGCACAAACTGTCTAACCTCTATTTGTTCTTCTCTAGCAGCATCAGGAATGATATAATATAGTGCCCCCAGCCTTTTCCAATTCTCATACCAGAAACTTGAAGTTCCATTTCTCAGATACCAAAATATCTGTGGCTCAACTACATCTCTTATATTTACCATTTTCTTCCATGTGTGAGATCATCCTCTCTCCAATGCCATAGTAGGATGCCATTTCTTGCAGTATTTGTTCAGCATGTAGCTACCCCATAAGCTTCTTCCACATCTGAAATTCCACCACAACTTAGCAAATAAAGCATTAGATATATAAGTTAGTGATCTAAGACCAATTCCTCATTTATCTTTTGGTAGACATAATTTGTCCCATGCCACCCAATGTTTGCTTTTCACACCTACTGTATTGCTCCAAAAGAATTTGGCAAAAATCTTGTGCAGTTGCTTTATCACCCCAGAAGGAGGATTCATAGCTAATAGTAAATATACTGGCATGGTTTGCAACACATAATTGACCAGCACATATCTACCTCCAAAAGATAACAGTCTGTTTTGCCAAGACAGAATCCTTTTCATCACTTTTTTGATCAAATCCTCATAATATATCAATCTTCTTCTTCCATAAAACACTGGACAACCTAAATATGTGAAAGGAAAGGATCCATGTCTCATCTTAGTATGTCTTTTAATCCTGCTATTAACTCTGGCTGAGACCTTATGATGAACATAGTAACAACTTTTATCAGTATTGACCAGCTGTCCTGAAGCCTTCTCATAATTCTTCAATCTCCTCATCATTTTCTTTAAAGAATATCCATCCCCAGAACAGAATAATATTGTGTCATCAGCATATGATAGGTGATTGATTTAAGGACTCCATTTTGGCATTCCATAGCCTATGAAACTTGGCTTCTCATGTATCTTATTCAGACTCCTTGTTAAGACCTCTGCTGCTATAATGAACAATGTAGGAGAAAGTGGATCACTTTGTTTTACCCCCCTACTTGATCTGAAAAAACCATGACTTTGACCATTGATTAATACTGAATACCAGTTGTTTGAAAACAATCTCCATACTAAATCAATAAGAACCTCTCCAAACCCAAACTGTCTCAATACTTTAGTCAAAAAAATCCAGGAGAGTCTATCATATGCCTTTGCCATGTCTAATTTGATCACCACATTAGTATGTTTAGCTCTCAAGTTAATATCTCTGATGATCTCCTGTGCCAGTAATATGTTTTCTGCAATGCTCCTTCCTTTCACAAATCCTGTCTGATTGTGAAAAATAATATTAGGAAGAACCTTTGCTAATCTATTCTGCAGTATTTTTGACAGTATCTTATTGGAGAAAGAGTTGAGACTGATAGGCCTCATATCACTAAAAGTAGTAATCACCTACTTCTTTGGTAACAAAACTAGATTAGTATGTGTGATGAATTGTGGTATCTCATATCCACAAAAGAAGGCTCTAACCATTTGAATCACATCCAGCTTGATAACCTCCCAACACTTCTGATAAAACTGTCCTATGAATCCATCAGGCCCACTAGCACTGTCCCCATTGAGTGAAAACACAACCTCCTTTACTTCACTTTCAGATGGCAACTCTTCCATATTCTTTTGTTGTTCTTCAGTTATCAATTTAGGAATATTTTTCAACAATGCATAATACCCTCCTGAATTTTCTTCACTAAACTGTGACTCAAAGAACCTGATTGCCTCAGAACCAATATCTACTTCATTTTCCAACCATGTACCAGAAGGATCTTGTATTCTTTTCAGAGTTAGTTTATTCCTCCTGCCCTTCACATATGAATGGAAGAATTTCGTATTTCTGTCTCCATCATTGAACCATTTCATACCAGCTTTCTGCTTCCAATACTCTTCCTCCAAGTGTAAAAATCTGGTTAGTTCAGCCTGTGCTTGATGTAACAACATTCTATTCTCCCTTGAAGCATTATTTTCAAACTGCAACTCCTTCACCTTTATAGTATCTTGAATAGTGTCAATCTGCTGAAATATATTCCCAAATGTGCTCCTGCTCCATTGAACCAGTGCTCTTTTAAGTTTCTTCAACTTGTGATGAAATATATATAATGGATTTCCACAAAAATCAGCAGTCCAATTCTCCCTTACCACCTCCATAAATGTATGATGCTTTGTCCAGAAGTTAAGAAACTTAAAAGATTTGACAATAGGATGTGCATTGCTGTTACACTCAAAATGTAGTGGTGCATGATCAGAACCATGTCTAATCATATGATTCACTGCTGTGGATGGCATGATATCTAAATCTTCCAGAAATATTACTTGGCTATTGAGATCAGCTTGGGCCCCTATCTCCTCTTGCTTTCCATGTTATGAAATCTCTACTTGTTCTACAGGTAAGATGCCAGAAATATTACTCTCTGGTGGCCTTGTACCTTCTTGTCCTTCTTTTCCTTGATTATCCTCCACTTCCTCCTCTAATATTGGAGTCCCATCATGATCATCATCCTCCTGTAACACATCACCTAACCTGTTTTCTTCCTTTAGATTTTTGTTGATTAAGATGTCACTAGTTTTTTCTGAGTCATGTTCCTTTTCTTGACTAAATGTACCTGATGTCACCATAGACACCTGCTGAGATAACATCTCCCCTTTATCATTGAGTTGTTTACCAAAATTCTTCTCAATCCATTCATTTGCTGATATCCTCTCCACCTTTTTTAATTTATCTATCTGTTTTTCCTTTGATTCTTCCATCTGCTTTTCCTTGACCCTCTCATTATTGTCTACAATTTGCTGCACTGTAACAATCTGATTTAGAGCATCAAACATCTTTCCTTCAACACCTGAGGATTTCTGCACATCAGTCACATCTACTATATCCTCATCTGTATTCTGCAATGCTGTATATTGATTATTTTGCAGAGTTTGATTCTCCTTTGATTTCCAAGCATTTTCATCATATTTACCTCTATGAAAGTGCCTGTTATTCCTTTGTTTTCCTTTCTTCTCCTTGAATCCATCATCATCATTGCCCTTTGCAGGCTGTACCTTGTCTGCTATCTTCTTCCCTTTCATTATGTTACCATTTGTCCCTTTGTACTCCTTAATATCAGACCTGCTATTTTTTGCATTTTTTTGCTCCTTATTCTTTCTTTGATTTGCCTTACTGTTTTCCTCCTGTTCTTTGTCTGAGCTTTGTTCTTCATCCTTGGGATACAATTCCGGATGAATGACATAGCAATCTTGCTCATTATGTCCTTGAAGTTTGCAATTTTTGCAGTACTTAGGAACATAATCATAATTGATCTTTATCCATTTATCCACAATCTCCCCAGTACTCTTCTTCTTCATTCTTATATTGATTCTCTTTGGGAATTCTCCAAGCAAGTCTACCTCTACCTTCACTCTCGCACAACTTGGACTGGTTTTATTGGCTGTGGCCATATCAACTTGTAGGGGCTTTCCAACAGCAAAGGCAAGTGAAAAAACTGCTTCTTTCACAAAATAGTTAGGAGGTAGTGATGGGAATGATATTCATGCAATTGCAATCTTCGTTTCCTTCTCTAGATCAAACCATGTATCCCATTTGAAAGTACGCATGGGATAGGACCAGTTCTTATGCATAATGTAATATGCACGTTTGGACAATAAGGTCACGTAATCTTCTAAAGAAGAAGCACGTATTAGTACATATCTATTGCTCAACAAGCCGATAATAGACTCTCCTTTCAAACCACATTGCTTTGGAATTAATGTTCTCAAATCTTTCACGTCAGGCCAACCATATGAGAATTTCCCCACGACAGCATATTGTAGTTTTTCCTTAATAATCATCTGCTCATCTCATCTTCATCCCATACAACCATGGGCTCTCCATGCAAATATGTAATAGTCTTCATGGGTAAAGTAGGGTTGTACGTAGTAGTAGAATTATTAGGGTTAAGGGCTGTTGCATAAGTTTGGTTCGGTAAGAGGTGAGTAGGTTGTGTAGGTACTGTTGTGTTAGTCTGGACAGCCATAATAGGCGGCTATCCAGTGGCCGGAGAGGCCATTGTCGCCGTGAAAAGGTTGGAAGTTATTAGGGTTTCGGCTTAGAGAGAGTTTTTCACCAATTTTTCTCGAAAATTGTGGTTATTATTTTCAAAATTAATTTGAAAAATAGTTCTGTGGGAAAGAGAACGAGACAGGTGCAGCTTTTGTATGGCCTGACGTTTTGGCATCTTTTTTTTTTTCTTCAAAGTATTAATAGTAGTTTTTAGTGGGACCACTGTCTCAACTCTCAGTCATGTTGTTCCTTATACAATGGAAGCATTTGAGATTTTTCGCTTTCAAAAGCTATTTGTGGGTTTGGCATCTGTCCTTTGTGGGTTCATTGTTCAACAATCCATAATATCATAAGGAATTCGAATTCACATCCACTATTCTCCTTAAATCCATTAAAATCCTATTTTACGTAAGGTTCTTTTTTGTTCTTTCAGTAATAGTTTTAAGGCAAGTTTAGCAATTGGAAATATTTCGACGTCAACATTTTTCTATTTCGAGACTAGTTTTCTCCGACCATTCAAAATCAAACTATTGGTGATTATCACTACCTCCGGTTCAAAATGAGTGTCCACTTAGTTATTTGCACACCCCTAAAAAATTACTAATTCTTATACAAAAATAGATAATTTGACTAAATTACCTCTAATTAAATAGTAATTGGAATTTAGACACTTAACACTTCATTAAAAACAAAACTGAAAAAATAAGATTAATTTTTTTTTGATTTGATAAGTGAATACTTTATTTTAACCAAAAAATAAAGATTAAGTGAACACTAAGGAAGTATTGAGTTTTTTAGAATCATTTTTTGTAAGGTTGATAAAAGAATCAGGAATACCGACTCTGTTATGTTTTCACTTCTAACATAATGTTATCTATTACAATCATTTGGTTATTGAATGGTTCCTGCAAAAAACTTTCCATTTATCTGGTTTGAATTAATTAAGGTGGCTTCATGGGCGGAGCCACCTTCGGCGAAGGGTGGTCAGGTGCACACCCTTCGTCAGAAAATTATGCGGTGTACATATATTAAATGTTAGCTACTATGAGTATATATTTAATTTTACACACTTTTAACATAAGTGAGAGGAAAATTTGCACATCCTTCACCAAATTGGCTCTGCCACCGGATGGCCTTCATTTTCTCCAGTAATTCTTGTGTTTTCACTATCGTAGTATTTTGTTTTATTCTCGATATTTGAAGGCGGGAAAAGGAGTATCTTTTTCTAGGAAAATTGTCACAATCAAGATGGCTGCTTCGGTAAATAGCAAATCAGCACGATAATTAGGGGGCCCCGGGGTCAAAACATGCTATCCCTGTCAAAAAAAAGAGAAGACTGATACTGCCCTCTTTTTTCCGATGATATACTCCCTCCGTTTCAATTTATGTGAATTTTTTTTAAATATAAGGGTTAAATTTTATAACTTTGATCACAGATATTGATATAGATTTTTCAAGTTTATAAAAATAAAATTTATATATTTAGAAATTATATAAAAAGTACTATAAACTATGATAATTTATATTTCAAATAATTTAAAAAAAAACGGAAGAAAAACGTGGTCAAAAAATCACCTAGTACTCCCCCAATAGTAATAGGTTCAAATAAATTGAAACAGCGAGGGTAGTATTTTTTCTTTTGTGATTCATTTTTAAAAAAAAACGGCACACTTATAAATTTGAAAATAATTAATTTTACACTTTCTTTTTATCTTTAATCAAAAATTTATATAACCACAGAAATGTTATAATATGTTAAGGCGACAAGTTTCAAAAGTTTTATAAGCACACAAACACTATGAAATATTTAGACTACAAATTTGAAAGTTTCATTTCTTTTCTACAGATTCAAGACGTGTTATATAAATTGAAACAAAGATAATATACCAAGTAGGAGTGATAATGACACAGCCCACCGATTATTTTTAAAAAACTATATCATATGAAAATTTTTGGTTACCCTATTGTTTATAACCAAATTAGGCTTTTCAAAATCGTCCCAATCATTTCTATTTCTCTTCAATATCATTATAGTTAAGTAAATTTTTGATATTTTTTTATAAATGACATATAAGAGTGGCATTATTATTAGAATGTCAGATTTGATATATAAAATCATAATAAGCTTTAATATACTGTAAAAAGTATAACATTCTTTATAGCCACGAGAGACTAATATTGTTCTAAACAGTTCATGACAGTGAGAAATTAATGCAGAACTGACCACACTCCTTTACATGGCTGACGGTGTCAATTGACAATTTACTAATGTTTTTGCATAGTCATATCAATGACACTAAAACAACAATAACAACATGCACAATGTACTTTCATAAGTGGAGATTGGGAAAGGTACGATATATGCAGACCTTACCTCTATCTTTGCGAGGCAGAGAGGATGTTTCTGATAGACCATCGACTCAAAAAAAATATAATTGATGCATGAATGTAGGAACGAAAAGAGACAATTAAATAGCAAATTAAAAAAATAAATGCAATAACATATATCAATACACATTAGCGAAAAAGAGACTACGCGACTACTTAAGGCACAATAGCGGTATGGTAGGTTTTGATATTTTGTAGTTGTTTTCATATGAATTTACCTCAAAGTTCAATTTCCAAATTTTTAATGTTTTTATTTTAAATTTAACATATGAAATGTATTTTATACATATAAATTTATTTGGTTAGTTTGGTATTTTATAAAGAAAAAACAATTACACTAATTTCAGTACGGTTATAAATATGTATTTTATACATATAAAACCTATGAGTTCTTACTTAACAATCTTATAATCGGTTTGATTAGGTTTGAGCCGGTCGCTTCGATTGATCTTTAGAATTGTTTTGCATCAATAGTACTGAGTATGGGTATATATAGGTCATGTTGGTTCAGGTTTTTCAATTGTCAAACCAAATCAAATTAATTGTGTAAGTTTTTTAAATCTATAAATCAAATCAAATCAATCAATAAAAGTAGGGTTTTCCAATATCGGTTTTATTTTCCCAATTTTTTTGAATTTTCCCCCAGTAAAGTCTTCATAGCACAAAACATATAACTTGTGCTCCACACATTTCTTTAGTCCTAGTAGATATAACTACATAAGGTATTTCCCGAGAAAATAACACAAAACAATGTAAGATGAATCATGGCATTGTGCTAAAATATTCAACAATAAAAGATAATAAAATTGAATAAAACAAATAATGTTAATTAATAGGCATAACGAAAATGAACATAATTCAAAAGTACAAAGTCATGTTAATATAAGTACGACAATAAGTTATGATTACATGACTAAACACTAGAGAAAAAATAAAATTAAGTTATATATTTTCACCGTCTAAACCAATGCAAACCTAAAAAAATTGATATCCAACACTATTGCCACTCCTAGTATTGAATTGAATTTTTTTTTGTTAGCATTAGTATTGATTTGGTGTTTGTTTAAGCTTGGTTTGAGTTACTAAATTTTGTGAGCTATAAAATTTATTAGACCGTCCAAAAAATCAAAGTCTAAACTTGAAATAATACGTTAAAAGCAAAAATCATGAAAAAGTTTAAGAAATATGTATAACTTACATTACAACAAATATTTTTAAAACTTGTATACATGCAATGTTGGATTAGTTTGATTTCAGTTTGACTTTTTTAGTTAAAACCAAATCAAATCAGACCAATTATGGCCGGATTTTTTAAATACCAAACCAAGTTGACGAACCATAGTCGGATGCTTTTCTGGTTTGACTCAAATTATTGATTTGATGTGATTTGTCTATTTTCTTTGTACAACCCCAGTACTAAGTAGTCACTTATAGTGCTGCCAATTATAATACATCCAACAATTCTAAAGTAGTGAAAATAGTCATAACTTAAACATGTGATAAAGTAATTGAATAAAACTACATGCAATTTGTTGATTTTTTTTCGAGTTCGAACTTCATGATTGTGTCCTAGAATTTAACCTTACACAAGTTAAACTCAAGGATAGTATCGTACATTTTAAACTTACATAAGTATAACTCTAGTATCATGTCATCCTCTTAAATTTACTCCTTAAATTAGGAACATGGTTGTAATTTCCCTTTAACTCTACAACTGTTTCACAGTTCCACTGCATAACTAATACAATAACATCGGCGTACCACCAATTCAATGAGTTGAGGACTTTGTTTTTTGCTCAATCGTGGAATTGTAGTTTTGTTGTTACATCTAAGTTAGCTTACATTTCACTTGTTATCTTAGAATAGAATCGTGATTGATTTGTCTTTGTGAACTATCAGGTGCTAGAAGTTGTGCTCGATGATGATTCATATTTTTCCCAAGCATGAAGTACTAATGAATCCTATTGTTTGAATTTATTTCTTGTGTGTTCAAGGAAAAAGAATAAAAAAGAGGAAATATATTTACGGTTTATTAAATTATACGCATTTTCTACTCTACAAATGGATTATATTTCACTAGCAGCCCGAGCCATGGCTATTTATCAAAATCCCCTCGTAATAAGCCCTAGTTATCCCCCGTGGTGAATCACTCTGTAGACTCTGCCCCTTCCCAACACGTTTTGCTCTTCACAGAAGAAAAAAAAGTATTTTAGCACTCACCCTCAGTTTCTAAATAATTGACATTAATAACAATTCTTTTTCAATAAATTAATCAAATAGGATCTCTTTTGATATCATATAAACTAATTAATTTTTTAAAACTTTTCTTTTTAGTGCTTGGGGCATCTAAGAAAGCAAAATAAAGTAAAAAAGAACCCGATACAAACCAAAATAAAAAGCTCCTTTAAAAATAAAAATAAAAATAAAAAGCTAAGCAGAAACCCAAAAGAACACACTCAATAAAATTAAAAGCTTATTCCATGCATTGAGCTTTTGAAAAGATTAAGAGCATATAATTAAATTATGTAAATACTAAATTTACAAGATTATAAGCCTGTGTAATGTTGAGCTGTCCATCATCCAATAATTGAATCAACATCAAACCATGATAGGAAGTCCTGATCACATGGGAAAATTCCCTTGATTACACATAAACATATAAATATATAATCTACTACTAATTAATTGCTACTTTGCTAGTCTGGCCAAAAACCACTACCCTTCTCTTTTTTGTTGCCATTTATTTTGGAACATTTAAGTAATGTACATTAACACCTAATAGATATAAATTCATGTTTGGGTAGAACACATATTTCCATCTCACGACAATAATGCAACCAAAAAAAAAAATGCAATTTCAACAACAATATTGAATATAGTAAAAAACGGGGTAGGGGATCCCGACCCAAGGCCCAACGATTCGAACTAAGGACGAGGGGCAGTGGGTAATAGAGCTCGGCTGAACCGGACGGAAGCATTTCGGACCCAAACATTTGGACCTGGCAATTCCGGAAGAGTGCGCTTACAGTTGATGATAATGCGAGACATTCGGCCCGTTGCAGATTTCACTCCACACGGCGCAATTAGCAGATGTCAAGCCCGAGATTTCGGGGATCCTTATCCCTAATTGATTTAGTTATCTTGTTGAATGTAAATTCTTGTACTATAAATAGGGGGGAGTAAATCTTCATAGCCCATTAGTTTTTAACCATCTTCGATGCGATTGTATCACTAATCTGTTCCCAAAGTTCTGTCAAGCATCAAAGTAATAAGAATTCCCACAGTTTGGTCCGAGTAACTCAAGCCTTAAACTGAGTTGTTCATTGCATCCAATTCCAAGGCTATTTCTTATTCTTTTAGTCACAATCTTTTTTTCGTTGTTGTTATTTTTTGTTCCATAAATGAATCAAATCGCATATCCTTTAAACCACATACAAATTCAATTGTTACCTTTTCAAGGGGTAAAAAGTTTGGCCCCCACCGTGGGGATAAGGATAATAGCGGTGATTTGTTCGCAAATCAGCTTTCACTTGTTCTTTTGTCGTTTATCTTTGATTTCAGGTTAACTTCGACATGTCAAACGTAAACAACGTGAATAACGATAACCATGACGATGACCCCAACAATGGGATACCATTGAACATCATGCCACCGGGTGATCCGAACGAAAACCCTCCCATTGACGCGAGTGTTGCCCATTCGAATGTAGCCGTTCACGACAGCGGAGACACGCCCACCGATAGGGGAACTACTTGACGGGCAAACGAAGAGAAGGGAGATGAGACTAACTTACGCGTGATTTATGATTTATTGCAGGAACAGCAGGTAACCATGATGCAGCACCAGGCGGCTATTTCTCAACTCCAAAGGAACAACAATGAGGTCAGGGTAGAGGAACCAAACCGAAGGCTTGCACCAGCCCGTAGGGTAATTGAGGTAAGCAGCGATCGAGAATGGTCGGTGCCTGATAGATCTTCCGAGGTGATAAATATGTTGGTGGCGTTGTCTAAACGGATCAACTCCAATGAAAATAAGGTGGAAGACTATAATTCTCGAGTGGATCAAATTCCGGGTGCACTACCGATTCTGACCAGACCGGAGACAAAGTATATTGTCTGAAGGCCTTTCCCACCGAGTGCGGCTCCAACGTACAGCGTGTTGTCCTGAAGTGGGTTTTCCGGCAAGGTTTTTAACGAGACAACAACGTACAGTGTGTTACTTTAGTGGAAAAGACTAGCCAAGTGCTGGGATCGGGGACTGCTCGATATCAATGATAGTGTTTCTCTTCTCATACTTCAAACACAAACACTAGGGGACTATCATATCGTATAAGCCCGACGAGGCCAAATCGATTGTATCATATAAGCCAAACGAGGCCAAATAAATGATTGTTTCTTTGGAAATTCCTGCATTAGGATTCATTGTAAGGGCCAAACAACCGAATGAGTTGTGCTCGGGTAGTTAATTTTGTTAAGACAAAAATTGGATGCCCCTCGGCAGTTATAACATACAAGTTTGTGAAATAAGAAGAACACTTCGGTTTAAGTTTTGCGCATGTTACTGTTTCGCAATATATCCACTTCATATTAGTAAGTTCGTCATATTTCGGAGTTCATAAAAAACCCTGAACAAGGGACTATGAGCTAGGGACTATCGTTAACAATCTACAGACGAAATAAGGGTTCGGCTCAAACAAATGAGCTGGACTCATTTACAAAGGCCTTAAAAAGTCTCAAGTAGACTTAGCCTAAACTAAAAGACTAAAAAACACTTAAGTCTAAAAGGTTGGAAATACCAGCTCAAATGCCCAAAGTGATTTGGAGACATACTAATTCACGAGCATAAAATATTCATAAGTCACCAACCCTCGGTGCACAAGTTGTTTGTTTTCAGAAGGTGATTCACCTTAAACAAACGAACTTGTGCAAATATCACTCGAAATCAAGCCCAAGTCTATATTTGAATGAGTTATCAGTACGAATATATTTCGTTCAAATAAACATTAAATAAAAGATGTTTGAAATATCAAAGAATGAGAGACTGGCTTCCAAAGACATCGGTGAAACAAGCACTTCCAAATGGTCCTCTGTTTCCAGGGACTTAACTAGCATATCATCAATATAAACTTCCATTGTTTTACCTACTTGTTGTTCGAACATTTTGTTTATTCGGCATTGATAGATAGCAATATATCCACTTCATATTAGTAAGTCCGTCATATTTCGGAGTTCATAAAAAACCCTGAACAAGGGACTATGAGCTAGGGACTATCGTTAACAATCTACGGACGAAATAAGGGTTTGGCTCGAACAAATGAGTCCAACTCATTCACAAAGGCCTTAAAAGGTCCCAAGTAGACTTAGCCTAAACTAAAAGACTCAAAAACACTTAAGTCTAAAAGGTTAGAAATACCAGCCCAAATGCCCAAAGTGATTTGGAGACGTCCAAATTCACGGGCATAAAATATACATAAGTCGCCAACCCTCAGTGCAAAAGTCGTTTGTTTTCAGAAGGTAATTCACCTTAAACAAACGAACTTGTGCAAATATCACTCGAAGTCGAGCCTAAGTCTATATTTGAATGAGTTAATAGTACGAATATATTTCATTCAAATAAACATTAAATAAATGATGTTTAAAATATCGAAGAAGGACATGACTGGCTTTCAAAGACATCGGTGAAAGAAGCACTTCCAAAATATGTTTACATAAGGCCAAATACCGACCTCAATAAAAATTTACAAACAAAAGAAAGATACATTTTTCTAAAGCCTAAGGACCTATCTATTCCTCCTCGGAGGATTATAACTCCGAGGAAGTGGTAGGATCTTCTTCCGAACTATCGCCCAAGAGAGCTTTCTCAGTCCGAGTCTGAGCTTCCTCGGCCTGAGCAATTTTTGTGCCTATGTCCTCAATACTGTGCTGAACTTCTTTAAGGGTGAGAACCCGATTTTTCCATTTGATATGCTCAACTCGCAGAGTAGAGCGGGCATTGGTAGCCTTGACGTCGACATCAGATTGGGCCTGAATCTGGTCCTGCTCGGACAAGGCTTGCTATAGCTGAGTTATCAGCTCGGCATTCTGCTGAGATAGCACACTCAGATCTCGTTTGGCTACTTCGAGCTGTTCGTCGAGATCCTCAACAGACATGGCCCGGGCATAGGCCTTCTCTTGGGCTACCCTCTAGCGCTCCCTTTCAGAATCACACTTGGCAATAAGGTGTGCAATCTCAGGTTTGGCACCATCAAGCTCCTGCCGCAAATTAGTATCGGCAGCCACCTCCTCCTCAAGTGCTGCCTTGATTTCCAATTCAAGCCTCCATTTTTCCATCAAAAGAACAGTATGTTTTTCAAGCAGGTCCGCTAAGTATTTCTCAGCCTTGAGCTTGCCTTCCTTGGCGGCCATAAGCTCGGCCTTGAGTACTGAGGGGTCACCCACTGAAAGCAGCTGATCTTCCTTCTGCTGCAAGAGGATCTTAAATTTTTTGGTCTCTCAACCTTGTGCGTCCAGCTGACCCCGAACGTCTTCAAGCTGACTAAGCAGCTCAGCATTCTCCTTCGTACATCGGAGGAAGCCTTCATGCTGCAAAAGGACGGACTGCGAAAAAGAAGAAAAACTCAAATTAGGCTCAAAATCAAGTCACAAGATATAATTGAAACCGAGGATGTTGAACATACCCGATTGGCAGAATGCATGCTCTCGTTGAAGAGGCATTGCCACGTGACTCGATCTATTTTTGCCGATCCTCATCGGACGCAAGGGGCCGAAGATAGCTGACTATGCCGACTGGCCGAGACATGAAATGCGTGTCTATAGGGATAGTGACAGCGATGGACTTAGTTTCATTCGGCTTAGCGCTCGGGGTGGAAAAGTATCCATGAGGTGAGGTCGAGAACCTGATTCGGTGGCCTTCAAAGGTTTTCTTTGCCCTTGAGGAATAGGCAGATTAAATCCCATAGGATCTGCAATGGCAGTAGGAGTAGAGGCAGCGACATCAAACATACCTTCAAATTCCTCCTGGTCGAGGTAGGGGAGGAAGTAATACCGGCTGCTTCGGCTGAAGACGGGTCATCCTCAACTAAAATGGGACCCTCTGGGACTGTGGTCCCCGACGGGCCAAGATTTGGCAAAACGGAGGGCTGCTCAGTGGTCTGATTGGCCACCTCGGTCATATTTCCCTCTGTCGTATCGACCGAAGTGCCGCTTTCCCCAACACCGGTGGCGGTGGCTGTATCAGCACCAACAGTTCTTAAAAGGATATCATCTTTGGGAACGTCTTTCAATGTTTGAGTCTGAGTAGTTCTCCTCCTTTTCTGACCCGTTAAGGACGAGGGTTTGGAGGGTCTATTCCGCTTCTTGCTCCTTGAAGCCTCGGCGACGACTTGATCCACGCTTGCCAGATCAAACATTTCTTCTGTCGCCGGGGGAGCATTCGAAAGCTCGGGCCTCAAATTGGACTTACCCCTCTTCAGACTTGTATAGCACATTGTTAATCACCAGTAAATGTTACAAAGTAAAGCAGAAAATGCAAAAAATAAGCTCACTGTGGTTTTTTGCTACCCACTTGCCTGCGGAGAGGTCTCTCCGAGTACGGATTCCATGGGGGTGCTGTGCCATTATGGCATCCACCCACTTCTCAAAACCGGATATTGTATCCTGTAGCCACGCTTTGGCTGAAAGAAGAAACGGGTCAAAGGGGAAAAAAGTTAGAAAAATAAAGAACTTACAAGAGACAGAAGGAATAAGAGACACCGAGGGAACTTATGGGCTTATTCCACCTCTCAGGGAAGGGGAGGTAGTTTTCAAGAATGATCTCCTCGGTCTTGACTCGAATGAAGAGTTCAAGCCAACTTCGATCCTTGTATTCATCCACGCCGGAAAGGATCAGGTACTTTCCACGTTTTTTAAGCTTCACGATCCCACCACGAAAAATTCGGGGGGAATAAAGACGAATTAGGTGATGCAGAGTAAACGGGAGCCTAACGTTGTTTGCCAAAAAATGGATGCATGTGACGATCCGCCATACGTTCGACCCAATTTGTGCAAGACACAAGTTATATGTCTTGCACATATCCAGAATCACCTCATCAATCGGAGGCTCTAAATTCAGGGTAACAGGGTATGTATAGACGGACAAGTACCCTTCCACATAGGTGGTGATGTCGTCATCAGGGCCCAGGATGATGATCTCGGAGGGTCGGTCTCTCCAACAGCATTTCGAACGGACCTTGTTAATAACAGTCGCGACAATCGCAGAGGGGTAGCGCCTGACATCATAAACCCAGTCGACTTTGTTACCCCTCGGGGGCTTTTCAACCGCAAACTCAGAGTCAAAATGGTATATCAAAGGAATGACGTCTTTACCCCGGGGTTCGAATGGACTTTAACCTCAGTCTCGGTAGACCGGGGAGATCCCACCGGAGAGGCTTCATGAGAGGAGGACACTGGATTCAAAACTATTTTTGATAAAGGTATGGTGAAGAAAGAAAAGATGGAAAGAAAGCCTTATGAAGGTTTGAAGATCTGGGGAAAACTCAATAACAAGATGAAGTTTCCAGTGAGAGGGATGAAGATTCTGACAAAGAAGGATGAAGATTCCGATGAATAATTTGGTGATTCGGGCAAAAATCTTGAAGATTTCGACGAAGTTTTTGCTTCTCAAGTGAAGAAAACAGAGGTTGAGATCGAAGAGTAATTTTTAGAGGCTGTAAATAGTAAAAATAGGGAAGCAGGAACTATTTATAAGCGAGGGTGTAACACCCCGTACCTTTAACCTAAGCTTTGACCATGATCCTAGACTTAGAAAATCAGATAAAGAATGTGAGAATTTGAAATTTCCTCTTCAGTTGTAAGATGGGTGTTTACGCCCATGAACAGTGACCGTATTTCAGTATACGGCTCATATTTCAAGTCGTAAACTGGTACCAAAGATTTCTGAGCATTCTGGAATTTGACATTTAGAGGTTACATTATTAAATACGGATGGTATTTTGAAATACGGCCCGTATTTCAAAGCGGATTTGGAATTTGAGAAAACTTCCTTGATAAAAGTTGTAGAGCTTTGAAATACCTTTCCAACGGTATATTATGGGGGTCAAACGGACATCTGTACAAAGAGTTATGGTCATTTTACTGAAGAGCCGCAGTGTAGTCCACACAGAATACGGACCGTATTTCAAAATACGGCCCGTCTTTCAAAATACGGCCTGTATTTTACTGGGCGTAAAATTTAATTTTCCAGAACAATATATATTCATCCATATCAGTTCAAATCATTATTTTTCATTCCTTCGAGCCCTAGAACGACCTCCTACCCTCTCCTATCATCAAGAACACCAAGGTAAGCCTACTCTAATTATTCTAAGTCAATTCTAATACATATCCTTGAAATCTAAACAAGAAATCATCATTCCTAACCTAGGGTTTTCAAGAAAACCCATCTCAAGGTTCAAGATTTTGGAAATCTTCTTCAAAGTTCAAGTCTTTAATTCAAGTTTTGGAGCATTACCAGGTATGTAGATTTACTATCTACGTGTGGGAACATCATTATTCTTCCCCACGCCTCATAATCCATAAATTATGATTTTTTACGAAAACTAGGGTTTCTCTACCATGCTCATGATAACCCTAGGTCCATGTCCATGATTATATTATGTATGAATTGTTATAATTCCATCATTGAGTTCTTAATATTTCTTTATGATTATTAAGAATCTGTCCATAATCTATGAAAAACCCATATATCTCATTCCATGGGTTCATGCATGTTAGTTTATGATATATTATGCTGTTTTCAAGAAAATACTATACATGTTTCACAAGTTCATGCAAGCAAGTTATAATTCATGATATCCACTTACAAGCAAGTTATATTCATGAAAACCATGAGCAACAAGTGCCACTTATTTTACATTATCATGTTTTTGGGAGTTGCATTAATTACCGAGAAGGCTTCAAACAGCCTGAAACTACGTAGCCATCGTAGGATGAGGATTGCTCCACCCATGCTTAGGACGATCTCTCATAATGACTGGATCCTTTCATAATATTATTAAATCTCATGTCCTTGGCAAGGTATGAGTGTTTAGCCGGTAGGACGCAAGTACCAGAACATGTTGTCGGTTATATTTACTGCTCACCCTACTCACGATACTTTACTCATTCTATATATGTATATGTACTCATGTTCATAATCATGTTTCAGTTCAGTCTTTATTATGTTATTTCCATGTCCCATGTTATTTCATTCAGTTGCTTTACATACTAGTACATTCAATGTGCTGACGTCCCCTTTTATAGCCCGGGGGCCTGCATTTCACGATGCAGGTACTGATTTACAGGACGACGCATTTGCTCAGTAGGACAGCATTCGTATCAGCTTATTGGTGAGCCCCATCTCATTCGGGGTTTAGTCAACTCTTTATTTTATGATTAGCTATGCATCCAAGGTATACTGAGGGCCTTGTCCCATCGAGTATGTTTTTCATGTTCAGACTTATGTTAGAGGTTTCATAGACTAGACAAGTCAGTTATGTCATGTCAGACTTTCGGAGTCGTATAGCCATTTTGGCTCATTCATGTTATTTGCACACTCATGTTTAAACAAGTATTTTGATTAAGTATTATGACTTATTGCACTTTATAAAGGCTCATCATGCATTCACGTTATATTACACTCATGTTATGCCTCATGATGATTCAGCAAGCCATGTGATTCGCTCGGTCATATGCAGTAAGGCACCGAGTGTCGTGTTTCGTCCAGGCCATGGTTCAGGGCGTAACAGAGGGTTCATAATGACGGAAGTGCATTGATCAGATAATCGAAGGGTCGACCAATAGTAAAGCCACACGTGGCCAAAGTCAGACGGACGTGACAGTTGATAAGACGTTTGATTTTATCGCTTATTTCGAAACTTACAGGATAAGATATTGGTAAGCTCGACGTAACGAAGGCTTAAACGAAGAGAAGAATCCGTACAGAAAGGAAAGGCCAGCTACGTTCGGGTGAAGATTAAAAACCTATGAAAACATTCATAATCCGAATAAGATTCTATTTGATCCAAGAAAGTTTCTACTATATCTGCGACAGGTACCCAACTACTTCGGTTACATTAACTTCACATAACAAAATACCCCAACATATGGTCTTAAATTAGAAATGGAAAGAAAATCCAGTCCGGTATGATGAGCCGAAGGTTGAGAACTTCAGCTTATACCCTTGGAAACTTCTACATAATCATGCATCAGCTAAGTGGTTTTAGGATTGCCCTCCGAAATAGTAGAAAAAGGGTTGTTTTGTTCCGATGGGTTATCTTCATCCAGAACAATCACCGGGAGTGGTCTACCACGGGAAACCTCCCCACGAGTGCACAAGATATAGCGTGATCCGAGAACCTATCTAAAGGCAATAGCCGGATGCCCTCGCCGAAGTAGTTGTTTCCTCCCTTCATTCAACGGTATCTCCGGTATACTCCTAATCAATGCTTTTTCCCTTTAAAGAGGATTTCTTCGTGGGGAGTCCTAAAAAATAAGGGTTCGAGCTGAAGTTACAGAATTGTAAGAACGAACAGGTGATTTCACGGATAGCTTAAAACTTACCATGAATTTTTCCTCTCTATCCTTCGTGTGCCATGCTCGTCCAAGAGCGGCCCACGTCACGAGAGGCGCCTAACAAGGCAACAACCCACTAAAAAAATAGTAACTACGAGCTCGGGTTCAGCTGGTACCGAGGTTGGATTCCACTCCTCGGGAAAGTTTACAGACAAAGAGCGATGGATTAGTCCATGCGAATCATAACGAACCGATGCAACAATCCCCTGTCAAAATCATCCTCGGGGTCTATAAGGCCACGAGCCCCACGAGAATACAAATGAATTAGTCCTTCTCGAATTACACGGGGAACATCGATATGGATCATATGGTCAAGGGTAAAAGAAACCCCGGCTACGTTGTCCAAAATCTCGAGGCAGTAAACGAGCCTCCAAATCTGCGGAGCAATTTGGCCAATACAAACGCGGTACCGGCGGCAGAAGTCTTCTATCACTTGGGGAATGGGAAGAGAAAACCCAACAATAAAAGGTTAAGTATAAGCCAACGAATAACCAGTAACATGATGGTTGATTCTTACCTCTCATTCAACAGGGCGGATGTAGACATCCGCACTGAAGTTACAATCTTTCGAACTATGGGAATAGTGGCGCCATCAATGTAGGATTCGAATTTTTCCACAGAATCAAGGTGGAAAGAAGCTTTGCAGTCGTTCGTATATTTGACGCAGGTGGGGAGGATGTCCATAGGAAGAAACTCTAACTCCTCCTCGGGGCTGGTCGCACCCGTCGCTGACGACGGCGGAGAACGTGGTGGTGATGAAGGTGATCCGTACTTTGTGTTAGCAACGATATGAAAGTCATTACTAAGAAAGAAACGTAGAATCAGATGATCGCAAACAAAGGTTTTAAAAGAGTTTGGAACTTAAAATGAGACTCAGGATCAAGCAGCTGCAAATAATGGATTAAAAAGGTTTGGAATTTAGGTGTTTTTTGCCAAGTGCATGGCAAGATATTAAAATTGGGGCTTTATATAGTAAAAGTGAGAAGTTGAAAGGTTTAAAGTTCTGACAAGGGTGGGATTCTCAAGAATGATTAGGCGGCAATGAAGAATCTGTATCAGGCAGAATGCAAGACTGATGGAATGTCTTTTCAAAGGCGGCTAGGTACGGACTACTCGGCTTTAATCGGATCCATTTACCGGAGTTAATGCTTTCCTCCGAAAAATGGTGGGACTATCTGTATATGGTAAAAACCGAGTTTGGTGATCCCGACCCAAGGCTAAACTATTCGAACTAAGGACGAGGGGCAGTGGGTAATAGAGTTCGGCTGAACCGGACGGAAGCATTTCGGACCCAAACATTAGGACCTGGAAATTCCGGAAGAGTGCGCTTACAGTTGGTGATAATGTAAGAAATTCGGCATGTTGTAGATTTCACTCCACACGGCGCAGTTAGCAGCTGTCAAGCCCGAGATTTCGTGGATCCTTATCTCTAATTGATTTAGTTACCTTGTTGAATGTAAATTCTTGTACTATAAATAGGGGGAGTAAATCTTCATAGCCCATCAGGTTTTGACCACCTTCTACACGATTGTATCACTAACCTGTTCCCAAAGTTCTGTCAAGAATCAAAGTAATAAGAATTCCCACAGGGTCTGAGTAACTCAGGCCTTAGACCGAGCTGATCATTTCATCCAATTCCAAGGCTATTTCTTATTCTTTTAGTCATAATTTTTATTTCATTATTGTTATTTTTTGTTTCATAAACGAATCAAATCGCATATCCTTTAAACCACATACAAATTCAATTGTTACCTTTTTAAGGGGTAAACAAATATCACAAATTCAAGTTTGGTAACTAGAAGACCAATGTCGTTTAAGTGATTTTTCACTCTTAATAAGAAAATGTTATTGAATTTGGATATGCTAAGTTTTTAAAAGTTAAATAGATGATGCACCGATACTAATCAATAAAATTAAGACACGTGAGGTTAGCTCTAGTGGTTGAGCTGTCATGTCCCAAAATACCCGCTAGACGTGATTGGCAGCCAGCAAACACCACCCGCCAGGCGAACCATAAATCATACTCTTAATCATTTACAAAAGCATTAAAAGAAAATAAGTATAGGTCCAACAACGTTATTAATGATAAAAATGTGAAATAATCGCCAACCAAATCCATAATCGATTTATGAAAACCAACCAACGCTAAGATAAAAAGAATCTCTAGCCCACATCCCACGCTAAGACCATGGAGCATCTAACAGAGTTACATGAGTTTGAGTGTCGAGCATGTAAACCCAAAATAAAAGAAATAACTAGAAATAAACTAGATAAAGCTGAAATGGCTGCCTCCACGAACAATGCGGTGGCTCACCTCAGCAACAGAATCCACTCACGAAGTCTTCAATTACCAGCCTCGTTCTCAATGACAGTATCTGCATGGACATGCAGGTAAGGAGTGAGTTATACATAAATATAACCCAGTAAGATCCTCGACCCGCCACTTCAAATACCCCTGGAACAAGTGTTAGAAAATACAAACACACAACAAGCACAAAAATAGTATGCACCTGAATATATCATTATATAATAATAACCAAGGTCCAAACCACTGTTTATCAAATATATTATATATCTCAACACAATTTACACTACGAACCGTCATAAGTGGCAGTTAAAGAATTAGTCAACACTATGAATCCACGTCAACATACACAATGCCCCAATATCATCAAGAAGCATACACAATGCTAAGGGAAGCATACACAATGCCCCAATATAATCAAGAAGCATACACAATGCTAAGGGAAGCATACACAATGCCCCAATATCATGGTTCACAGCTATATCACATCACAAAATAATTTATAAAGAGAGTTTTGGATTATTTGAAAATATAGTATATGCGGTTGGCCTTAAGGACCACCGATTCTTCCAAGCACACGCTCGCCCCAACACATGGACCAGGCAGACAAAACATATTTTTTGAAACGGGTTTTGAAAAGCAAGTACCCAAAGCTTAAAGTCTCACTTTCCTCAAATTCACAATTCAAGCACACTTCCCAATAAATCAAAACTACGTTCTCGAGTCTCCGGATTGCCTCAAACTACACAAAAACGGATTTAGAATGGTCAAAACCCTTAGGGTAAACCACTTCTATATTTTTAGAGGCTTAAACGGTTAAAGTCAAATTTTAAAGGACGAAAACGCCCTCTGGTCAATGTGTTCAAAACCCGACAAGACTTATCTTTTCGGAAAGGCCTTAACGAGAGAATTCCAACGATATATAGAAGTCTAAAATCCGAAGCTATTTTCCCTTTCAAATCAATGATTTTGGTTGAAGAACCCTAGAGCTAAACTTTCTCAATTCCTCAAAATAACCTCATGTTTTCACCATAAAGATTCACCCATAATTATGTAATAAACTTAAATAAAAGATTAGAGTCATTACCTTGATGATTTGGGATGAAAGTTCTTGTTTTTATCCTCTCTTTTCCTTTCTTTTTCTCCCTTTCTTTTCCTTTGTCCCACTGGTTTTTTTCTCCTTCTGTTGGCACGTTTCCCTTTTTTTTTTCTTTCAGCAATTTAGTGATTCATGTCTGATGGCTTAGCCATCAGAATTTCAAATCCCCTTTTTTTTTCGTTTCCTTTTCCTTTTTAGGCTTGGCCCACTAAATTGCTTCTTTTTCTATTTTCTCTTTAATTCTAATTACGAATTTCTTTTCTTTTAAATTCCTTTTAACTAAAATTACCAACTAAACCCTTATTTAAAAATTGGGTTATTACATTCTCCACCACTTAAAATAACGTTCGTCCTCGAACGGATCTAGATCATACCTGTCGCGTCAAATAATTGAGTATATTTATCTCGCATCATCTCAGACTCCCTAGTAGCCTCCTCGATTGGATGATTACGCCACAACACTTTGACTGAAGCTACCTTCTTCGACCTCAATTGTCGCACTTGCCTATCAAGAATAGATATCGAAGACTGACTTTCTATACCCACGACTCTGTCTGCAAAGTCTCTAACATCGACCAATATACCATAGCATGAATACTCTGACTCGGCAACACTCCAGGAGGAAATGGAGCTCGCCAATTCCGCTGGAACATCTTCTATAATGGCTTCTACTCATCTGTATATACCTGCGTGGCATGAAACGCAGCCCCCGAAGAAAGGGGGTCAGTACGGAATATGTACTGAGCATGTAAAGCATGAAATACAGTAAAGAGGACCATAACAAAAAACGGAGATTTACCAGAAATAAGTATGACTTTTAAAAACATCAATGCACTTGTCTTTTGAAATGAAAATCATGCAGGTCATCATTATATATCATATATACATATAACGTGCCCTGGCCCTCTAGTGAGGGACACGGTGAATAAAATCATGTATGTCAATATCATGTATCATATATGCATGTAACGTGCCCCGACCCTCTAGTGAGAGACACGGTGAATAGAGTCATCATATGCCATCCTGGCCGCCACCCCGTCATCATATCATATATATATATATATATATATATATATATATATATATATATAACGTGCCTCGGCCCTCTAGTGAGGGACGCGGTGAACAATGCAGTGGAGTACGCACGAGAACATGCCTTGGCCCGGGACACAGTGAAGGACATATTGAGGCATGCGCGAGCAGAGTAGTGAGAAACCATATGCACATAAATAATTTTTTAAGACTCGATGGATAAGTACACAAAACGACACTTGAAGGGTCACAAACACGTTTCAGGTCAATCCGAGTTAGTATAAGAAAGTTATGGACAATTTAGTACAGAAACCTCTATACTAAATTCATGAACTACACCAACAATCTACACATTAACAACACCATTCATACAAATATACGAATTCATGCTAGTGTCACCTTAACTTCTTCAACAATCCCACAACGATTACAAATTCATTTCAAGCCATCAAATCTTCATTTTTATTATGGAATCCATAACAACAACAATCAAAATACTAAATAAAATCAATTCATCACATCTTATCAACAGAACCCTTATTCGGCCATACCCTATACATACATATTTCATGAATTTCATCCATTTCTACATACCACAACATGCACAAATCATCCATAACACATGAAAGAAGAGGTTAAGCCTTACCTTTCTCCACTTATCTCTTCACTCGGCTAGGGTTGTATATTACACAAATGAATGATTTGATTGCTCCAACAACTCCTTCATGTTAATGAGGAC
Organism: Lycium barbarum; assembly: GCF_019175385.1. NCBI lineage: Eukaryota > Viridiplantae > Streptophyta > Magnoliopsida > Solanales > Solanaceae > Lycium > Lycium barbarum. The sequence goes on from NC_083341.1 coordinate 9,638,975, forward strand.
CTTCCAATTGGTTGAAATACTAGAAGAAAATTATTTTTCTTGACCAACTCCAAGGTACCAATTTTTGGAGCCATGGCCGAATGCTCCATTTTTTTCTTTCCTTCAAGTTTCTTGTGTTGGAATGATGAATAATTGTCTTGCTTTGTAAGCTCTCATATATATATATATATGCATAGCCCATACAAGGGTGGCCACATTCCCCCACCTCATGGCTTGAGTTAATTGGCCAAGCCATAGGTGGGACCCACACACACCCTCCTCATAGGTCAAATTTTCATCGAGCTCCACATCCTCTGGTTGAATCTTATGGCTATCATCACCAACATATCGTCTTAGCATAGACACGTGAAATACAGGATGAACAATAGACAATCTCGGAGGTAAAGCAAGTCTATATGCCACCAACCCAATTCAATCCAAAATCTCGTAAGGACTAATGTACCTAGGACTTAACTTACCTTTCCGACCGAATCTCATAACTCCTTTCATAGGGGATACTTTTAGAAAGACTTTTTCCCCCTTCATGAACTCCATATCACGTACTTTCTTATCTGCATAGGACTTTTGTCTGCTTTGTGTTGTCCGAAGCCGTTCTCGTATCAATACAACTTTTTTCAAGGCTTGTTGAACCAGATCTGGACCTAATAGTTGTGCTTCGCCCGGTTCGAACCATCCAACTGGTGAACGACACCTGCGACCATATAGAGCCTCAAACGGCGCCATCTGTATACTCGATTGGTAGCTGTTATTATAAGCAAACTCTGCCAAAGGCAACTGATCGTCCCAATGACCACCAAAATCAATCGCGCAAGCTCTAAGCATGTCCTCTAAAATTTGAATAACTCGCTTACACTGTCCATCAGTTTGTGGATGAAAAACTGTACTCAACTCAACCTGTGAACCCAACGACTTCTGAAAAGACTTCCAAAACTCAGCAGTAAATTGTGCACCTCGATCAGATATTATAGAAATAGGCACACCATGAAGTCGTACTATCTCATGGAGGTAAATATTTGCTAACTGTTCTGCGGTATGAGTAACCCGAACTGGTATAAAATGAGCGGATTTGGTGAGTCTATCCACAATCACCCAAACTGAGTCATATTTCTTGAAAGTATTCGGCAAACCAACTACGAAATCCATCGTAATCCTTTCCCACTTCCACTCTGGGATAATCAAGTTTTGCATTACTCCGCCGGGTTTTTGGTGTTCATATTTGACCTGCTGACAATTTAAGCAACTTGTCACATGTTTCAAAATATCAGCCTTCATACCTTTCCACCAAAATAATCCACGCAAGTCTTGGTACATCTTCGTAGCACCGGGGTGGATAGAGTATCGCGAGCTATGAGCCTCTTCAAGAATTAGTTGCGGCACATTACCCACCATAGGAATACACAGTCTACCATGACAACGTAACACGCCTTCGCCATCAATAGAGAATGACTTAACACCCCCATTTTGCACTCGATCTTGCAGTCTAACAAGATGGGGATCTTCATATTGGCAAGCCTTGACCTGCCCCACTAAGGACGATTGTGCCACCATAACTACAAGTAACCTGCCCTGTACTGTATGATCAATCCGAACTCCGCGGTTGGCTAATGCTTGAATATCCTTAGCCATAGCTCGTTCTTCAACAGTAAATCGGGCCAAGCTGCCCATAGACTTTCTACTCAAGGTGTCTGCCACCACATTCGCCTTACCAGGATGATACAAAAATAGTAAGATCATAATCTTTAAGTAACTCTAACCACCGTCGCTGTCTCAAATTCAGATCTCTTTGCTTGAATATGTATTGCAAACTCTTGTGATCAATATAGATTTCACACGGCTCACCATAAATATAGTGACGCCAGATCTTGAGTGAAAATACAACTGCGGCCAATTCTAAGTCATGAGCTGGATAATTCTTCTCATATTTCTTTAGCTGTCGAGACGCATAAGCTACCACTTTAGCATTCTGCATCAAGACACAACCCAACCCGACTCGAGATGCATCACAATAAATGGTGAAACCACCCTCATCAGTAGGTAAGGTCAAAATCGGAGTCGTAGTCAATGCAGTCTTTAATTTCTGAAAGCTTTCTGAACATTCATCTGACCACTGGAATACCACACCTTTCTGAGTTAAACGTGTCAATGGAGCAGCTATCTTCGAGAAACCCTCCACAAACCTTCTGTAATATCTAGCTAGTCCCATGAAGCTGCGTATCTCTGTGGGAGTAGTAGGTTGAGGCCAATCTCGAACTGCTTCAATTTTCTTTGGATCAACTTGAATCCCATCTCGGGACACCACGTGTCCTAAAAAGGAAACTGTGCTCAACCAGAACTCACATTTTGAGAACTTGGCATAAAGCTTTGGTTCCTTAAGTGTCTGTAGCAAAATTCTCAAGTGTTGTCCATGCTCAGCCTCACTTCGAGAGTAGACCAAAATATCATCAATGAACACAATCACAAAATGGTCTAAGTATGGCTTGAATACCCTGTTCATGAGGTCCCTAAATGCTGCGGGGGCATTAGTCAACCCGAATGACATCACCAAAAATTCGAAGTGCCCATATCTTGTCTGAAAAGCTGTCTTAGAGATGTCCTTAGTCTTGATTCTCAGCTGATGATAACCTGATCTCAAGTCGATTTTGGAAAAATGAGTAGCACCCTGCAATTGATTAAAAAAATCATCAATACGAGGCAATGGATACTTATTATTGATAGTCGCCTTGTTCAGTTGCCTGTAGTCAATGCACATTCTCATCGTGCCATCTTTCTTCTTCACAAATAACACAGGTGCACCCCAAGGCGATACACTAGGCCTAATGAACCCCTTATCAAGTAGCTCTTGGAGTTGAGCCTTCAGTTCTCTCAACTCAGCTAGAGCCATACGATATGGAGAAATAGAGATAGGTTGAGTCCCTGGAACTAAATCAATGTTGAACTCGATTTCTCTCATCGGGGGTAGGCCGGGTAAATCTTCAGGAAAAACATCCGCAAATTCGCGAACAACAGGAACACTATCAATAGTAACATTCTCCGCTCGAATATCATGAACGGTGGCAATAAAACCCAAACACCCATGATTAATCATTCGGCGTGCCTTTACATAAGATATTATTTTTCCTTGAGTCATAGGAGTCATGCCTTTCCACACTAAAGTTTCTCCAGGAAAATTAAAACGTATAAGCTTAGCACAGCAATCAACCGATGCATAACATGATGGCAACCAATCCATGCCTATAATCACATCGAAAGCAGAGATCGGTAACACACATAGATCAACTACGGCGTCCCTGCCTTGAACAGATATCACACAATCTCTATAAACTTTATCCACTAATATACTCCCCCCGCTGGGGTTTCTATCACATACGGCATATTAATAGACTCAACTCCTCGTTCTAAGAATATAGCAAAAGAAGGAGATACATACGAATACGTAGAACCGAGATCAATAAGAGCATATGCACCATGAGAACAAATAGTAATAATACTTGTGACTACTGTATTAGATGCCTCGACATCCTGTCTGGTCATAGCAAAGAATCTCGGCAGTCCACCCCCCTCCTTGAGCAACCTGTGCACCTGTCGACCCTGTCCACGAGCACCCTGTGGAGTGGTCCTAGCTGGCTGAATCTGACCCTGTGTAGCTGTAGTAGTTCCCTGTGGCTGCGTAGTAGCTCGACTAGCACCAGAATTTCCTTTAGGACAGTATTTAGCAATATGCCCCCTTTCACCACAAGTAAAACAAGCCCCATCTTCCCCAAAGCAACGACCACTATGATTTCTACCACAGTTAGAACACCTCGGATGATAGCCTGACTGATATGAGCTACTACCCTTCCTCTGCGTCTGCTGCTGGCCCTGTCTAGCGGAATAACCACTAGAAGACTGCACCACTGATTCTGACTGAGTAGATCTGGACTGCCCACGATAAAAACCACTCTTGCCCCCAGATGGAGCACCACTAAACCTACCTGTGTTACGTGACTTTTTGCTTTCACGCTCAATGTTGTCCATCTCTAGATAGGACTCGTAATGGAGAGCAGTGTCAACTATATCTGAATAGGTACCATATCACACATCTCGTACCACAGGACCACGATAGTGATGCTCAAGTCCATCCATAAATCGTCTCACCTTCTCTCTCGGATCCTCTACCAAATAAGGTACATACCTGGATAAATCTGTAAACTTGGCCTCATATTCTGTAACGGTCATAGTTCCCTGCCGCAGATTATTGAACTGACGTCTCATGTCATCTTGCTTGCTTAATGGAATAAACCTATCCTTAAACAGTGCTAAAATGTTTGACCAAGTAATAGGTGGTAACCCTGCTTGTCTACCTCTCTGAATCGAAATCCACCAAGACTCTGCAGACCTTGAGAATAAGAAAGTGGCAAATTCCATACCACGAGTCTCCTTCAGCCCCAACGTAGTCAATATCTTTTCACAACGATCAATGAACTTCTGAGGTTCAATAGAAGTTGGTGAAGCATCAAACTCTGGTGGCTTAAGATCCATGAAATTCTTAAACTCCTAAGATTGCCCTGCAGACTGGACAACCTGTTGAGGGGCCAACTGAGGTATCTGATTAGCTGCAACATTCAACTGAACTTGAGCTTGTGCTTGTGAAGTATCCTGAGGACCTGAAATTCCACCATGATTAGGCGCCAATGCCTCCAACACATTCAATAATCTGGTCACCACATCTGTGGGCATAGCAATAGTAGGGGCAGCAGCTGGTGCCGGTGGAGTGTTTTGAACCACTTGTTTCTGCACTTGCTCTGACGCAACTCGGGGCTGATCCCCATTCACAACTTCAGGCTGAGGAGTGGCCTGAGTCCTAGTCTGAGCTCTAGTCTGATGAGCACTAGCCTCTCTACCACCGCGGGTAGCACTCTGTCCAGTACCACGTTTAGCAGATGAAGATGCGCGTTTCTTAGCCATCTGTGAAATAAATATTACAAGGTTAAACTTGATTCAACTCACGCACGAACAAGGAATGAAAGAAGGGAAAACTTCCTAGATGTCCAGTAGCCTTAAGGTCATAAGTATGGGCGCCTACATACCCATGAACAAGATTCTATTAAACACTGCTCCATAACCCGGGACTTAAAGCCTAGGCTCTGATAACAACTTTGTCACGTCCCAAAATACTCGCTAGACGTGATTGGCACCCAGCAAACACCACCCGCCAGGCGAACCGTATATCATACCCTTAATCATTTACAAAAGCACTAAAAGAAAATAAGTGCAGGTCCAACAACGTTATTAATGATAAAAATGCGAAATAGTCGCCAACCAAATCCATAATCGATTTATGAAAACCAACCAACGCTAAGATAAAAAGAATCTCTAGCCCACATCTCACGCTAAGACCATGGAGCATTTAACAGAGTTACATGAGTTTGAGTGTCGGGCATGTAAACCCAAAATAAAAGAAATAACTAGAAATAAACTAGATAAAGCTGAAATGGCTGCCTCCATGAACAATGCGGTGGCTCACCTCAGCAACAGAATCCACTCACGAAGTCTTCAATTACTAGCCTCGTTCTCAACGATAGTATCTGCATGGACATGCAGGTAAGGAGTGAATTATACATAAATATAACCCAGTAAGATCCTCGATCCACCACTTCAAATACCCCTGGAACAAGTGTTAGAAAATACAAACACACAACAAGCACAAAAATAGTATGCACCTGAATATATTATTATATAATAGCAACCAAGGTCCAAACCACTGTTTATCAAATATATTATATATCTCCACACAATTTACACTACGAACCGTCATAAGTGGCAGTTAAAGAATTAGTCAACACTATGAATCCACGGCAACATACACAATGCCCCAATATCATCAAGAAGCATACACAATGCTAAGGGAAGCATACACAATGCCCCAATATAATCAAGAAGCATACACAATGCTAAGGGAAGCATACACAATGCCCCAATACCATGGCTCACAGCTATATCACATCACAAAATAATTTATAAAGAGAGTTTTGGATTATTTGAAAATATAGTATATGCGGTTAGCCTTAAGGACCATCGATTCTTCCAAGCACACGCTCGCCCCAACACATGGACCAGGCAGACAGAACATATTTTTTGAAACGGGTTTTGAAAAGCAAGTACCCAAAGCTTAAAGTCTCACTTACCTCAAATTCACAATTCAAGCACACTTCCTAATAAATCAAAACTACGTTCTCGAGTCTCCAGATTGCCTCAAACTACACAAAAACGAATTTAGAATGGTCAAAACCCTTAGGGTAAACCACTTCTATATTTTTAGAGGCTTAAACGGTTAAAGTCAAATTTTAAAGGATGAAAACGCCCTCTGGTCAATGTGCTCAAAACCTGACAAGACTTATGTTTTCGGAAAGGCCTTAACGAGAGGATTCTAACGATATATAGAAGTCTAAAATTCGACGCTATTTGCCCTTTCAAATCAATGATTTTGGTTGAAGAACCCTAGAGCTAAACTTTCTCAATTTCTCAAAATATCCCCATGTTTTCACCATAAAGATTCACCCATAATTATGCAATAAACTTAAATAAAAGATTAGAGTCATTACCTTGATGATTTGGGATGAAAGTTTTTGTTTTTATCCTCTCTTTTCCTTTCTTTTTCTCCCTTTCTTTTCCTTTGTTCCACTGGTTTTTTTCTCCTTCTGTTGGCACGGTTCCCCCTTTTTTTTTTTTTTTTTTCTTTCAGCAATTTAGTGATTCAGGTCTGATGGCATATCCATCAGAATTTTAAAGCCCCCCCCCCCCCCCCCCCCCCCCCCCATTTTTTTCCTTTTCCTTTTTCTTTTTGGGCTTGGCCCACTAAATTGCTTCTTTTTTCTATTTCTCTTTAATTCTAATTACGAATTTCTTTTCTTTTAAATTCCTTTTAGCTAAAATTACCAACTAAACCCTTATTTAAAAATTGGGCTATTACATGAGCATCTCCACCATCAATCGGTAGATTGAACGTTCAAGTCACTTCGGAGAGTAGGTGAGAGTGAGACACTATTGATCCTCCTGATGAGGTGGGGTAGGATAAAAAGAAGAAGATAAAAATCAATAAAATTGAAATGAATTATAGGAGATTAATGTTTTAAATCTCAAAAGAGTTAAAAATGATACTGTGGACAATGAAATTTTGTTAAATTTAGATTATATTAAATTCAAGATATATTAGTCCAAAGAAATATATGGGCTAATATAATTGAATTGGTTATCTTAGTTCAAAATTTAATTTCATTGGGCTAGTCCAATTAATTGGCTACAAATGATGAACCCACTTTTCTAAGCCCAATATATCATTTTATCCTAGAGGCCCAAATGAGTGCCACGTGTCAAATGACGTGGCATGCCAAGTCAAGCAAAGGAGCAATAGAATGCCACGTGTCAAAATGACGCAGCAGGCCCAGTCAAATCAAAGACCAATGAAGGTGTGCCATGTGTATAGATGACATGTTCTGGCCAATCAAATATAGTCATGCCACTTCATTTTGATTGGTCGAAAGGAGTTCATCCTTATCACAACTCTTTCATTCTACAAATATAAATAGGAGTCTCATAATTCAGAAAAAGGGACCAGAAATTAAAACAAGAAGCCAGAGGGAGCTCGTGGATCAAATGCTACAAGTATTCTACAAGCTGCAAGCATTTCTCTACGAGTTTCAAATACCCGAAGATCAAGAACGAAGGCGAATCAAATATCAAGGCGTTCAAGATCAAATTCACTTGTTTGTGGCGGCCATGAAAGTATTCGTGACGAATCAATTCAAATCAAAATCAAATTCAACATAAATTCAAGATCAAACTCAAAAGCCCTTGAATTTATTATTGCGAAGATGAATCAGAGGATTTATAGAGATTGTAACACTCATATTCTGAAACTAAATACAACGATTGTTGTGATAATTTCCTGTCTTGATTAATGTTTTCCCGACGCGAATTTTATTGTCAACAGATACATAATATGTTGATATTGTCAACAGATACATAGTATGTAATAAATGAATTGAGGCGTGCACAAATTGACGATGTTATTATTTTTACTTATCTCTTATTATTAAAAATAGATTTTTTTACGCACTTGTTAATTTTAGCAAATTAAAAGATGCTTATTATTTTCTTATAGTATTATTCTTATCATTAAGTACCTACAAAAAATACTACTAAAAGTCAATATAGATTTTCAAAAAGTAAATAATAAAAATAATTTAATAAACAAACCTTTAGTAAAGAGTTTCTTTAAGGGGAGTATTGCGTCAACCAGAGTCAAAATAAGAAGGATCGGAGGAATATATTTTTGCCGTATTTTTTTCAAAAGGAGTATATATTTTAAGCCCTAAAAATAATAATAAAAATAAATAAGGGCAAATCAGGAAATAAGTTTGAAAGACAAAGACATCCTGGTTGTTAGGCATCAAATATCTATGTTCTCACATACATTTCCTTCCCCGTGTCCAACTCGTCGAGGCTTCTTGCTTCAATATCAATTTTTATTACGACATTTCCTCCTTTTGTTCTCTCTCTCATACTCCATGTGAAGCATGTTTTGAACAGTAAAAATCGTACTATTTCCTTTCCTCCTCTCTGTCAGACCTCTCCAGTGTGTTCCCAGATCTGCATAACGTTTAAACATTTCCATTGCAGATTTTGCACAAGATTTTAACATTGCCTTCGCCACTTTTCCTAGATACCCATCATTACAAATTACAATGTTGGGTAAAGGGTCATTGCTATTTTCTCTTGTAACTGCTTTCTTCATTTTCTCTTCCTTTCTCTTCTCCCTCACCCTTGCAAGATCTGATTCTCATTTTCCTTCCTTCCAAACTCCACCCCTTTCAGGTATTCTACTTTTTCTTTGATTTCAGTGTCAAAAGATCTTTCTGTATTGTTTATTGTTTGCTGATATGTATGTGTGTGTATATTTAGATGACGGAATTAGGAATGAGTATGATGTGGTGGTGACCAAAAGGTTTCTTGCTGAAATTCCTGAGGCCCCATTGAACTCGTCACTTATTTTGGCTGCTAAGAGAACGTATAGAAAAGATCCTCTCAATGGTTTCAAGAGATATACTGGGGGCTGGAATATCAGTGAGCGCCATTACTGGGCTGTAAGTATTCAACTTTTTTACTTGTAAATCTCTGTGTGCAACAAATTTTCTCAATACGGAAAATAAACTGCAAACCAATTAAACAGAGATTGTACTGATGAATATTTGTGAGTACAACTCTGTTTATTCCTTGATTCTTCTCTCTGAACTTCCTCAGTGGTTCGAGGCCTGTTAGTAGCGTGTTTCTCTGCGGTTTGAGGGCCGTTAGTAGCTTATGATTTGGACCTGCTTGCGATGTAGTATTTGATGCCTTGATTTCTTTGTGAATATCCCAGGACTTTATGAGATATTCGAGATGTCTTCTCAAGGGAATATGTGTCCCTTTATACGGGCGTGATCTAGGGTTTAGGCTAGAGTAGCCTTCAAAAAATCCTAACCGACCTTAGAGTTTGAAGATGGATTGGACTCATCTTGTAGCGTCCTATTTTAAATACGGTAAAATTTCGATGTCTATAATCTGCGGCAACTTAAGGAACATGCTTCACAATGTTTACAGCACAGGGTATTCCGGTATTGTGGGTTGAAAGTTGAAACCTTTGTTCTAGCAAAATTAGAAAGAAGTTGTGGGGCAAGGAGTGAGATCTCTGTTGCTGTCACCAGAGTGTTTTCTGAAATTAAGTGCTGCAATTTTGTTGTTTCTTGCATTGGAATTGAAAACTATTAGATAAATCACCACCTTGTCTGGCCTTGGAATATAAAATTAGTACTATTATTTAGTTATATGAAATCTGTATTTCAAACTTATTTACACATTGTGGAAGGGAAGTTTGAAAATTTACTCCCCTTTTCTTGGGCTGCATAGAGAAGAGGAAAGGGGAAAAAAAAAAGTAAAAATTCTTCACTTCTGTAATTGAATATGATTTCAGAACAGTAAAATTTCCATTTCCTCTATACTTCTCCAACCAAACTAAGGTCTAACAAAAAAAATAACTGGTCCATTAACCTTATCCTTTGATTTGTGTTTTATGTTATGCTTCCTTCTTATCTTTTTTGCCAAGCACATGGAGTCAAACACAGATTCTTTGCCTTCGGAGCCCAATTGCAGACCTTTTCAAGTCACGCTGTCTTCATAAAAGTTAGTGACCATTCATTTCTAAGTGGTAGTTAGCCAACTGTGTTGACTACAAAAAATGTTACTCTTGTCATGACTAAGCTTTTACCTAATTTGGCAATGACAAAATGGTCCAGGCCATTGTCTTTGGAAGGTGGAAAATTTTCTTTCCACTACTCTGACGAGTGTCATGAGTTATATTACCATCATAATTTTCAATGATGGACTACAGTCTACAAGACATAGTAATAGAGGATCTCATCTTGCCTCCAGCATGCAGATACTTTACCTGAAAATGGTTAGTATTCTAATTTATGTCATGGGATTCTATAAACCACAAGCAGAGAGATTACTATCTCGTATCATGCTTGTCCTAATAAATTTCTGAGATTAAAAGTTATTATCATTTGATTGATCAGAGCGGAGTATGTAATTGCATCTCCGAAAAAAGATGATCTTCAGTGACTTGAAACTTTATTTGCTCATCAGTATGAGCTGATTTTGTCCATGCATTTCAAGACAATGATGCTATAACAGGTCTGATATGACGACTTAAATTGCCTTCGTGCACTGCAATATCCATGTTTATGTTTCAAATGTTTGATTACCTTTTAGAAATGGGATCCCAATCTTCATTATCAGCAAATAAAACCTTGTTTATGTACTTTAAAAAAGTTGTCACTCAATCTGTACTTGGCTGAACATTTCTCTCTCTCTTTTTTTTTTCTTTCTTTTTATTCCGACTCTTACCAATGAAGTATGCACTTAGTTGTCTTTCCTAAAGTTATAGTTGCATGAAGTATTTGTTCAATTGTTTCTAAGTTATATTTATTTCTGTGCAGTCTGTGGCTTTCACTGCAGCTCCATTCTTTGTCGTTGCGCTGGTCTGGTTTGTGATCTTCGCACTGTGCTTATTGTTCATCTGTGTCTGCTACTGTTGCTGTAGAAGAGAACCTTATGGCTACTCCCGAATAGCTTATGCTCTCTCCCTCATACTCCTCATACTTTTCACCATAGCTGCAGTGTATTTCCCTCTCTCTCTCTCTCTCTCTCTCTCTAGCATTTACAGATGCTTATGGCTGCGTACGAAGAATTGATATCCACTCTCACATTACGAATACTCCCAATTTTCCTCAATTTCTCACTCATGAACATACATGTCACATTCCCGTTCCCTCTGTTCTGATGTGCCCATTTTATAACTTACGTATTTCGTTCCTTGTGCAGTGTTGGATGTATCATTTTGTACATTGGCCAGGGAAAGTTTCACAGCAGTACAGTTAACACATTGGATTATGTGGTCCATCAGGCAAATACCACAGCGGATAGGCTCAGAAACGTCTCAGGTTATCTAGCAGCAGCCAAATTTATTGCTGTGGATCAAGTTTTGCTTCCTGGTTCAGTCCAAACAGACATAGACCGCATCCAAACCAAGATTAATTCTTCTGCTAATACTCTCTCCAGTAAAACAGAAGACAATAAGGATGACATAGCAGGCTTGGTAGAGTCCGTGTAAGTGAATACCATTACAAGCTTCTTCTTTGCTATTTATATCTTTAGAACTTACACAACTGAATCGAGTTCTTGTACTTCTATGGGTCTGCCTTATGGATTGATTTTGTCCTTTCATCTATTCCAGACTATTTAATTGCATCTATTCGAAACAATTATTTTGTGGGTCATGTCTTTAAATCTTGTGTATGATAATATTAGGCTGTCAACTTCTTTTGTGGCCCATCTTTTTTCGTTCCAAGGAATATTTCAAACTCAGTATTTTGAGGGATACCTTTTCTAAATTCTTGCTTATCTAGTTGCACTTCAATCCACCAAACACACATATTCCTTTGCTGTTTAGGGCTCTAAAATGCCTATGGTAATATTTATGCAGGCGATTGGCTCTAATCGTTCTATCAGCCATTATGCTTCTATTGACATTTCTTGGATTTGGTAAGATTACCATTACATTAGAACTCTGAGCGTAAGAATTATTTAACAAGTTCTACTAATAAAAGTTTCCCTGTTTTCTTTTCTCCTTCTAGTACTTTCAATTTTCGGGATGCAGGTTTTCGTTTACATGTAAGTGAACATTTCATATTACTAAGCTGTTCTTTCTTGTAGTTCCTTTCCTTGGCTCTGCTATTTTGTTTCAACGAATGCTCTTCTGTTCTATTTTTGTGCAGCTTGGTAATTTTTGGATGGATTCTTGTCACTGGGACTTTAATTTTGTGTGGCATATTTCTTGTTCTCCACAAGTAAGCTCTGTCCTATATTTTACTTCTCACAACTTACAGTTTTACTAAGCTAGTAATATACTTCACGTTATTTCTTGAGTGCGGAAAATCTTCTTCTTGTGCGTACAACTTCAAGCGATAGGTTCTGCAGTTCCATCCCAGAAAGGATACGCTAAGTCAACTGCAATCTGATATTAGATTCAGAGTAATTCTGCCTTTCTGCAGCTATCGTCAACATAAAATTGCTGGTGTCAGCTGGGGGGTGTTTCGGGGGGGGGGGGGGGGGGGGGGGGGGGAGGGGAGGGAGCCTGCCAGGCTTTAGATATTGGTATTTGATTTAAACATTTTAGATGTCTGTTTTGATTCTACTTCTAGCTGGTGCTTCTTGATTCCCACTCTGGTCATTACTCATTAGTATCATTAAGATCCTGTCAAACCTGTCAAATACTCCGTCCGGTCCAAAAATAATTGAGGTTTTAGACTTGGGCACACAAATTAAGGACACTTACTCCTAAAAATTAAGAGGTGTATTGACTAAAATACCCTTAATTAAGAGGATTTTTTTTGTTTTTGTTTTCATAGGGGCTTTGAAACTATAACTTTGAAACTATAACAAGCATTAAATTTGTTCATTCAATTAAGAATGTGTCAAGGGTAAATTTGAAAAAAGAATTAAATACATTCTTGATAGACTAAAACCTCAATTATTTTGGACCAACTTTTAGAGGCTAAATCCTCAATTATTTTGGACCGGAGGGAGTAGTACTAAAACTGCTAAACTTTGACTGCTAGAATGTCTCATTATTGAGGGCGTGTTTGGTACGAAGGAAAATGTTTTCCCGGAAACCAGTAGGTTTCTTACTTATGTTCGTTTGGTAAGTAAGCAAAAAAATAATAAGTATTCCAAGAGTATTTGTATGTAATCTAGCAAAACACTATCGGGGTGAGATGAGATGGGGAGTAGGGGTTTGAGAGTGGCGAGGGGATGGTCAAGGGTTGGCGGTTGGGGGCAATGGGTGGGTGAGGAGGAGAGACAATGAACTTGGAATGTCACTTATGGAACTTTTGTCCCTACTTTCCATTAGGGAATTCATTTTTCAGGAACTTGTTTTCCTTGAAAAAAATGTTTTTCAAAACATTTTGACCAACCAACAACAAGAATGACATACCCAGTGTAACATGGAAAACTAGGAAAACATATTCCAGAAATTTTTCTCCATACCAAACACCCTTAGTGATAAACATGTGTAGATATTTGAACACTCCTTTAGCTGTTGGGAATTTGTGTCTTCTCTATTATTAGAAGCCTGTAAGTCACGTCTTTGCCCATTCTTTACTGATGTCAGTCGATTCATAAATGTAGTTTTTGAAACATCTCTAATTGTTTTCTGTTTGATATGTCAGTGTGACTTCAGACACTTGTGTAGCAATGAACCAGTGGGTCCAACACCCTCTTGCTAGTACAGCTTTAGATGATATATTGCCGTGTGTGGACAATGCCACTGCACAAGAGACCCTTACCAAAAGCAAAGAAGTCACTTCTCAGCTGGTCGGTGTTGTTAACACGGGTCATTACAAATGTGTCCAACAACAATTTTCCCCCCAACTTTGGTCCTTTGTACTACAATCAATCTGGACCTAAGCTGCCAACCCTTTGCAATCCGTTTAACACAGACTTGACTGATAGATCCTGTAGTCCTGGTGAAGTGGACTTGAGCAATGCGACAAAGGTACGCCTTATAACTTCTTCCTGAAAAGTTGAAATCACTCTCTATCCTCGACATGTGATGCTTTTGAAGGAGTCGCAATTTCCTTACTAAAATGTAGAGTTATTACAACCTCCAATTTTTCTATCATGCAGGTTATGGAAGACTTCTGTCTGTCAAGTTTTCCCCTAGTGGCATTTGTTCCACAACAGGCCGTCTGACTCCGACCATCTACGGCCAGATGGCAGCTGCTGTAAATGTTGAGCTTTGGATTGTACCATTATGGTCCTTTCCTGGTTGACCTAGAAGATTGTGATTTTGTTAGACAAACATTTGGCGAAATATTAGAATATACTGTCCAGGACTTCAGCATTACAGCAGATGGGTTTACATTGGCTTGGTGATGGTTGGTGTAGCAGTGCTGCTTTCCCTCACATTCTGGGTCATATATGGGAGAGAGAGGCGGCACCGTGTCTATACAAAAGAGCACATGCCCAAGCCGATTTACGAATAGTCTGCTTTGCTTTTTTTAATGCTAGGTAGAGGTGTATTGTTGTGGATCAAATTTTCTGTATGTACTGATTTGTAATGGCTGTTCATAGAGCTTATGGTTATATTGTGTTACTAGGTTCATTCCTTGGGGTTGAACTACAATTGTGTAGTGTTCAGATGATAGGAATTCTATCTTGATGTTATTATGCCATTCATGGGAATGGTAAATGTGTAAAAGCTTACCCGCCTCGCTATGTACCAAATCAATGGATGCATAACATATATTTGCACATGATTAGGAATAAGGATTAAAGGTAAAGTCTGCCTACACTCCACCCTTTCC